>NC_142028.1:54344591-54945083 GCF_982192425.1 Myodes glareolus | reverse complement strand
TCATTAGCTCACACCTGCAGTTACCCGTGCTACAACGCCAAATGAACATGGCTTTTGGTTTGCGCTCCCTGTGTTTCAGATGCTCCTCTGTTTAATTACAGCACTCGGAGGTCGGGGGATTGGTTAAAAATAGGGCTCATCTAAAGAAGAAGCCGGATGATTATCCCTTCAGCTCAGGCTAAGGCTCATCAAAAGAAGAAGCTGGATGACCATCTTTTCAGCACATGCTAAGGCTGCCCTCTCAGACATTGTAGCAAATCACCACTTTATCAGTCAAAGTCCAGGGCAGCTAGAAAGAGAGAAAATTGTAAATTGGATTTTTTTTTTTTTTTGCAACTGTTACATCAACAAAGGCAAATCATTAGAAAACGAATGTTGGGAAGTCCTGCCATCGTGGCGATGGAAGGTGCTGGCCGATTCTTGTGTCCAAGGGGAAAGACAACAGAGGCTGTGAGGTTGTGTCTTGGAAACGTGGACTTACAAGACTAGATTAGTGGGTGCCTTTATTAGCTTTCCATTTCTTTCTTTCTTCCCCACCAACTAAAAGAGTTGAATTCGGTTGTTTCTTATTTTCCCTGGAAAGCATTAAATGACTTTTGTGCTCTTTCTACCAAACTCTCTCTCTATCTTCTATATCTTATCATTTCCTTAAAAGTTGGATTCCTAGTCAACAATGGTAACAATTACAGGTCTGCATTGGGGTGCCATGGCCAGCATCCTACTCATCACTGGGAGTCTTCAGTATCGCCCACTGCTCCTGATTTTTCTCATTGTGTGTACTCAGGATCTAGAATTTAAAGAAGCTAAGTAACCCGCTGGCATGAAGCACTTGGCAAATGGGACCTCTGTGGTGTAAAGCCAGGGTGACCATCTCTCATAGCCAGTCCCCGATGGTGATGCCACTCCTCGTTTCCTAGCGTATGATGATTCTAACCATTCCTTCTCCACCTGTCACCGCTAACCACCCCTTTGTGTAGCCGTGCCTGTGCTGTGCCTGTTGTACAAACTGCACTGCATTTTGTGGAGGTCAGCATCTGCCTCCTGACTTAAGACTTAGTGTTTTCAGAGATACCAGCTCAAACTGGCTGAAGTGTAGGAGACAATTTGTTTGCTTATGGAACACATTGCCGGGTCTGGTGCCTTTCTCTCCTCTTCATGATTTAACTCACTTTTCTTTTTATGTTTAGCCTTAAATAGCTGCTTCCACAGTGGAGATGAGGAGGCCCTCCCTAAAGGCAGGAGTGTATTCTACCAGATTACACTTCCCAATCACACGAGCCAATATTTCAACAAGGTCGCTTCAAACATCCTAGGGTTTGTGGCTAAGATGATTTCTGATACCTTGTTTAGCAGAATGGAAGTTTAAGTGATGGAGTGTCTTCGGTGCTGTTTGCAGCTTTAGGACTGGATGGTAAAGGGGTGCAAGATGAAATCAATCACTCATTATCCTCACAGAGGAAGGGGGCTAAGAGGGGAGAGGCAGGGAGGGGAGCAGAGAAAAATGTAGAGCTCAATAAAAATCAATAAAAAATAAAAAAAGAGAGAGAGAGAGCTTGCTTTCCAAGGGAAGGCTGGGTCTTAACTCTAAAAATCAGGAGTCTGGATGTTGGGGAGATAAATCAGTTGGTGCCCTTCTGATCCATCAGTAGATAAAAGGAACCATTCTCTTTGCTCATAGTTCAGCAGTCACATCCCCCTTGATGGTTAAGTTTAGCAAAATTTTCTCGGTAAATATTTTAAATGGTGCCCAATCTAAAGTAATCTAGTCTGTGCCAGCTGTGTCTCTACATAGATCAATACCAAACTATTCACATCAGACCCAATTAGTGTTCTGATGGCATTTATTTCCCAGATGCTTCAAATGACTGAAATGAATAAAGTGGTTTACGACATGTCACAGGACACTTTCAAGGACCATTTAGAAGCTGCTGCAGTGGGCGAGCCGGAAGGTCATGGCTGGGAACTGGTAAGAAAGACAAAGGAGCAGAGAGAAGGGTGTTTTGTTGAGAAAGCTGGAGGAGGTAGATAAATGAGGACTCACAGTAAGTTGAAAAGCGTCTCTCTAGCTTTGGAATCAAGCTCTCAAAGGCTGCTTTATTTCCGTTGTTCATGTTTTATTTATTTTATACCTCTAGGCTCCAAGTATCAGCATCATTTGTATTTGCAGAGATGCCTCCGTACAGCAGCTAAGGTTCACACATCAATCTGATGATGCTATGGTACTCTCACAGTTAAGGGACAACATTCCAATGTTGACGCTTTTCTTGAGTGAGAGATCCCTGGGTGAGAAGACGTGCATTTGACATTAGTATTGCTTGGGTCGATACAAAGAAAATCCTCCGTTCAAAAACCAGTTCACAGACTTGTGTGACTCACATTGTGTTCATTGTTTACCTTGAATTTGTTTGCTTCTGTTCTCTAGCTTTTCTCTTCAAGTTATAAAAAATTTATGTCAGCCACTTGATTACTAAGAATGATCAATGCTAATACATGACATATAATTCTTTTTTTATTTGTTTACATTATTTTAAATATTTCATCCATTGAAAGTTTCCTAAATATATACAATGTATTTTGATCCCATCCATCTGCCCCTCCAGTTTCTCATAGTATTCCCCATCTTCTCTCCAAACTTCACGTTTCTTTTTTATTGTTAGTAATAATTCCTGAGTTCAGCTAGTGTTGCCAGTATGCGAAAGCATATAGGATCATCCACAGGGGCATACACAGATTACCGGTGACCACAGATTGAAGGAGAGTGACTTTTCATCAGCAGTTACCAACTGTCAATAATCAATCCTCAACTTGAAGTAGGGCCTCAGGGCCCCTCGGCCATTCATGGTTGATTACTTTTACTGTGTTGATCCTATTTACAAAGGTCTGGTGTGGGTAAATTACAGCTGCTGTGAGGTGATGGTTGCAACAGGCATGCTATGTCCAGAAGTCGCAGCTCTGCCCCCAACACGCTGGCTCATACATTCTTTCTGCCCCATCTTCAGCAAAGTTCCCTGAACCTTGGATGAGGGGAAATGGATACAGACAGCCCATTCACAGCTGAGTGCTCGCTGTTGTTTCTACTTGGCACTGCGACCAGTGATGAGTCTCTTCATTGACCACAACCTACTGCAAGCTGTGATGTTAAATGGGATTCCTGTGAGCTTCCAAGAAGGAAGAAATGTACTCTGCGAACATCCAGCCAACTCTTTCTATAATCATTCCTGGGGCTTCCTTTGGCTTTTAGATTGGTGTAAAGCCTTGAAAACTTAGTTAGAAAAACAGGTCTGTGGAAAAATTATGTCTGTAGCTGCCGATCCTTGTACCATGTTATCCAAACTTCTGCTGCTTCCTTGGGCTCTCAGTGGTCTTTTCTCATCCCCTCCTGCTCTGGGCTTTTCCAGTGAATTTTCCTTTTCTGGGTACCTGAAGACGGCTTTTGTTGCCTTGTGCTAGGGGGACTGGATAGAGGTTGTACTTTTTTCCATTCTCTCCAAAATTTATTTTCACATAACTTTCCTTATTTCAGCCATGAGCATGGGTGACCACATATCACACACACACACACACACACACACGCACGCGCACACACACACATTTCTTATATTATCAATCCAATGCACATAGAACATTTAATCTCTACTTTCTGCACAGCAAATTCCCAGAGCAAGGAAGGTTTGATGATAATTGTGCGATAAAAATAGAACAGGGAATATTAAGAAAAAATAAAACTCTAACAATGAACTGCTGAACAATAAATAAAAGCAGACATATATTGATTATACTAATTACAAGCCTTAATACAATTTATAAAGCTGACACCATAGGGGGTTGTGCTTTCCCTGTTTTCATCTGAGACTTGAAGAAGTGATACTAATTCTCCCCAGATACACTGTGCATTAGCTGGGATTCATGATGAGATCCCAAGTAGCAGACTCCCAGGACTAACTCATGAGTAGCTGCATCACACTGAAGCGCCTGGTTACTGCGGGGCTACAGCAATGGGGGAGTCTAAGAAGTGGCGACAATCCCTTGACCTCTTACAGCATTAGCTGGGAGACATGGTACTGTAGTAGTCGGCGTTTGCGCCCACAGAATGTGCTCTCCAGACTTTCCCAGCACTGACTTTGCCCTTGTTTTGTAGATGAGGAAATGGAAGTGGAGTGCAGTTACCAACGATGTCTTCTTTAAGATCTGAGCCAGGACTCAGACTAATCCACAGTGGTCCACTGCCGGCCCACAGGTCAGATCCGGTGCCAGTCTGGCTGCCTTGTGCAGCTCCTGTCACAGCGTGCTATCCGGGAGACGCCGTCCTCCTTTATAATCTGAGAAGAATAGCTTGTACTTTTGGGGGCCACAAGCTGAAAATTAACAAGTCATTTCTGTAACAACAGGCAAACAGAGAGGGTCAGATCTGAAAAAGCTGCCAGAGGCTTGACCAGAGTCCAAATCTGAAGAAGACCCTGGGAGAGGCCTTATTCGTAACTGTGTTCCTTTGTTTGCAGGAACACTTCATTAAAAACCAGTCTTATGCAGTAATTTCAGGGTATTAAAGTTGAACAGCTTAAAGTCATGTAATTAATTGCATCCAGCTTCAGCTACAATTACTAATTGATCCAAGCCTGCCAGCACCACACCTGGCAAGAGGCAGGAGCGCAACAGTGACACCAGGCAGGTGGTGGCAATAATGAGGTTATTACTTTTTTCCCCCTTCAAGTACCAGGTGGTCTAAACCCCAGGATCAGGCAGGTTGCATTTGGCCCACGGATACCATTTCTAACTCTGGAGTTATTTTGAAGAAACTAAGAACACTTGCAGGAAGAACTAGTAGATGGGATGAGGTAAACCCAGTACCAAAGTTGCCATACTAAGACAGGCTTGGGGAATGAAATCCCAGACCTTAAGATTTTCCCCGAGACAGATGAGGTCTGTGACCAATGGCCACTGTGTCTGTGAACTCTCTAACTACCGTGCTACCTCTTGAAATAGTCTTTTTGTGCACAAAGGATGAAGTCCCAGAAGAAGGCACACTATCTGAGGCTATGGTCACCGTGTTAGCAGTTCCATGTATCAGCTTTGATATCAGGAAGACACTTATTTGTCTGGGTGGTAGGATTTTATTTTCTCCATAGATTTTCTTCTTAAATGTGACACTTTTGCAAATTATATTACTTTCTGGGCCTCAATTTCTTCACCTAGGCCTCAATTTATTCACCTGGAACATGGAAATGGTTAAATGGGTGGTCATTGTGCTCATAAAGAAGGAATGTATCAACACGGCTTAGTGCAATGCTGGCTGCACAATAAAGTATCCATTCATAGAAACTCATTTTACCTCATTGATTTCAAAATAGAAAATGGTTTGATGAGTTAATATTCAGTTAAGATTGACAGTGATCAGAACTTTGAAATGATAAATACTATTATCTTCCATTTCTAAAATAAAAACATCCACATTTATTGAGTATATATTATATGCCAGGAAAATGCTAAATGAATATTCTAATATATGTACTTGTTCATGTTGATATCAATATCCACATTATGTAAAAGGAAACCTGAGATCCGAGGAGGTCAAGCAGTTCCCTACAGTTTGGATATACCTTTAGCTAATACATGAGGAGCTGAGTTGGAACTCATCCTGGTTCTAAGGCTATTAACTACCATAATTTAGAAAAGAGAAAAAAAATGTTCTCAGGTTATTTTTGCAAACTTTAGTTCTGGGTTAACCTATCCTATTCTCTGTGTTTTCAGTCAGATAGATTTCAGAAGCAATCAATGTGGGACAGGAAACATGTGTTTAGAGAGTGTTCAGAAAGGAGCTGGAAGGATTATTACTAGTGTCATTTAGTCGTTGGTTTTCTTCTGGTTTTGTTTATGGCCTTTGTGCTTTCAAGTCTGCTCTAGAGCATCCTGTAGAAACCTAGACTGAGGTTCACATTTACTTGTAGACAGAACACTTGCGTGGGTCCATCATGCTAGGTCATAAGCAGAATATTGCCAGGAGGTATCAGAAGTGATCTCCAGCAACATGATCACAGTTCTGTCCATAAAATCCGGTAAACAACTTTTCCTTTACTGGAAACGAATTATCCCAACTGCAGTTGGGAGAGAAAGGCTAAAACCTTGCTTGGAAGGCATATAGGCAGACAGGAAAAAAATACTTCTTTATTTTTAAAATGATTTTCAGTGTTTCTGGAACTGTCTTCTGATCAATAGACATGATGAAGAAATCCTCTGGTCTCATCTCCTAGGCTTACGCTTCCGTTTATTAACCCAAGACGATAAACGCTCACGTGTGGTCTCTGGAGTCATTTCTAAATAGGGATGGCATCCTCCAGTTTATCTCCTGGTAGCTGTGGCTGCACATTTTGCTTTCAGGCTGTCTTCCTATGTACCCTACCCTACAAGGAGGACACCACCTTCAGTCCCTGTATTAATGAAGACAGGGCTTCTTGGATTTAAGAACTTTGATTAGATGATGAAAAATTATACCTTACTTTTCAGTGAACAGCTGGGAGGCTCCCCCTGCTAGTTCCTTCCCTGTTGATCTGTCTCTTCCCCCACAGGGTTAACCAGTTCCACAGATCAATACGTTCCTGCTAGAATCAGCGGAAATTAAAACCAGCCATGAAGCTTCACTCAAACCCTTTAGAAAATATGCCCCTCAAGACCATCCCTAATACTGGGCCTCTGGTAAAATGACTTTGCTGGACCTTTGTTCTTTTACCAGTCCTGGACTGATAGGGAAAGGGCTTCTGATTTTAGGCCCTCTCTTACAATAGCGTTCATCAGTATACTGCTGAGATTTCCCAGTGACCTCTCCAATTCAGAAGCATCTGCCCTCTCTATTGCACGAGCCAGGCATCTAGCTTCCTAGCAACCTTTGGGAGCTCACACCCCCTTATCTATAGCACTGCACACCGAGACCATTGGGACATAGAGTGTAATGTAATGCTATCTTTGTTCAAATTCAACTTGTGAGGAATAAATTGTGCAAATTGATCACAGAAACACTGTATGGGATCTTGATAATGGTTACTAAGAATCTGACTCATCATACACATTATGCAATTTTTCTGGGAGCACAGGTAAGGATATGGACTCGGGTTCCAGATCAGTGTCAGCTGAAGGCAGACATGGTTGGTAGACAAGTAGAGAGTCATGTACCTGTAAAGACTACAGAGCAGAACTGATCATGTGGAAGGAGCTTCTTGACATCACAAAAAGTGATGAAATTCTCCTCCTCATCTAACTAGCAATAGAATTTTTAGCCATGCGCCTTAGTTTCTTCATCTAGAAGGAGGCATCAAGACCAGTGGATCTCAAGCTCCCTAATGCAGTGGTACTTTAATATAAGTCCTCATGTTGTGGTGACCTCCAGCCATAAAATCACTTTTGTTGCCACCTCATGAGTGTAATTTTGCCACTATTATGAATCACAATGCAAATGTTTTTGAAGATTGAGGTTTGTCAAAGGGATCGCAACTCCCAGGCTGAGAATGACTACCATGAGCCCAGGGGTTTGTTTCCAGGTTGTGTTGCCCACAATAGTCCTTCACAGTTTTACCAACACACCTACCAAGGAAGAACACTAGAAAATGCGACAATGTATACAGTATGGGCATGAGCACTAGATGTGGAGAGTTCTGGGATCCTTTAGGGTCAGCGGTCAGCGGTGAACCTTACTTTATAGACAGGCTGAATTGGTAAAGAGACAGACTGGGGCGAGAGAAGTAACTTACCAGAGAGCATGCCTGCTCATTCCTAGGGCCTCTCAGAGCAGAAGAGAAGATATGGAATACTTTGTGGGCCATTCATTCTTTGATGCTGTTACTCAGCCCAACTAAGGAATATGAATGCATGCATAGGTTATATGTGATTGAGTGGATATAGATGTGTCTCAGTCAAGATTCATTGACATTTTTTTTCTGGGATGGAATTTGGCCACTGGGTCATAACTTGCTGGGTAAATAGCTCTAGATACATTTCTTCCTGGCTTGGTGAGTCAACATAGAAAGTTCTCTTTGCCCACCATTCTGGTTTTAAATCTATGGTATGGATGTAACAATCGTGGAAATGTCAGAGTTAATATGAGGGTAAAAAATGCTGAAGAACAAGAAAAGTAGCAGCAAGTGACTAGTAATTTCTTGCTTTATTGGCCTTTAGTGATAAGACTCAGAGAACTTCACAAGTTTCTCTGCTTCACATGATCATCAATATACATGGACAGAATTTCTACTCGGGAAGTCAGAACTGGACTCTAGCAACTGCCTTCCCAGGGCTATAGAGAAGGATTTGGCCCAGGTTGTCTAAGCCCAAAGCCTAAGCTGCCAAATAGGATTTCTAGTCACCTATTCATGCTGGATAAACCTCGTAGGTCAAAATGCAATAGCTCATGGCTTAGAGGATGGGCGAAACTATCTGTTTCTAACTACATCCTAAGAGTTTTCCAATTCATGCCATTGTTTCTTTTTAATGAGACCTTATATGGCATAACTCTCTCTCTTTATCTCCCTCTCACTCGTGTGTGTGTGTGTGTGTGTGTGTGTGTGTGTGTGTGTATGTGTGTGTGTGTGATATTATGTTAAGGTAGTACTTAGAAGCAAAGATAATTCAAATATACTTCTCTGGGTCTGTTAGGAAGCTGTAGAAGGAAGCTTGTGTTTATCATAGAGTCACACATTTTCCTGCAAAAGGCTTAAAATGCTTGATATACTGACCAAAAATGTACCTCTCAATTTTAGATTCTTGTATATATAAAAGACTCAAATCTCTTTGTAGCCCCTACTGTTCTGGTCTGGAATTCCATTTGTGACCTCCTCTTCACTCCTAAAGATTAAGTGGGCTCCAGACAAGCAGTAACAGCAGACCCTGAGAACCGTGAGCAGTGTGAACTGTAGGGTCTCACTTCAAACCTGCTGAGTTGGAAAATATAGCACCCAGAATGTTTTAGCAGAACTCAGCAATCTGAACTACTAAGACCAAATAGCTATAATACCCATGCCATCTTTTTATTATTTTAAGATGTCCTAAACATTCCAAATTTTTATTTATGTCATTATTCTAGTGAGTAGACTGGATGATGGGTAGAAGATTACAGTCACGTCCTTTTGCTCAAATTTTACTCTTTGTATGTCTCCTTGTTTGCTTATATTTAGTACTGTTGGCATGAAGACTTGATCTTTCTTCCTTAGACTAGCCAGAGTATGCTGACACCATTTGGTTTCTATCTTGAGATAACATGGTTTCTTATTCTACAGAATAAGAAAAACTATAGCACTGCAGACCAAATCTTGCCCATGGTTTGTTTTAATAAATAAAGTTTTATTTGAGCACAACCATCCTCATTTTTCAGTTGTTAAGTATGCACCATCAAACTTGTATAGGCACAATGGATGTTGGATAGTTCATAAAGCAGAAATTCTTTGTTATTTGTTCCTTTATAAAGAGTACGTTTGGTCTAGAGGTATAAATCTCTACATGTAAGACAGCTGAAGAGAAGAGAGGACTGTTAGCTGCAGTTTTCTACTTTTGAATTCAATATCAAAGATTCCCTAGCTCTTCTCTGAATATGTTCCTCAATTTTCTAGATCATTCTTTGCATGGAGACTATAATTTTCCCACCTGAATTAGTAAAACTAAATTTATTCACTCTTCCCCTAAGGCTCAGAGATGTAGTCTTTTGTCAGTGTTCTGTTAAATTATAACATTTAAGTCTTCTTGGGAGTATCGGAGTATCATTACATGTGTGTGTTTCAATCTGACATAATGAAATTCTGATAATACTCCAAGAAGAATATTTTGAGTCCAGACAGGAAGCCTAAAAGGATACAATATACTGTTGCCTCTCTGATGATGCTATCTGAAAATCCTAAAGTACTTTACAGTGTGCACTGTGTCCAGACTCAGAATGAAGAATGACAAAAAATTTTAGATAAATTGGTTTGTGAAATATTTATGTGCACTTTGGTGGCACAGACAGGAGGTAATGTGTTTTGTATTGAATCAGCTTGGGATAAAAAAAAAGAGCACAATGTTAATGAGATTTTTTAAAGCTACTTTTAAATTCATGTTGGCAAAAGACAAATAGTCAAGACTTTTAATTTCTATAAACTTAACAGCTAGAGAACAAATAAAGCTTTATTAACTTAAATAAAAGTAGCTTTTCTGTCAAGGGCACTGTGATTTATTTTTCTTTCCATATAATGTTCTGAAGGGCTGTTCTTCTTTATGTATTGATCAGTCCATTCCAGTGTATTGGCCGGGTTCTAACTAAGTACCACTGAAGTTTGAAATGTCACTGAATGATTCCAGAAGGGTATATTGGTCTGGGGTTAACCACCATGTCTTCCAAAGAAACCATGCTATGATCTTGATGTATAACCTTAGGCCAATACATGATCTCTCCATGTTATTAGTTGGTTCTTCCAAAATTTAAGATTTAAAATGAAGTGAGCACATGAATAAGTCGATGCTACACTTCTATGAATTGGTAATTCTGGGAAAATATAAGTCCTGAAACATGGGCTGAAACTTTGCATTTCCTTCCTTCATGAGGCAGTCAATTTTTTGTTTCCTTGTAATTTTCTCTGTTCGCCTCTGGCATTGCATAATTATTCCGGGCTAAATTGCTTACCTGTGGTGGCTGTGATCCTTTGCAAACTCTTTTTGTTCTCAAGGATAGGAGGTGAATATTGATTCCCAATGGATTCCAAGTGCCTGGGAGAGTGTGGTGCTATGTCCATTGGTGGATTAACTAATCAAGAGACAAACTTCAGTGAACAAGCTGGACTACCGCTCCAGGGATAGCAGGGTGTGTATGAGCTGATGGTGGACCCAGGCAAAGTCTACTTGAACTCTTACTAAACATATTCTTTTGAAATGTATTGGGGACACAAAGATGACTCTCATCTAGATATCTGCTTACTTCTCTAAATGCTGAGATTCTTTTCAAATTCCCAGATTGGATCTCCCAACCTCTTTCTTAATGTAAAAATGCTGTTCTGCTGACCACTAGCAAAATGCCTTGGCTAGATGTCCTTATTTTTTTTAACAGATATGCTAATTTCAGGAATGATGCATCACAGTTCCACCATCATTAAAACAGTGTCCCATTGCCACTCTGCAGCTTGCTGCTGAGTCAGCACCTCCACCACGGTCTCTCTCTCTCTCTCTCTCTCTCTCTCTCTCTCTCGCTCCTTTTCAGGGATTTTAATTTGGCCATAAACCTTCACTCAGAGCAGAAAATTGACACCAAAGGGCTTTCTTCTCAGTGAGGGATTTGTCAAACAGGTTCTCAAAATACACTGTTCAGTGTGCATGAACTGTTGTGAGGGCCACAAACAGTCAAGCAAAATTCTGAAAGGTTCTTAAGACATTGGAATTTGTGTTATCACCTGACTTCTGGCGTTATAGCTTAGAGGTGTCAATAGCCACATTGATTAAATTCTTTCCCTAGGGAAATCGTCCCAGGTACATTAGGTTGAGTAGGTGCCTTCTTTCAGTCTTAGGAACTTCAACAAGTTCTTGCTTCTGCAGAAGCTTTTCTTTTTTATTATAGTCTCTTTTTCATTTCTGTCTGCTTTTGAGTTTACCTAGTTTCTGACCTTGCCTATGATATATTCTCTCTCTCTCTCTCTCTCTCTCTCTCTCTCTGTGTGTGTGTGTGTGTGTGTGTGTGGTGTGTGTGTGTGTGTGTGTGTGTGTGTGGTGTGTGTGTGTGTGTGTGTGTGTGTGTATAAAGACTGCATGAGAGAATTAGGAATTAGATTAATATCCATTTATTAGAATCAGCTCACAGTTTCCCATATGATAACTTTATGAGTTATCTGTAATGTACTTTTCTTTCAATTCTAATTTTTCTTCCATCTAGAAGATAACTCGAGTGAGCCCTCTCTAGTTCTCTTATACACACATAGTGGCTGTAACAATCCTTTGATGGTCCTCTTGGGTGGATCATTTAAGGATGGTGTTTTTTCCTCAAATCTTTGTAAAAAATGGACTGGCAAAATGGCTCACTTGGATAAAGGTGCTGCCAAACCTGACCACTTTGGCTTAATCTTTGGGGCTCACATGGTGGAAGCAGAGAACCAACTCCTGAAAGTTGTCCTCTGGCCATCACACATGTGTTATGGTATGCTTGTGCTCACACTCCATCTAATAAAAGTAATAATCATAATAATAGTACATATAACTTCTGAACTTCATAAAGTATGTCCAGAATTTTAATGCTTCTCTGCACATACCACTACTCTCTAATACTCATGTTCCCTTTCTTCCATTTTGTAGGCAGACAATTTTGGCTGTTCATACATGAACTCTTTGCACAATTGTTCAAAATAAGTAACTTTCAGCCAAGGTACAGCAGACTAAATAGACTAGAAAGATGGACGATATAGCCCTGTAGCCTTTAGTGCTGTGTGCATGAAACGTCTTTATCTACTCTCAGTTCAGAATCTCACCTCATGCACACCTGCTGCACATCAGTGCTGTGCTTTCCTCTACAGATGGAAGAGGTGAAAATAAAATGGTCTTTACCTGCCAACTGTTTTCAGTCTATTATACAAAAGATCATTTTCTAGGAAGATGTTCTCTAAAGGCTTCTTTATTCAACAAATACCCACCTATTAAATTCCTTCCAGGTGCCATACATTCTCCTAGGATGTAGAATTCAGAACTTATATAAGACCTACCCTTTTGTCTCCCAGAGAAGTTAGACAATAGAAAATAAGGTAGATGGGAGTCAAGCAGCCTTATTTTACCCAGTACTGTGTCTCTAGAGTGATCTACAGAACCTGGCATGTGACTTGTACTCAACAGTTATTTAAAAACTTGAATTTAAATAATTGAGTAAAACTGTAATGAGAATGAGGAATTATTTTCATGGCAAAGTGGTCACCAAGGACAGAAAAGGGAGCTGTTCATTCTTACCACGTGGGCTAGGCCAAAGTCCAATTTCATCTTGAACTTTTTCACACTATTGAAATTGGTGTGAAGGGAAGTAGCAATGGTGAACGAAGAACGGAAATCCTAAGTACAGTCATGACAAACTCACATCCTATTCCTAGAAGTTAGTGTGGTCAGAGCACAGAGACCACACAGAGGGGTGGAACATGATTGTCAAGGACAAGGCTTTGCTGGCCTACTCAGATGAAAATAGCTAGGATGTCTTTTTTCTTGTTAAAATTTTTAAAACAACAGTAATAAAACAGCAAAAATGTGTGCACACACTCACACACATACCAACAAAACAAATAACAAACAAACAAACAAAAATTCCAGGCTCTCATACAGTTCAGAATGGCCTTGAACTCTTCCTGCCTCTAGAACTACAGGCATGACTGCTGTGTCTTACCCTTGACACTGATGGTCTTGAATGCATGTGTATTTCTTGTTCCTTTTTTGTGGACTCTTTATCCCATGCTAGTTTTAGTGATCTTGTTTCCTTTCAGGGGACTATATCTGTTCTCAGTCAGTTAGTCTTCTACTTGTCATGTTATAACTCTTTACATATTTCTCTGGTTACAGTAACAACACACAGTGAATGAAAATAAGCTTTGTGTTCTTTTATTGAGATGATATAACAAGAGGCCACCCTGAGAATCCTAGCAGAAGAAAGCCACTGTCTTGAACAGTTAAATGATGTGCCTCACAGAGCAGATGAGAGGCCCACAGAATGCTCACAATGATGCAGGGAGCCAAAGGAATTTTATGTTCCACATTAAAAATTAACACGGTGAAAGGCACAACAAAGCCGGCCAAATGCCACCCTTCTGAAGCCCGTAATGGTAGAGCAACCTTCCCCAGAGGACAGGAAGAGAACATTTTTGTATCGAGGTGCCAATCGAATCATCAGAGACAAGTTCTAGAATCAAACAATGGTCCAGACTCTCAGAAAGAGGCTGAGGGTTTAATTGCCCTTTCGTGAACCTGTAATCTCCTTACAGGGATGTGTTAGATTCAGGGAAAGCACAGTGACCATAAAGCCTCAGAGTAGACATGTAGGGAACAGTTTCTGAGTGCAAAGGACGAGGGCCTGAGCTATTCACCTGTGACTGATGCCATTGCCCTGAGAGTGCTTTGAATGCTGACTGGGGAGCTCAGAAGTTTGGGATACCCATGAGAATGATGTCTCTTTTCCTATTGTATCAAATGCTTTCCCATTGAAGTTAGTAATACCGGGCGGAGCACCTGAAGAAAAAAAGGGTTCATTTTGACCTATGGTTTAGGGGCAGAGCTTATTGCAGTGGTGAAATCATGATAGTGGGAGTTGGAGGTCTCATTTCCACCTAAGTCAGGAAGCAGAGAGAGAGAGAGAGAGAGAGACAGACAGACAGACAGACACACACACACACACACACACACACACACACACAGAGAGAGAGAGAGAGAGAGAGAGAGAGAGAGAGAGAGAGAGAGAGAGATACCTGCTGGTACACAGCTCCCAATGTCAACGCATGGAACTTGTTATCTGCCTCAAGAACCTTCTCAGTTCTTCACTGGATCCCCAGTAAAGTTCCCTAGGCTATTTGGCTGGTTGGGACCATAGTTGAGACATGGGCTGAGGTTTGCTAAATCTCTGTGTTGAATGTTCTTTTGGTGCTCTAAACATGACTCATGCTAAGGTTCTCAGCTTTTCCCAGCACTCTTCTAGAGGACTAACTTTGGAATGACTGCAGAGTTAAAGGTGCAGATTTTGGAGTTTCACTCAGTCACCCAGTCTGGAAAGGCCCTCTCATTAATCTTGCATCTTAAAGCAAGAGCACTGAGGAATGCGTCACACATAAAAGCTTAAGGGCCATGGTGCACAAATAAACAACCCCATTATTGGCAGAAATATTCAGTAAAAATGTATAGAAGTCTAAATTCATTCCCAGATAAAGCTTAAATAGCTGTCCTGGGGTGATGGCTCTATGGATGCAGTATGTGCCACACACGCAGGAGGACCTGAGTTTTGACATTCATCACCCACATAACCCAGATGCCAAAGCAAGTTTCTCTAAAGCTGAATGTCCATACAGAAAGATGGGAGGGTGGAGTCAAGTGAACTGGGAGCTCACAAGTCTGCCAACCTTGCATATGCTATGGCAAGCAAGGGACCCTGTCTCAAACCAAGAAGAAGACAGGTATACTCTGACCTCCATAACTGTAGCATGTGTACATCACTAATACAGACAGACGAACAGACACCCCCCTCCACACACATGCATACATAAAAATGAGAATAACTCATCTTTATTTTTTTCTCTTGTGCCATTTACTCCCTTTTCTTTCTTCCTCCAATTGCTCCCATGCCCACTCCATATCAAGACAGTTTCCTTTCTCCTAAACTCAACAGTCCTATAAAAATTATCTTACTGGAAACAGTTTCAGAGACCCATAGCCAAATATTAGACCGAGCTTGGGGAATCTTGCAGTGGGAAGAAGGATTATAGGAGTCAGAGGTGTCAAGGACACCACAAGACACCCCACAGAATCAACAAGACTGGGCTCATAAGGGCTCACAGAGACTGAGCCAACAACCAGGGAGTCTTCATGGGATTGACTTAGGCCCTCCGAATATATCTGACAGTTGTGTAGATTGTTCTTCTTGTGGGACTAATAATAGTGGGAGCAAGGGCTATTTCTGGCTCTGTTGTCTGCTTTTGGGACTTTTTCCTCCTTCTATGTTGCCTCATCCAGCCTTAATAAAAGAGGAGGAGACTAGTTTCAACACAACTTGATATTCCATGGCTGGTTGATTCCCATGGGAGGCCTTCCCGTTTCTGAAGAGAAATGGAGGAAGAGGAGTGGATGGGGGGGGGGAGATAAAAGGGAGGGACTATAAGGAGAATAGAGGAAACTTCTGTTGGGAGGTAAAAACAAAAAAAAAGAAAGAAATAAAAAAATCATCTTACTATTTTCTAAGGAACTCTATACATACATTCAGAGGTACTTCTAAAGGTGACGTTGACTTGAATACTAATACTATCCTCTATTTGTAATTCAGTTTTTCACTAAAAATTTAGAAGAAATGGATGATTAGCATAGATTTGGATTTTTTCTTTAGTTTTTTCTCATACATTTCGGACACACACAATAACAGAGACCTGCTATGTTTGGTTCAATGGAAATCACGGGAACACGGCTCCTCTGTGGTGGTAAGCACTGGAGTGGCTCCCATAGGCTCATGTATTTCAATACTTGGTTACCATTTGGAACTCTTTGGGGAGGTTTAGGGGGTGACCTTGCTGGAGGAGGTATATCACTGGTAGGCAGGGAGGGTCTTTGTGGTTTCAAAAGCCCATGCATTTACTGTGTATCTTTCTCTGCCTCATGGTGAGATATCGGAAATGTCTCAAGATGTGAGGTCTCAGCTACTGCTCTAGAGCCATGCCTGCCTGCCTGCTGCCATGCTCTTAGCCATGACAGTCATGGATTCTAACCCTCTGAAACTGTGAACTCTAGATAGCCTTTTTATAAGGCAGTTGCCTTGGTGATAGTATCTTCACAGGAAGAGAAAAGTAAGTTAAATATTCCTTCTTGCTTCTCTTTCCCTTAATCCAGTGGTATTCCTAAGGATAGGAAACTCTGAGAAATGGATGCTGGCCTGGGTATCCAATTCAACAGCCAACACTAGTGCAGCAAACCAGCCACAGAAATCCCAGACTCCTCAAGTAACTCTCTTAGAAGCCACATATCAGAATGCAAGTAGGTTTTCAATACTGATAGCTATATAACTTCACGTTTCTAGAGACAGTCACCATCTTTTGTGGTTATCGGCAATATGCGGATAATCTGTAATCTAATCAAAGAAGGGTGATTTAGAAATATTTTTTCTTCAGATTCTGGAAGCAGTTTACTGTTGTCATCAGTAGGTCAGTACCATGAGTTACTCCTGAGAATCTTGATGTCCTTCTTTGAGAATGAAAATTATTTTACCAGCCAAAGAATCTAAAACTGCTCTTTATCTTAAAAATTCCTATAAATATAAATTCTTTAAATTATAAAAATGACCTTATTTGGATTAAAAAGTGGATATTATAGTGTCTTTTTACAGGAGCGGAGAGGGCACTTATCTCATAAAAAATGAACAGCAGATTTCTGATTTCTCTGTCAAAGCTGAGGCCCTCTCAGTCTACACTCCTATTTTGAAAAATGGATGCAATTCCTATTTTTGCTGAATTTTCAAAGTGTATCATCTTTCTTTAATTTTTGACACATGAGTTATGTGGAGTTGTATTGTACTGGAGTGCATGCTTTTACTCCTCTGCATAGAGATTGGCACTTGTTTAAGAGGTGGCCACATCTATAAATATTTATACCCTGCGAAATAGTCCTGGGTAAGTTAGATACTATAGCAGATGTTCTTTGAGATACTCCTGAATGATTTATGTTACCATTAATTGGTGACCTTCTCAGATTGAATCAAGTCTGGCCTCAGATGACCAGAAGATGACAAGCGTGTTGATGACAGTCTTCCCAAGCTGGAGTTTCCACACTCTGGAAGATGCCAGCTGCTGTGTCATTATGACTTTCAAACAACCTTTGATGGTGCCGAATACAGAGCAACTGGGCCGATAAATGAAATTAACATCTACTGGCCTTCTAATTGAATAGCCTAGGACCCTTTGTCCTCCGTACCCAGTCATCTCCTGACAACAACAGAAGGGAAAGGGTTGAAATCTCCCAAAGAAAGTGGCCCAGTTTCCAGGTAGCAGCAATAACTGCTTGATCGTTAACCCTGAGCATCCATGTAGTATAGACATTTTAGGAAAAAATGATAAAAAACTGTTTAAAGCTAATAATTCTTGGGAGTTTTGGTATTTAGTCATTAGTAATAAATATAAGTTGGACTCCTAATTTAAAACCTGAAATGTTCCAAAATATGAAATTTTTTGAGCATTAGTAAGGTATACTGATATTAAATTACATATATATATATATCTTAAATGTAATTTAGGATTACATATATATATGAATGTATATGTATATATATTTGAGACATGAATTATTTCACATTGGTACTTGAATCTCAATCTTAAATATCTTTTTATACATGTGCATATTCAAAAATATATCCAAACTCCAGAATATCGGTCCCAAGTATTTCAAATAATTAAAGCATGTTCAACCTGTACAGAATTTTATCATCAAAGGCAAGAGAAAGACAAATAAAAGGCTCATGTTATTAGATGCAGCCAAGCTCCATGACAGAGATAAATCTCTTTAGCAGTGTTGATCGTGTGAAGAGTTTTGACACACGTTAGTTTTTAACAAGGTTTGCGAGGAGGATTATGATAACGAGGCAGAGGAAAGTGACGTATCTGCTACAAACATTTGACAGATGGGAAGCTGGCTGCCTGTAGTGGGGGGGTCAGAAAGCTTCATGTCCTGTTAGTGATGAGATATGCGAGTTAAATAAAAAGTGGAGAGATAGAAGGCTTTAAGGAAGGCTTTCAAAAAAAGCCTTTTAGAATAGTGGAGTAAAGATTAGACTCTACCCTCGAACTGCAAAAATTGAAGTAAAAAAATTTCAAATCTTACAGAACTCTATCAGTGAACTATAAAGGCTTATTGCAATACTTGGGGCATTTATTCATAAAAACAAGTAGATGTCAGTAAGAAGGGCACAGTTCACCTACTTTTGACCTGCCACAGTCTCATCACCCTCCTTCAGGTTCCCAATCACCTCGAAAACCAGCAGCTTCACAGATACAGTATTGGTAAAAACCAGCAGTGTATCAGCCACTGGAGGGATCAAAGCCACCAGGGGACTTTCCCAGAGCGGCATCACTGTCCTATTCATCTAGTAACTTCCTTGGAATGCCCTATTTTGGGAGGATGGTTCATTTAGTCTGACTCAGGTTTCTCTGTGCAAAGAGCTCTCTCCCTGGGGTATCCGGCGGGGCGGGGGGGGGGAAGCATCAGCCTCCATTGTTTAACATTACAGCTCTGTAAGGCGGTGGCACAGTGAGACAAACAAAAAATGAGCTGACCATGGACATCAAAGAGAAATGTGGGTCAGGAGATGTCCACAAGGGGAGCTTGAAATATTCCAGCATATTTCATATTTCTGGGACATGAAGAGGAGCTTATTTTCAGAATTTCTAGATTACATATTTGAAATGTGTAGTTTTGAAGAAAGGGGGTTGAAGAGCTCATAGCTCAAGAAGCAGGAAGCAAACTCAAGGATAGAAACTGTCGCAGAAGCAGGTGAATATTAGACCTGCTGTACCAAGGCTTGAAATATGTTATTATAGATATGATAAAAAAGAACCACAGGACACTGTCTTTAAGAATGGATGGATGATAAAAAGCAATATTTCACCAAATACAAATATTCAATAAAGATAATGGCATTATAAAAGATCTAAATGGTTATTTTCAAGTTGCATAGTACAAAAAACTGAAAGGAAAATTTTACTTGAAGGCACCAATATCTGTTGCCAACAGGTCCTGGAAAAGGAAGAGGGGGAAAATCAACAGCAGGAAACATTTGACTTAAGATAGGTCAAATGAGATCATCTAGGTTGAGTAATAAAAATAGTAAAAACCTAAATGAACAGACTTCCAACATCTGGGACACCGTCGGATGTACCAACATGTAGAAATCAAGCTAAGAAGGATAAGAAAGAAGAAAGAAAGATTTAGGAAAAATCTAAAGAATAATGAGTGGTCTAAACCCTTCCAATTTTGGGAAAAAATATACACATTGTATCAGGCTAGTGAACTGCATGTGGGTGGTACTTCAAAAGTTCACCTAGACATAGCAGAGTCAAACTGAGGAATAATAGAGAAAATCTTGAGAATGGCAGAAAAGAGAAATACATATGGTGCCATTCAGTGTGACTGACAGGTGACTTCTGATCAGAATACAAGGACGGTAAAAAGCAATAGGTAGTCATATTTATTGCATTGAAAGAAAAATCTACTGACAGCTGTTAATCCACTGCTATTGTTTGAATATAGTTTATGTCTTCCTACATTCCTGCTGAAACTTGGTCATCAGTGTAATAAGTAGATCCAAGAGAAGCTAGGCTTTAGGAGGTTATACCATTAAGATTTTGGCAGTTCTTATAGAACCAAATCATCTAAAGAATGGACAGTTGAAAGCAAAAGTGGTCTTTCCTGTCATCTCATTTTGGCATGATTGCATACCATTTCATTTCTCAGCTCTGTAATGGTGCAGTGCAAAGCCTTTCTGTGAACAAAGTCCTTTTAAATAAATGACCCAGAGGCAGGTATTCTGTGAGAGCAACAGAAAGTGAACTAAGACATTTAGCAAATCTGTGCTTTAGGAAACAAAAAGAAAGAAGAGATTCTAGATAAGTAAACGTGGGAGAAGTTACTTGTTCAGAGAGCTGTCCTGCCAGGATTGCACAGATGCTTTAGGTTGCAACGGAAGGACATAGCCAATAATTTGAATCATTTGGGGAAATAGCACCAGCAGTGCTGACTACAGAGGTGCATGTATAAGACAGGATAGATACAGTTTTTCTTTATGACTCTTTTCTCCTCCTTTCTGATTTTAAATTCTCCTCCTTTCTGATTTAAATCTGATTAAATAACACAATCAATAGGAGATAATCTGTATAAAATAATGTTCAGAAAATGAAGCTAAGTAGGAGCAAGTTTTATCACTAATTTTTTAAAGTATTACAGGAGTGAAGACTGTGAGATTAAGGTATACACAGGCATTGTCTATTTAGCACAACAGTGGTTGAAGTGGAGGAAGAGAAGCAACAGACATGGCATACGTAGCATCACATAAGATGGAAATATAAAAATGGCAGGTGTGACTCCTATTTAGTCTGCAATTACAACAAATTGAATGGACTGAACAATCCAGTTAAATGTCAGCCTTTGTCAGAGGTGATAGGAAAATACATTTCAGCTATATTATATTTTTACAAATTCTTGTTATTTTTGTTTTCCTAGTGTTTTTATACTTGTGTGTGTATGTATGTATGATGTGTGTGTCTGGGATGACCTCCACAGTGCATGTGTGGAGGTCAGAGGAGAACTTAATGGAGTTGATTTTCTTCTTCAGCCTTCACCGAGTTTTCAGAGATTGAACTCAAGTCCCCAGGCTTCCCTGACAAGCACCCTTTCCTGCTGAACCTTATTGCTGGACTCAAGTATATGATGTTTAGTTCCAAGAAAAGAGTTGAATGTCAAAGTATGAAAAAGGAGACAGAGTCATAAGGCAAACTGAAGTATCTGGGGTCCCATACAGAAGGCAGACTGAAGTATCTGGGGGTCCCATACAGAAGGCAGACTGAAGTATCTGGGGTCCCATACAGAAGGCAGACTGAAGTATCTGGGGTACCATACAGAAGGCAGACAAAGTAAGCTTTAAAAGGACTGCTGCATTTTATTTAAAAGAGTTTTTTTGTTCATTTTTGAGATTGTAATGTAATAGTTTCATCTTAAGATTATATGATAATAACTTATATTAATTTAACATTATATTAATTAATATATCTTATATTATTATAACATATATTGACTTCATTTCTCCTCTCCATTTCCTACCTCCAAATCTTTCCATAATATACCTCCTTGCTTTCTTTCAAATTCATAACCTCTTTTCATTGACTTTGATAAGACTTTCCATAAGTGTTTGCAAATGCATACACACAATACAAAATATAATGTAATCAGTCTGTGTAATGTTTTAAAAGTAAGAGTAGTCTTTCATATATCCTTTAAAATAGAGGAGGCTGTACAGATGGCCCATTGGTTAAGAGGACATAGAGCTTTCTCAGAGGATCCATATTTAGGTCTCAGCACCTACAGTGTACCTCACAACCATCTGCACCTACAGTTTCAGGGGATCTGACACAATCTTCTGGCTGGCATGGCACTAGTTGCATGTGACGCACAAACATGCATGCAGGCAAATCACTCATACATATGAGTGGAAAAATAAGTAAAATAGATTTTAAATAGAGAAAGAAATGTTTCCCAGTTCATTGTATAAAGGCAGCTAACTATCCTGATACCAATAGACAAGAACCAATATACATTATAAATAAAGATATTCAAAATTTTATCAGAATTCTACGAAGTTGGAGCTGTGTGATATATATATTATAAGAGACTATACACCGTAAAAATTAGGGCTTGCTTCTAGAAAGTAAGATTGAACTAACGAACAAGCTCAATTAGAAGGACAAAGCATTTTAATATTATAAGAAACCAAATTACATGATATCAGCAAATACAGACGAAACTAATTTAAAAGTATGAGTGGGAAAATACATTCAATTCAGTAGTGATTTTTATTAAATAAGAAATAACTTCGTTTATACAATCACCCTAAAGAAAATGTTTTTAGTCACATATTTGACAAAAGAAGTATAACACTTTGTTAATGAAAATTATAAACTTTAAGAAAAGAGAATAAATTTATAAGCAAATTGGCAGTCATCAAGGTTGGAAGATTTTAGGTGATTTGAATGGCAGTACTCTCTAGAATGATCTATTTATTCAGTGTAATTTATGCCAAACTTCTGAAAACCCTTTTATCAACACTGTTTGTCAAGTAGTTCTCAGATTCATGTGCACTCTGCAAGGGACCCAGTATTGCTAAATAATCTTTACAAAGATTGGAGAAATAACAAGTCCCAATAATGAACTAACTATGAAACACACTTTTTAGAATAGTGCATTTAGTGTATATCAAGATGGATGAATATATACAGTAATAAGTCCCTACATAGGTTCATATTTTCATCATTGATTTTCAAATTGGGCTAGTGTATAATAAATAATAAATAATGTACATGTATTCAACAATAAGTAGCTTTCTATAGAATAACTAATCTGTACCACTGCCTCACACCACATAAAGCTTCATCTATTATGAATGATCAACTAATACAGAAAATCTAAAGTTTTAACATTTAAAGAAACACATAGACATAACTATGTCTAACTTTATATAAAGTACTACTTCTTAAATGGAAAAATAAGCTGATGAAAGAAAAAAAGAAAGATCAACTACTTCATCAATATTCAAAACTTTTGTGGTTCAGGAGCCCTCATTAATAAAGTGAAAATACAGGTTTTTAAACCACATTCATGAAATGATCTAAAATCCAGGATATATAAAAATCCTGGCAACTCAACAGCACCAAGACAGGTCACCCAATTTTCTAACTTGGGGAGAGGATTTGAATAGACATCTCTACAAAGAAGATATCATATAACCAACAAAGGATGAGAAAATATTCAGGTTTTGGACATAGATTTGTAGATCTTCCAAATGTGAAACAGAGTTATCATGAGACTTGGCAGTTTTGTTCCAGATATATCCCCAAAGACTTATCATCTATTAAAATTGTATTATATGATGTCTGTATATATTCATAACAGCATAATTCATAGCAGTAAGAAATTAGAAACAATGGCTAAATAAAATATAAATTAGACACAGAATGGAATATTGTTCAATTATAAAAAAAGAAAAGAAAGAATAATACATGAATGGAAGCAGCTCACGGGAACTCAGCTAGTTGGGATGTGATTGTATTTGTCCTGATTAGTTTTCCTCAACCTGACAAAAATTACAGTTTCTGGAGAAGAGGGTACTTAAATACAGGAATTGCTTCTGTTAGATTGGCCTGTGGACATTTTCTTGATTAATGATTGATGGAAAAGAGCCTCGCCCACTAGCAGCAGTGCCACTCCCTAGACGGACTGGTGGTTTGGGTTGTACAAGAGCAAACTGAATGGTGAAGAAGAAGAAGCCCATGAAGAGCATTCCTCCATAGCCTCTGCTTTGGTTCCTGTTCCCAGGTTCCTGCCTTGAGTTCCTCTTCTGCTTTTCCTTGATGGGAGACACTACCTTTTAATACAATAAACTCGTTTCTCCCCAAGTGGCTTTTGGTCATGGTTTTATCACAGCAGCAACCACTATAATATTTATGCAAAATTTACACAGTATAAAAATAGAAAGGAAGGTGGGGACATTCCAGGAAGTGACAGCTATCCTCAGCGATAGGTTTTCCTTTCTAGAAGGATCAAAAATTAGATTGCCTAATAACTAATAACTACCCTAAAACTTCTGAATTAAAAGGGTGAATTTTATTCTGTTTGTTACCTTTATCTATCTATCAATCAATCTATCTATCTATCTATCTATCTATCTATTCAATGTGATGTGCATGCGCACAAGCATTGCAGTGTGCATTGAAAGGTGATCAAAGGACAACTTGCAAAAGTCAGTTCTCTTCTTCCATCATGTGAGTTCTAAGGATCAAATTCAGGTCATCTGGTTTGGCAGTAAGCACCTGAATCTGTTAAGCCATCTTGCCAGCCCTTAGTTTTATGGCGTCTAAATTATAGTTCAATAAATCTATTATTTAAAGAGACATCTTAAGTAAAACACATTGAAACTGTGAACATTGAGGGTTTTTTGTAGAAATCTGAGTTCAGAAGTCAGAGCAAAGCTGCAAGATAGTTGCCCTGGTACATGACAAGGTGCTATGGCTAGTATCATCGGTAACATTCATTGCATCTTCCCCTAGCCTATAGAGAAAGCCAGCTAGAACTTATAGATCAAATTCAAATGGCAAGCATATATGTATTACTTCACCCAAATTTTCATGTTAGAGTGACATGTGACTTCTGAACTAGGGCAAAACACCTTTGATACTCACTCTAGAGAATCACCTTTGGGATTTGTGGGTAGAATATGGTGTGTTTGTCAGGTCGGGTGTAGGGGTGTCATGGTTTAAAAGGCTAAGAGGGTGGAGGACCTCACCCAGGACAAAACAAAAATTCTTGTTAGCACTTCATACAATGTTGTGTTTGCCTGAAAAGACAGCTTTGAATTATCCAGGCTAAATGACTGTGGCAGTGACTTCTAGCTGTATCTCTCTAAAACATGCATTTAAGATGTTTTTACGTCAGTCCAGCCCTTGTACATCACTTGAATGTTTTCCTGGAAGCCTTCACATTCTCTCCTTGCCAACACAGTCACATTTCTCATGGTACCTAAGAGTTTAACTATCTAAATCCTCATCAGGGCTTGCTGGTAGAACTTCAGCCACAGGACATGTGGTCATATCCCTCACATCCCGTGTGATAGAATGTCAAAACTGTGAATCATCCGAGTCATTCCAAAGCCACTTCACCAATATCTCAGTGGCAGTTTACATCCAGGAATATATATGTTTTCTGACAAGTTAGAGGTGTAATTCATCGAGGAAATGTGTCAAGATGCATGTTCCTTTCTGTGGTGCCCTAAAGAGGCTCTTCATAATTTTTACAGGTCTATCTTTCAATCCTGGGGCATAAGACCATAGCCTAAACGTTTGAGTAACCCACCAAGTTCAGCAGCTTACTTTGTGATGTTGGTGTGTTTGTTTTGCTGAGAGGAAATCTCTTTATGAGAGAAGTCTCAGACTGATGGCTTAATCCATTCATGAAGGCTTGCTCCCATCCTTCTCTGAAGTCACTCCCACCAGACCCCACCTTCCAATATATAAGCTTTGGGGACACATTCAAACCAAACCCTTATCACCTTGCACCACACATGAAAGAAAATACAGTAAGGAAAACAGTCTACTTTGCTATATATACCCTACCATTAGCTAGATTTTCAGTGTGTGTATAGTGTTATATTATGTTATATTATAGGCAAGGTGACTATTTGGACTCCTCAAACATTATTACAGTTTGCAGGCTGCAAGACTTGCCTTCTTGGAGAGTTCATTTTCAAGATGAAAACAATTTCTGTGTGACTTTTACCGAGGAGGTGTGAGCAAAAGTCTGTTCACTCCAAGTAGGACACCAACAGCATAGCAAAGCAATAATTACTCTACCCGAGTCTAGCTAGGTGGACTGGTAAGTTTATTTTGGTTCTTACAGGAACAAGGGTGACTCAAAGGCAGATTGATTACTGGAAAACTTACCCTCAAATGAACGGAAAAACTGGAAGCTATATCCCTAGTGCTTCCTGCCCAGTTTGCAGACAGCTCCCATAGGTTCACTGCTTTTGAAACCGTGAGAAGCCCTGTGACCCCTTGTAAGGTCCTATGAATCTTCAGCCTTGTAAGTGGCCTCAGCTTCCTTATTCCCAAGAGACCCCCTGCTCCTTCAGGCAGGGATGTTTCCATTTGAAAGAAGTTGTCTCCTGACAAGGATGGAAACCATTGCTCTTTTTAGGCTGACCATCTAGACTGTTCCAGAACTTTGTACTTTGCTACCTGCGGTGGCAATCTGCTTGCCTGTCTTTCTGTGCAGTGCTTCTGAACCTCTTCTTTTCGAGGTCATAGTCTTCCAGAAAACCTGAGTTTTAAAGCAGTACTTGAATCACTTACTGATACGTAGACAAGAAACAGGTGTAGGATGCTTTAATTTTTAAAAAAACCATATCATATGCAATGACAGTATCTCTTTGGATGTAAATTTATCACCCCACAGATTTTCCAAATGCATTTGAATATTATAAAAATGGTACAGTAGTAACCACTACCTCTCACAGAAATTCCATTGCAAATAAATAATGACGGGGACCAGCAATTGGTGAGATATTCAGAGCGCCCCAATCCTGATCCACAGACCCAGATTCAGAATTGGAATTGGATTGTGCTTCCAAACGCATAGCATTTCCAAAAGCACCAGATTGCACTGAATGGGAAAGGATGGTTGGTATTTTGGTTTGAAAGTCAAGTTGTTGTCCAATGCAATAAGGACGTTATGTAAATAGAAGCCCAAATTACACCACATTTAGTCTCCCATTTGATCTTGAAATATTTTTTAAATTGGACATGTTGGCATTAATTCTTTTCTGTGATGATGACTAATGTTATTACCACTTTGGTATCACACTCATTAAAATCTACATAATTCATATTTGCATTCATATACACATTCACCACTTCTCCATTCCAAAAATATCCCACTGAACCCTGACCAACGTGTTTGCACATTTCCACAATGCTCCTTCTGGGATCCCCAGGCACATAACAGAGCGAAGAGTTCATTAGGACCATGTCACCAGCATAGCTATAATTAAGGCTGCATCAGCAATTTCAGGGTTTATAACTCGGCTGTAAAGTTGTTCTCTGGGATGAAATTCAGCACAAAAGCTCAACCTGGGAATAGACCATTTGCCAGATCTGGGGAGGGGGGATTGATTTGGTTGTTTATGATTCTCTGTACTGCTCATCTGATTCTTTGTGGCATTTGAATCAGGATCTTTTATGAGCTTGGTGGTCATGAAGAACTGACATTTTCACCAGTGTCTTTGTGGACCTCACTCAGACTGTAAATATTACAGTGACTCAGCCAGTGTATCCGCCTATATTCCTTGAATGGGGACAATACGCCCAGGAATGTAGATAACATGAAGCCGGGGTTACTCTAATTAGGTGGGAACTGTAGCAGTTCATTCAAGTAGATGCTCTATAGTTGGCCATATATTCTTGTCAAGTACGTACTGAGGCAAACACCCTCAAATTGCTCTGGGATGTGTAATTGGTAAATCACTGCAAATGGTCAGAACGATTTAAATCCAGCTCTGTTAGGAAACTGCGAACCACACTCCTCGCTGAGGTGCAGTTGATGGCTGCTTAGGGACCAGTAGATTCACTGTGAGCTTTCCAGTATGACCCCACACCATGTTGACCCCCACACCTGTTCACCCACGTACACATCAGCAGCACTAATAAGACCCAGTGGAATAAATAAATACATAGAAAAGTCAATAATTAGAAGAGGAAATGAAGTTGGAAGGGGTGAGATGGTGGAACTTTGGAAAGTTGGAGGAGGGCAGTTATTCTGAAGAGGATACAATCAAGATACATTGTTTATCATGTATGAATGTTCCAAAGAACAAATACAAATTACGTAACAAAGAAAACTACCAGCCACGATTCATAGTAACTACAGGGGAAGCTGCCCAGCTGGAAGGCCCCAGAATTCTGTACATATTTGGCCTGTTTACAATTGACTTCTCTTTTTATATTAATTTTGCTGTTGGAAAATTTCATATGTGCATAAATACATTCTGTTCACTCTCAAAACTCTTGTCTTCCTTCTACTGCTACCAGTCTTCCCTCATAGGTATCAGTCTCTCTTCCAGATCCAGGGAAGTTTGTGTAGGTCCCATCCATCTTTGGAGTCCCTGCCCCTGTGCACACCAAACCTTGACCCCTCCCACGAGGAGGGGCAAGGCAACCCATCAAACCTTGACCCCTCCCCCGGTCTATTTAATGTGTTACCCAGAAAGTCTCTGTGTGATCTTTTCTCTTCCCTTCAGTGGTCACGTTTGCGACTTCCTGAATCCCATTAAACCTGGACCTGCTTTAATTCAGCTCATTGTTATTTGATTTGATTGAGATTTTTGCATCATCAGAGAGGTCACATTAGGAAAATTACTAACAGTTTTGTTTTGTTTTATGACTCATTTAGTTTAGCCGGGCAGTCTGTGTGAACATTAAGATGGAACTATTTATTGGAACTTGGTGGGGATCCTCAGTGAGTCTACAACTCAAGATAATAGTTGCCCCATTATTTGGATATATCTATAGGAAATAGTCTATGAGTGAAGGCTGGGCTTCCGTATCCAATCCTTCATCCAGTCCTGACAGTTGCCTGACTTTCAGGGCCCTGGCAGATTTGTTATCTGTACTTAGAGGAAGGGGCAAGGATTAAGAAAGATACAGACAAGAGACAACAGAATTGGGAGGTCATCCAGTGCATACTGTGATCTGCCTCAACTTTATTACTCAGAATTCTTATATACTCAAATCTAAAAGAGGGGAAGGCAAAAAAAAATTCTTTACCATAAAACAAGGAACAAAGTAATTTCCTTCACACATCTCCAAGCATAAAGTAACCATACCCTAGAACAAAATATCCTTTTGTCTAGGCCAAACATCCTGTAGCCACACCTTAGGTCAAAACATTCTGTCCTATAACCTTGAAGGAGCAAGAACAGATGTGAACTCTCTGACCATTAGTCTAGGTGGAGCGGATTCACTTCTGTGAACTCCGACACCCAACCCAGCCAACAGCTTCTGCAGTTGCTGTGAGATCCTGGTTGCAATGGTTGTGTTTTGTCCAGGAGATGACATTTCTTGGCCTTCTCCCTGTCTTCTGATTCTTATGTTCTTTCTACCCCCTTTACCCAAGACATTCCCGGAATCTTTGAGGTGTTGTATAAATGTCTTATCTACGGCTGAGCATTCTTCCATCACCCTGTACAGCCATGAGTCTCTGCACTTACCTCTGTTCACTGGAAAGAGAAGCTTCTATGACTGAGACTATAAGGAATGTGTGTCTATAAATATACAGAAGACAGTCTGATGCTGTGTCGGTTTGTTGAACTAAATAGTACTCAGTTCCTGCCTAGGGCCTGTGATATCCTTGGTTTCATTCTTTGTTTTTTATCGTATGTTTTTTATAACATTTGTTGTATCAGGAATGTTTTTCTTTGTCTTGTGCAGCAGATCCCAAGTCCAATCAGACAGCAGTTGGTGGACTCTGTAACATTACCTCCATTCTTACACAGTGGACATATCTTACCTGGTTGCTGTTCTTAAGATTGTAGATTCCAGGCTGCATAAAACTGTTGATGACTTTTCTCCCCAACAGCCTGCATAGCACCTCTGGACTTATGAAAGTTGTCTGGCAGAAAGGAGACTTTTAGGCAGCCCCAGTAGGATGTCTCTATGTCACGTATCCTAAGTGCTGTCTTACTCTCACCTTCTCCTTTGCAGATGTTGCCATCTTGAGACACCTAACTATAGTCCTCAAGAATGGAACAGGAGTTCACTCCCTGTGTAGTCAATTTGTGGTTAGATACATTGTCATATTTGCTACAAGTTTAAATGCAGTCTTAGTCAGTTATCCAAATAATTAGAATATCATACATTTTTTTCAGTGAGGGATTGACTGTTAATGACATGTTTAATAATTACAAACTGAAACCCCAGCAAAATGAAATAGGATTCAAGCATTCTTCCACTTCTTTTAATGTGTCTGACTTTGGACAAATGACTTAACACCATTAAGCTTCCATTTCTCATTCATAATATATAGATGCCTACAAGGAATCGGGTAAAGTATAAAATCTGACAGCCCTGAGAAGCATAGCACTTAACGGCATAGTGACTATTATGTCAACTTGTATTTGGCCTAATTGGAATGGCTTTTTAATTTGTCATCTATCATTTGTTTATTCACTCATTTTCTCATCAAGTTGCTTCTACTGTGACAGACACTCTGATGTGAGGCTGGAGAATATGCGGATCTGGATTGCTAGAATCCCTTTCTTTCTTAAATACAACTCTAATGAAAAAGACAGAAAAGTGATTGGATAAATAAAACATTCATGAATTTGGACAGGTGCTAAGAAGGAAACACTTAACAGATGAAGGAGACTTAACAACCAGGAGATCAAAATGAGTCTTAATTCTCAACATCCAGGGAAGCCTTCAAGGAGAAGGTGTGTATAACACCGATGATATGTAACATCCAAGTATATTTTCCAGGAGAAGGTGTGTATAACGCTGATGACATGTAGCATCCAGGGATGTCTTCCAGGAGAAGGTGTGTAAGAAGACCCACTCAGGACAAAGATCTAGGGCCAGCAGGAGCCTGCAGTGGAAGTGCTTGGGATGCTCAAGAATCTCATAGAAGGATGATTTGCTGGGCCACAGGGAAGGTCAGGGCTGTCAGAATCGTCAGGTTCTTTCTCACCCAATAGCCTGAGAAAATAACCAACAGTTACGAGAGCAAGAAGGCTTTCCTTCTGATGAAAACTGAATGAATGTTCAAGGGAAACTCAGACTCTAAGGGTGCTTTCTTCTTGATGGCTCTGGGTGTGGAGTCTTTACTAGGAATGGGCTGTGAGGGAGTGTGTTACTCATGTTGCCACCAGAACTCCTCATGGGAAGGGAAGGGAACAGACCTCAGGCAGCCCAGGCACCATAATTTGGGCATAGTTGCATTTGTCTGGTATCGTTATTATGAAACCAAGTAGGCAGGAGTTTAAAGCGGCATTCAAATCTGGACACTCCTGTTTGGAGTCCCCTATGGTAACAGGGTAAGTATGCGTGATGCCTCAGTATTGGGAAAGTGAGATCATGTGGTTTCAGTATCCAGGTTTTAACTTTTTTGACCAGGAGTCATCAGACTGGCAGGGTGACAGCAATCAGTATTTTAGGGACGTAAGCTGGAGAGAATAAAATAATAAGAATAGCTTGGAGAGGGAAAGGGCAGGGGGAGTAACAATAGCTTTTCATTTAAAAAGGAACTTCCATTCCATTTGAGGTATAATGAGCAGCTCAGTAGAGAGGTGGAATGGAGCATTAGGGTTTAAATACAGAAGGGCTTCCCATAGACTCCCCTTAAGAATTCTATATTTAATTCCCCACTGTCCATGCTGGTTGGGAAAGTTGTGGAAACTTTAAGAGGTGGGAAAAGTAGGTTATTGGGGGAGGACGCTTGAGAGTTGGTTGTCCATCACTCTCCTGCCTCCATGATGTTCTATCCAAGTACATGGGGGGATAAGAGATGGTGGACTGGCTGCCTTAAAACAGTGAACATAACACAACAGGAGCCTCTCTTCCAGTTCTTTCAGTTCAGCTGTGATTAAACTCATGACAGAGTCATATTCTCCAAGAAGCATATCTCAAATTGGTCAGTGAAAGCTGTTTTTAAGAAAGACGACAGTGACTCTGATCGAAAGGGCTTTCAGTATACAACCATCTAGAGCTGTCTGTGAGATGCTTGGAGATCTTAGAAGGTCTCATCAGTGTACAGAAGAGGGCAGGAGGTGGCGCTAACAAGGGTCCCACTTGGTGGAAGTTGCTTCTGATTGCAGAACCATTCAAGACTTTGGTCCCACAATTTGAAAACACATGTGGTATCATCAGTTATAATTCCATCAGGTTGTAACCTATTCACATCCAGGGAAATAGGGTGCTGTATCTCCCCTACACACACACCACTGTATGAAATACCACATTTGGTGCTTTTAAAAATTTAAAATCTAAAGACAGGTACAAGATCACCTTATTTTCCTCATTTCCTCCTCACTAGACACAAAATACCTTTAGACGTGTTACATCACAGTCTTTCTAAACAATTTTCAGAACTTAATTTGAGTGCCTCGGTATCACAAAGCGAACATGGAATTCAAATTTTTAGTAGAATTTTTTTGTTGTTGTTAAGTAGCATGTTACTCTAGCTTAGTGTTTTTGTTTTCTTTATTATAAAACTACACTAAGGGTGTTTTTGTTTTGCTCTGGTTGTGCTATTAGATTATTAAATGATAATGTAGAGACAAGAAATTGGCTGTTGCTTTCTTCAAGGACATCTTGTTTCCAACTCAATACTTAAGGAACATAGGAAATGCATTCTCTGTAAATTGTTCAAAGTGATATCATCTGGTCTTCATCTTCTTGATTTCCTCTCCTGATGCTGCAGTTCTTATCTTCAAATAAAGAAACTGATGATATGTAGGACACGTGCCTTCTCTTAGATTATGTTGTAGACCCAGTTTGGTTCTTGAAGAGATGCTCACTCATGAAATCTTTTAGGCCATAACCTTCATTTGTGGTTGATTCACCTTGCTCCTTTACCTGAGTGTTTCTGTAAACACAAAGAAATTATATTCATGATTAAATGTCAGAAGATTTTGATTCATCTGGTGCACACCAAAATGCCACACTCACATGATGTTGGTTCTCACTTAAAACATTTAGTTATAGATTCTTGAGGGTTAGGCTGTGAATTATCACCCAAAAGGGAAGAAATGGCAAACTTACAGCAAGCGAGAGATAAAGAATGGTGTATGAGGACAGGACCTCCTCACCTCGAGGCAGGTTTTGCTTGGACAACTTGTATCTGAGCAAGACATATGCTGATTTAACACAAAAACTGGGTTTTGTACATTTTGAAAACTCACATGGTTGGCAAAAATCAGCAAGAACTGAGTTCTCCATGCTTCTGGTGGAGGATGTGCCTGTCTTCCTTCTTTGGTAAGATCCCTGCCACTGCCTAGTTTTCTTGAAATCTGATGTGATTCAGTCATTTTTTAACACTGCCCCCCCTCCGTAACCTCAAGTGTGCAGTCACCAGGACAGTGACAATGCCTATGTGGGAGAAGGTAGCTTCTAAACTGGTCCTCAGTTATGGTTTGCTCATTCTTGTGCTTATGTTCATTCTTCCTTCTGTAGAATGGCTTAGGTCTAGTGACTTTTTCAGAAACTACCAGAATAAAGCAGAAGTGATGGAATTTCACTTCTGAACTTGGATCATAAAATGTGGAGGCTTTCTCCTGCCTTCTCTGCTTGCTTTCATGATGCAAGCTGCCTAGTGAAAGAGGCATAAAAGTGAGGGCCCACTGCAAGAACCTATGACGAACCCAGGCTCCACATCGAGCAGCCTAGAAATAGGATCAAAGCCAAAAGCCATAAGAATGAGTCTGTCTTTCCTAGAGGGTGGGGAGAAGAGCCTCAGTTCTGACTCAGTCCTTAGCTACATCCCTTCTAGATACCTAGAAAGCAGAGGACCTGTGTAAATTGTGCCCAAATCATTGGCTTTGAGAAACTGTGTATTGCTTTATATTATGAAATTTTATTTCAAGTCATGAGATAACAACAGATAAACAACATGCCTTGCTTCAGAAAAGGCAGCTCATAGAAAAGAACACAAAGACATTTCCTTAAGGAAAACTATGAACTTTGCTCCTCCTTTGTCTATAGTTATAATAAAGGTTGTTATCAGAATTCCTCAGCCACTGTGGCATGAATTAAGGGTGACTCGTGGTGGGCGAGTCAACAATTGTAGACTCTGACCTACTAATATGTTGTTTGTATAAAAATAGTTCGTTCAAAGTCCAGTCCTTTGGCACAGAACATTTGGGGTTATAATGGTGCTAAAAGTTTCCTATCATCTAGTGACACTGTAGTCAGCATAGCACAGCAACATATAAGACATGACTTCTATTTGGGATGATGCAGGTACCAACAAGCCTAATGCAGTGTCTGTTGCATAGAGGCAGAGCATATGCAGTTGGTACACACTTTTGATAATGATAATAAAAGACTATATTAATGGTTTGTATGTTTATTATATACCCTAATTCACTTGTTCTTAGCACGTACTGGACTTACTCAGTGTTTCCTGTAATCCAGCATGCATATTGCCAGAAGTCATCTCATAACCTTGTATCTGTACTGACCATCTCTTGAGGGCATCTAGAGCCCATACTGAGATACTGTCTATACCCTCTAAGTGCAAGTGAGTGTGTACTGTGAGGCCCACCCAATGTCGCAGGCCTCAGTCATTGTCCCAGGAACTAAGTAGCACAAACCCACACTGATTATCTCGATTTCTCAGTCCCTTCAGATACACTTTCAAATGTTCTAATTATCAAAAATAAGTCACAGATACTCAAGCAGAATGTTCCTGGCCACGACCAGTTCCCATGGTGCCCGACTAGAAGTGTGGCAGAAATCAAAAACAGGTTTCTTTGGCACCAGTTCAGAGAAATGGGGGGTTGCAATATTCATCTGAAACACTGGGGAACAGTCTAATGGACGATACAATAAGAATCACGGGACGAAATCATGATAAAGATTATGTGAGACATGAAAGCCATTCTTGACTAATAAGTTGTGTAACCCTCGGAGCACTATTGGCTATCTGATTCTCAGTGGGAAAATGGGTCGCATTCATGACTCTATTCAGTGAGCTTTGTAAACACCCTCCATGGAATTGTGCTGTGTGTGAAGATGAATGCGTTAGAGTGCTGTGGGGTGTCCTTACTTCCTGAGGTTGTGACATTTAGGTTCTAAATGCTTCACACAATACACTAGTATTTGCTTCAAAAATGTGTTAACAGCTTAACATATTCAAATATGTTATTTATGTTATATCAGAAATGGGAATTTGGGGTACTTAGCGCTAAGGTTCTTACTTGGCTGCTGGCTTAGTGCTTGACGGCTTCACGCTTCAGCCTCCTGAGTGCTGGGATTATGAGACTATACCAGCACATTGGGCAAACATTTATTTCACTTTGCCTTGTTTGTGCAGTTCTGGGAATAGAACCTGGAGTCTTGTACTTGCTGGGGAAGCCTTTTACTCAGACCTACATCCAGCTGCTTAACATTCTTATTGACAAACACATATACATATTTTAATGTGTGTTTTCAAGGAATGTCTAATACATATCTTTACATAAGCCTTGTACTCTTGAGACTTACATAAAGCACACTGCGCTGTGTACTGTATACATTTGTTTGCAATTTCAGCCAATTCAGTTTGGATTTTAGTAGTAGTGTCATGTTTTATGGATGCTGTTTATATTTTATGCATATGATGGCAATAACTATGGGTTAGACTGAATTGAAAATGGAAAGAAATATAATTTATGTCTAGGTCCAGGAGGTTCACAGATAAAACAATAAATCTTCAAAGCCAGGTTTATTATCAACTGACTCGATCCTCCCAAGTAATTATTCCATCATCAAAACATAGCAATATTCAATACATTTGACTTGAGGGGTATGTGTGTAGTCTTAGCATCAATCAATAACACCACCTACCTCCTTGCTGCAGGTGAAAATGTTGGTTTGGAAGGGGTTTAGCTGTCCAAAAAGAGATTCACTGAATAATTCTTGCCCAAGTTCACCTTTTCAAGTTTTCCTGGGACCACTCATTGTGCATCGAGTGTGAGGAGTAGATCAAAGGTTAATGATACTTAATTGGACTTCATTAAGTGGTAATATACGTTCTGGAGCTCCTCATTACACCCCAGGATTGGACAGCAGTGTCATAACATCAAGAAATAATGAACTAGAAGCCATGCATTCTCATGCACTGAAACACTCCAGCCACTTATTATGTTTCAGATATATTGTCTCCACTGAGGGATAAAGTGAGGTGCATATTAATATCTTGGTCAAGTTCCAGCTTTGAGAAGACCGTATTTTCATATCATAAAGACTTTCTCATTGGAACTGTTAGGATTTAGAAGATGATTGGATGCTGTTTATCTTTTATTATTATTTATTAGCTGCCCTCAGCCAAAGGAGACAAGGTTATTTGATCAGTCCCCTGGGGGTGTACAGTCTGCTTGAAACAGTTTCCTTTCCCTGAATCTCTTTTGAATTTAGGGACTGTCTATCCCCTCATTTCTGTGGTTAGCAATTTCTAACCCACTAAATGAAAATAATATATTTGCAAGTAAGCATAGTCTATTTACATGAGGCGCCATTCTGCTGCTCTCATTCCGATTCTAGGATGGGAACCCATGCATACAAAACAGGAGTGACTGTCATTAACGTGTCAAGGAGAACGAATGCACAAGTGTGTAGTATAATGCCATGTGCTTCAGAGATAACCACACGGATGGGATAATGAGCTGACCTTGGTCTTGGGCAGCACACAGCTAATACACTAAAAAAGATACTGCCCTTCATCACAATCGGATGTAATTACCCCTAATCTGTAACCCAAGCAGAGAGCTCAAGCTGCCTCTCCAAACACTAACATTAAACTGCTTCTGTCTGAGATGCCAGCCTGACGTGTCACATTGCTGTGCCTGAGAGACGCACTGGGCAGACAGTGTGTTCTCTGGGCTGTGTTCTCCCTTCAGTTTCCGGAGAATAAAGGAGTAAATGATTCAGTCAACACTTTGTAATGATTCAGATGATGAATGGGATAAAGTAAAAAATCACGTGACTCTCATCTGAAAACAAGTATCATCTTTGCTGATCTTTGCAGGGGGAAAGGCATAAAAATTACTAGAACCCATATTTTAGGAATGCCATAAATATAAGGTATATCAATGCCTTTTTCTCATTTAAACTGTTAATCTCTGCATGTTAAATGCCATTTTTATCCCATTTATTTCAAATGAATAAATTTTAGTCCTATTATGAGACAGGAAATAGGTCTAGACAGTGCTCAAATAAAAACCACAGCTCTTGTCTTAAACAGAATCAGAGGTAGTTTCTTTTGGAGTTGTTATATTCTTTAGGATCATACTCCAGGAGCACAGATTTAGGTTATCCCAAATTCCATGTTTTAATGTGGAAGTATTTTGCAGGACATATTTTTTTATAGTTTGCAGAACAAAGAGCCAGTTTAAAATATTTTGGTGGGTGCACCAGAAAGACAAATACATTTTGGTGGGGGAAGCTTTGTTCTAGCATGCCCAGCATGCTCTCTGATGACACACATAGCTCTTGTTTTGGTGAAAGATAATGTTCCACTAAATTAGTGGGTTTTGAGGGTTTTTTATTTATTACTACAAGGCTTTAGTTCAGTTACAGAGTGAGGCGTGGATGGCTGTTTGAGAAAATTAAAACAAGCCCAAGATAGAGTGATTAGCCTCAGAGCCTACCAAATCCCAATCTCTCCACAGTACTGATCTTTCCATAAATCTCTGTCTCTGCAGACATAAAAACTCCTTCCAGGAGCATTTCTTGTTCACAACCAGACATAGGTTCTCTTCATGGATCTTCATCCAAAATGGCCATATAAATGTCTTCCTGTTCTGATGAAGCTCTCAGGCTTTTTGGGGAAAACATCCTTCTGACCTAGTACCCTGGGTGTGTCTCTGAGGGACTTGAGTCTCCTGGGAAGATAGGAGAGGGGTATCCTCGAAGAAGTTTGGATGTTCCCTAAAAAAGTCACAGGAAGCTAGTCAAGGGAGGTCAGAGAACAAGAGAGTAGGGCAAGGACATTTTCCGATAAGGCAAATCATTTATTTCTGTGAGTTCAGAGGCTGCTAATCACAGAAGGTCTTAGTGGCTAGAAACTGCAGAGTCTGGCAGCCCTGGAGGGAAAGGGAAGGATTAGAAACTAGGGGTACCACCAGTCTGTCTTTTTCAGTCCTTGCAAATGTCATTGCACTTTTGTAGCTTGCTACCTTGGGGATCCCTTGTACTATTATTTCCCTATTTCATCACACATTCATTTATCTTAAAAGACTTTCTACATATATGTAATACCAGCATCTGATATTTAATGTAAATAGAAGAGGACATTTAAAAGAACCTAAATCAAAACAAAATAAGGTTCTAATTCAGAGTTATTCTAAGCAGAAGTTGCTGGGCACAAAGTTAATCTTTTCAAATAGGGTGATGAATAGATGTTAGTAAGGAGTTCTCAAGCAGGATCCTTTCTCCCTGGAAATGAAGTTGGAAAATGACTTTCTCATCATTAACTCTCAGTCTCCTGTGCCTTCTCCCCCCCACTGAATTTCCCATCGAATGTTATCTAGTTTGCAGTCCCACTACTTAAGAATAATTATTAGACCTCATAAAGATTTTCAGTTTTGTAGTAGGGGGTGACTAGAAACTGTTGGCAAACCTTAAACACTTCAATGCTATTCTCTCCTAATTCTTGCCTGGAAATTTCCAGTATTGCCTGAACATGTCTTTCTTTCCTCATGGACTACTTGACACCTCCCAGGAATTTGTGCAGTAAAGCTTAACTCAGCTCCTCGCACTGAAATATAACAATGGGCTTTTGAAACCCTATTTTGCTAAGATGTGAACCCTGAGATGGAGATGCAGACTTTCTCTCCTTTCCAGCATAGCACCCCTTCATCTCTTGCTCGTGGACAGGCACACAGTAGGTGCTCAATGACTACGTCACATGTTGATAAGTGGTCACATGTGTTGTGCTTGTGATGCACTTAATGGCCTCCTCCATGGTTCTTTCAGTTTTGAAACACATATATGATGCATTTAATTCTCTATACTGAAAGAAAATAGGCCCTGCTTGGCACACAGAGTCATCTTCCTGTATTTATTATACACTTCTCAGAAGTCTTTAGCAGTGCCAATCATCAAAGTCCTGGGGCTTCAGTTCCTCCTTTCTTGATTTAACAGAAATATTAAGCTTTTCCTGAGTTGGCCTTTCATCAAATTTATTTCCTTTGCTGAGGACAATCTCTGTCTCATCCTTGCCTGGATCTGGAAGTAATTATTGCTTATCCTATGAGCCTCCCTAAGTGTCTCCTTCACTTCCTTCCTCACCAGGGCGTCTAACCTGCCTGGTCCATGTCCGCTGCTTTCTTGCTTCCCTTTTATTCATTCCTTCAGCTCTTTTCCTAGGTAACCAAGATATTTAAATTGCTTTTAGCTCCTAAGAAAACTCAAGATTTTGATAACAACCTGTGCAGCCCTCCCCTTACATATACACACAACACTATTGGTTGGCTTATCAAAGCACACTATGAGGCTATCCCACAGATAAGGCTCTGGGAGTCACGTGTGTTTCTTGCCTCTGTGGATAATTAGCAGATTCTTAAGAACTTGTGAACGTGTGAAAGCAATGAGTCAAGCCAGTTTGCTATCCCTAAATGTTCACCCCCTGCTTCATCCTTTACTGTATTTCACACCAAACTTCAGTGGAGAACTGGGGCCCTGAGTCCTGAGCCAGATTCATTCTATCTGCTTTTATTCGGTGTGAACAGAAAATGGATAAATAAAATCCACCACAGCCTTTTGGCTTACTCCACACATAACCTGGTATGATTTTCTGTTCATCAGTAACCTATCAAGGTACTTTTGGAACACCTGTTAATGGGACAAAACACACAGAAGTCTATCATAAACACAAGGATCAGTGGATTAGCAGAAGGGGCTGCAAACAGAGAACACAATGCAAGGCTACAGTATAGAAGACTTTGACACATGCTTTCTGGTTCTTCTTACCCCTAGTCAAAGGCTACATTAGCCTTCTGGCTTTACACATTAGCTTTGTCTGTTTGTTTTCTAACTTTACACAATGATATTATATAATACGACTTCATCAATTCTGTAGAGTATTTGTGAACATGACTGTATGGGATGTTGTAGCTCAGCATTGTATGGCATGGCTACAGGGACATGTTAAGAGGACCCCTGTAGTACTGTTTTTCCATTTGGAGTTCTTGACAGTAACAGTCTCCTGAACTTTCTGTCCACATTTTAGGAGTGTGTCCAAGTTAACATGAGATACTTAGAATGATTGAAACCAGATTACCCACAGCAACCTGTGGTAAAATGGTTTATTTCATTTTATAGCTTGTCGTCAATGATTCAGGGAAGCCAGGGGGAAACTCAACGTAGGAACCATTGCAGAGGCTGTGGAGGAACATTGCTTATGAAGACTTTCATGGTTTCTTCAGCTTTTTCTCTTAGGTAAACCAGGACCTGCCCAGTGATGACACTATTCACCGGAGGCTGGAATCTCTTACATCAGTAACTAATTAAGAAAATCCACCACCAGATTGTTCCTTGGGTAGCAGAGGAGAGGGTGCCTGAACTGGTCTTGTCCCATAGCCATACTGATGAATATCTTGCATATCACCATAGAACCTTCATCTGGCGATGGATGGAGATAGAGACAGAGACCCACATTAGAGCAGCACTGGACTGAGATCCCAAGGTCCAAATGAGGAGCAGAAGGAGGGAGAATGTGAGCAAGGAAGTCAGGATCATGAGGGGTGCGTCCACCCACTGAGACGATGGGACTGATCTAATGGGAGCTCACCAAGTCCAGCTGGACTGGGAGTGATGGAGCATGTGTTCAAAATGGACTCTCTGAATGTGGCTGGCAATGAAGGCTGACTGAGAAACCAAGGACAATGGCACTGGGTTTTTATTCTACTGCATGAACTGACTTTGTGGGAGCCTGGTTTGTTTGGATGCTCACCTTTATAGACCTGTATGGAGGGGGGAGGACCTTGGACTTCCCACGGGGCAGGGAACCCTGACTGCTCTTAAGACTAGAGAGGGAGGGGAAGGTAGGGAGGGGGAGGGAAAAGGGAGGCAGGGAAGAGGTGGACATTTTTAATAAATAAATTAATTAATTAAATTAAAAAAGAAAGAAAATCCACCACAAGCTAATCTGAAAAAGGATTTGGGCTTCTCATGTGCAAAGCACTGTGTTGCATTAGTAAAAAATGCCACATATTTTTCCTACCCGGTTAGGTTTTTTCTTGGGCCAGGAAGAGTAAATAATAATCCTTGACTTCACTTCTTCCAAGTACTTGGTTCTGTCAATCTTTTTAATTTTCACTGTTGTAATGAGTATTGTGGCCACATTGTGGGTTTGATTTGTGTTTCATTAAGTAATAAAATTGAGCGCTTTCTCCTTTGTTTATTCATGTAATTACAGGCTGTTGGAATATCACGGTAAAACAATCTTCCCTGGTTTTCTACTGGATAATCTTGCTCTGTCTTTTTCTTAGCTTTTTTTAAAATTACATTTACTGTTTACTTATGGATGGGTATGAGAATTCAAGTGGGCACACATATGCCCTGGCAAGCTTGCAAATGCTAGAGGACAGATTTATGGGCATTGTTTCTCTCCTTCAACTATGCCACGTTTTCTTTATCCATTCTTTGGCTAAGGAGCATCTAGGTTGTTTCCAGGATCTGGATATTACAAATAATGCTGCTATGAACATAGTTGAACAAATACCTTTGGAATATAATTATTTTCTTATGGATGTGCATTTCTTTTGCTTTTCCATTGAACAGAAAATATTTTAACTTTAATGTTATTGGTTTTCTAAGTGTGTGTTGACATCTTGTTGGGGAAGCTAAATTAAGTGGCTAAATCTAGGACTATCTAACATTCTTGAACAACAGTAGGAAAAGTTTTACAAGGTTGGTTCTCTTGTCACACTGAATTGTCATTTGTCTTTAAAATTCTTTGAGTGGGCTTTTCCATTTCTTCCCTATTCTTCAGGTTTTAAAGTTTTTGACTTGTGTTCTTTTTCTATGGAGCATTTAAACTACTATCTTTCTGTGCACATAGTATAAGCATCTGTAGTATAAATATAAGTACTGCCAGTGGAAGATATTGCCTTGCAATTTAATTCTTTAATTTGTTTCACTTTTTACATTTCGTTTGTGTACTGTGTATGTGTATACTGTATGTACATCATCCCTCCCTCTTTCAGCCCCTCCCATAGCTTAATTGCTTTCTTTTAAATCCGTGTCCTGGTTTTGTCATAAATATTTGATTACACTATGTAAATACATGTCACTGTGATTGGTTTATTAAATAGTTGAACAGCAATAGCTAGGCAGGATTTCCAGGCACAGAGGATGCTGGGAAGAAAAAAGGCAAAGTCAACAACCAGGCACAGGAAGCAGGAAAGCAGCATGGGCGGTACAGAGTAAAGTTAATGAAGCCATGAGGCAGAAAGTAAATGAGCAGAAGTGGGTTAATTTAAATTGGAAGAGCTGATTAGAAACAAACCTATGATATCAGCTGAGCTTTCATAATTAATAAGAAGTCACCATGTGGTTATTTGGGAGCTGGCAGGTGGAACAGAGAAAGACTGGTTACATGATTTGATTACAATATACACATATATTCACATATATACATGAATAAATTTATCAATATAACCAGCTGAGTTCATTTACTTATAATTGGAGTTTTATTTATATTTGGGCTTGACCACTTGGGACTGGAATAAAACTTAGGGGGTTAATTTTTGAGATAGATGGATGATTTCATTATCCACAATCATTAATTGCTCATATCTCTTTATCTAGAAGTGGGGCCTTGTGAGATTTCCCAATTTAACATCTTATATTCACTGTTTACTTGAGACTCACCATCTCTTATATATATTTTGTGTTTCCTGAAGCAACCCAGGTTCTTGTAAATAGTGTTTTGTATTTCCCTTAAGAATTTGGCCTTAAATGCCTAACTGACTTAGGCAGGTGACTGCATTTTCTTAAGTCAGAATTCCTTTCTCTTGCACTGAAGGCAACTTTGCGGTGGAAGAAAGATGGTGGCTTTGGGATGCCATTCATCATTAGACGTGAGGCTATGCGGGTTCAAGCATGGTCTCATGCCCTGCTATTTTACTTCCTTAAATGGATGTGTGTGCCATGGAATGGAGAGGGTTTGTGACCATTACTGGTTTTATATGTTCAGACTCTGGCCATCAGCTCTAGACAGTGAGATTCAGGTCGGATATATGCTAATGACTGAGTTATCCAGGACTGACCTATATAAGTCATCTCTGGTGAGTAGAATAAAATTTTGGAATATAAGATTACAGGAGGGAAGTTTTTGGAAAGTGGAGATATTGTGTTGTTCACTATCATATTCCCAATGACCACATACATAAATGCTCAACAAATGTTGACTTAAGAAAAGAAAGGCTGTAGTAGGCATTGTGGTTAGCACGCTCTCATCCTATCCTTGGCCTTTACCCTTTAGCATGCTTGTCCACATGCTAGTGTTCCTGGCATACAACATGTAGCCCAAGAGAGAAATGTGTTTAAACTTTTTCTTCAAATTTAGCTTTAAAATGCTTGAGCCCATTCCTGCTCTTCTTACCTCTTTTTCATGGGTTCCTGTTCCTAAAATGCTGGTTTAGATGTCTGTTCTGTTAGATTATTTAGTTGATGGAGTATTTGCCTTGCACATATGAAGATATGGGTTCCTTCTCTAGAATACACTTTTTTAAAAAAAACCCAAAATGAAATAAAAAGGTGAGCATGGTGGCATATAATATAATTCCTTTATTGGGACAGATGGAATTTAGGAGATGGCTGGTAAACCAGCCTAGCCTTTTGAGTGAGATCCAGGCTTAGGAGAGATTCTATGTAAAGGAAATATTCAAAAATTCATGTTATATGGCTCTTGAAGAACAACACCCAATTCTGACCCCTTGCTTGTACTTGCACACACCTGTACCCATGAACATACATGCATGAACATAGACCCTCACGATTGCCTCTTTCAAATATGACTGCCCATCAAAGCTCTGCCTTATCTGGATTGCAGAGTCTCATTGGGAACTTCTCACCTGACCCTGGCTCTTTCATAGTTCACCTGTGGGTCAGTAACCAGAACTCTATCAAGGTAAACATAAAATGCAATAGGTAAATTCTTGTCCCCTGTAATAATAAACTGAATCAAAGCTTGTCTCTTTGATTACAACATGCCTTGTACTCAAACTCTTTCATCTTCCCTTGCCTCTGATTCTTTAGCTCTACACTGAGAATAATGCTTTTCTTCCTCATAGGATGCTTTAAATTGAAAGTGAGACAATTCAGGATAAGGGGTGGCGTGATACCAGGCATAAAGGGGCTGCCGTTAATACCACTGCTGTCACTACTATAATTCCTAGTGTCACCATTGACATTATTAGTCATTGGCATGGAGGAATTTCCTCTAGTGTGTGACTGAACTTTGAAGCCTCAGTTAGAGAGAAGCAGATTGTTTGATGGGAATGAATTAGAACAAAGGAAGCTGGTGAACTTCAAAGCTATTATATCAAGCTGCTGTGGCTGACATGCATTGTCTTGCTCTACCTGAGGGAGAGTCTGTCAGAAGAATTGCTGCTAGTTATGTGGAATCAGCCTGCTTCCTACCTTGAGTGGCGTCAGAAAAGAGACATGAAGGAATTCTAACATTTTGTCATTCGGTCCTCCGTTCCTGATTTGTTGTCAGTCTTTTATGTCTACATCTCTGTAGTGAAGGAAATGATTCAATAGATCACAGCTGATCTTGCATCTTCTGCAGGACAGCCTGGCAGCCTCTCTAGGACTGACTACATTTCTGAGTATATTCTAGATGATAGCAAGAAGCTCTTCGAAGGCAAGACCCAAGTCCTTCCAGAAGGTGGTTTTACTCACTAACTTGAATTCAATTTCCGTGACTTTTGTTTTCTGAAGGCAAAACATTGACATGGGAGCTATGTCCTCCCAGACTCCGCTGTAGAGGCCTAGTGTAAAGCCTTTCCTCCACACCATAAGGGTCACATACACATACATTCCTATAAAACTGCATGTTAACAAGGGAAGAATACAGTAGATTAATTCATTTTATTTGACACAGGAACATTCACTAACTGAGACGCAGAGCTCAGTTGGACTTTTGATTCATACGCTTCATGGATGCCATGGCTTAGACAGCTATGTGGAAAGGTGGCTGCTCTAAAAGAGTAATATCTATGTTGATAGGATGAGAAGAGAAAATAAAGAGAACACTATGTGCCCATGGTCTTCTGGCCTCTCTGTATACACTTCTTCCTCCAAGATGTGGGGCAAGAACTCTTCTGGAATAAGAGACTTAATAACAACAGGAAGAAGCTGGTTTGGAAAAAAAAAAAAAAAGGAGTATTGGCTTACAGGATGGGTGTTTTTTTTAAATTTTGAATTAAGATCCTGTGAATCTGTTTATCTGGAGCTGAAGAATACACTGTGATTAACAAGATACCAGAACTACTGAAGTAAAATTGTGCTTTGCTGGTACATTTGATGCTAGTTGGCTGGAGCTAAGAAATTAGCAGTGATTCAGAAGAGACCAGTATCACTGAGGTGAAATTTTCTGAGAAGTATTTCATGATAGCAAATAGAAGCTGTGTTCCAAAGGTGGTCAAGTTTGTGCCTAGTACTGGCAGCCAGACTTGGTAATGTGATGTGTAAGTGTCACCCAAGTGGTACTGGTTTTGAAGGCTTGAAGGGGTCATGGAGAGCAGCTGAAGCTTGGCACTATGAGAAGTCACTCAGTGAAGGTGAAGCCTCAGTGGCAGTTGAAGGCTCAAGACTGAAAAGGTCATGCAGAAAAGTTGAGTTTTGACACCGTGAAGAGTGGCTATGAGAGGCTATTAATGAAAGTGTAGCCCAGGTGCAGCATGGGACTCCAGCATTTTGGAGATGTAAGTATCAACAGGAGATCACTAAGAACAGTAACAATAGGGGAGTGGAGTCAGATGGTGCCTAAAAGATAAACTGTGTATGCTTCAGGGGGCAGAGCCGGAGAAGAAACTCAAGCCCTTTGAAGGAGTCCAGAAGATCATGAATGGATCCCAGACACTGAACAGCTGGAATTTGGTTTTCTTCTAAAATGTGACTGTGCCCTGATTTTTCCCTCTTGAAGTAAGAACATATTTTATTGGAACCTACAGTTGAGAACTTGGATTTTTTTAAAGACTTTGGATGTTAAAAAAAAATGTTTACTAAAATTTTAGTGTGTTTGAATTTGTAAAGACTGTGGGGCTTTTAAAGTTATTTGTGTTCTTAATGTGAGATCTTGGGGGATGAATAAGAAAGAAAGAGCTGTGGCTTGCTAGTGCTGCGTTTGTATATCAAGTTGACACGTGGTCAGTTGTACTGGCTGGTTTTTTGTGTCAACTTGTCACAAGCAAGAGTCATCCGAGAGGAAATGCCGCGATGAGGTAAAGCTGTAAGGCACGTCCTCAATTGTGATTGGTGGGGAAGGGCCCAGTTTGTAGTGGGTGATCCCCCCCTTGGGCTGTTGCTCCTGGGTTCTATAAGAAGGTGGGCTGAGCAAGCCATGTTAAGCAAGCCAGTCAGCAGCTCCACTCCACGGCCTCTGTGTCAGCTCCTGCCTGTGTATCCTGCCCTGTTGGAGTTTCTTTCCTGACTTTCTTCAGTGATGAAAAGCAATGCTGAAGTGTAAGCCTAATAAACGCCCTCTCCGAAACTTGCTTTTTGGTCACGGTGTTTCGTCACAGCAACAAAAACCATAATTAAGACAAAAGGAAACAATTTTTATGCCCTACTTTGAGAAGGGCAATTCTTTGTTTCTCTGACCTGCCTTGAGCAAGAGACAGGTAGAGGTAAGAGAAATCTGGAGATCAGGAGGGAACGCTGTGTTTGAAACTGGCTGTCTTTCAGATCCACGTGATTAGATGTGGAAAGCGGCATCCTTAAGCAGCAGTGTCCATTTCTGAACCACAGCACCATTATCCTGTTAAGTTTCTCAAACTGTGTTCTTCACACCATTTGCCTTGGGTGTTTTTCAGAAGGGCAAAATGAATTGCAGCCAGACCCTAGTATACCTGGACCTGCCTCAGTGGGAACATAGTAATTTCTACCACATGCCTACATGATCCTCTGTGCATTGAGTTTGAGAGGGAGAGCCTTAGTCTCTGCAAAGCACATGTGTGCATAAAGGAAGAAGTTTGTGGAAGCAGAATAGGTAATTCTCCACATGGACCATTAGTTTTTCTTACTGAATTGTATCTAACAGAGAAAAAAAAAAGAACTTCAGGTACTCCTAATTAAATGTGTGTCTGGTACTTTCCATAGAAAAATACTATGGACTTCCAGCGAGGCTGTGTACTGGCTTGTTTTCTTTCAACTTGACCCATGCTAGGGTTATCTGGGAAGAGGGAACTTTACCTGAAATAATGCCTCCAACTGATTAGCTGGTAAGCAACTCTGTAGAACATTTTCTTGATTAATGATCGATGTATAGAACCTAACCCTCTAAGGGTAGTGCAACCTCTGGGAAGGTGGTTCTGGATTGTGTAAGAAAACAGATTAAGAAAGCCATAGGACAGGAAGTAGCATTCTATAATCTCTGCTAGGTTTCTGCTTGGCTCCCTGCCCTGACGTCTGTCAGTGATGGACTGTGGTTGGGACGTGTAAGCCAGACATACCCTTCCCTCCCTAAAGTTGTTTAGGTCACTGTTTTATCACAACAGCAGCGCAGTAAATTAGGACAGACTGGCATGTCAATTAAATGCCCTGATCACAGTTCTTTTAGATATTCCTCGTAATATAGTTTTCATATTTCAGGAATCTTAAAATTCCATTATCCAGGGCTGGTTGAGTCCAGAGATTCTGCTCTAGTTGACCTGGATGATAAATTCAGAAGAACGCTACAGAAATTCCTGTGAAGGAAGGAAGTGCTGTTTTAAATGAGACTATTATATGTGTATTTTGATTTTGATTTGTTTTTTATAGTTTGACTTTAAAACCCAATTTTAAACACATGAGTATCCATTTTTCTATAAGATGTATAGTCTTGTAATGTCCACATTTGGGTATCCCCAAGAAGATTAGGCTTAAGACATCTCCAGAGAATCACTGATCCAGTTTCACAGCCCTTTTCAGGGATGGTTGTCAAGGAAGCACTTACTGAACTTGTTCAAGCAGTAGAAAGCCAAGACTCCCCTTGAGTGCCATTGAGCACCTTTATAGCAACCAGGAACTGAGCCTGTGGTATGCAAATGAAGCTCAGTTAGAAGTCACATTCAGTCATTTTTGTTCTTCCTGTGTCTCAATGGGAATGGGTATAGCAGGGTTATCTGTAGAAGTGATGGAATGAAATGTCCCAGGGAAGCTTATTGTATAGGCTAAGTTCTAGACTAGTAACCTAGACTCTAACCATTTCTCTACCCTAAAGGTGTTGTTTCGTTGTTTATTTGGTATTAAAGGCAGAGGAAGGAGAGATAACTTTAAAATGGAACCATTACTTGGATTAAGAAAATGGCAAGACTAGGCATCTTTTATAAAGTTTCCCACAAATATTTGTGAACCACGGAGCAATTCCAACTTCCACTGTGAGTAGTTTAGGAAGTCTGACCGATGCCACCATAATCAGGACCTATTTGATTTGGAGGTGGTACAGTAATTTCCTTCATTCCAGATGGGTTGTTGAATGTGTCACTCAGGAGATTTCTACTAGGTCCATCTTTCTGCCTTTGCCCTAGCTCCTGCTTTGCTTCCTAAAGTCCTGCGCATATGTGTCATTTGCTCCAGTTCATAAGTATTGTCTTTTGATCTATGAGATGTATCCTCACTGCAGTCCAGTGATTTTTTTTCATTGAGTATTTATTATGTATGAGACTATAGGAATATAAGAGAGTGAGTGATAGAACGCTTGTTGTCATGGAAACCACAAAGAAATGAGTGGGATTAGAGTCAGATTGAGAAGTTTGACAGCATATGGGGCTCAGATAACAACTTGAAGGGACAGAAGGTTTGATGGGCCTCATGGGACCTCATGCTTGATCAAGAATAGTCTTCCATATAGGGGGCTCTGTGTTACATACAGTTCAATAGAAGGGGAAAAGGTACAAATGCAGCAAAAGGAACCCAGGAGGATGACAAAGCAAAGGCTATAAAGAGGAGAGGGAGTTTTGTGGCACAAGCACACAGTGGATGGGAGGAAAGGAGATTGTGTTGCTATTTATTCATTTATCTTGATTTTTTTGAAACAGTGTTTCAATAGATAACCCAGATGGTACACTGTAATTTTTCCCACTGTCCATGACCTCACACATGCTAAGTGTTCTTCTATCTCTGAGCTTTCTATATCCTTAGATTCTATTATGATCTTCAGAAACCTCATTTCAATAATGAGGATTAAGAGTCACTGAACTATTTTCGGAATGAGGAATTAGCCATAGTACCTGTCTCTTTCACCTAAAGAAAGCGACAAACTCCAGTTAGGCACCATGGTGTTTAGGAGCTGAGGGCTGGCAGAAGACAGATATCTTAGATATTTTTATATTATTTATCTAAATATTAATTTATTCTAAAAAGGCTTTGAAATACCTAGTTTAAGTACACAAGATTCCACGTTTTTACCTTAAAATATCGAGAAAATAACCAAGTTAAACAGAATTTATACCAAGAAAACTCATCCAAATCACTTCTCTTTGAAATTTAAACAAGGAAACAAAAGTTCAACCACATCTCTTCTGCATTAAAAAACCTTCTGTTCTCCCTAAGCATCACTACTTTTGTTGTGATCTGAAGCTGGGAATCAACCCAAGCAGATACAAGAGGTTACTGCAAGTAAAGAATTAATGTTGGGTCACACAGAAGAAGGGCGAAGGGAGGGGCCTCATCAATCAGGGCCTCACAGCAAACTCAGAGTTGAACTGCAACCTCTAATGAATGTCAGTCAGTTGAAGCAAGTATTTAAGCACAAAATTTACAAACATTTGTTACCACGTTACAGTTAAAATTTTCACCAATCAGGATTTAGAGATTAGGAGCTTCCTTGAATATTCCATCGTTGTCAGCTGACATATGATGCAAGCTTTTTAGTCCAACCAATTAGATTCATTTGTTTCTTCTGTTACTTGGAACAACCATGATGTTTCTAGAGAACTAAAGATGCATAACAACTATTTCTACTATTGAAAGAGAAGGTGGGTCTGCTCCCTAAGGGCCTGGGAACCTGAACTTTGTTTCACCCTACGGGATAAAATGGAGACTAAAGTCAAAATGACAGTACTTAGGACAAGGTGTCTTTTGCCTGTTTCCAACACTTTGAAAGTTGTTTGCATTGTCAAGGATAGAAATTTCAGTAGAGTTTTATATGGTGACTCTATTGCCTTCATGAGAATATGGCTTACATGATTTTTTAAAATACATTTTCCTCCAGGCAAAGATGACTCTGAAATTACAATATAAATCAGTAGAAAAATATTTTTACTCATTGAGAAAGTCTGTTTTCCCCTAAGTTTTAGTTTGTGCTCTACAGCTGAATTTCAGGATGCAAGCACTCTGCTTTGGGTGTATCCTGCATGGTGGCTGGACTAGTTAGTCTCTAAAGCTGCATAATGAACAAGTCCTGAGGTCCAGATTTTTCCAACTGCATATCGTCTTCAACGCATATGGACTTGAACAGTAGCTATGCTTCAAGTGATCTTGAAAGAACTTGATTAGGCTAGGCTTTGGGTCAAGTTCGTGTCTGTGTTCCTTTTATTTATTATTGAGGGTTCATGCTGGAGAAACAGTTTATGTGAGCTATACTCTTCCCTTGGCAAAGGGGAAGAAGCTCAAGAGAACTTGTGGAATCTTTAATATTTATCATTATGGCTTAAATGATATCATTATGGCTTAAATGAAGCACCGTCATTTCTGCTCACCAGTTAAAGCATATAAAGTACCCAGGTTCAAAGACAGTAGGGGAAGATTGTAGCAGAAATTTTAACTGTTCTTAATAAAAAAACACAGAGTTAAATATTAGGGGGCGAAAGCTGAGAGATCAGAGAAGCAAAACAACCAGCCACTCAAGAGACCTTTTACCTCCTTCAGTGTTCAGACCAAAGGGGTGATCCTGTCCTTAGAATGCTTCCTCTGACTGCATCCTCTGACTGACTGCTTCAGATTACACCTGTCTCCTCAAAACTTATATTCTTCTCTCTGCCCAGCCATATCAAGCCTGTCTCCACCTCCCTAGTCCCGGGATTAAAGGCATGGCATTCCAACTGCTGGGGTCACTTCTGTATGAGCTCTGTTTCTCTTTTAGGCAGATTCAATCTCATGTAGCCCAGCATGGCCTTGAACTAACAGAGATCCCTCTGCCTCTGTCTCCTACATCCTGGGATTAAAGATCTGTGCCACCACTCTCTGGCCTCTAGTGACTTAACTCTGCACTCTGATCTTCAGGCAAGCTTTATTTGTTAAAACACAAACAAAATATCAGAAGACAGATGCTTATTCCCACAAGAGAACTTACTACCAAGTCACAGGACAAAGGGCAGCAGTGTTGGGGAGAAGGCATGGTGTTCAGATAACCCAGTGTGCCCTGTGGCCCCTGTCCACCAAACACAACTCTCTATTGCTGTTTCCACTTAAATTTTCCCAATGTGCAAGAATATTATTCTATATCTACCTTGAGCAACTGAATAAGATAAGGATAATTAGACATTCTTTATAATTATGCTAATAGAAATCTGACAAGAAGTAGTTAAATAATGAAGGCTGTGCTATTGTTACAAAAGATGTAGTATACTAAAAGTTGAACCAAATGTGTTCAAGCTGTGTGTGTGAGTGTGTTAGATTGTACACGTCCACAGAGGTATCGCAGTGGGAGAAGGCATATTAATATCCAGGTAAGGAAGGGTTGTGGTTTTAAACTTTGAGTCTCTGCTTTGTGAGAGAATAAAATCATATTGTTTCAAGCTATTTTGCATAGCACTACAGGAGACAGAGGAAACTCCTATCTTGGTTCTGCACTACAGAATGAACTAGTTGTGTGTCTAAAGCTGATTTCCTCATCCTCATATAATGACAATGACACCTATAGCTATGTCACAGGGATGGCATGGGTTTTCTATGTAAAGTATACAGTGTCCAGATAGCATGTGTCACAGTGAAGATGTGCCACCATTACCATTATCACGGTGGCCGTATTCTCATATATTTCTCTGTAATTGTCAGGTTTTACATACAGTCATTTAACTTCCTATAGTCTTGCTTAGAAAGATGCCCCTCGATTACTAGTGTGTTGGGATTCTATGTACTTCCTCCAGTTTATGTGCCCATTAGAAGATGAATGTGTGCCTTATGGGATGTGACCACAGTCTTCAATAGCCCATAGTACTTGGAAAAGTTCTTTCGAGATTTATGCTAATTTTTGTAACTCTGATTTGTATGTACATTTGTTTAAAGATAAAAATAGGAATTTCTAATGACTAATCACATTGCTTAACTTCTTTCAAAAGCCTGAAGGAATTAGTCAATGTCCTGGAAAGATAAGCCGTAAGCCCTAAGTGCCAGAGATGATCCTTAATCTCAGTGAGTTATTAACACCTTCTTACTTAAATGATCCAACCTCAGAACTCCCAGTATAAAAATGTGAATGGCCATGTCCTAGCTGGAATATGAGACTGTGTCAAATCTGTCTCTGTATATTGCTATCACATTACCTCAGGTGTGTATGGGACATTTAAAATTATCTGGAAGCATGTCTGTTTGTCATCCCAGGGGGTACTTCCACCACCCAGAGGGGGCTAGATTAGCATTCAGGAGTGCCTGAGTGATTCTTTATATTGCGTAAAACAGCCCTTCCATCACAAAAGATTATCCAGCCCAAGAAGTCAATAACCGCCAAGGTTGAACCCCCCCTCCCCCATCAGATATGCCTTCTCTAGACAAGTAAATGTGACTGAGCCAGGACATGGAGATTCCTACTACTCATAAAACTCTTTCCAAGTGGTGTTGGCCTTTTCTCTTTTCCGTTGCTCATATTGTACACACCTTTCCATTCCTTTAGTTCCCAGGATTCATATGGAAAGTACTAAGTGCTCAATAAGCACTTATAAATGGAATCTAGGGTTATAAAAGTGGGCACATAGTCAGTACCACTTATGACTCTAAGCATATTGTCTCCCTTCTTCCTAATCTTAACTGTGTCAGGAATTCATGTTGTTTTGGAGCATGCTGGGCTCTCAGAAGATAGTCCATAGGTCTCCGAGGTTTTAGGAAAACTGGTCTTCTGGCAAGGACATCTCTGAAGAACATGGAAAGTTAGGAATCTGGTTCTGCTCTTGTCTACCTGTGGAGAAGTAGCTTTCATACAGTGTTGACATGCCTCCATCCACACAACTTAGAAGCTTTCTCTGAGCCCTCAGAAGTGGTAAGGATATTTTTATACTGATGGGCAACTTATATTTTGTTCATTTATTGTTCCAATTACCCTTCCTACTGGATGTGTTTCCTCATTGCCTCAGTTTCTAGGACATTCTGTGTTTTAAAGATACTTTTCATGCTGCAGTTGGGCTCTGGCAACATTGAAGTCTAATAGCTCCTCAGTATGTCTGTCTTTCCTTAAATTCATTGAACTCCTTCAGGGACTGTGCCTCATGTCCCTTAGTCCCTGATGTGTGCTGGGTACTCAGTGCGTGTCTGAGTGGAGAGTGAGACTAGCAGTCAATCAGTCTTCAAGTCAGTCACTCTGCTGGGGTGCTTCTGGAAGATCTAGATTTGTTCTGACTTTCCTGTCATCCAGTGTGCCTTTAGCTTCCCTTAACCGAGAAAATACTGTTGAAATTAGTGTAAAGGCAAAATAAAAGGAGTCTGTGTAGGTGCATATAGGAGAAAGTTAACACGCTTCTTTTTCTCATTCCTATTTCTTCTGGTCTGGGGTGTTTCACATGTGATTTGGATCAGTGCTTCCTATACTTGCCCCACTCATGTAGGTGGCTCAACATGGTAGACAAGATGGCTACCACTAGTCTTTGTTGAGGAACCATTTCCTATAATTACATTAAATAAGTCATAAGAACAATTTTAGTCTGTCCATTTTGAATCATTTACAAATTCGTGAACCAATTGCTTTGGTCAAGCAGACTTGAATGATGTCATTAGCATGAACCATGGACCCATACCTCTGTCTGGAAGAGGGTTCTGTAGCTGATTCAACTACATGGGATACATTTCAGAAAAAGACAAACATTTTGCAACTGGTAGAATGTACAGAAAGAACCCCAGGACAAGAGAACATTATGGGATAATCAATATGAAAAGATGTATCACAGATTCAATGTCTGACACTTTCTTGTACAGTGGCTAGAACTGTGTTTTATACTAGAGCCAGAACTGAAAACATACATAGTTACTGACTAAAGGCCAAGTATAATGATTTACTCTGTTACGTATTGTCAGCATTCTGGTTTATTTAGAAAGATTTGCCAACATAGTGAATGAAAAATTTCCTCAACAATAAGCAGAACATTTATGCTCTACTAAAATAAGCATTCCCCTAGCTTGCTTGACTGCTTTTCTTAACAAACTGGTGAGACTTAGTGGAAGTTACCCGGGCCTGGTGTGAATTATATGTCTTCATTGGATCTGGATCACGTGTATCTTTGGCATGATCTCATTTTGTCTGGCAGGTTTTAAAGGTGGCTCAGATAGGATAGTTCTTTGCCATTTGAGAATATGGTGAGCATCCTGCTAGGCAGCAGTGGACCAGGATTGTGACCTCTTCTATCTCCCTATCAGTTTAGCCTCTAATAATAAAGAAGAGGAAAATGTTAATGCCTTTTGTGTTGTTTTGATTGCCGGCAGGTGGTTGTGTTAAATAGAACTCTAGTTGGCAGATATAACTCAAAATTATCTCCTGCAGAAAAGTTCCATCAAACAAGGCATGAATATATCTTTGTCAAAACAGCAAGAAGGAGTCCTTATTTAAAAAAGAAAAACCTTAGCAAATATTATACCTTCAGGCTCTTGTGATAAACTTGGTTCCAAATTCACTGTTGGAAGAAACATTGGGAAATCTGAGATCTGTGAATTATGTGGTATCATTTTTCATTCTGGATTTAATTATTACTGAGTGCAGGAGGGTTGAGTGCTTCTGAAAATGAATTATATGTAATTAAACATAATGCAATTCTGGTTCTGCCAGCGTGCAAGTTCTAGCTACTGGGCATTTCTGTTCTGTTCACTATTGCCATCTCAGGACCTCATATGTAACAGTTGTTTAACCAGTACAGTTTAACCATATGTAAAAGATGTCTAACAGTATTGAATAGATACACATATTTGTCTATTAGTCACCAAAACTGAAGTGTTTTGTCTACAAACACTTGCCTTGTCCTAGAGTTAGGGTCTTGCAACACAAAGCCTTTGCAAACCAAACTGTTTTTCTTAATAAAATGCATTTAAGTTTCCTCCATGCTTTTCTTGACTTTGTAGTAACTTCATTTTACAACTAAGTAGTATGCCATTTTACATATCTATCTGAATGACTTTCTTATTTACCTGAAGGGTGCCCCAATGCTTCCAAAGCTTTGTGGTTATGATTGATGCTCCTATAAACATCTCTGCATTGCATTTATATAGGCACAATTTTCAACTCCTTTGGGTAAACACTAAAGCATACAGTTGTTGAATCTTATGGTAAAAGTATGCTTAGTTTTATAAGAAATCAAACTGTTTTCTGAAATAGTTGAATGATTTTATATTTTTACGGACAAAGGAAGTTCTTGCTTTTTTATTTTTGTTTTTAATTTTTATTTTTAATTAAAATATAATTACTTCATTTCTCCTCTTCCTTTTTTTACCCACATTCTTTCCCATGTTCCCTCTCTCCAACCCTTCCCAGGTAAATTTCTCCTTTTCTTTGATTATTATTGTTATATATATATTAACACACACACATGCAAGTATGTGAATTTATATATTTATTTGTTCTTTTATGTATAAATATATGAACACAACTTACTGAATCCATATATTGTTTGTGATTTCAGGACTCATCACTTGGTATTAGATAACCAGTGAAGGAACTCATCCCTGGAGAAGAATAATTCTCCCTCTCTAAGCAATCATTAGTTGCTTGTAGTTCTATCTGGGATGCTGCTTTGTGACATTTCTCCCTTCTACCTTAGTATATTTATTGGTGTACCCATTGTTTATATCTTCTTTAGGTAGCCATATTGTTGAGTTAGCATGATGTAGCTAGCTTTCCTATCCATTTCTAGGAGACACAACCTTCAAGTTCCTATCTCTATATGGTCTTGTCAATATTCGTAGATGTCCTGCTCTTGATTTGGCTATTGAGATAGGTGTGTGGCAATAACCCGGGATTGCTCCTGCTTGCTTTTTCCTGGTAGAATGTTCTATGAAACATCTTTCCATATTTACTTGCTATTCACATAGCTTCTCTGGTGAGGGTTCTCTTTCATTCTTTCTGTGTCCCTTCTGCTCGACAAGATTTTTTTTATTTTAATGATGCTTACCCTCATCATTATTTTTTTCATGGTTTATGCCTTTGATAGTAAGAAAAATGTCATTATCAAATCAAACCAAACCTCGACTTTTTCCTATGTTATCCTCTAGGAGAATGTGGTTTTAAATTTTGCATTTGAATCTCTGGTCCACATAGAACTCATCTTTGAGATGCGTGTAAGATATATGCCTAGATGTTTTCTTTTTCTTTTACCTTTTCCTAGTGGTATCCAGTTGTTTGATGATCATTTATTGAAAGGACTGCCATTTCTCTGCTTCTGGCCTGGAGTAGGAGGTCCTTCTGTCTATGTGTTACTTTAATTGGTCAAATAAAGAAACTGCCTTGGCCTTTTGATAGGACAGCAGCTGAGATAGGTGGAGTAGACTGAACAGAATGCTGGGAGAAAGAAAGCAGAGTCAGGCAACACATATTGATTCAACCCATTTCTAATAATCTGTATTGCCACTTGGCTGTGGCTTACCGACATGAGTCTAACCAGTGTCTGTCTTTGAGAGGAGAGCCATTCTGTTTGGTCTACTCCATCTATCTAAGCTGCTGTCCTATCAAAAGGCCAAAGTAGTTTTTATTATTTGACCAATGAAAGTAACACATAGACAGAAGGCCCTCCTAGTCCATTGGCCATTGTAAAATACCGGTTGACTAGATTTGTAAGATTCTTTCTTGATTCTTTGTTCAATACATTGATGTGTTTGTCTATTCTGTCAGCAAAATGATGTCATCCTTATTGCTATGTCTTTATGATAAGTCTTAGAATAAGGCAGTGTTGGGCTTTTAGCCTATTGAAATCTTTTATTTGTTCATAGAAACAATATTTAATAATCACCACCACTACCACTATCACCATCATTATCATCATTACCATTATTATTTTGAGATGAGGTCTCATCACGTAGCTCTGACTATCATGGGATTTACTATGTACATGAGATTGGTCTGTACTCATAGAGATCCATCTGCCTCTGCCTTCTAAGTGCTGGGATTAAAGATGTGTTTCACAACACTCAGAAAACTTCATGTACAGAATAATTTACTGATATATTAACTGGCTCTTCACTAAATATATAAATGAACTATGAAGCTGGCATCCTGACAAAATTAAATCTTCTTATAGAGATCTTTTATTTAGTTTTCTGATTTCTTTCACCAGACTTTTATAGTTAATTCACATAGGTATTGTATAAATGTAGTTATATTTATGAGTAAACTTTTAATTTTGTATGATACTCATGTAAATTGCATTGTACTTTTAAGTTAAAATTCTTCTGATGTATATGTGATTGATATTTTTTGTTATTATTATGTTTTGTAACTTTGCCCTACTGACTATCAATTTCTAGAAGGTCTTTTGTTATTGTCATTTCCTCCAATTTTTTTACATAAACAATCCTGTTATCTGCAAACAGTTTCTCACGAGTAACATTTTATTTTATTGTCTTTCCCACTTTCTAGAATTTGAAGTGCAATGTGGAAACTAAATGAAAAGGGTTAGTCTTTTGTATTGTCTTTTTTTTGCAGTGGGAAGACTTTTTAGTTTGGCAAAATGAAAGATAATGTTCCTTGTAGGGTTTTTTTTTAATGAACATTCTTACTGAGTTGAAGCTGTTCCTTGTACTGAAAGCATATGTCATTCATTAGTAGTAATTGTATCTTGCCCATCTATGAAGTGGTTGTGTGATATTTTCTTCTTCAACCTGTTGGTATGGTGAATTGCAGAGTTTTCAGATATTGTGTCATCTTTGTGTTCATTCTGTGGGCAAATTTAATTTTGTGTTATTTTTTATATTTGTAAGGGTAACCCTGCCTAAATTTTTGCTGAGAGTTTTTAAATGAGTGTTTATGAGAGGCTTTGCTTTGTAGGTTTCTTTTCTTGCCATGTCTTTGTCTAAATTTTGATATATGGATGATACAGCTTGCATAGGATAAGTTAGAATTCGAGTACTCTGCTCCTAAAATGAATGGTAGACAGTGGACACATCTGGACTAGTGCATTCTGATTTGGAAGCTTATTAATTATTATTTTCATTTCTTTAGCATACAGAATGCTATTTAGGTTGTTTGTGAACTCCTGTATGGTTTTTAACAAATTATATCTCTCAGGGTACTTACTCACTGCATCTGAATTATGAAATTATAAGAATAGATCTATTCTTTGTACTCCTTTATTATCCTTTTAGTTTATGAGACCTCTATAGCAATATTGTTTTTTCACTGAGAGAAATAATTTGTGTACTACCATATTCATTTTCTCTCTTTCTTTCTCCCTTTCAATCTTCTCTCTTCCTTTCTTCTGTCCTCCTCTCTTTTCAGTCTGATTGGAAGCTTATTGATGCTTTTTAAATACTCGTTTATTAGCTTCATTGTTTTTTCTCTTATTGAACTTTTATTTTCAATTTTATTTCATCAAAGTTTGCTTTTTGTTTTATTGTATATTTTCATGGTGGTTTTCTTTTGCTCATTTTCTAAGGCAAACCCCATACATTTTTTGTAATAGTCACATCCAACAGTATCAATTTTCATTTTCTCTCTGCCTCTGCTCTGTTCTATCAACTTTGATAAGGGCTACTTCAATTAATTGATTTCACTTACTTCAGACTTTTTGACATTTCTTTGTTGAAATTTAAATATTTTATATGTCTTTGATGTATGTATTATTCAGAAAAGATTGGTCAATTTTTTGAATTTGTTAAGGTGTATTTTGTTGTTGAGTATGATGTCTTAGTGAATATTCTAAGTAAACTTGAGAAGAAAATACACATCTATGTCTACTTTTGATGACATAGTCTATAAGGATCAATCTTATCCAGCTTGCCAATGATACTTTTGGATGCAACATTGTGCTTGCTGATTGTCTTCTGGCCCTTTATTTTCCCAGTGAAGAACTATCGAAGTCTCAACCAATAAGTTGATTCACTTATATCTATTTACAGCTATCTAGGTTTTGTCTAAGATATCTTACCATCTTGCCTCTTTATAGTTTATTACATGTTTGATGATGAATATTTTATTCTTTGATCATTGCATAATGCCCCTCATGATCTCTGGTTACTCCCTGCTTTGATATACTGTGTCTCAAATCACTATAGCTCTGCCTATTTGCTTTTCATTGTTGGAGTGTTATTATTTCACCATCCTTGTCTTGCTAGATTTTTAATTGACATGCAATCATTGTACAAATTTATGTAACTCTGTATGATATTTATAGGTATCACAACATGATAATTGGCATAATTATTATTTAAAGTAGTCATTATCTCTTTGTGATAGAAACATTCAAAATTTCCCTTACTTGATGTTTTCAAATAAACAATTAACTGTTGTCAACTGTAGCTTTTCTGCTTTTGATGGTTAATCTTCATTGTAAGTGCAACTAAATTGAGACTCACCTATGAAACAAACTTCTGTGCATGAAATGACAGTGTTTCAGGGAGGTTTAAAGAAAGAAGAAGATTACCATAAAATCAGGTAGCACTACCCTGTGGACCAGGTACCCAAATGATTTAAAAGAAGAAAGGGGGCTGAGCACCAGCATTCATCTATCTTCATTTTCTAACCTAGATACATAATGTGACTAGCCACTATGCTTTTCTCATTATTATATATAAACCCTCAAACTATGAGTCAAAGTAATTCTTTCCTTCTTTTCTTAATTATTTTTTAATTGGGCATTTAAAATTCCATTTACTCTCATTTCTTGTCTTAACAATTATATTGCTTTAACTTCTTAAGTAGAAATTTTCATATACATATACAACTAATCAAGCTCAAAGTTATTACCTAGCTTCCTGAGTAGTTGATTTGCCTTGAAATAAAGTAATCCTAACACCCTTTTATCCTTTATGTTTTGTAATTCATTTCATTTACATACAATATGCTTAAACATTACATACTTCAAACATATACATAAGTATCTATAATTAAATACTCTTATTTTAAAGAATGTTGTATTAGATGAATTAGGAAGAGAAAAACTTAAGTCTTTTATTTTCACCCATCTTCTTTTAACATTCCACACTTTATGGAGTCTCTGACCTTTGTTCTTTTTCTTTTCCTTAAAGACCATCTTCTAAAGGTTTAAAGAGGGTTGCAAATGGTCATAACTTAACTTTGAGAAAAAGTCTGCTTTTCTCCTGATCTTTTAAAAGATAATTTTTTAGGATAAAAAAACCTTGAATCATAATTTTTTCCAGAATTCTTTCTCCTTGCTTGTTTTCTCTTTTTATGGGGGGGGCATGAATTTAATTATTCTTTTTCCTCTTTTATAGATAAAGTTTTTGTTTTGTTTTGCTTCTTTTAGGATTTTTTTTGATGCTAGGAATTCCATAGTGCATTGAGAAACATGCACCTTTGTGTAATATAGTTTCCTGTTCAGACTTGGCATTCTCCACACTTCTGGAATCTAATATCCATCCTTTACTTTTGGAAAACTCACAGTCATTATTGCTTCAAGTATTTCTGTATTTTCTTTAGATTCCTGTGTTATCATTTTATTCATGATACACCTTTTATAGTTTTCATAGACTTATTAAATATTCTGTGATTTTTTATGGCTTTTTCTTTTTTTCTTCCTTGCTTTGTACCTTCAAGTGTTCATTTTTAAATTATTAATCCTGGCAATTTCATCCAACTCCTCCCAGACCTCTTCCAACTTGACTCCTTTATCTTAATAATTCAGTGAGTCCAATTAGTCCTGCCCATATAGGATTATTGTTTATAAATGTTTGTTTATATTTAAAGGGGGCTATGCTATAGGTATGAATACTTTGCATTGATGTGGATCTTGGTTTATTGATACAGATTTAAAGTCAATTTTGTTACATGTGTATTTCTGCTCTTGATTAAGGTATTGTGCTTGTGCAGTTCATTAAAAATGTAATGTATATTTAAGAAATATAGGTTAATAGACAGTCATCTATAATAGTTAAGCTTTCAGTCATGTTAGTTAGGTTTTTTTTAGATATATAGAGATATATTTCAGTTAGATAGATATTTCAAATCTTTCTGAGAACTTCAGAATAGGGCATTTAAAATGTTTTAAGAACTTAAGACTTTTCATGACTATTGGACACATCTGCTCCTAACAGCACCAATTAATTTAAGAGAAAGATGAGCATCAAAGATGCTCCTTATGGAGTTGGTGAGCCATTTTGGCAAGAAACTGCTCTTGCCTGGACTGCTTAATGTTATCTTGTATGAACTGGACATGCAGGACCCACAAGAAAGTGACTGCTGAAGTTGCCTAAAGAAGGTAAGATAGTCCTTCGGGGTTCCTGCTTCATGAAAGAGTCTGCCAGACATTCTGCAGGACACAGAAGAACATGACTGATGAACTACCAATATAGGCAAACTGTCTCTGAAATTTCCTGCTTCATAAAAAATCTGCTGTGTACTATGGGCCTGTGGGTTGAAGATTGGATGCCCCAACAATACAGGAGACCTTTGGGTGACATCCAGGTTAGATAGATGTCTCTGTCAATTCTAGAGTTTTCAAAGTTGCTTACAATGCATCTCCTATCAACTTAGGTAATATATCCTTCTGGAGTTTTTTGATAAAGTTGAAGAATAGATAGTTATAGTTTTCCTTAGTTATAATAAAATATAATATAGATATAAATCTTGTAACTATAATTCTTGCTTGATACCTGTTTTGTTATATGTAATTTTACTATGTTAAAGTTAAAACCTTCCTTTTTATTTAAACAGAAAAGGGGAGGTGATGTGGGAAATCCCTCTATATGCTGTGAATACCATTTGTTAATAAAGAAGCTATCTTGGACCTGGCAGGGCAAAATAGAGGTAGGAAGGGAAAACTCAACTGAATACTGGGAGAAAGAAGACAGAGTCAGGAGATGTCAGGTAACCCTATCCGAGAGAGACGCTGGATTAGAACTTTATCCAGTAATCCACAGCCATGTGGTGATACACAGATTAATAGAAATGGGTTAAATTAAGATGTACGAGCTAGCCAATAAGAAGCTAATATACCAAGCAGTAGTTTAATTAATACAGTTTCTGTATAGTAATTTCAGGGCTAAGCTGTCAGGAGCAAACAGGTGGACTCCTACTATGCATGTGGGTAGGGAACCATCAACTGAAACACAGGTAACCTAGCATGTGACACACCACTGGAAAAAAAGACCCTTCCTTCTTTGGAAACTATCAATTGCCATAGCTCTTCAACTAGGTGTGGGGCCTTATGCACCATTTCCATCTCTGTGTTTGAATATTGGTCTTGTGCCACCGTCCACTGCTGTCAGTTCATAAGTGGAACAGCTCCATGACGTCCAGAAGACATTATAGCCAAGCAATTTCCAAGACCTCTGCCTCTTGTCTTTCCACCCCTTCCTCTGTGATGACCCCTGACTCTCACAGGTCTCTCTGGTCTTTCTACCCCTTCTTCTCTACTGTCCCCTGACTCTTTTTGGTCTCTATGATCAAAATTACCTTGGGTTCAGGGAGTCTTTCCTCATGTCTAGACTAGTGTTCACCCCATTAAAAACATTCTTCAGTTTTGCAAGTGTTTTTCACTTTAGTATTTATTTGATTCTTTCTTTTACTTTTCATTTTTCTGATTCCATTGCCCATCTTTTCTTGCATGGTGTCTGCTTTATCCATTATAGCCTAAAGCATATTACTCACAGTTGTTTTGGCTTTCTGCCTTATCATCCCACCATCCCTGCCATCTTTGCTTTTGATGTTTACTCTGCTCTCCAGTGTAACATGAAGGGGCCTGTTTGTTGGGGGTTTTCTGTCTACCACCACACTTTGAATTTACAGAGGTCTGTCTGCCTCCCAGGCTACTCGTTCTTTCTTTCTTTTCTTTTTTTTTTAACTTTGAGAACTTTAACCTTTAGCCTGTATATATTTTTAACACAATATAATTCATGTTACACTCCAGCCTATGTTGTATGCCCTTTTCTTTCTGTTTTTGTCTGTTTTATATTTTTACTCTTCCTTGGAAAAATATTTTCTTTCTGAGAATTTCATACTTGAATTATTTATTGATCTCATTTCCCCTCCTTCTCTCTCTCTTTCCTCCAACCCCTCAAGTCACCCTCTACTCTCTGAAACTCACTGTCAAATTTGACTTTCCTTTTTAAATTATCATTGGTGTGTGTGTGTGTGTGTGTGTGTGTGTGTGTGTGTATGTGTGTGTGTGTGTGCAGGCGCACACTGTGTGCACGTGCAAGTACACGTACACATGCACAATTCAGCAAATCCATTAAACGTTGCATATAAATACCCGTGTTTAGACCTGACCACTTGGTTCTGAACAATCTATCTGGGGGATTGTCCCTGGGAAAGAGCAGCTATCAATCATTTGTGGCTCATCATCTAGGATGGGAGCCTTTCATATTTTCCTCAGTCATGCTGGCATTTGGCTTTGTCACTGTGTGTGTTTTATTTAGATAACTGTATTGTTGAGATTTCACAGATGGAACTCTCCTGTCATGCCTAGAAGATACTATCTTAAAGCAGACATTCTGGTTCTTTGGATCTTATAATCGTTCCTCCCCCTCTTCCAGGGTGTTCTCTGAACCTTCTTTTTCTTCTCTATGCCACAATCTCCCATGGATTTCCTCCTGTATTTACTGTGAAAACCTGGCTGTGAAACTTACAAAATGCGGGAATCTGACTCTGTCTGGATAACACAGTTTCAGCTATCTACCGTGTCCACTGCTTCTCACCCAGCCCATCAGTTAGACTAGCTAGCTCCTCCATCACCTTTGTCAATATGAGTTTTCATTGGTGACACTGATTAGCACTGTTTGATGTTATGCCCAGTTCTTGAGTAATAGAATTATCTACAGGACGGGTGGAACGGATAGCCTTGTAAGTCAGTTTGAGGTATGTGCCTTTGCTGGGGTCAGGAAAGTGTAACCAGAATTAGAAGTCCATGGCAGTCGATTGGAGCACTAAGTGCTATATAGATTAAAATGATCACAACTATAGGCTTTCAGTTGTCCACCACTTTCCCTCAACAAACTTTCTGCAAAGGATTCTGATTGATTTTTGTCAGTGGTCTTTCTCAAATTCCTTAGAGGGAACTTAAGTTCTCAAGGTGAAGCTAATTTGCTCAAGGTCATCCAGTGAGTTAATGACTAATTTATTCAATAATAGAGGTCTATGGTCTCATCCTGTAAATATCTGTTCTCTGTGTATCATTTGGCCTCCCAGGTGCCCTATAAACCCACTTCCTTTTTTCCCTTTTTCACTTCAAGCATAACTGTTCCCATTTAGTAAATCACATCTTATTACAGAATTATAAAGTTGAGTGGCCAGTTGTAGTTCCACACACATATTATAAAACTGACCTTGTGTGTAATGTATTGGAATTTCATAATGTGGGCTAGGCCAGGAAAATGAACTGTAACTTAACACTGAAATGCAAGGACTCTGTGAAGGGGGATTTCTTTGACTTAGTTTGGAAGACATGGATGATTTTTAGAACTCATATTTTCCTGCAAAATGATTTGATTCGGTTCAATAACCAGGGTTTGTGCTTTATGAACTGAAACTCTTAGTCAATAAATGCAGTGGAAATTATTGCAAGGAGGCAAGCTGTGGCTGTGTTCACTTCAGCCTATCTTAGGGTCTCATGTCCAGTCCAAGTACACTGGAATGCTTTACTGAAAGATCACAGATCAAAGAGATAAACAACTGTAAAGACAAGGAAAGGGAAGACAGGGCTAAGTAGGAGTCCATTTGAATTCTGTGGAATGGGTAAAGGTATGCCATTTCTGGCTCTCCCTCCTCCGAACCTTTCTCTCTCTCCAAATGTGAAACATAGATGTTTATTTTATTTTTTTATGACTTCCTTGTAGTTTTTATTTTTTGTTTTGATGGCATAGATGATATATAATAACATAATAGATGAAATCACAGAAAAGAATGCCTTGCTAAATTATAAGAAACTTTTTATACGATCCTGAGAGAGCATTTATCTCTAACTCTTATTTATTTATTTATTTATTTGAAATGTCCACTTCCTCCTCGCCTCCTTTTTCCTACTCCCTTCCCACCTCCGCCTCCTTCTATAGTCCTAAGAGCAGTCAGGGTTCCCTGCCCTGTGGGAAGTCCAAGGTCCTCCCCCTTCCATCCAGGTATATAAAGGTGAGCATCCAAACAAACCAGGCTCCCACAAAGTCTGTCCATGCAGTAGAATCAAAACCCAGTGCCATTGTCCTTGGCTTCTCAATCAGCCTTCATTGACAGCCACATTCAGAGGGTCCAGTTTGATCACATGCTCCATCATTCTCAGTCCCGCTGGCCTTGGTGAGTTCCCATTAGATCAGTCCACCGTCTCAGTGGGTGGACACATTCCTCCTGCTCCTGACTTCCTTGCTCCTGTCCTCCCTCCTTCTGCTTCTCATTTGGAACTTTGGGAGCTCAGTCCAGTGCTCCATTGTGGGTGTCTGTCTCTATCTCCACCCGTCGCCAGATGAAGGTTCTATGGTGATATGCAAGATATTCATCAGTGTGGCTATGGGACAAGGCCAGTTCAGACACCCTCTCCTCTGCTGCCCAAGGAACAATCTGGGGACCTCTTTTTGAACCTGGGAACCCCTCTAGAGTGAAGTCTCTTGCAAACCCTAAAATGGCTCCCTTAATTAGAATATTTACTTCCCTTCTCCCATATCCACCCATCCCATTCCCCCAAGCTTTCCTGAATCCTCCCCTTCTCCCTTCTCTCTACCCATCTCCCCTTACATCCACTCCCCCAACCCTGAGCACCCAACTTTTGCCTGGCAATCTTGTCTATTTCCAATCATAGATATTTAGAGCTCAAAAAAAGAATTCCATCAGGATTTTTTTACCTGCTACTGCAACAGTACAAAAGTACGTTTCACATCATTTTTAGATCTAGAGAGAATGTGACCTGTCTCAGGATGATTTTTGTTTCCTCAAGTTGCTACATTTATTTATTTGCAGGTAATGTGACTTTTTGTAGGACAGGCCATAAATAATGTGAAAATGACTATAAACTGCCACATAAGACCACAATTGTCATGAATATAAGGACAGACAAAGGAAAAACAAAAGTAAAAATAAAAATAAATTCTCAGAATTGATTCTCATCATATTAATAAAGAAAATGTGTTATATGTATTGCTATGGATTATAATTCAGACTTTCTCTTGTTGGTTGAGCTCTCAAGAGATTAGTGAAGATACTTCAGGGTCATGATGCATTGAGATTCACTTTCAGAATAAAGAAGCATGTAGTCATGTGATATACCCTCCCAAAAGAATGCCAAATTCTGTCATTAGTCCATGTGCTTCACAGATAATGGGATGATTTTAGGTATTAGTTATTTTGAAAGTACATATTTTACATGAAAAATCAACTGCTGGTAAACAGTAAAAAATTTCATGTGGGTTTAAATCTAGTGCACCACCATGAGAGCAAGAAAGATTGTATATATATATATAATGGTGGCTTCAAATTTCTTTCTATATCAATGTACTGAATATGATATTGTCAACAATGAACATTTAGGATGACAACTAGTGACAGATAGATAATAACCTGCTGACAGCCTAAACCTGAGTTCCTTGGTGGTATATGTCTCCTTAGTATATTTGATTTCTTGTGAAATGTTAGAAAATATTCTCAAATATGTGTTGATTGTCAGGCACTCATTCTTGTAAACCTACTGATTTACAAATTGCATCATATAAGATATGGGTTGAAAATAGGTATAAGAATGCTTCAGCAAAAAGAATATTTATTGACATAGTAGAATTAAAACTGAGTAATATTGTAGCTTCAAGTGAAGTGCATTCCCACTGTGCACTCCATGGTGAATCACAGCCTCCCCTTTTGGTTCCATTATTTTCTATGTGTTTTCTCTGACCAGACTTGAGTGCATGGGGATAATGGAGCATCCAGCTCCCAAAGGGAATCTTTTCCCAGGGAACTTCACAAAATGCTGGATTTATGTCTTCATACTAACATGGACCCTATGACTTTACCTGAGCCAAAATTTGTACTTGAGAAATTGGTATTAGTTGGCCAGCCTTGAGTCAAATGATGTACACAGACACTGAGAGCACCAATGAGTCACACTAAGCCACACTGCTGAAGAACAAAAATGACCTGACCACCTGAGGTTATTTAGAGAGTGGTAGGAGTAATTTAAAATCAATAGAATCTAAAATGTCTGTGTATGTTGCATAAACCTAAAGGTTGAGGTTAGGGTAAATATCAATTTGCCTGTTAATGGCTACCCAGAGGCTTGCCAACATGCATGATGAGTGGCATTTAGAAAACAGATAATTTTTCTTCTTTCTTTCTTTCTTTCTTCCTTTCTTTCTTTCTTTCTTTCTTTTTTTTTTTTTTGGTTTTTCGAGACAGGGTTTCCCTGTAGTTTTTAGAGCGTGTCCTGGAATTTGCTCTTGTAGACCAGGCTGGCCTCAAACTCATTGAGATCTGCCTACCTCTGCCTCCCGAGTGCTGGGATTAAAGGCGTGCGCCACCACTGCCTGGCAACAGATACTTTTTCATCTCTATCTGATGATAAATAAATAAGCAAGCAAACAAACAAACAAATCAATAAAGAAAGTGTTGCTCTCTATTGATCAGTTAGGAATTACCTCTTCACAATCAAAATCCACCTGTTTACCACTGTCTGAAGTTTTTCTCTTTTTGAATCAGTAATTAATGGTTCTATGCATTATATTTTCCATGCATTTCCCCAATTAAAATATATTAACATACCATAATTAGCTTTAAATGGTAAGTTTGTATAGGCAATAGGAGAATTTTTTTTAGTTAAAAAAAATCTTCACATGTTGCTCGTACAATAGGTCACATTACTACTCGGATTGATATTTTTCTATTCCATTAATGAAGTGTTAGGCTCTGCAGTCCACAGTGACAGTAAACATGCCACATAAATTCTCAGGGCTCCATGCTAGACTTATTGAATCTGTGCCTCTAGGGACAGTCCTAAAATCTGTACAGTCAAATCTACCAAGTGATTGTAATATAAACAAAGATTTACAAACAGCAATAAGAAGCCATTAAAATTTGTATTCTGCTAATACAAGCTGTAGAAGTTGGAATGGTATTTGCTAAACTTTGACCATATGTCAGACAGCTTCCAGAACTCATTTGATGATCAGAAGAACTGTAGGAGTTAGGAGCTCTTGTCATTCCTATTTTGCAAAAGAAAACAGAGAGCAAAAGTGAAGTGTTTAGTCAAGATTGTGTGGCTTGTGCATACAAAGCTTCCTTTCCCAGCTCCTGTTCTGTAATTTAGATGCTTAGAAACCCTCAAACTCCAAGGCATTGAGTTACAGTAGACTCAGACACTTGCAGAAACAGGAAGATTTTAGCTGTTTTGCTTTATAGTCACTTGAAAGTAAGCCCTGTGCTTTTGCAAATTTAGATGTAGGGCATAAGAGGAGAGGGAGGAATGAATTAAAACAAAAAGAATACCCGTCTGACTTTTGCTGGTAAGACAGAGTTTGCCAATCACTGCTTCTTGATGCAGACAGAGACTTAGGATCCCATCTTTGTACTATCCACCATGCATTTACCACTACAAACTCCGTCATTTTCTTTTCAACAGCATGCTGCAACTCTGGAGCCAGTGTGCTAATAGCTTTGGAGTTCAGTACATGGACTGTATGGACTTACAACAAGCTAAGTTGGTGTAAGGCAAAATATTTCCTTTGGTCTTAAATGACATCTGGAGTCTATTTATTTTATATATACTATCACACCGAGTTCAAGACTTGGCTCCTTCCTTCATGGATGCATCTTTAGGATAAATCACATGACTGTATTTTACTTTAGTAGCATAAAGTCCATGCACATACCATGGCATGCACATAGAGTCAAAAGACAACATTATAGTAATCCATGTTCACCTTCTTTCACATGGGCTCCAGAGATTTAACTCAGGACATCAGGCAAGCACCCTTGCCCTCTGAGTCACATTGCTGGAGTCAGAAGCAGCCGTAAAGTGTTGTTTAACTTCACAGCAGGGACAAAACTGTACCATGGAGTTCTTTCCTCAAAGAAGGAGCCCAAAATGTGGGTTGTTGCTTGTTCTTGCCTCAAACTCAGATTCACTAAGGTCCCATTCCCACTTTGATGGATGTTGTGTCAATTTACCCAAATAGTAATTTAGTTTTCATATGGCATGTTGCCCTGATAACTGACTTGACATCCTCACAGCCTATGTTTCTAGGATGCTTCCTTCCCTACAGAAGAAAAGGACCAATCCATGATTTCTGCTTATGTGCACAAGCCTGTGACCCAGGCTTCTGATCTGTGCAAAACTGATTGCAGATCAAATGCTCCTAAAATTCTCTTTGGCATTCTATGAATGTCGAGGTCTTCTTGTTGTGCATGGGTGCAGCCAACTCAGGTGCATACTGTGTAAAACACGATAAAATAGGTCTTGTGGTCAAAGTCCAAAAAAACCTTGAGAAATTCCAATCTGTGGAGATGCCTTCCTTTTTGTGTCGATAGACCAAATGCCATTTCATGGGTAGGACCCAGAGCAGGGCCTGAGGCTGACCTCCAGTTCCTAAGAGGTGCTTCCAGTTAATGTTTGGCAAGAATGAGAACCTTGGCTGCACAAAGGTAAAGAAATGCGTTCTGCTTGCAATGGTACTGTGGACTTAGGTCTTTACCTAGTTAGATTTGACCATATAGTCATCTGAGACTTTGATTTCGGCCTTGGAGACCTTGGGCAGAAAACCCAGCTGGAACACACGACCCTTTTGACTCAAGGAGCCAGATGGATTTGTTATTTTAAGTGGATAGGTTTGTGATAATTTGTTATTCAGCAATAGAAGACTAGGAGAGCCTAGAACACTCCTAGTCCTCCCTGAAGAATGTTATGTTATATTGTAGTCATTTCTATGACTGATGTAGGAAGAAATGGACAGTGGCTTCGCAACAAATGGAAAACAACATAGGAATGCTGTGATTCTCACAGACAATTAAATTTAGAGGGTGGCATATCGCATTATCATCATCCCTTCTTGCTCCTTAACCAGCTTATTCGCTCTCTCCCACTTGCTTGTTATTATATTACACGTCTGTTCATTGCAGTCACAGCCCATGGTTTTCTGGCTCCCAATGTATTTAGACATTGATTTAAATTCTTAGTTGTATGTCTTGATTTTTTTGAATTACCCTATCCACCAATGTTGCAACATCCCAAAGAATCTCGTGTTTGCCTACATTAGAGAATTTAATTTCTTCCTGTATTATAATACAGATACAACCATAATAAGGACAAAACTCCACCACAGTCTTCATATAACTCACTGTCTCGAGATTGGAATTCAGCCGTTCAGAGTCTAAATCAATGCATATGAAACCCATGGCAGCTGGAATGAGGAGCCTGTTTTAATCTCATCAGTGTCAGCTTTGTTTGCTTTCTTAAGCCTGCTTAAAGATGGCTTGAAAGCGCCAAGCGCCATCACAAATTTTTCTTCCCTTTTCTTCTTGCTGCCCTAGATTTGCAATGAGCTTGTGCTTTAGAGAAAGAGAAAGAGAGAAAATAATTGGAACTGTCTCTTCTATTACCACCGAGTCCTATTTTTGAAGATTTTTCTATTATTTAACACCTTCCATTTGTTTTACCTTAGATGTGTGATTCAGTTATCAGAAGCTGAAGAAAATGAAATCTAACTCAGAAGGCTTCATCACAAATGTCTCGACTCAGGAAAACCCAACCGTTGTGAGGCCTATTTCTTAGGGTCTTTTCTCTCAAAGGATGGTTGGTCACGCAGAGGCTTTAGGTAACCATCCTCAGAGTCCAGCCACACTTAGTAGGCCTCCTCTGATTTTGAGCTTTTTAAGCTGCTTGCCCAGTGATATTTGATACGTGCCTACCTGGTACTTGTGCCCATGTGATTATATCCCTAGGGTTACCAAACTCATAGAGACTGAGCCATTTTAAATTTCTACCCTGTCAATTCCATTTACTCTTTGGTCTAACAAGAGGAAAGGAATCAGGTCTGATGCCTGACACATACTGTCACAATTTCTCTGGGACAAACAGTATATCTAGCCAAGAATTCTTTTTATTCTAGTACAACTTATTCCTCCTCACCCCACTGTGTTATAGCTATCCTACAGCTATGGCTACTATTGAGGCAACTAGGTACTTTTGTATGACCATTCCTACATTGTAAGCACTGTGAGACAGCATATTATTTCCCATACTGTTATGTAAAGCTGCTCCCCAAATTTAGCTAATGAACAAGATTTATCTCACACAGTTTTGATAAAGGCCCAAGGATTCCATATTAAGATATTGAACACTTAGGGCTGATTATTGTAAGAGATTACTTTTCCATTCTGGACTGCTTCAAAGGCTGGTAGAATCTCTCCAACTTGATTAAAAGTTTTCCCCAAGCAGGGCACCCTAGGGAGCCATGCCTTTTGTGACTTATCTCTGGAAATTACATACTACCATTTCTTCAAGGGTTTACTGGGTTTTAAAGCAGGCTAAAATTTTCCTTATGGAAAGCAATTGCGCAAGGACCATCTTGGTCATGGTTTACCAGATATAGGAATATTATAGAATTTGTGCTTATAAAGTTTATTTTTTGTCTATTATTCTTTTAACATATTTGTTTCTTGTGGGCCAGAATGAGGAAATAAGCCTGTGTCATGGCACATGTGTGGAGGTCAGAGGATAGCATACTACATTGGTTCTCTTCTACAGCCTACAAGTTATTTATGAGTATAAAATTTTCTGTTCTGGAGGATACTTGAAGAGGGGAGATTTTGAACATAGAGATAAATGCCTTTACTGTCATGATTCTTATATCTGTATCCGTCTGAATATAGATATTTGAAAATAATACTGAGGTTCTATTATGTTTTGGTCACTATACTGGAGTGACTGACATGGAAAGACCACCAACTTTGGTCAAGTTTCTATCTGTGAGGGAAAAATTACAAACTTTTGAATTGACAATAAAATGAACAGCACCAGAAAAAAAATAAAAACTGAGGTAGGAAATACCTGGGTACTTATGTTTATACAGAAGGAGGCAGGAACGTGGGCTATACTGAAGAAAAGGAACTAATTTAAGAATAAGTGTGTGATGAAGAATGAATTTAAGATGGGAAGGTTAGGTTACGAAGGGAGAACACATCAGAAGGAGGAAAGAACATGACAGAGACCATGAGGAAAATAGCTTGGCCCACTCAGGGACAGAGGAAAGATTCATACAACTGAAGCAAATTGACTTGGCTTGGAGAGAGGAACAAAGAAGACATTTAGGAGGGGAGAAAGTGTCTAGACCATACTCTGAGCCCTTTGTAAATGCAGTTGGAGACATTGAGATAGTCATACTAGAAACTGAATATGGTATTCATCAGGCGTTGAGTGGACTGATCTTATTTCTGGGGAAAATGAATATCTCACTGCCTCTTACCTTTGGTTGCCTTTTTAAAATTTTTCTAGATACAAACATATTTATGTTTCAAAGCAGATGCTATCCTGTGATAAGGAACTGTTCATCTTTCCTTCCACTAGCCGATGACTAAAATCATGAATTACTCACACAGTGTGCACACTCCTCCGTTTCTTATATTACTCAGCACCCCCTTCCTTTTCAAAATCGTGCTTTGTGTGGGATTTCCTTTTTGAATGCTGTCTGTGTATGTGTGACACCTTTCTAAAGTATATCTAACTGTGGCCAGTCAATAACACTGGTGAGTTCAGCTGAAGGAAATGGGTGGCTGCTTGGGTATTGTCCACGGCTTACCTTTGCACATCTCTTTCCTTGGTCCCACACAACCCACTTCCCTGGCAGGTGAGATTTCAGGGCATCAGTCCAGCCAAAGGAAAACACGATGCTTTAAGAAACTTGCAGGATTTTTCCTTTTGTTCAATCATCAATCCTCTTCTGAGGTCAGCAGCCTTAATTTGTAACGGTGGCAATTTATAAAAATCTGTTTCGAGAGAGGCAGAGTGTGTAACACACATCCTTGAGTCTACACACTCCTCTTCGTGTCAAGGGAAATCGGCATCTTTTCCTGTTGGGCAATAGAATCAGTTCCAACACTTAGACGTCCATGGTAAAAATGAGACTTAGCTAGTCACAAGTTTACAAATGAATTTATTCCATGGCTATTGGGAAACTTGAGAAACTGTGTGCTGGGTAAACTATGTTTCATGAGAAAGGTCAACACCTATCCATGCATGAAAATGCAGCAGCTATTTTATAATGTCTTTAAGTGGTTACCTCAATGATGAAACAACCCTCTGGGTAAGATTCCCCAATGACTGTATAATCTGAATGTGGTAACAATACCTATAACCACAGTATTGGAGATTCAGCTGTATGAAGAATTCTAAACCTGTATCTAAAAAAAAAAAAAAAAACCTCATAAAGTTCATTGATTTAGCTTGCTCCTATATAGTTAGGAGAATCAAATATTCGACAAAGAACTCTGAGTACTGTTACCCAAAGTTATAGCTTTTCTTTGCTTTCACTTTTCTACCCCCAATCTCCCTAAAGTGTCAAGGAGGAGGCTATTGAGTGCGTGAGAGTTATTGAATCTTAGAGGAAATATCAACAAACCCATGGACTCTATCAATCTTACACTTCCCAGGAAGATACCCAACTTACATGTTCCGAGTAATTTGATCAGTAAGGCAGGAGAAGTCACAGGTGAAATTTCTCTGCATTACATCTTCCAGTTCAGGAATCAGGCTTACAGCAAACGTTTGAGACCAGGGAGTGTACCCAGCCGAAACCTTCTTATTCTCTGAGCTAGACAGAAAGTTCTGATTACAACCAATAGAGCCTTTAGCACATTCTTCCAATATTGAATCAATTCAACCTTGACTTTCATAAAATATTATTGAGTTTTGCCTGTCTTTTTACCTGGGTGTTATTACACACACATAGTAAAAAAAGACTACATAAAGAAGAGTTAACTTTAAGCAGATAATGTTGTTTGCAATGTTGCAAGAGAAAAATGCATTAGCAAGCTGTTTGTTAATTGACTCCCACTCCTCAGTCAAGCACACGAGCACCACTTGTTGGATTAGCTTGTTAGAAGGAATAGATCGACTGAGGATTGGTCTTTTCCTAGGTGTACTCGACACATTGGCAGGCAACGTGACCCAAATGCTTTGGTCTGTCCTTCTCCTTTCTAGACATTATAGACTGTGGTCAGCTTCCTAGCCTTCCAAGTGTACTTAAAAATTATTAAACCATTAGGATTTGAACTGTGCTGATAGAGGCAGTGGTACATTGCCACTCACTTAGCCAAACGGCACATACACACAGAGCCTTTAGGATAATCTTTCAAAACTCTCCAAATCTGTTCTCTTAGGTAATATAAAGTCTTTTCTTTCTCAAGAAACTCGGCAGGATTGAATGCTAATGAAATGTGATCTTCTGATGACATTGTTTTCATTGGTGGAAAAACACAGTGCTTGGGAGCACAGGCCCTTGGATTCAGAGTTCACTCTTAAGCTACATACAATGTTGAATGAATGCCTTCATTTCTCTGGTCCTTGGCTATAGTAAGGAGCCGCTTGTTCTTCCCGGCTGCCCAGAACTGAAATAATCACACAGAAGCTGTATTAAATCACTGCTTGGGCAATTACTTAAGTGTATTGCCAGCTAGCTCTTACATCTATAATTAACCCATCTCCATTATTTTATATTTTACCATGAGGCTCGTGGCCTACAACAAAGGTTCCAGCATCTGTCTCTGGCAGGGCTACATGACTTCTCTCTGACTCTGTCCTTCTTTCTCCTAGCATTCAAATTTGTTTTCCCCACCTAGCTCTTTCTGCCCTGCTCTGTTATTGGCTCAAAGCAGTCCTTTATTAATCAATGGTAGTCACAGCATACAGAGGGGAATCCCACAACACTTGGCTTCCTTCTTTCCGAATAATAAACCAGTAGTGACAGCTGAATTTAATCAAAAGAGTTGGTGCTAAGAACTTGGGCCTATCTCTATCATAAAATGAAGGCTCAATAATGGTAGATGCTATCAGCAGCTTGCCTTATAGGTGTGGCACAGATGTAATGCCTCATCTTATATAAACTGCATCCATAAAATAATTTATTGTCTTTGACTTAACTATTATATTGCAGGTTTTCTGCTGATGGTGAGAAGGAAACACCCCAGGGGATGAGGGGAGACGGTTTTAAAATCTATGTTCAAGTTTCTTATTAAGAAAGAAAGTTGGAGTGTTTCTTAGATGTTGCATATCTTCTTGTTGATGAGTGAATTGAAGGATTCTTAGGTTTCTGCACTGTGTGATCATATCAATATAAAGCTGAATAATACTTCCTTAGATTCAGTGAAACATTATTAGTCCAGTGTATCAGGGGTTTTTATTACACACAAGTGTATGACTTGTGGCAAAAACATGGAGGTGATATATATAGATATAGATATTCCTGATAATATTATTAACATCAATAATAGTAAATATGATGGGAAGTATATCAAGATACTTCCCGTGCAAGATCCCATTTAGCTCTTGCTAACAATCTACACAATAAACTTCTACTAGTCAGAGTCCTCAAGAAGAAGAGAACCCATACTGTATAAAGTGTGTGGGGGTGTGTGAATTTATTAAATCAGTTTGTGGTGGACATAATGACAACAGGTGTCTCATACATCTGAGAATGAGAACCTCGTAATTTCTTGGTCCTTGAGTCTAGGTGCCTGTGTTGGCTAGTTTTTGTCTACCCAACACAAACTGTTTGGGTAGAACCTCAATCAAAGAATTGCCTTCATCATATTAGCCTACATGCCTACAGGATAAATTATTTTCTTGATTGATTATTGATGTAGGTGAACCCAGTCCTCTGTGGGCTGGGCCACTTCTAGACAGGTGTTACTAGTTTGTATAAGAAAACAAGATTAAGTATGAGTCATGGAACAAAATAGGAAGCAGCGTTCTATGACCTCTGCTTCAGTTCCTCTTTGGATCCCTGCCCTAGCCTTCCTCGGTGATGAACTGTGACCTAGGAAACGTAAAATTAAATAAACCCTTTCTCCCCAAGTTGCCTTTGGTCAGTGTTTAATCACAGGAACAGTGAATTACACTTAGAGAGTCCTCACCAGTCAGAGTAGACCAGCACCTGTTTGAAACCATAGACACCAAGAACACAACAACTGCTTAGTTCCTGAAGCTGAGGATCTCAGCAGTCCCAATCCAGCATCAAAACCCTAGAGGGTAACTGGAGAAGAGCCCCTGGTCCAAGCTGGAAATCTGAGAAAGCTGGTGGTGATGTTAGCGAAGGAAGTGGCAGAATAAGCAACAGAGTGAATTATCTCTGTAGCAGGAAGGAAAAGGGCTCAAAAGGTGAATGATCTTTCTCTGCCACATTGTTTATCTGACCTGCTACCAAAAGATGCCACCACGTTTGGGGTGGCTCTTCTCATCTCATTTAAGGCACCCAAGACAATTGCTTAACTGAAGTTTTCTGCTTGGGTGGCTCTAAACTGTAATAAGTTGACACAGGGAGCCATCACTGCAGTTCTCAATCGGCACAAACACAAGCATGAGTAAGTATATAGGGCTGGAGGTCAGATATCTAGGTTGAAACTCAGTTTATGGGACCTTGACCAAGTCACTCTTCACATTCCAATAATACCACCAGAAAAAAAAATGGAGTGTGTCATTTACAGACATCTTAGGGAGTTCTAGGTGACCCTGTGTTTGGTGATATAACAGCAAAAGCATGGTTCATGAACAACAATAGCAAGTGAGATAAATTAAAGTTATTGAGACTCCTGACCCTCTGATCTGTGAAAAACATTCTTAAGACAATGAAAATACAAGCCGTGGCCCAGGACACAGGCCATAAAATGGCTAACATCTTTGAAACTGTCAATACTAAGTAACAGTAAAAGTAGAGTCCTGGCAATTTTCTCTGGAAGCTTGTGAGATTAGAAAGCAGTGGACTGTGAACCCTGTAGGAAACTATCTAATGAAAGCTTTGGGTGGCAATCAGTCAATCAATCAATCAATCAATCAATCAATGGATCGATCAATAAAGTGCAAGTCTAGAAAGGAATTTAACAGTTTGTTAAAAGCTAAACACAATCCTCCTCATATCCTTACCCTCATATCCTCCATTCATATTTTTAGATATTTACCTATATACTTTGGAAAATCTATACCCCTACAAAAGTCTGCAGGCATAAGTTTATACTTGCCTTATTTGTAATTACCACAGACTCAAAGCAACGAAGATGTTCTGCTCAGTGCGTGGTTGCGTAAAAACACTGTGGTACACCCATAATGCTTCTTAGAAAAGGACAGGGAATATGCAAGGTGAGCCTGGAATAACCCATGGTAAAATAAAATAAAGTAAGGAGATACTTAAAACAACAACAACAAAACAAAAATATCCCATGGAGCTGGGTTCAAAGGACCCAGGAGCCACTAGAACAGGGTCCCAGGAGACATTATTTGTCAAATTTTTCAAGACAAAAAAAAACTGTTGAGAAATTATAGTCAGAAATACCAAGAAGGTATTCTGTGTCATCCTGAGAATAATTTCCAAGAGCCATACTTTGGGTTCAAATGAATGAGCTTAAGTATACAGCAAGTCAAGAAGTAAGAGAGAAAGAGAGAGAGAGAGACAGAGACAGAGGCAGAGACACAGACAAGACATGCAGCTACATAGACAAACATCATTAAATCAGGTGCTCAGAACATCCAGCAGTAAGTAGCTGAGGTAGCCCTTGACAGTAGTCAGCTGGAGTTGTCCATAGAGAATGTCCTGGAAAAAGCCGCGTGTCCTGTTAGGTACAGCTTCCAATTAAAGGAACTACAAGCAACAGACAGAGCTAATATCATCAAATCAGGCACTCACAACATAGAGCAAAACCTGACCTGGAAGTGGAGGTAGGTAGGTGGAGTTCCATCATGAGCTTTCTCTCTGTTACTGGGCTTCCCGTAGCTGCAATTCAGCTGTTCTTTCCTCTCAGCTATCATCTCTTCACTGGATAAACCATCGCAACTGCTGGAAATACTTTACTTCCTAACTGTCCTCAAGGACACAACACTTTCACTCTTGGCCTGGATCTTCCCTTTCTGTCACATTGCGGGGGGATAACGTGGCAGCCATACCACCCCCAGACAAAGGACCTTGGAGAACACTGTGAGACAAACAGTTTGGGTTTGAAGAGAGAGAATAACCCTACTTTCACAGCCAGCTTCCCAGTAAGCTCAACCAGCACAGTTTACCAATACAATATACATTTAGAGGTAGATGATTAAATGTAATGGATTATTGTGGATAGGATCTAAAGGCAGAAAGAAAAGCGTTAGGTGAAAAGTATGACTTGTAAATAGAACATCAATCTCGAATCATTATTCAATATACTACAAGTGTATATACTGAGGCAAGATATTGGCAACAGAAACCTGGGTGTGGCCCCCACAGGAACGGTTATCGTCACATTCTTCATTTAAATCAAAAACTGTTATTAAAATAAATTTCACTGGAAGGTTGGTATGCTAATAGGTGTATCTTGTTTATAAAACTATCTAAAATAAGTTCACTTAACTAAATTTTTACAGTGTCTCTTGTTATTCTCTAATAAAAAGACTATGAATATCCTATACATGGGACCAGGATTGCTCACGATGTCCTCTACTATGGCTATACATGGGTATTCTTCCTGAGGACAGTGTCCAAAGTGCCCCTTTGATTTCAGATTGTGTGAAATGTGAATATTTTCTCTTGTTCTGATACTGGGGACTGAATCCAGGGTCTCATTCATGTTAGTCAAACATGCTATCACTGAAGTGTACCCCTAATCCCTTGTCTTTGGGTCTCAACGACCAATAGATCTGAGATCTTTATATAATGTGTTTCCTAGAATTATTTGACACCACCACATTATTTGATGCCTCAATTTTCCAGCATCAATTCAATGTCAGAAAGTTAACCTTTCAGATCAAAACTGTAGACATTCATTGAAGGTGCCCACCAAGTCATTTGTGTGTATGTAAACAGAAGTAGATTTTAGATTGCCTCCTTGAACTTTTGCTTTGAGATATAATTGTCTAAAGACTCAAGTTACAACATTAGAGTGTGTCCTGATGTGGTGACACTATTGAGAGAGTCAAATAATGTAGAAGCTCTACTGAAATCCTCCCCAAACATAATTTCTAAAAGCAAATGCCATGGCACTCACCTACCATTCCAATACCCAAAAAGCTAAGGCAAGGGTACTGTCGAGTTTAAAATTGTCCTGTGGTACAGAGTGAGACTATGTCTCAAAAAAAAGCCTGAAAAAAATCTTGAAAATACTTAGGTTAGTGAATTGTAGCTTTTATAAAGAAAGCATTTTAGTCTTGATAATTTGACCAGAGTAATTTCTGAGACATTATGTGTAGTTGGGCAATGAACAGCACCTCCCATTCTGATGCAGGGTTTGTCCTACAGCTTGACCCCCAGTCAGTGGCTGACTGTCTTGCTTCTTTATAGCCCATATCAGTATTTTGTCCTTGTTTACTGTTCCAGTTGGGCCTTCTAAAAGTTATGTTAAGTTCCAGCCTATGAAAGTTAATAATAGTAACAGCTCTTTTCTAATAGAGATAAATAGAACAAAATCATTTCATTAGTTACTTTTCTGGGTATTGTTCCCAAATACCTGATAAGAAGTGATTTGAGTCAAACAAAGGTTTATTCTGGTTTGCACTTTGAAGGGAAGTCATCATGGCAAGGAAGGCAAGACAGATGGGGCAGAATCCCGAGGCTGCTGATCACAGAGCACCTGCCGTCAGGAAGCAGAGGGCAATGCCTTAAGCTAGTTCTCTCTATTTTACACTGTTCAGGATTCCAGTCTACGACAGGATGCTGGCCACATTTATGGTGGATCTTCCTACTTTAATTAACCAAACGTGAATAATCCTACACAGGCATATTCAGGTCTTTGTCTCCAAGGTGATTTTAGGGCCTATCAATTGACATCTGTATAAACTGTACATGTAATTCCTATGGAATGGTAGGGAACAAAACTTGAATAAAAGATGAACGCATTAAACCAAATTTTGCATTATGCACTGGAGAAATGCATTGACTTATGAGACGCTGAGACCTTCACCTGCTCTGGCAGGTGCAGCAATTGGGGCACAGTTGAACATGATCACAAAGTTTCCACGTAGCTCTTAAAATATTGAGTTCTGCTTCTCTGATGACTCCAGTTCTTTGTCACCTACCCATGACCATCTCAAACATAACTTCATTTCCACTCTCAACTCTGAAAGTGAAATCCTTTTGAGTGTCCTTGATATTGCTGTTGGATTTCTAAATAGTATTGCTCAATTCCTGTGCATTCTTTTTTGTTGGAATTATTTTAAACCAAGATGTTCTCTAAAAGGATTTATAACTTACCATTAGAAATCCTCTTCATTGCTTTTTAGCCCTTCAGGATTTTGTATGGATTACTAAGGGGATTTCTTTTAATCACTAGGGAAATATGGCTGCAGCTATTATATCTTTTTAAAAAATAAATCTCTACCATAGCCCGGCAGTGAGAAATGCATTTCCATTCCCCTCCAGAACAAGTTTCTCGATAATCCAAAGACATTTTTTAAAAGTATTTTAATTTGACAAGAACTAGGAAAATAATGACATAAAACACTAAGGAGTTCAACTCACCTGTGTATATAGTTTGCTAATATGAACATTATTGAACATCAAAACACAAATTTGAAGTATGGGATCTAGGGAATAATTATGGTGCAATGCACACCCACCCACCCACACTTTCCTCCCCCCACCACAGGCTTTGCAACTTTGCCTGCAGCATTTGTGCAGAACAGCAAGCACCTTCACAAAACTGTCAGTCATGTTCTTCCTGCCTCTACAATCAGCTAGGGGTCCCCAAGTGGCTTCCTTTTTCATCTGGATCTGTTCGTTGTTCCATTCCTTCCAGTAAACATGTTCCTGGTTGTCTGTATTTTGAACAACTCTTTTTATTGGTCATGATCATGCAAAATAATCTCTCCTTATATTTGGTCAAACTCGGACTATTAGTTTCTTAAGTTTTCGGTCATATTTACTGCTTTTGCCCAAACTAAATAGAAAGAGACAGAGTTCATAGCCTAGAGACCAGCTGAAAACCCACCTGTTGCAGAAAGCTATCAGGTTTGTCTCATCCCTGATCATGTTTGCTTACAGTCGCTTGTTGCCATAAAATGGCCCCTACACATTTTGAACAAAGAACTAATAGCTAAAACAGTTACCAGCACATAAAACAGGCTTGTACCTTTTCATCCTCTGAAGATTTAATATGATAAATTGGTTTCTAAGCATTATATGCCCTCACATAATTATGCAAGACACAGTATGAACTCTATTTGTAATAGTATAAGGATTGGATCTTTGAAACAAAACATTCTTAATTAGAAAAGAATGCAACGTGGCATCTAAATTTGGTTAGGTTATTAACTCAGTGAGATACAATTTTTTTTAATGATCACCAGGATAGACACTTTCAAAGAGTTTATACGTTTGTAACAATGGTATATAAATATTGCCTGTCACACAGAGTCAAATAAAGGCAGTTCGCCAGCAAATTGGGGTCCTGTGGATCTCAGGTAAAACATGATTAAATTAAATTGAGCTAAATCTCACAGATGCAAGTCATTTGTACTGAGACTGGGGGCAAGTCAGGGTAATAACTTTAGTACTCATTACAACTTGAACATGTAATTTTTTGTCTGTAATTAATGCAGTCCTTCCGATACCATTATTAATTAATGAGGAAAAATAGCTGCTGATGTGGATTCAATCAATTTTGTAGTTCTCATCTGTTCAGTCCCTTGAGATGGAGTTTGGTCTTTTAAACTAAGATGATCAGTATCAATAGACAAAAAGAACTAACTTGTTTTCTATCCCCCATGATGAAGACACTTTTCAAGTGACATACAAGGTATCTAGGTGAAGGAATGTGATTGATTAAATCTCTGTATAAAGTGAATTATGGTCCTTGGGTCATGGTGTTCTCTGGTTTCTCTGTCCGCTGAGTAGTCTCCCTTCTTCATCTGTCTCTTGCGTGCATAGCTTACTCTCAGGTAACTTGTGGTATTTCAGTTTGCTCTCTTTCTGTTGACTGTAGCTCCTGATGCCCCTTCCCTCTCAGTCTTTGATGATCTTCCATGATACTATAGCTGCCACTCCCTATTGACTGTTACGACTATGAGAGCTGACTTGTCTGGGATGCTTGTATCCCGAAGGTAGGGTCATCTTATCTTGTTCAGTCACCCTGGTAGAATCCCCCAATTCCATAGTAGCTTCTAGTTCTTTTAACCTCATAGGGACCATGGGAAGTTCAAGAATTTGAGCCCACAGCTCTCCCTGCTCTCCTATGGTCTGGTGGTTCATTTCACTGCTGCATAAAAATATCCATAGTCTATCCCTTCCAGTGACAAATGCCAATGCTTGTCCTCAGTATTCCTCTCCCCACTTACACTTCTGATATTTCTTGGTTTGTGGAGGTAAAAGTAAAGTGATTCAAGCTGGCCCCTCACCTGTCCCTTTGATGACATCTAATCCCTGTAGAGGGAGGTGCCCCTTTTCTCTACATTTCTGTTGCCTCTTCTCTACACACTTGCCATGCTGGTTCTCCCATCAAGCAGATATTTAGTATCTTTGGGTGATTTGTTTGGCTTAATTAATTTTCCAGAGTTTATATGTAAAGGGTCTTCTCCCTTCAGTGTGGCACATGAAGCATTTAATCTGACTGTGTAAAGCACACATCAATGTAGAAAAAGTGGCGGGCTGCTTCCTGTTGCCTACCCGGCTAGCTTCACCTGAAATAATTACACGAAAATTGTATTCTTTAAAACACTGCCTGGCCTACTATATCTAGCCTCTTCTTGGCTAACTCTCACATCTTAATTAACCAATTTCTAATAATCGGTATATCACCATGAGGTCGTGGTTTACCGGGAAGATTCTAACCCACGTCCATCTCAGAGAGGAGAGCCATGGGGTCTGCCTGACTCTGCTTCTTTCTCCCAGCATTGTGTTCTGTCTACTCCACCTATCTAAATTCTGCCCTATCAAAAGCCAAGGCAGTTTCTTTATTAACCAATGAAAGTAACACATAGACAGATGACCCTCCTCCATAATTTCCCCTTTCTCTGTTTAAACAAAAAAGAACGGCTTTCACATTAACATTGTAAAATTACATATAGCAAAACAGTTGTAAAGCAAGAATTACAGTTACAATATCTATATCTATTTTATCTTTTATCATAACTAAGGAAAACTATAATTATAACTAACCATTCTTCAACTCCATCAAAGACTCCAGAAGGATATAATATTACCTAAGTAAACAAGAAGTAAGCAACTTCCAAAACTCTAGAAATGACAGAGACATCTCGTTGCCTGGACAGTCACTCAAAGCTTTTTTGTACCGTTGGGGCATCCATCTTCGGCCTACAGGCCCAGAGTATCCAGCAGACATTTCCATGAAGCAGAAAATTCAAAGACAGTTCAGTCACTTTTTTCTGTGTCCTGCAGAATGTCTCGCAGACTCTTTCATGAAGCAGGAACCCTGAAAGATCATCTCACCTTTAGGCAAGTTCAGCAGTCCTCTCTCTGCAGGTTCTCTGTGTCCAGTTTATGCAACAGTTCAGGCAAGAACAGTTTCTTGCCCAAATGGCTATCAAACTCCATTAGTAGCCTCTTCAATGCCCATCTTCCTCTTGAAGTAGGTTGGTACTGCCAGGAACAGACATGTCTCAGTGTCATGAAAAGTCCTAAGTTATTAAAACATTAAATGTCATATTCTGTAGTCTTTGAAAGATATGAAGAATGCCTGTCTGAAATATATCTATGCACATCTAGAAAATCTAACTAACATGACTACAAGCTTGACTATTATTGATGATTATCCATTAACAACCTATATTTCCTAATTATACATTACATTCTTAAATGAACTACACAATCACAATACCTTAATCAAGATCAGAAATACATATACATATAACAAAATTGACCTTAAGATCCATACCAATGCAAATTATTCATATCTATATCACACCAATCACTCTCCTTTTAAGGGGCAGAACATGTTGTTTTCATATTTTTAATCTTTTAATTAGCATAGAAAATGATGTTTCAGTATATTATTTTATGTACATATTTCATTAGACTGTCCTTGCTCACATTCATGACCACTGACTTCCCATGTCTGGTGCAGGAGAATTGTCTGTATTCTATCAATCATATTTTAAATAAACACTTATTGGCCAGACGGGAAGTATAGACGGGAAAACCAGACAGAAAGTAGAGGTGATACAATAAGAACAGGAGAATTCTGGGAAAGAAGAAGCTGATTCCTCCCACTCCTGCCCAGATCATCGAAGCAGCAGGATGTGATCTGCCCCATTGAAAAAGGTACTGAGCCACATGGCTAACATAGATCAGAACAATGGGTTAATATAAGCTACAAGAGCTAATAAGTAGCCTAACCTAATGGGTCAATCAGCTTTATAACTTATAGAGATCTCTGTGTGATTTTCTTTTGGGGTTAAACAGCTGTGGGCTACTGGACAGGACAGAAACCCCAAGAAGCAGGCCCCCTCAAGTTACACAAGTCCCCATTTTATTTTTCTTTAAAACTATTCTTCTCTTCATTTGGTCACCATTCTATTTTCATGACTATTTATAAAAATATCTATATGTAGTTTGTGTATTTCAAATGTAGGTTCTGCTCATAAAAGGAAAGCATAGTTGTTTTTTCTGAGTCTGGTTTACATTTCTTAGCTCAGTGATCTCCAGTTCCATTCATTGTCTTTCAAATGACTTAATTTCATTCTTTTTAATGACTGAACAAAGCTCCATTGTGTTCATATACCACATTGCCTTTATTTACTTTATTTATGGGCCTTTAGGTTCATGCATTGCCATGGTTATTATAAGTAATTCTACAATACACATGGAGACACAAGTCACACTCCATGGAACACCCTTCATTATGACATTTTTTTTCCTTTGAAGCTTGATTTGTCTTTTGGAAGAAAGCAAAAGTTTCAGAGCCAACTTTGGTGACTAAGGTAGGGGCTCTCAATGGGTAGTCCTCTTTCCTGCCAAAGTTATCAGCATGATTTCCTCAAGGATTTATTAAATAATTACTCAAGTACTTCCAAGCTACTTAAGGTTGAGCTAGCTTATCAAGCCTCTCCACTTACACTTGTAAGAAATCTGTGCCAATCAGCAAGTTGGATCTCTCATTCAAATTTTTTTTTAAATAAATGAGCAATTGCTATGTATGTCTGAGATACTAACATTTAAAAAAAATCCTATTTAGAACTGTAGTAATGAAGTAATGAAATAGTCTGCAAAGCTAATACTACTTCTAGTTATCTTGCAGATGTGTGTGTGTTCTGCATGTATGTGTGGATAAATACATGCATGCACTCTCAGAAACCAAATATGCAAATTTCCTATCATTGTCTTGTGCTTCAACAAATACGTAAACCTTCAGAAAGTTTTACTGCCAAGCAGATGGATATCGCATAGTTCTTTGGAAATCTCCAAACTTCATAAAACCTGTCCCAATAGTTTTGCCCACTGATAGTGGGGAGGAAGGACACTGAGACAAAAGGCAAAGGTTTGCCAATGTGGTTTTGTTTTCTCCAGTGTCTTGACAGATACTGGTCAGAGCAAATGAAGTTCCTGGCAATGTTGGGCTGAAATCTGTGACCAATCAAACTTCGCGCATATCCACATTTTATTTTACTTCTGCATTTTAAGTGAGGGCAAGATTCAATAGCCACACTTACATGAAGCTTTAAAAATCAAACACATGAATTCACTACCCCTTATTCACTGCTACCTTTATTCTGAATGCAGTTGGTGAGAATACAATTAATTAAGCACTGATTAATCGGGCCAGTGTTGGGAAACTGCTGCAACTGGGTATTTTCTGTCTCACATACCCATCAATGTTCTCTGATTCATTGCTCACTGTCAACACAAAGGCTAGTATATGTTGGAAAAAACCAAATACATGCATGAATTACCTTTTCTTAATGAAAGTAGATGAAAGCCTGGCTGCTTGTAAGGAAGAATTTAGATGCCCTTCATAGGTATCATCCCTCTGGTTGTCTGTCCTGTTCGGCGATGCCCACCAGGGCCAGTTTAGAGATACTTCAGGTATAAACCATTATAATTATGCATCCTGTGAGACTGAAAACGAAATTTTAATCCTACTGTTTGTAAACGTTTTGCAACCTTAGCTGAAAGGGTGATGATTTTAATATGGTAGTGTGCTGTTTGGCATTCTGTAAATCTATTACTCAGAGGAATGTCAACTTGGAGATTTAGGTGTCTGCTTCCTGGAAATGCTTGTTTGTGGCTTTCAGTATAAGTGGTAGGATATAGTTGGTCAAAAATGAGTCTTAATGGAGAAACTAGCTACCAGTCACTCTCCTGAGTGAGGCTCACTGACTCTCATTGTTGGCTCTGGGGATCACTTTGCCTAGACTTCCAATAAACTAATTATCCTAGATATGTTTTAAAAAGACAATTGAACTCATATTAATATGAGATTGCAGAGTTACGGTAAGACAGTGGTGGAAGGGAAACAGTGACCAGGCCTCTGATTATAACCCTTCATATCACACTATCTACATCTTTAGTTAGCGATAGTTTATGAATTGATTGAATAATAGCTTATTTCCCTGACTTAAACCTGGTAAAATCTCTTGTTCAAGAGGAGACATGAGGAATGAGGGGTGTAATAGAGTGTCCTTCTAATATTTGTATGAGTCCTGGGTTCAATCCTCAGCCTATATGCTGGTACACACATTTGCACAATACACACACACACACACACACAAATACACACACACACACACACACTCATATATACTCAAAGAGAAAAGGTATAAGTGGGAAATTTTCAACAATCTTTAATGTCTAACCAGAATCATGTGTGTATATAGTCATTGTGAATTACACAGGCCCATCTCTTTAAAATAAACCCACACCAAAAGAATCCATTGAGACTGGCAAGGAAAATAGATAGCCTGATAGTTCCTGCCTGCGGTGACAATGCAGAACCACAGAAGGAGGGCCAGCTGGTGACCTTGGATAGGTCAGATTTCCTCTAGTCAAGTCTGTTCAACTCATATGTGTTGAAATATTGACTTCCTTAGCAATTATTATATATTAAGCAAATCCTATGCTAAGAGTCCTACATGTAGGGCAGAGAGCATGAGAGTAAGAGGCTAGAGTATAGAACATGCTCCCGGGTTCCTAGCCATTCCTTTATTACTATAGACGATCATTAACATGGGGAGAGAAGATATGGCAATGGGTAAGTGGACAGCATGTAGCTGAAGCAATATATGAAAAGTCCTGATGACCTAACGTGGGGTATTTATATCAAAATACAGCATGAAGTCACCAGCACAGTAGATGCCAGGTTCCATTTTCTGAGTTCCAACAGAGACTAGCTTATTGTCGGAAAGTAATGTGATCTTCTCAGTTTTGAGTACACACTCTCCCCCTGTTCTTTAGAACTTCTTGATCAGACAACTAAGCATGAAGTGAGTCTGGGTCATGCACAAGAGCTGTTTGCTTCAAGAAGGTGGATGCTTCAGTTGTCTTATAGGCTTTCATGACCATTCACAGCAGAAGAGTGGCTGCCATGTTTTCATGACCGCAAACTTTGCACAACTATCTTTTTACATGTTCAGATGAATCCTTCTTAGAGACATGATTTTATATGCATGTAACAGTGATCACTTCAAGATGTTTATCTGATCTCCTACCTCTCCACCTCCACTTCCTCCGTTTCCTGTGATACCTTCTTGTGAAATTCTAATATGGAACACATAAAAGTCATAAAAATAAATCTTTAGGATTGGGGATGTTGCTCAGTTGTTAGACTGCTTTCCTAGCATGCAGGAAGTCCCTGAGCTCAATTCTCAGCAACTTCATAAACCAAGTGGGATAATACATACCTGCAATCCCAGCATTCCAAAACTGGAGTGAGAAAGATCAGAAGTTCAAAGTCATCCTCAACTATATAGTCAGTTACAAGACAGTCTGGGTTATACGTCAAACCAAATATAAAAAAGCAAACAAAAAATATTGTTTTAAGTGTGTGGACCTTAAATCAATGAATTTATGGTCTGAATAGAAAAGAATATGTACTTCCTCACTGCCTTTCTCATTTATTTATCATTTTAACTCATTATTTAGAACATGCTATAAGGAATCTTTTAGGTACATTATGTAGCTTAAAGTGATCAATTGACCAGACCTGATGACAGGATACCAATCACTGTCTTTTGTTTAAAGTCTGAAAAACCAAAGTTTAGAATGATGTGACTGGAGTCACAGAACCAATCTGGTCCTTAAAACATGATTTTGATATTGTGTTATGGTTACAAACACACACAAGAGGGAAACCAAATCCTACAGAAGGCAGTGATCTCTAGTGAGTACCTTCAGGAAAGTCAGAGAATTCAGGGACTCCAAACTAGTTTGGGAGTTTACAGTGCACAAAGAAGAAATGCTTGGACTTATGTCAGTTTAAGAATACACATTTATGAAGCAAAGAACTGTTGAGAACCATGGTCAAGCAGTCACAGATGCACATCAAATGGTATTTCCATACATTTCTTTTTTCAGGTTTTTTATTATTATTATTATTAAAAATTTTCACCTCCTCCCCTCCTCCTATTTCCCAATCCCTCCCTCCACTCCCCCTCCCCCTCCCTCTCCAGTCCAAAGAGCAGTCAGGGTTCCCTACCCCTGGTAGGGGTCCAAGGTCCTCCCCCTCCATCCAATTTCTAGGAAGGTGAGCATCCAAACAGACTAGGTTCTCCCAAAGCCAGTACACGGAGTAGAATCAAAACCCAGTGCCATTGTCCTTGGCTTCTCAGTCAGCCCTCCTTGTCAGTCAAGTTCAGAGAGTCCGGTTTGATCACATGCTCCATCAGTCCCAGTTCAGCTGGTCTTGGTGAGTTCCCATTAGATCAGCCCCACCATCACAGTGGGTGGGTGCACCCCTCACGGTCCTGACTTCCTTGCTCATGTTCTTTCTCCTTCTGCTCCTCATAAGGAGGAGAAAGCACCTGAACTGGCCCTATCCTATAGCCACACTGATCAATATCTTGCATATCACCATAGAACCCTCATCTAGCGATGGATGGAGATAGATACATTTCTTAAAGATTTATTTATTTTTCATTTCTGTGAGGGTTTATTTTGTGTATGTGTGCATGTGTGTAAATTTATGTGCACCATGTCTGCATGTGTAGTGGAGGCCAGAAGTGGAAACTGGATTCTGTGAAGGTGGTGGACTTAGAGGTGACTTTAAACTGCCCAATGTGGATGCTGGGTACTGAGCCAGTACCCTCAGCAAGAGCAGCAAACGCTCTTAGTGACTGAGCCTTTCGATAATTTAAGATTTCTCCCTCCTTCATTACTTCCTCCCCTTCCTCCTCTTCTACACTTTTCTTCCTCCTCCTCTTTTCCAATTATTCTTTCCTTTCTTTTCTCTACAAATATTCATGCAGAAAAATGTACACATACCTAGGATCTTAGGAATCTCTGTTTAGGTTTCACTCAGCAGGAATAGAGCTAAAATAAAGCTCAGGTCATTAGGGACTCACAGTGCCTCCATTTATTTTTTTTTCGTACAAAAAAAGCAATGCAATTATGTTTTGAGTTGTGTGAAGAACATCATATGAAAAATGAGGAGAAGAAATAAAGACAAATTAGAACATAATTACAAGGGCTGGAGTTCAGCCAGTCCTTTTCAACCTTCCAAGTTGGAGAGAGGTGAACTTGGAGAATGAGTGCAGGCACCACATGTTACTTCCCACATAGAGAGGCCTCCTACAAGAAAGTGGGGAAGAAGTGATCATTAAATACCACCGAATGAAAGTGGAGAGAGGAAGCTAGAGGCTTGAAGGAAGGCAGAAAAGGTAATAGTGATCACTTCTATATTAGAGAGTGTTATATTAGGTTTATTTTTAAAAAGAAAATTAATTTTAAGTGTGTGAGTTCCTACATGTGTGTGGGGTCATTACAAGTACACTTGATATACATGAGGCCAGACGGGCAGTTGAATCACCAAGGGATGGACTTATTAGCCATTGTGAGCTTCCATATGGGTGGTGACAACCAACCCAGGTCGTCTTCAAGGGTAGTAAGGACTCATAATCACTAAACCATCTCTCCAGCTCCCCATCTGCCCTTGTCAGGCCCCTCTCAATCCAACTTTGGTCAAGACTGAAAGTTTCTCTCCCACTCTTTGCTTAAACCACATTGGATACTCAGAGTGTAAATTTATTGCAGAATATTGGTAGTATCTTCTCTTTTTTATTAAAAATGCATCTTTTCCCAACCACAGATGCTTCATCGAGCCAGATCTGCACATGCAAAGTTATTCCCCAGAAGAAGGTCTTTTCTGATTGGGTTTAATTTTGTATCGAGAGGATGATTTACTTGGGGGATGTTTTGTGGAGGAGACAGTTCAGTGGTTGAACTTGGAGACAGGCTCACAGGTGCACAAGCATGCCGCTTGCACCTAAACTTCCAGGATAGAAAGCGGTAGACTACAGCCTGTTTTAGCAGATTCATTTGAGCTTTGCTCATTTGGAAAACTGGAGAGAAGATTAAATTAGATCATGGATCCAAAGCACTGTATCTATCCCTTCACCTGGGTGGGACGGGAATGCTTGATAAAGAGTAGCTCAGCTATGGGGACTGGGGTCAGACTCAAAGGTATTTCTAAAGAAAACGCAGCATGACTGCATTTTTCTGTTCTGTATCACATTGACATATGGCTCCATGATTTTAATTACTACATTCTCTCTTGCTTAATTGCTTCGTCATTAATTCACATACATGCTCATCTTTTCCGCTGTACCATGGGCACCTCAGATGAGTGGACTCATTTCTTGTTACTATAAACAAGCTGCATTGCCTGGAGGCAACTCTTTGGCTGTTGGATTTTTGTTTGTTTGTTTTGGTTTTGGGGAGATTGTGTTTGTTTGTTCTGGATTATTTTTCATCAAAATCCACTTTGGAGAATCTTTCAAATCTGAACTAAAACGATTTGATCTGGTGTTGAACTTGCAAAAGAAATAAACTGAATGACACCTCTCCATTTCTGCCTGTATTGAGCCCTTAATCAAACACCTAAGATCAAAGAAGAGAACAGGGAGAAAGTAGAAGACAAAGGAATCTCTAAGAAGTGTGATGGGGGAATCTTAAAGAAGTAGTGTTTCCGGAGTTTATTTTGACAGAGATGATTCTCATGCATATTCTCCTCTGTGCCTGTGGCCACCCACTACCTGCCCCCTCCAATATGGCATTAAATTCAGCCTTTGAAAAGATCCAGCTTAATTCTTCTCAAAGTCAAACCATCTTGGCTACAACTTGAGAGTTTGGAGCCAAGTAGGCAAACGAGTCTTAGGAGTGTATAGTGCTGGCTTAACTGCAACTTTGGGAGTCCATTTCCTCTTAGGTTTTCTGTCCAGCCCGTAAGAGCCATTTCAAGATGCTCTTCTCAGTTTTCTGAGAACAACAGCTTTCCCTCCATGAAACAGACACATATGTGATGATCTTACATGCTTGCTTGAAAATATTGGGGTCCTCATGAAAAGAGAAAGACTGTGCCCCTGGTGTGTGTCTAAAATGCCATTCGTCAGCCACCTTCATTGACAGTGGTTGACAACAGCCCCTTTATCTTACAGTAACCACAGTGGCATCCCAAGACACCACTTTGCAACTTTCCAGAAGATACAAAGTGATTTTCTGTTTTGAATAGAGTCTATAACTCACCATGGTCAAGCGAGTCATAATGCAGTCAGTTCAGAGTGTCTGCACACTAATCTCTCTGTTCCACGTAGAGGGAAAAAGGTGTCAGACTAAGGAAGCTATTATGTGGACATGTGAACTGCTTCCAGCATGTGGTCCTTAGACCAGAGGCTAAGTGATGATGCCTCTATGCCGGGTATGTCAAGTTCAAACTCTCCCATTTATATGTCCATTTCAACAGGACTTAGACTTGGTTTCATCATAAAGGCATGTAATGGAGATATTTATAATGCTTTCAGCACATTTGACATACTTTCATCAAAGAGAGTCTAAGTTTGGATTGACTTCCATTTTTGTTATTTAACGGTGTGCATATTTATAGATCTCTGCAAAGTTGAGGGCTCCACCGTTTCTATGAATTTACAGCTTTCAGTCTTCAACACATCTGTTTTCTATGAGATTTTGCTATGAAGATTTCTAGGCCTAAGAGAAGGAGGAAACTGCAAGAAGTGACTATTGACATTGACCAGCTATTTATGCCGGTGAATGGAGGAGCTAGAATATTAAATACTTAACATTAATTAGTCAACCATTATCCTGAACAGCTCACACAATTAATAGTTTTATTAGAGTTACTTTATCACATATCTGTCGGCCCTACTATTTAATTCATATTGCTTTTTACTAACAGCTGATTAAAGTATGATTTATAGTCCGTAAGAAGTATTTACTTCAAAGGTAAAATCCAGAGGTTTTGGCTAGAACCGTGCAGCCTTCACTACAGCCCAGTTTCAGCACACTGCCATCATCCTGGACGCTCCGTGCTCATTTGTAGTCAGTGCCCCTTCTCTGGAGCCCCAGGCAGCTCATCTACTTTCTGTCTCTGTAGATTTAAAAAGCGATACATTGTAACCAACATAATAAAACTTCACAGAGTACCTCAAAACCAAGATTTCCAAAATCACAAACTTATGGAAAACAGCATCCAGAGCTAAGAGAACTTACATTTCTGCGGGGGCAGAGGGTACACAGCACAGACAATTAATCTCCCCATAATGAGCTTACTCTATGCCTACACTTGCTCTAATTCTTTATTTGCAAAATTGGTTCATTCCCATTTTACTGATGAGAACAAATGAGGCAAGGAAGAGGAAAAGGGCAGATGTGAATATGGAAGGGAAGAGGTGCTAGAGGTAGAATTCAAATTAGGAGCCCATTGTGCTCATGCCTTTGCTCACACTGGGGCTGGGGAGGGTTGTTGGGTGCACTGTGATCCTCCCAACACTACTGGGTTGGAGAATATAGACAAATTTCGCAGCAGCTGTATTTCTGTGGGTTTTCAACCACTGCGGTGATGGCTTGAACAGATTCCCCACGATGGCATTTGAGAAGGAAATCAAAGAGGAGCAGTGGCAGGTGTTTGGAAACTGAATTTGGAACTGGCCTCCTACAGAAAGCAGCTAGATACTGACTTTGTGGGTGACGAGAGAAGTCAACGGCGTTCTCAGAGGGAAGTTACGTCTGTGGCAGCTTTCCAAGAGCAGATTTCAGTTTCCTTCAGATTAAATACCCTGAAGATAAATCCATGGGGGTAGAAAGAGGGAGAGCCTTGAAAATGCCACCTTCTCGTGTAGAATGTCTTCTCTTGGAAATCATCTTGCAAGTGCTAACCCAGAAGAGGGCGTTTAGGGCTTATCATTTCTGAGCGTGATTAAAGCGGGAAAGCGCCAGCTCTTGCCACATGCTGTGCAGACACAGTTCCACACTACTAGTTCCAGAAAGCGTGGATTCTGATTCATTCACAAAGAGCAGTGCTCTGCTTCCCGTTTTACCCGGCCCACCAAGCTCCTCTTGGCTTTCCAAGATGGAGTCATGCTCATCCATATTTTTGGTGCACATTTTATTCTCAGATAATAAAACTAACAAGCAATGCACTTATCATTTCCAATCAATATTCTTATCCTTCTTCTGATGATTTGGTCCCTGAAAATAGCAGAGTTAAATCAAATTGATGGAGCATGTGACCCTTCATTCAAGTGAAGCAGCTTGTAGTGCCTTTAGACTCAGTTTCTTGCACTTTCATAGGACCACAAGAATGTGTGGTAAAATCTTATTAATGAATGAATGAATGAATGGATAGAGCAAATGAACTTGACCATCTTTAACAAACATTTGAACCATTCTCGATCCTTGTTCAATCTTATATAGGATGTGCATGCAAACATACATGCACACACATGCCCCTTTTCTGGAATTTCCAGGGCTTACTCTCAGAGGACAATATAAATTTTCATCTTACCTCAAAATAGGGAGTATATTTGCTACTCAGAACATTTTTTCTGTCTTAAACTTGTTAATCTTGGAAGAGATGTTCAATTTAGCTAGCTGTGTAGATATCTATCATATTGTGTTCCATTCAGTGATGTCTGGTGTGGGAGAATTATCTGTATTCTGTCAATCATATTTTAATAAAACGCTGATTGGCCAGGCAGGCAGTATAGGCGGGAAAGCCAGACAGGAAGTAGGGGTGGAGCAAAAAGACTGGGAGTCTTCTGAAAGCAGAAGCTCCCTCCGCCACTCCTGCGCAGACCACCAGAGAAGCAACATGTAACCTGCCCAGCTGAAAAAGGTACCAAGCCATATGGCTAACATAGATAATGATAATGGATTAATATAAGTCACAAGGACTAACAAGAAACCTGAGCTAATGGGCCAATCAGCTTTATAATCTTATGGAGTCCTGTGTGTGATTTTCCTTGGCAGTTGCCGCTTGTGGGGTTCCAGGTAGGACAGAAACCCCAACAAGCTGGCCATCATGTTACAGATGTCTCTGTTACATATTGTCCAAACTACCATAAACTCCACATTAATTATGAAAGATATCTCATAAAATGGGACTTTTTGTGAAAAGTGCCCTTTTTTGTTACATTGGTAGCAACTACCAGTCCAGATGGATCCTGGCCTTACAAGTTCAATCCTCATGGTTTAGCCAGCCAGAGATAAAATGTATCCCAAAAATTACATCAGTGTGAATGGGTTCAGACTATTTTTTTCTTGTCATTCTTTTCTAAACAATACAGTGTAACAACTAGTTTCATAGAATTTACATTGTAGTCTCCCATGAATGTGCATAATAAAGTGTACTACATGTGATCCAACAATCATTCCAAGTATATGGATCATGTATGTGGTTGTATGCAAACCTACATTCCCCATACCTACATTTTCTTTCAAGTGAAAGGAAGTTTCATTGAGTGCACACTGAAGGATGATGATATTCACAGCAGTCCCGACACAAACCAGTTCTGAAATCTTGTGCATGTTATAAAGCATCTGAACACCAGCTCCTTTCTAGGATTTTAAGAAATGCATGGTAATTTTAGAACTAGCTACAGAATCATAGGTTGTACTTGGCTAAAATAAATAGTAATTTTTGGAAATGGAGAAGTTGTGTTTGTGTCTGCCTAGTCCCTCTTTCTGGTCTTCCTAACAGAATGTTCTTTCTCTCCTCGATTTTTCTCTGTGAAGTCATTAAGATCTGTTGGGCTAATCCTACTTTATACTCTGTAGATCAATCATGTCTGACCATTCTAAGCTCTTTGTGACCCATAATAGGCCAGTGGGACTCAATTCTGGAACCTCAGTACTTTGGTAGAGGAAAACTGTGTGTTAACTATACTTAAGTCTGGGAAGTTATCAACCTATGTCTCTTGAGAATCATGGCACACATGGAAATTTCTTCAGAGGGAAGCAGAGAAAAGCAAGCTGGGGTAAAGGAAAGAGAAACATGAAGTTTTCTCACGTGGGTTGAGTGTTTCATAGACAACCCTGGAATTAGAACCATTCTAGAACTTCCTCAGTAAGAGATACTATGAATTCCTTATTTGTTTAGCTTCATCTGAGTATGGTTTTGAATTTTAAATCTATAACTCTTATCTGTTGGGAGGAGTGAATGGGGGTTGGCTTGGGAGAAGCAGGGGGAGCAGGAAGGGAGGGGAGAATTATGGATAAAATGCAAAATGATATTAAGAATAAGTTAATATAAAAAATTAAAAAAATTGAAATCTTGATTGACATAGTATTATAATTATTGATAGCAAAACTCACAGTTTTGCATTTATATGTTTAATTGTTTTGCACTGATTTGATATTTGGGAAACATTAAATATTCCCAAGCTTACAGTAAGAGTGGATAAAAAGAAAGGGTCACTTTGTAAGATAGGTAGGCATTCTTCAGCCATTCAATTACTTTCATTTCTAATTCACTGATAAAATTCTAATATTACATTCAGTGAAGTAAAATGTGCTATAGTTATAACTTGATTCATATATGTGTGTATGTGTGTGTATGTGTGTGTGTGTGTGTGTGTATGAGGGTATATCCACAAAACAGTCAATAGAAATCTATATGTTAATCTCTTAATGGAATTGAGAAATGTCTAATCTTTCTGTGCTAGAATCCCACCTTTTAGTACTGGGATTACCAGTGTGTACCACTAGGGCTGGTGAAAGCAGTGGTGAGCATCAAACTCGGTGCCAGGCAAGCATACTACTAACTGAGCTAGTCTCAGCCCAGGAAATGGCATTTTCATAGAGAGAGAAATGGTGGACTCCGACCACTGCAGCTTACCTTCTTTCCTTATTTTATAATGTGTTTAGTGACAGATTTCCTTCTCAGGTGTGCAGGGAGATATTGATGGAACCAAGGAGACAGAAGTTATCCAAACACAGTATGGGAGAGATGATAGGATGGAGCTAAAAGCTTCACTTTTGCTCTATTTCTCAGATAGTCTTCCATATTCAGACTAAAGTAATATTCTTCATAGGGAAATGTACATCTGAAAGGAAGTTTCAATTGGGCCTGAAACTAAATGCCCATTGGCCATCCCTGTCCTTTCCCAGCTTTGGAAAACACTGTCCGTGAAAACTGTGTCCCTGGACTTCCCAGATATGGTCTTTAATGAGAAGTGGCAGCTTCCCCTGAAATCACGATGAGAGAAGAGTGTGTGGATCTCAGAAAAGGTGTGCTGGAGAAAATGCCACTTCTGTAGAGTTCTTAGACTAACTGTTCTCATCACAATTAGGTGATGCCCAAATACACCTGTGAACCCCACACAAGACAGGCTAGCCCACAACTGCCTGAGCCAGCTCAGGCTGCTGTGAAAAAAAAAATGTCTGTAACATCCCAGGAAGCTGATAAAGGCCAGAAATGTACTTCCCACAGTTCACAGAGTACTCCGTGTCTGGAGCAGACCTGCCTTCTGCCTCACAGAGGATGTCATCTTCACTGTGTTCTGTCATGGCACAGTTCTAATAAGGTTGCCTTGGTAATGATGATTTTGAAATAAAGATTTGAGAGAAACAAATGCTTGAATGGCCCAGACTGTTGATGCTCAAACACAACATCAGTGGAGTCCATAGGTTTGGTGCCTGAGAGGATAACTAAGCATCTCTGAGTTCCTGTGATTCTGTGTTCATGGGGAAAACTCATCATATCCTAGGATATGACATGCCCAAAGAAAAGATTATCATATAATGATAACAGTATCTTTGGACTATGTTTTACCTTACATACATGCGCACGTGCGCAAGCACATGTGTTTGTATGCATGTATGTTTACATATATATTTAATATCTATCTATACCTATATATGATTTAAGGTCTTTAGAGTGCGCCAAATGACCAGATGGCACCCAATATTCAATTGTGGAAAGCAGCTTTCTTCTCAGGTCAAGAAAACTACCATGCTGGGGCCCACCCAAAATGGCTTTGAATCAGGGGGAGGGGAGGGCAGTCCCTTTTCCATCTGCTTAGGGTAGTTCCAGCTTTGGTTAAGTGTACTTTGAAGTGACTAGATATAGACCCTTACTGGTACAGAAATCAATTTATGATTTGTTCATGACACCTGATCAGAAACTGTTGTTGTGTCAGGGGTCTGCCTGCCTAAAAATAGAAAGAACAGTACCTGCTTGCAGCCAAGTAGGACCCTGATTGGCTACCACTCTGAACATACTTCCTGAGGGTCTGGTTCAAGCCAGACGAGTAGTATAGGATTGTGCGGTAATATGGAGCAGAGGTCTTAGCAAACTGGCTCTGGTCCCTTAATAATTATGAATGTACTCCATACTTATTATAAAAAGTAAAACATATACCAAGAATCCATTCATAAATGAGCAGCTGTGCAGTGGTTTAAATAGAAAATTGAGTCTGAAAACTTCAAAGAAAATAGATTTATCAGAAGATTGATGATTGATAATTCAGGATTTTATCAGAATAATATCAGGCAGCAAATGGAAAGCAGCCATTGCCCTCGGATGACACATGACACCCGGAGACCCTAACTTCCTGAGGCTGCACTACCTACTTTGGTGGATCTCTTGGACCACCTAGTATTCCTGCTTTGGATAAAGAGCACTTATGGTTCTCTCTAAAGAGGAGAAGCTGGCAGCGTCTTATCAAATGTCAAGTCTAGTCACAGAAGCCACTGCCAGTGACAGGTTTTCAGTAGGTGGACTGTACAGAAATGAACTGCAGAACACATTATATGACCCATTTCTTCAACTGGTTCTTTTGGACATTTTCTCTTTCTGATGGTGGCAACTTGGTAGGGATTTAGATGAAACTGTTTAGGCGAACGCTGGCAGTGAGTGAATAATCCCCAGGAAGGGTAGACATGCTTTTGTTTATCATTTCCTTTGCCAAACTGATGACTGATGATTAAATATTTTGTAACATCTTAAGAGAAACAAAGACACGTCAGGCAAGTGTAATATTAGCCTGCTCCTTTAGCTTCCTTCTCTTCTCTTCTGAGCCCCAATCTGTGTATGCTTAACTTTATAAGAGAAGATTGACAAAATTGTAGGTTATGGATGAACTCTGGACTATATAGAGATCAATGTTTAAGTTTTAAATATGGAAAATAATCACCAATAGTGTTCTTCTGGATAAATATTTTGAATTACATATCTTTGTATTTGTACACTTGTTTAGTTTAATTTCTAAGACTTTTTGACAGATGGGGCATCTTAACTGTTAGCCAATGAAGCTTAAATTTTATCAGGAGAGAAATTTTCAGAAGCATTTGACTTACAGAGGGTATGTGTCTATGCTTAGTTGGGCCAAAATTAAAATTTATGTCTATGCCAGTCAAATAATTGATAGGACACATGACATCTGTATCTCTCCACTTTTCATCTATCAATAATTGATTTTTAAAAAACTAATATGGAAGAAAGCACTAGGAGAGAACTGATTTGATTTTCCAATAAAATATTTATCAAAATTTTTTGGGAAATCAAGGGTCTTAAATCTGAACTGAGATATTCATTCACAAATAAACTATCTGTGTTTCCATTTCCCAATTGTGCTAAACTCCAATTGATGACAAAGCAGATTCATTGCTTTTCTCCTTTAATGTTCAGTAGGAGGATATTCCTCTCCAAGCCTTAGCTCCTCTCCTAGCAGAAGCCTGTGGATTTCTGGGTGAATTCACTCACCCCACCACACTGCTCCAGCCTCAAGTAAAACACCCCATTAAAGTTAGTATTCAGATCCTGACACAGTAACATTTCAAGCCGGGTTCATGGTTTTTCTACAACTCCAAGGGCAGACAAATTGAAGAAGTGCTTGGTCCAACTCCGCATCTCCTGAATGCTTAGGTGCCAAAACAATTAGCAGGTTTAGTGAGGGGGAAGGAGGCAGCCCATCTGTTTCTTTCGTGCCATTTAAAGAAAGCAGCCCCAAATTCACTGAATCCCTCAGACAATTAGTTAGAACCATTTGCAGCCCCTCTGTCTTGTACCAACCTCATTGACACATTTGTGGATGAGGAGACAGATGGTTTCATTGAAAATGGACTTACCTTTTAAATATATAATAGCATCTCACAAATAAACAGTACTTGGGCATCAAAAGGCTCTCTCATGCATTGGGAAATTGGATGCTCCCAGCAGCTCTTTGGTACACCAGGTGAAGAGATTGTCCAGGCATGTATTGAGTTGTGATTCCAGCCTCTGGTGGTCTGGCTAGCTGTCAGTGATCTCTCTATTATGTTTTTAGAAATGGAGGGAAGCTCTGAGATTTGCCAGTGATCCAGGAATACTCATTTCCTTTACTCAGAGATTCCTGTCACTACCCATGGTGTGCTCTACGGGAGGACTAATGAATAAGCAAAGCTGTTTCCTAAAACCCACTAGCCCTGCACAGGCATCTGAACATTTAAGAAACAGCAAGCCGCATACTAGTCAATTCAGTGCCAGCCAGCTGAGGGTTCTACCCATCCAAATACAGAGTTTTTCCATTAAATACATGGCAAACTCAAATTATTTGCTTCAGTCAACCCCACAGGAGCATAAGAGGAACAAGAAGAGGCTACCAGAAGATGGCAGCAGTCAGAACATAGTGCAACCCTGCTCCTATTACTATTATTATTATTATTATTATTATTATTATTATTATTATTACTTATTTTCACCCCAGCTATATGGGAAGGAATTCCATACTGATCATTGTGTCATGTATATATAACGTTTGAGGATACCATTAATAAACATACAACACTGTAAGTTAGACATAGGACGTTCTAGATCTTCATTGTTATGCCACTCTTGTTCAGAAATAGGCAAAATAGTCATGGAATAGGAAGAGAAAAAGCCCGTTTCCTTCCTGTTATTGGGAGGTCTGAGTGCCCACTGAATCACCCTTATACTTTACAAAGGCCAGTTTTTTTTTAAATACCTCATGCGCATTGCCTTGCTGATTGGTACTACCTCGTAGAAAGTTGTTGTGCCCCCATTACCATAATAAGCTGTGGTGCACAAAAATGAAAAGCCAAGGACCTACAATGGTGGAGTGTTGGTTTGTTCTGGGCAGTTACTTGTGTCAGACAAAGATCTGAGGCTATAAAGAAGGCTTCATTGTGTGTATGCTCATATTTTTCTTCATAAAGGGGGAAGACATACCTTCACAGATATATTTTCTGTTTCAATTAATGTATAAAATTTTGTCATAGCTGGGCAGTAGCAATGCAGGCCTTTAATCCCAGCAATTGGGAGATCCACAGCAGAGGCAAGTGGATCTCTGTGAGTCTGAGGCCCGGCTAGTCTACAGAGTGAGTTCCAGGACAGCCAGGGCTCCACAAACAAACTCTGTCTCAAAAACAAAAACAAAACAACAGCAAAAAGAAAAAAAAAAAAAACAAATGGAAAGGAGATTTTTGTCTTGATAATGAATAAGTGAATTATGTGAGGGTAAACAGAAATGGGGTTGTAATATAATGCTCTTATTTATCATAAAATTGCTAATTAGATTAATTTTACATAAGCTGTCTGTACTTTATCCTGTTGGGAAGGGTATAAAGCAAGTGAAGTTGTTCTGATTGAAGATATTAAGTAGAAGAAAAGAACTATGCAGTTACCTGGTGACTGAGATCTCTTTTTCCAGAAAACACTTTCTGATGTTGATGCACTAAAACTCCTGTGCCCATACATCTGTCTCAAGATTTGTAAGATTCAGTACACGATGGGGAAGCCATGCTGAAAAACCCATCTTTTATGACTTTCAAAGAATTCCTTTTCTTCAAGCGTTAAAATTAATGAAGGGGAAGAGGAATCTCACTTGAGAATGAAGCACAGAACATAAACCCTGAATTCTTGTGAAGTACGCTTTTCATAGATATATCCTTTCACTTGCCCCTGAGTGGCCATTGTTATATCTTCCTATAGAATGACTCTTCAGCTGAATGCCCCAACTTTTTCTTCCTCTTTATTAAGGCAATATTCATGAAGAGACAGAGGCAAGGGTATGACAGGACCACTAGTGACTCAATTTAAAGCTTGATGCAAAGACATGATTTTTCTATGCCCTTCAGAACCCAACTTTAATATTCCATTTGATTTTGGAGTCAAAGCCAAAAGGAAACTTAAGGTATAAGGAAGACATTTGTTTTATGACCTCTTATTTTTTATTTTATTATTGTTACATATTTATATATACACAAATTGATGAGTTTATATAGTGGTGCTCAGTGTGTGTGTGTGGGGGGGACTGACTTCCTCCTACCAGATAATCTGTCAGGGGTCTTGTCCCTGGAGAATTCTCTAAACATCCATTAGTTGCTTGTAGCTCTTCATGTGGGGCAGGGGTAGGGGAGCCTTGTGAGATTTCCCATCCTTCTTAGTATCTTTACAGTGTACAATAGCATTATCCAGCAGCAGTTTACAATAGTTTATAATTAAAAAAGAAGAAGAAAAAGGATAGAGAAAGTCTTTTTAAAAAAGAAATAAAATAGTCAATTGTGACAGCATACACCTTTAATCCCAGCACTTGAGAGGTAGAGGCAGGCAGATCTCTATGACTTTTAGGCCAGCCTGGTCTACAAAATGAGTTCCAGGACAGCCAAAGATACACAGAGAAACCCTGTCTCAAAAAAAATTTAAAAAAATGAAAATAAAGAAATAGAATTAAAGGAGCTATGTAAATATGGAAAATACACAGAGAATTTGGATACTGTATGATTTTACATATATTGTGTTGTCTTTGAATTGTTTGACTGCTGAGGAAGGAACAACAGCTAAAAGACATTTGATTATAAATGCCACTGGATTAATCCAACCTATATATTTTGAAAATGTATTGACTTTAAATTTTAAGTCAAAAGGTATGTTACTTTGGAGAAGAGGTTTTGCTTTGGTTTCCACAGAAAATGAGAGGCTGTGGATTCATTCTGGGCTAAGAAAGATCAGGTTTAATCAGGGAAGACCCCCCCCAAAAAAAATCTTCAATGGGAACAGATGGCCCAGGTGATTCAACATTTCAGAGTACTTCTGTTGAAGTTTCCTTTGAGTTTAACATCCAGAACAGCCTTAGAACTGATGGCTGAGATGATTCAGCCTTACAGAATAATCAATTTAGGATTTACTCATAATCCTAAATCCCACATAAGAATATCAACACCCCTAATCAGCAGGAAGTAGCCTAAAAATCTATGCCCACATTCCCAAAATATGGATTATGAATGTTGATTTTTGCTTAGAGTATTGTTTACAACAGTCTAAGTTGTAATGGATAGTGGTCAGGAAATAAGCCAAACAAAGGAGATTAGATTTGGAGTTCTTAATTAGAAAAGAGAAAAGGGGGAAATGCTGTGGGATAATTCTCTTGTATATTGTAAAGATTTGTCACTTGTATTACTTTAATAAAACACTAATTTTCCAGTAGCCAGGCAGGAAATATTGGCAGGGCTACCAGACTAAGAGAATTCTGGGAAGAGGAAAGGCAGAGATGTAGTTGAAAGACAGATGCAAAGGAAACAAGATGAGAATGACTTACTGAGAAAAGGTACCAAGCCATGTGACTAAAAATAGAAAATAATTGTGGGTTAATTTAAGTTGTAAGAGCTAGTAAATAATAAGCCTGAGCCAATGAGCTAAATAGTTTATAATTAATATAAGCCTCTGTGTGTTTCTCTGCGACTGAATGGCTGCTGAGCCAGGTCGGTCAGAAACTTCCAGCTACAACTTTGGCCTTACTAACCTCTTCCTCATCCTGCCTGAATCTGCAGTAATATAGCCCCAAACAAAATTGTTTGACTATCAGACTCAGGTACTGGGATCCGGCCTGCAGTTTGTAAATGCTTGTAATGAAATTCCATAGTCAGGGATCTTTGTTATAGTTTAGCCCCTGCTTCTGCTAGATGGTAATGAACTATTCCATTCATGCATCTACTGGAAAATGTATGAAGTATTAACTGATGCCTTAAAAAGTTTAGAATTTAAATCTGCTTATAGTTATATATGTATTTACATGAATTGTTTAGATAGAAAATTCTTTTGTGAACATTAGGAGTTACATATAAAGCAACCATCCTTAATTGGTCTGAATTAGAGAGGTTTTAAATTAAGTGTAATATCTTTGGAGTACTGTGTTTCATGACTTTTTACTCCTTGAAATTGTTTGTTACTTAATTATGATTATCATTATGACACCTAGTTTAATTCCCATATTAAAAACTACTTTAGGAGTTAAAGTAATTTATGTAATACCACAAATTGAGTTTGAAACCAAAACTGTCATTTATATTTTGCCTACTTAAGTGTTATTGGTGAGAATTAAGTGCACACATATAAACTGAAATTCTGAAGTAGACAGCCCAGTGTTTCTCACTCTCTGTGTTGTCTGTAACACTTAGCATATGGTGACTGGTGAGTAACTGTGAGTTGTATAAGCATGCGTATTGGAAGAAGTGTGATAAAATAAGCTAGTTTTCCCATTTGCTATTTCCTTGGAAGCATTCTGAGTTGATATTTATCCTCCTACCCACAGAGGGGGGAAACACATCAACTTAGCCCGGATGGATTATGGGACTCTTTTCTTGTCATATTCCCTGGATTGTGTCCAATAATGAAAGTGAGCTACAGATTTCATTTGTGGTGTAAACCTAAGAGTTTGGAGAGGTCTTACTTCAAGGAATAAAGTCAGCTTGATTCATTTTAAGTAAGGATTATCCAAGAAACAGAGAATTCCACAGATAATCAAGCCTCTCCCCAATTAACAGCATGGATATCGTTTCAGTATGGTTACTAGCAACTGATGTTGCAATTCTGAGAATACATTCACATGTCCCAGTTACACTTGAGTTTATTTTTCGGTGAATATTTTGTGTATCTGAGGGCTTATGAGTGTTTTATGTGCATGTTTGCTTACACTTAATACACACACAACTTAATTATTGACCCACCACAATAGAAAAACAATATATCATCACCACAAGTTATCTTTGAGCCATTCTTCAAAACCCTGCCCACCCAACCTCCAACAATTTTGAATCTTTCTTTATATAATTACATTATTCTGCAAAGATTATATAAATAGATTCATACACTATGTAACCTGTTAAGACAGTCTTTCTTCAAGAATCAAAACTTATGTGGGACTCATTCAAGTTGTAGATAGAACATTCTCTTTCATTTCTGTCAATTATCAGATACAATCATCGTCACTGTTGCCATTGACCCAATGAGGAACACTGGGGCAGCTTCTGGTGTTTGATTATTATGAATTATGGTACCAAGAACAAGTCTAGGAAAATATTTAAATTAAAATTTCTGAGTCATATTGTAAGTATAGATTTGATTTTTAGAGAAATTTTAAGACTTCTGTTGAGAGCTCTGACTCATGTTAGAGTTCCAACTGTAATGGGAGACTCATCCAGGCTGTTGGCATCCTCACCAACATTTGATGTGGTGACATTTTCCAACTCAAACAGCCTGATAGGTGTGGATTTCCACAACTGTTTTAATTTTCACTTTTCCAATGATGTTGAACATTTTCTTAATGTGCTAATTAATCACTAATGTATCTTTTCTAGAGAAATATCTGTTCATGGGCTTTTGTCCATTTTACAGCTAGCTTCTGTTGAATGTTGAGTTTTGAGCAATCTGATTCTAGACTTAAATCTATCGCCACATATATTATTTCAAATGCTTTAGTTCCATCTCTAGTTAATGCTCTTTATACTCATAAGGGTTGTTTTTTTCAGAGCAATAGGTACCAATGTTGAAAAGGAAAAAATATCAACTCTTTTTTGAGTTTTGCTTTCATCTCTAAATATTCTTTGACAGGAAGTGGATTATGGGGAATTTCCCCTCTCTTCTCTTGAAATTTTTACTGTTTTATGTTTTAGACCCAAGTTCATCATTTCTTTTCATTCTCTGTGTGGCGTGGTGTGTTTAAGGTATCTCTGTCTTTCTCTTTGTGTACATGTGTACAGGAGTGCACACACATGCTTGACTAGGCCAGAGCATATGATGGCTGTGTCTTCTCTATCAGTTTCTGCCTTGGCTCCTTGAGACAAATATCTCACTGAAAGAGAAACCTGCCTTTTCATCTAGTTTTGCTGAGCAGGAAGCTATCAGTATCTGCTTGTCTCTGACTCTCAATGCTGGGGCTACAGATAGGTACAGCCATGCTCAGACTTTTAGGCAGGTGCTGTAAATCTGACCTCAAGTACTCACACTTGCAAAGAAAGTACTCTTACCCTCTGAACGATATGACCATCCCCTTAGTCAAATATTTAGAAGGGTGTGTAGTTTGTGATTAGGGTTGTTTCTGTTGCCTCATGATGTCTGGTTGCTCTAACATGATTATTAACAATTATTCCTCATCCATTGAATTATAGCATTTTTTAAACATATGTAGTGCTTTTATAAATATGTGACCTGAATAATAGTATTTAGGGATATTTAAGTATCTATTTATTCCTCAGCCAGTGTATTACCAAGTACCCCACCTGCATCACTACCCACATACTTTGCAGGAAACAAAACATGTGGGTAGGATTACTGCCTTGCTCCTAATGGTGTAAAACTAAGTTTTGAAAAGATCAAGTGACCTTCCCAGTATCACAAAGTTCATGTGATACACATATAGGATCAGATATATTGCGTGCATGCCCTGAAAGCCCACAGTGTGTTTAATGTGGACTTATCAACCTGGTAAAGGAAGTGCAAAAAGGCTTTCCTTCCTCAAGCTCTCACTGACAGATCTTCAGGATAGATGATCTCTTTGGCAGGCCTTTATAAAATGAATTTTCACATCTCAAGGATTCAGGAGGTTTGGGGAACTGATGATGATATTCAGCCAAGTGCTGGACATATTATCCATTGAGCAGTTTGGGAAACTAAGTGGCAGTCTCCTCCAAGCATTAGCTGCTCACAATGCTCTCTGCCATACCAGTACTTCCAGCCAAGGCACCCAACAACACTCTTGATCCTTCCTACTGGGTGTCCATTTGATTAAACGCCTTCGAGAGACTTGCTGATTTTAACAAAGGCCACAGAGCTAGGGATGAGTCTCCTTATTTATCTAGTCTCTAATTCCTTTTAAAGATTCTGATGGGTTATTTTCCTGGACATTAACCTGTAGTAATGATTTCTTTCTGATTTACATGTTGCACCTGCAATTTACATATATTCCTAATGTGCCTCTTCTCATTTCATGGAGCCTTGCTTAGCTATTGCATCCTAAAGCAAAAAGAACAAAAGGGTCACCTGGTACCATCTGGTGCTTAAAGGAGGACGACTAGGGGCCTTTTATTTTACCATAGTTTATTTCGCAAGCGTCTGATACTTGCTCACCTTTTGCAAATAGAAAATCTTACGGACAGAGCAGGAATCAGAAGATGAATTGCCTTGCTTCCTTTCCTGATTACCTCTCGAATAACCTTGAACAGCCTCCCACCTGAAACCTGCCCATCCTGAGAGTACAGATCATAGAGAAAATAAATGCTTTGCTCTTTAGGGTTAGCCTTTATTGTTTCCTTGTTTTATGAAATGCATGAGCTGGTTTTCTGGAAGAAAGAGAAAGGATGCTGGGCTTTTGTAAGAGCCCTTAAATAATGACCCATCAGGGACTGGCTACATAGGTAGAGTTAATGTGACACAGAACAGTCTCCAGTAATGAAAGCTCTCCAAGGACAGGCAGCTTAAGTGTGTTGCTTCCTGTTTCATCTCCAGAATCATCCACCACATCTGGTACTCACCTCTGCGTGCTAATCTGATCCCATTTCTAAACCACCGTATAGAACTTGCAGTCCAGTGAAGTCTGTCAGGTGTGCCCTAGAACTTGCTACAATTCAAGTCTGAAATATCCCATATAGGCTCAGGATTTGAGCCCTTGGCCCCAACTTATTATGCTGCTTTTAAGGCTACAAATCCTTAAAGCAACATAGTTGACTAAGGCAAGTCTTTAAAGGTTGCTCCCATTCCAGGTTCTAGGCCCAGTTGTCTGCTCCCTGGTGTAGCCACAATCCCCAGCTACCAGTCCTGACCACACCCACAGTCATGCCTTCCTACTACACTGCACTGAGAACATTGGGAACCATGTGCCAAAATAAAGTTTTCATCCCATGAATTGCTTCTCTCAGGCATTTTGGAAGTGCAACGTGAAAAGCAACACAGAATCTTCCATGCATCCCCAAGGAGTGATCTCTCTCTCCAGGCATATAGTACCTCCATTGTGGCCAAACATTTTCCACGGTCACAACCTTTGTGAGGAAGCATGCAAGATTAAGACTAAATGAATATTAGATAGTCTTAGTTCATCTGTTTCCTTCTTTTTGTCTCAACTTTCTTTCTGAAATTGAAGAAGTAATTCTAAAACTCTCTGGTCTGCTGTACATACAGTGGAATAGTGAAACGTTCTTTCCAGCTTGTGAAGCACTGCCCTCAGTCTAGAAGTGTTCTCATCACCAACTTGACAACTTCGTGTCTGCTCAGACTGGCTGTTCAACCCACTTAAATAATAACCAGCATAGAAAAGGTCGAAAATGGAAAAGACTTCATTTGTCCCACATGTGAAGTAAGACAAGCCAATCAGAGGATTTAGACGCCTGATAAAGATCTGATGTTGAGTCGGCTGCTTGAGGCCAAGGCCTAGTTCTGACACTTACGGAAAATCTTTGTGTCTCCGTTTCTGTCACTTAAGTGCTGTGGGATGACGCTTTTTAAGTCTGTCGCCTTCATTTTTCTCTCTTATTATGTTAATTTATTTACTTACCATTTATGTGTGCATGCACACAGGTGTGTGCCACACTGGTGCGAAGCTCAGAGGGAAAGTGGTAGGAAGTGGTTCTCTACCTTTACCTTATGTGTCATAGGAATTGAACTCAGGTCCTCAAATTTGGCAGCAAGTACATTTACCTCCTGAGCCATTTCTCTGAAGCTGATTATCCCCTGGGGTTGATTGAAAATAAGAAAAAAAATTTCAAGAAATGGCTCACAATATACCTGGTTCATAGAAAATATCCATAAATATGAATGAACATGTGCCATTATTTTTGCTTTAAGAAAACCTGTCAATGACAGTTGAGTCTCTCCTTTTATATTTCCTGATTCTTCAGGAATATGATTAGAAACAAGAAAATCTATTGACCTGAAATCTACTTGAAATATTCCTTCAGGTACAACTTAGACTTTTCTTTTGTATACATTCTTTGAAGAAAACTCTGTCTTTCTTAGAATTTTCCAATTCTCTCTCCTCTTACTTTAAGAAAAAAAAACATTATCATGTGCAATATTATTGTTTTTCGTGTCTCCAAATGTCATCAGAGCTAACACCTGTCTTAGTGCCAGCTCTGGTGGTTCCTGCAGGCTTGACAGAGTCTGCAGCTTGTCAGAGTCCTGGTGCTTTTTGCCTGAAGCCACCTCAAGTCCCTGGTGCCACAGGTATGCCGAGAGACTTGGAGGTGACAGGCTACTTAGCATCCATGCACTCAGGGGCCCAGAGTGCTACAGGGATATAAGAACAAGCATATTCCACCATTCCCTGCCACTACCCATCCTATTCTCATTTAGGTTTCTAGTTTCCCTCCCCTTTTGTGAACACCACTCAACAAGGACATGGACACAGCACTGCCTAGGACAGAGGACCAGACCCTATATGGTTTCAGCACAGTTCATGAGCCTATGGCAGAATGCGAAGGACAGAACGTCTTCACTGGGTCATAAGATCCCATGGCAGACATCTTGGGCTCTAGGCCTTTAGTATTTTTCACTGAGCATGAATCACCCTGAGTATCCTGTTTCTAGAAATTCCATTTTTTTTGGAATCCTTTTGGAAAGGTGATATAAATTCCCAAGCTATAGTTTATACCTCTTTGTACTAAACACAATTTGCGTATTAATTCAGTGGCAGCCTAAGTGGCAGATTTAGGAATGACCTCGTGTGGCATAGCAAAGACATTGGGTGTGGAAGCTCTAAGATTTCTTTCAAATGCGGACTTTAAAAGTAGAGAGAGCTGCTTGTTTAAAAGAAAAGAATCCAAGAGAATCACTGTGCCCAGATACATTTTTCTTTTAATTTCTAATAACTAGTTTGCAATGATTGATCTGCAAAGTCAGGGACTGTGGCTCCTTGTTTTATAAGTGTCAGAGATTCATGGTTTGGCAAATCCGAACCTCAGAAAGAACTGTTAAGTGGAGACCCTTGATGAAACAATGTAATTTCAGATCATTACTTGGGAGAAGGCTTCAGTCTGCCTTAGGCTTACTGTTTCTAGAAGTAAAATTAAATTATTGAGATGAGATAAAGAATAAGACAAATCACTTGGCGAGGGAATAATTTGTAAAATAACAAACAAACCAAACCATTGTGGCAAATGTCCTGTGTTATGGTTCGAATACAAAGTACCTGTGAGCAGGTTACTGCGATTGGTTCCCGGATGGTTTCACTCTTTTCAGAGACTCTGGAACCTTTAGGAGGTGGGACTAAGTTGGAGGAGAAAGTGGGTCACCCAGGGCCCTGAATTTTGGGAATATCTTACCCCTGTCTCCTTTCCTGTCATGTGTTTTGATTCCTGAGAGACAGCACATAGGGGGCTCCTTTGCCATATGAGATACCTCAAGCACTTGGATTAAGGAACCATGGACTCAACCCTCAGATACCATGAGACAAATAAATCCTTCCTCCCATTACATCATTTCTTTCACGTTCGTGGTCGCCGTGATGCAAAATGTGTCTTGATATTGGCAGAAGAGAAGAAGGTTTCCTGGCTTCAGAAAGTCAGCTCAAATGCCTTCATCACCAAAGAAGTGACGAGAACAATTCAACTCAAATGCCTTAAGCATCAGGTGAAGTGACGAGAACAGGACCAGAAATGACCCGGTGGAGGAACAAAGATATTGTTACCAGGACTTGATCTCTCCTAGTCCTTTCTAGCCATGGCTTTGCTTTCTGGTCAAACTAGCCAAGGGAGTTTCTGGTTTAAGCTCCCTGGTTCATCAATCTCCTTTGGAGAATCTTCCCTGTATGTTTCATATAGTCATATTGGTTGTGGTCAGAACATCAGCCCTGAGAGCTTGTGATATTCTCTTTGGCTTTTCCATCCAAAGGCTTGTGGATGGGAGAGGAATGATGTTCCTCCAGAGCAACCTGAGAATAGTTGCAAAGGCAGCAAGGCCAGTTTGGGAGTCTCCTACCACTGATTTGCCAAACTCTGGACTTGAAAGTCACCGAAAAGAGAAAGAAAGGTGCCTCTAAGAACAAATATGGCTTAAAAAAAGATGAAAGAAAAGAATGCCCAGGAAATCCTCCCTGAGGTCCTTTTGCCCATCGGGATTAAGGCTGGCAGAGGTAGAGAAGGTTCATTGTTGAGTGGATATGGAGCCTGGACAAGACTAGTTGGGTGTTTTGAAAATATCCAAAACCAGCTGTGATCTTCTATCTTAACACATACGTCTTGCTTACTGAAGACTGAAAAAGCATTATCCACCAATGCTCAATATATAGTTTGTTTGGGGTTTTGCTGATTTTATTTTATTTTATTTTATTTTGTGTATGAATGTCTTCCCTGCAGTATATATCTGTATTAAGCATGTGCTTGGTGCCCAGGAAAATCAGAAGACTTTTTTGTAGACCCAGGAATTGCATAACAGAGGACTGTGAGCCACCACATAGGTGGCTGAGAATTGAACACGGGTCTTTACAAGAGCAGCAAGCTTTCTAAATGGCTGAGCATTTATCCAGGCATTCAATATAATGCTTTTGGAGAACCAGAAGCAAGGGTAATATTTCTTCCACACTGGTGTGGACCCTTGAACTCTTCCTCTCACCCATCTCTATTACATCTGGAGGGCAGCTCTACTCTGTGTCCAGGCCTCCTCTCCCCCTCTCTATTATATCCTGAGGGCAGCCCTACCCAGTGTGTTCAGGACTCCTAAATATAAATCTCGATGCTGTCTCTTTTCCAGAGGATGACTGGCTCTAGGCCCGAAACATTGAAACAGTCAGTAACAACTTATCTTGCAGACTTTGAAATTCTCACCCACTTTTTCTTACAGATGACCAGCCTCTAAGGTGAAATAAAAACCGCTTGAATGGGGATGTGGACAGAAATTCACAAAAGGAAAGAAATTCTCTAGCCTAGTTGGGCAAGCCTAAGCGATCCCTTAATCATTTTTCTAGCAATTTCCTTCTTCCCCAGAGCCTGACCCTGCAGGACAAGGATCTATTTTCGAGTCAATTACTATTCATAAAGGCCATAATTACATAAAAAATCATAAAAGGAACCCCATTTCTCTTATTATGGTAATGTGATGGTAATTTTTGAAATAACTACAATTCATATGATAGAAATGGCAGTTGCTTTCTTTCAGCTTCTCATTGCTGTTAGTTTAATACCACACCATTCCCAAATCTCGGTTGTATCCGCAGAGCAGCGATAAATGGCGGCTGGTAGATGGTGTTCCGAGAAAACAAACACAACAAATGATTAGTTCCTAATACACCTAATACACAATAATAATCAGCTTCTCATTGGAATAGCATTCAAAGTTCCTGCCAAGAATTTGGATGATGGATGAACGAGAGGGCAGGTGGTGGCTGTGGGTCAAGGCTGAAATCTGTTCACAGTTTCAGACATGACACTTCAATTCCTGACCCTATTGTAATATAGTGTTTCCTTCATAACTGCTAAGATAAGACTATTTGATAAGTATGAGGAATGACTTCCCATCTCGTTTACATACCCTGCAAGAGTTTTACTATTCTTGTGTCATTTTTCATTCCACTTACCCTTTTCTACCAACATTTATGAAATCATTTGTTTAGGTCCGGAAATGACTATGAAGAAAACAAAGGCTCTGTTTCAGTGTAGGCAAAGGATAGGGAAGGATGAGGTGGAGTTTAAAGGGAAAGCTGAATGAAGAGATGGAGATAGCTCAGGGGATGGTGTTTCCAGCATGGCCCCCGTCCAGAGCAGAGGTCCCGAGGAAGATGTGTTTGTGAGGAGTAGATCATGGCTTCTCTGTGTGGAATACGCTGAAACAGAAGAGGGAACCAAGACCTTATAGAACAGCTAGAACGTGAATTTCTTCCTGAGGCTAAAGGAAGCCACACAACTGACTACAGAGAAGTAGCTCGATTTACCTGCAGGGACGCTGAAGCTACAGAGATGTTAATTTAGTCTCAGATGTCAAATATATAGAAGCCACACAGCTGGAATTCACACTAGGGTCTCTGAAGCTCTAAAGCCTTAACCATTCACTGTCACAGTCTAACTCTCATCCCCCAGCAGGAAGCGCCAGGTGTGTTCTATCACTGGCTTTAGAAATAAGCTTAGCCTTCTAAACTCATGAAGAGTTTACTGTGTGCATTGAACTCACTTGACGGACTTCTTATCCTCCTGCTCTCACTCTCCATGTTCACAGGTCCAGTCAAATTATTCTTATGAAATTCTCTCCATATTCCCTTCTTCTCTATTGTCACGATTGTTCAAAGTCGAATCCTCCTATACTGCATTTTCCCAAGTTTTAATGAACTTGTGACAATCTAGTACCACCTTTTCAATCCATACTCCGTATTCCCTGATGTCTTAGTTTGGCCACCTACAGTCTATATTTTGAGCCACAAGCTCTCCTCTTTCTCTGTAGAGGCAGGTGGATGGTGGGAGATGCTGCAAAATGAATTTAGGGCCAGGCAAGCCCTCTACCACTGAACTATATACACGGCCTTCTTTTTGCATTTGAGATGGGTTCTCATTGAATTGACCAATCGGGTTTAGAATCCACTGTTTACAGCATTGTGTAGGTTCAGATTCTGGTTTGACCCCTCCCCCATTCTGATGCTGACCAGTGTTCAAAGGGTATATGAGTGTCCATGAAAGGAAGGTGATAAGAACAACTACCTGTTTTTTCTAGTGTAATGGTTAACTGGACAAACACACACAAAACCCTTTAAAGCAATACCTGGGCATTTGGGCAGCACAAATTGGGCTTGATGTTTTTCTTGTTTTCTTTTTGGGCAGAGGGAACAGAAGGGTGGGACAGTGGACTTGTGAGAAGTGGGAAGCAGGTGTTATCAGGATGCATTGTATAACATTTCCAAATAATTAATAAAAGTACTTGGTGCGGGAGAATTGTCTGTATTCTGTCAATCGTGTATTTTAATAAAACGCTGATTGGCCAGGCAGGAAGTATAGGTGGGTCAACCAGACAGGAAGTAGAGGTGATACAATGAGAACAGGAGAATTCTGGGAAGCAGGAAGCTTCCACTGCCACTCCTGCGCAGACCACCGAAGAGGCAGGATGCAACCTGGCCCAGCTGAGAAAGGTACTAAGCCGTGTGGCTAACGTAGATAAGGATAATGGGGTAACATATGTTATAAGAGCTAATAAGTAGCCTGACCTAATGGGCCAATCAGTTTATAATCTTATGGAGTCCCGTCTGTGATTTTCTTTGGGGTTTGCTGGCTGTGGGGTACCGGGCAGGACAGAAACCTCAACAAGCTGGCCCCTCATGTTACAAGTACTGTTTTGAAAAAAAAGCACAACAAAGTTTACTTTTGGAAGTTCTATTTCAAATGATACAGCATATATGTTTAGAACTACCTACTGAATAATGGGTGTACTTACTGAGTAAGTTTCATTGCTCATAAAACTGAATATACCTTTACAATCCCATTTCCTTGCCCTTCTCTAAAGCCCATCCCATCTTCTGTGATAATTGAATGGCACCTGTCTCTTAAGGCTTACTTGAAATTCCATCCGTCTGGGAGTCCATCACAGTGATTCTTCTAGACATCTGTTTCCACTCCTCTCCATTCCTGTAGCTCTGCTGTTGTGCACAACTTCTGTTACACACACCGCTGTTTAAGTGTCTGTGCTGAGCCTCCATCCCTCCCACCAGACAGTAGAGCTCTAATGAGACGGAAGGTAGGTAATGATTAGAACAAGTTTCAACTTTCCGGCCCAGAGTCAGCAACATGCTATGCTGGGCAGTATTTATTTTATGGAAGAATTCAAATATTACACTTTTATTGGCCAACAACACTGAGCTAGAAGGTGGATTTCTGTCCTATCAGTAGAAGATGCAAAAGGGTAGCCAGCTTTTATAGTAGGGTTCAGAAGTCAAACCTTATTCAGCATTGGTTGGCATATGTTGATGACTGAAGGTCAATGTGACATTAGTTGTAGTTGAAAGGTCTTTATTTTGTCACAACTGTGCTTTGACTTTGCACTTGGTCTTATCTTAGCTCCTACCTTGCAGAACTCTAGATTCACTTGGAAAATCTACAGAAATGGCTGGGGAATAAATTTATCAAAATTATTAAACATGTACATATAATTTGTATGGTTCATCCAAACATTGGTTTTTAATATGGATAAAAGACAAAATATAAGAATTATAATATATATGGAATGGAATAAGGACAAGAGGGGGTAAAACGTTCCAATATTCATCTACATTAATACCAACTTAAATTTGCCTCAAATGCAGTCAAATTTCATATCTTTTTTTAACCCGAAAAGATTTTTAAAAATAATTTGTACTTCAGAAACAAAATACTTTTCTATCTGTCTTTCAGTGTGGGGAGGGAAGCTATAAGCACTGAAACTTCTTTCTAAATAGCACTGCTGGGATCTGGTCCAGTAGGAAGCAGTGAGATCTGCTAAGGACATCACTACCTCAGCTAAGGAAAGCTGGGGGTGGGGTTGGAATGCTGCAAATCACTGTAGTTCTCTACAAAAGGCATCATGCCAAAAAAAAAAAAAAATAAGTTTCAGTTTTCTGTGAGGGACCGTCTAGGACAGTCCTGCTTTTCCAAAGGACAATGGAGTACTGTGATTGTTGGATTCCAACATGTCAAATTAACCATGCCAGGAGCAAGCCAAGAACACATTGCCAGGTTCCACAATGCAATGGCTGAAACAATGCCACTGGAAGCGGCAACTATTTGGCCTCATTCAAAATGGTGGGGAGGAAATGAATTTTGTAATGAATTGCTTGTCGCTCAAAAGATATCTGGTTTACAACAGGAAACAAACCATTCCTACGAGTGGCCACTGTGCCAAAGGGGAAAAAAATCAATCAAACAGTTGCTAGCACAACAGATGAAATGTCTTCATTCATCTTCAAGTCATCTGAAGCCTCACTTGGTTGGCTCAAATTGGAAGAATCCAGTCTGAGAAATATGAATGGCTAAAGATGGAATCAAGAGCATGCTTTTGTTCTCCGTGAGCTTTCATTAATGTAATTCTTTTTCTCTTATTAAGTTTAGCTCACAAGCTTATATTTATAGATATGGTTTACTTGCCATTTTAAGGAGAGCATTATTTATTTTACATTCAATGGTTCCGTCCTGTCAACATTAATCACTAAGTTTAGATTATGAAAAATAAGTCTACCAATTCTAGTACTTGCCAAGAAACTTTTAAAAATGAGAACTTTGTGTCAGGTCTTTAACATCCCTAATAACCTTCATATCTCACCCCTTTGTTTTTTTTTTCCTGAAGATAATTACTGTCCACGTGTCCATCTGGGAGTTAGAAGTGTCTGTGATCACTGGCCAGGAAATCACTGAAAGAAAATTGAAGCCCATGTTACAATCCTTTAGACTTTTACAGTTTTTCTGATTTGTTCACCTACTGGTCGGGCTTGTGAGATAATGATTTATCTGTTTAAAACCCCCTGAACTGCTTGGGATTTGAGCCTTCCGGAAGATATTGACTAGCATGTCTATGAAGAGAAAGAGGGTGGTTGGCAACTGGTCACTTCCTGTGGCTGACAGCTGGAAAATCTGTAACCACCAGAGACCTTGTTTTCATGAGCATATATATGTAAATAACCAAAGTAGGGATCAAAGACTCAATTTACTGGTGAATAAATTTCTTAATGAGTCCTTTTTATTAATAATTGTTCTGCCTCATAATCCTACCTCTAATGTCTGTAGGGTAAATTATTTGCCAAAGACAGAAAACTGCATTACAATGTCTCTCAACAGTAGAATCTAAGATAAGGCCTTTAAAGTAAAGCTTTGCTACTGTCCTTTCTGGTTGTAGTAGGATAAAACAATTTTTCACTCTTAGTCTTTGATGACCCTGACAAGGGGCCCTGATGACCATCACTGAACAATGTTCACATTTTCTAGCTCCACAGGGCCAACTCAGAAACTCCCCTTTTCAGCCACAAGGGACATGCTACATTTTCGCTGTAAGGGATCTCACAAATAAAAACTTCCCTATTTCTGTGTTTTGTCCTGGTTGTTCAGAGCAAGCATACTATCTGTGAGACTAAGGACTTGACTATGCTATCTACCCTGTCTGTGCCTCCATTGTCATCTGGACAATGTGGCAGTCATGATACCTAGCTCCTGGTATTGCAGTGCAAAGTTATATTTTGATCTGTGACTGCTTTTAACAGTGTCTGTGAGATGTCATTTTTTTCATAAATTTTAGTTTTCTTTTTTACAAGATTCTCAGTTGACCTTCCTGAGAGATAAAGATGCCACTGAGAGCATTTTGCCTGCAAATTGTAATTGAAATGTTTAAAAAATGGTTAATCACATGCGAAACCTAATGCGCATGGCCAAGGCATTGTGTGCCACATCACTGGGACACGAGAAAGTCAGAAGGAAATGTGAGCCTGTGGTGAGAGGGCTGAGGGTTGGTTAGGCAATGGAAGAAGTGCTGTGGCTCCACATTTCCCAAGACAGTGTGTCCACTCTGTTCTTCAGCCGCCCTATCTCTATCCAGAACCTTTCCAATGACCACAGTAGTCAGATTCCCACATGTCCTCATTTCATTCCTGTGCTCACACCACAGTCTCTGTGCTTTTTCATGACTCTATCCTGCATCTTGTCACTCACTCCTGTGGTTAGCACTGTTCAAGGGATAAGGAGATAGCATCAAAGCATCAGGCTCCTGATCCCCGTTCTGGCTTCATCTCCTATCCCCATTTGTTTGTATGGCTCTGTGTTATCTGGCCTCCTCCCTGGTCCTCAAACACATGAGGCCCATTCAAGCCTCAGGGAATTTGCACGTGCTGTTCCAGACATGGCGTGTTCTGTTTGCTCTTCATATGCAGATTGTCCATGAAGCCTCTTCATGCCACTCCAATAGTTAGCTTCCCTCGTCTGTTTTCAAGTTTAGCATAATCATTATTTCCTTGGCATGACCTATTGCTCAAAAGATAATGAAGTCTATGGACTCAGAGACTGCAGTCTCTCTCTCGCTCTCTCTCTCTCTCTCTCTCTCTCTCTCTCTCTCTCTCTCTCTCTCTGGCCTCAGTTATGTACCTTAACTCCTAGGAGATAACCTCGAGCATGACTAGTGCTCAGCCAGTAGCTGAGGAACCAGCGGATAATCCAACAAATGAACACTTAATTCAATACGCACCAGGGTAAACACACAGTACCCTGCACTGTATGCTCTAAAGTATTCTCTTTCAAATAAGGTGCATTCTTTATTTTTTTCAAAACATGAAGCTGTATTATGACTTTTCTATTCAACTTAGTGGTTGCCATGGTGAACCTGAGTGTTCAGAGAATAATTAATATCTCCATCTGATTTTCACCTGAAAATACAAGTTAAAATCCCACACAACTCTGTAGTGACTCTCTCAAAAAGAGACCAGTTGCCAGTGTTGTCAATTCTCAGTTTCTCCTGGTGACCCCATCCATTTGGACACATTCTTGGGACATGGGAATTGTGTGCTGGAGGCTCTGTGAATGTATCAGAAGAATGTATGTCTGTGAACAGATCTTTCAGATTGACTTTCTATGTCATTAGTATGTTTACCCTCCAAAACTATCAGCTAAGAGACCTTGGCACTGTAGTATAAATTAGACCATTGTGGGTACTTTTTAAGATAATCAAAAGCTGATTAATAAAACACTCAAAGTAAAATCGTATCTTCAAGGATTTAACTGCATTTTCCAATCTCATTTTCTCTTTTGAATTTAACCCTTTTGGTTCAGTAATTTCCAAATTTGCAGAATTCCTGAAATTATGTAAAAATAATGTAGAAATATTGGGTTTTCACTGAAATATCACTTCACTAAGACCTGATAGAAAAAATAAAATATGATCGATTGTCTTCTCAAAGTCTGACTTCTATCAAGTGATTTGTTCCTTAATACATATTCATTTATGATATGTTCACTGAATCTGAGAACCTCTCCTTGCCTGACTTCCAGATTAATCGAAGAGTTTTTCTATTGAGCCCAAACACATTCTATTTTTATTTACTAATTAAATATCTAAGTTTTCTTTCATCAGAGGAATTTCCTGTTAAATATTTTTCATGTAATATATTTTGATAATCCTTTGTCCTTTTCTTAATTCCTCCTGTAGTCTCCCCACCCCCCTTATTTTTTAAGGCCTAGATTTCAGAATTTGACCAACACATTTGGAGATCTGTTTGACTATGTGGTTATTTATTTTAAATTTGTTATTCATTTTATATATTATTCGCTGTTCACCATCTCTTCCCTCCTTCTACTCTCTCCACCTCCTTCCCCACTCAACTCCCATCCACTCCAAGCCTACAAATTTAATGATATTTATAACTTGCACGGGGTCACTGAAAACATTTATGATGTATATTTGATACCAGGTTGTGTGTCTGGGGAAAAAAAGCCACCCAGTCTAACAACACATCTTATGTTCAGCATAGTGTGGCTTTTGAGCATAGAAAACATAGATTTGTTTAGAAAAAGTTCTTAAGGTGTTGTGTGTGGAAATGGAAGTTTGATTTCAATTAGAGAGATTAATGTCTCCATACAGAATTTTGAGCCCTGAAAATCATCAAAGGCACATTTTGTTGTTAAATATCCACGAATATTACATCAGGGACCATCAGCAGGATTTGACCCACAGTTGTAGCATGAGGGCCGGCTTGTTGGGGTTTCCGTCCCACCCGGTACCCCACAACCGGCAAGCCACAAAGAAAAATCACACAGGACTCCATAAGATTATAAACTCTTATAACTTTTGTTACCCCATTATCCTTATCTACGTTAGCCACATGGCTCCTACCTTTCTCAGTTGGGCAAGTTACATCCTGTCTCTTTGGTGGTCTGTGCAGGAGTGGCGGAGGGACCTTCCTCCTCCATAGCCTTATTCTATTCTCATTGTCCGCCTCTACTTCCTGTCTGGTTGACCCGCCTATACTTCCTGCCTGGCCAATCAGCGTTTTATCAAAATACATGATTGACAGAATACAGATAATTCTCCCGCACCACACAATATACTATTTTGTCTCTCTCAACATTATATTCCCCTTAGTCATTTTTTCAGCAAACATATATGAAAGTTATCTCATGCAAAAATTGCTTGTAATTCTACATAGTATATAGAAAAATGCTTTAAAAAAAGACATTTTCCATGGCTTCACTGAGACCTGGAGACTTTCTTCCATGCGTGTAATGATTGCTTTTGGTGGAGATCTAGTCCTATGATCATACTTTACTCCAGAAAGGAACGAATGTGGATAACTTAAGTACTATTCTCTCAGTGCTATAGCATATGAGTCAGAAACAGTTGAGTCCTGCTGTCATATTGGATACAACCTCATGACACAGAGACTTCTTATTAGTTATGATTGCTCAACCAAACTTGGTTCATTTCTTGCTAGCTCTTATAACTTAACCTATTATTCTTTATCTTTGTTTTGCCTTGGAGCTTTTTACTTCTCTTTCCTTCTGTATATCTTACCTTTGCTGCTTCGTGTGTGTGTGTGTGTGTGTGTGTGTGTGTGTGTGTGTGTGTCTGTTTGTCTGTCTGTCTGTCTGGCAGTTGCCTCGCTTCTGGCCCTGGGTATATTTCTCTCTCCCTCATTATCTTCTCTCTGCTCCTCTCATTCTCTAGATTTCTCCTCCTACTTATTCTCTCTGCCCACCAGCCCTGCCTCTCACTCTTCTGCCTTGCTATTGGCTGTTCAGCTTTTTATTAGGCCAATTAGGTACCTTAGGCAGGCAAGGTGAAACAGGAACACATTTCTTCATAGTTAAACAAATACAGAGTAAACAAATGTAACATAGCCTTACACTGCTAAATAAATGCAACAGAAACAAATGTAACAACCTTTGCAGAGTTAAAATAATATTCCACAGCACAAACAAATGTAACACATCTTTACATAGTTAAATATTCCATACACCACCTCTCATTCCTGAGCAGGGTCTGCTTATTGTGTCCAAGACCACCGGCAGTCCTGGGCACAAACTTATTCTGGTATCAGGGTGAGCCTTTCTTTGACAACACTGATGTCCATTTTTCAATGAAAAATACACAAGGTGATTTGAAAATATCCTATGTGTGGGTTAGAGTGTCACTATTGGTAGAGAGGTTGCATGACACTCGAGATGTGCACACTCCATCCCTAGCAACACACACATACACACACACACACACACACACACACACACACAAGAGAAAGAGAGACAGAGACAGAGAGGAGGAGAGGCAGGTGGAGAGAGAGAGAGAGAACATAATATACAGACAAATATTTATTTTTAAGTAAGACATTTATCTTAATTTCTATTATTATCTATTGGCTACTTTAAAGTGAGAATTGTTGACTGGGATGTAGATCAGTAGCTGAGCTCCTACCAAGTGTATGAGGCTCTGGTTTCAATGCCCATATCTGGAAAAACAATCAAATACAAACAAATAATAAAATAGCAATAGTTTCTTCAGTATATAGCCATTTGAAATACCTTTTTTAAAGATTATTTATACTTAAGTTGGGTTTATTTTTAAAATAAACAATGTCTCCAATAATCTGTGGCCATGGTTACTATTTTTTACCCACATCAGTGAACTTTGGAAATACCTATTATTTTATACTTTTCATTATCCATGATTGTCTCTGATGCTCATTTGACTATGGTTCTGTTTGGTTATCCTATCCCCACCACCAAATAGAGCAGCCGTGTGAAATCACCTCAATTAACTTATGTAACTCCAAGGGCAGAGGAGAGTGACCAGTATGTAATAGACCTGAAAAAAACTTTTTAGTAGAATCCTTTTGAATTCAATCCTTAGAATTTTCTTAGTGTTAGAAAAAACTGGAATTTTGTATTCAATGCTTAATACAGTCAATAAAATTGTTTCTAGAAATCATCTATTATGACTGGAGAGGTGACTCAGCAGTTAGGAACTCATTGATCTTCCAAAGGACCAAACATTGATTTCCAACACTTACATCAGGTGATTCACAACCACCTGTAATTTCAGCTTTTTCTGGCCTCTGATAGAATGACCAGCTCTCTCTCACACACACACACACACACACACATTCTTTCTCTCTCTCTCTCTCTCTCTCTCTCTCTCTCTCTCACTCACTCACTCACACACACACACACACACACACACGCACACACGCACACACGCACACACGCACACATACACAAAATAGAAATAAAAAGTTTTTTTTTTTTTCGAAGAAATCAAGTGTGTCTGAGACAGGGGACTTTTGAGAAAGTTTACTTAAATGGCTCAAAACCTGTCTTTTTTATTTTGTTTTGTTTGTTCTTCGAGACAGGGCTTCTTTGTGGCTTTGGAGCCTGTCCTGGTAGCACTTGTAGACCAGGCTGGCCTCGAACTCACAGAGATCTGCCTGCCTCTGCCTCTCGAGTGCTGGGATTAAAGGCGTGCGCTACCACTGCCTGGCTCAAAACCTGTCTTAATAATGATCAACTAATCATGTATTCTTCTATTAAGATCAAAATTGGACAACTTTAGAGCTGTATTTTATGGAGACATGGACAGTTTTTAATAACAAGTGCATAAGTGAGATATGGTTAAGATTATATTGATAATCATTAAAATCTTATTTAAAACTTGGTCTAAGAGTCTGTATCTCTTTATAGAATTGGCATCCTTATGTGAAAATGTATGCAAAAGATTGGAATAGATTTATATATTATTGAATTTAGAAACTCACATGATGCTTTACTGGCAAAGCTAGATATGTGTTCAACTCAGAGTAATTTCCATAATGTCAGAGTTTTATTTTCACCTCCTCATGGTGCTATTTAACTTGAGAGTTCTGTTCAAAGAGTTTCATCAAATTCCTGTTCTGAGGTTCACATCACTCAGGTCTCAATTTCCTATTTGATTTCCCTCTGCCATTATTAACATGTGTTGATTTCATTTTCTTTGTCCTAATCATTTCTTTCTAAGAGTCTCACACAGAATTTTTGTATTCCAAAGGGCCCCAATCCCTGCTGCTTTCAACATCAACTTAATTTGAGAGGTCTTTCATGTGGATGTGGCTTGCCATCATCAAGGGCAATTCGTTTGTTAATTAACAGCGATTTAGCACACTGGTCCAGCATGCTGCCAAGATCAGGGTATTTTCTTTTCTTAAAAAAAAAAAAAAAAAGAAACTCAAGTGAGAATTCTCAGTAGGAACTATTTCTGTATTCCAAACCTCGGAAAGATGTTTTGATCTGCCCCTGTGGGCAGATCTATTTCCTGGACCTTAGATGTGTTTGGAAGCTTTCAGTGTCTGGATTCATTTTCAGGTCTGGGGGAAAAATCACATAGCGGAAACATGGGGGTTTGAAGATACTTATAAAGAACCTGCTCTTGACAGAACAGGCTGCAAAGACAGACAACCCTCCGCTCTCCCATGGTCTCTATACTGTTGAGTACTGCAGTAAAGGTTGGCCAACTACATCTGGGCTGCTGAATAATATGGCAGGCCTCAGTGGCATTGGTCTACTTCTCTGGAAAACTTCATGACTCCAGTTCATCCAACACCTGGATGGAGGGCTTTTGACTATTTTCGCTGCTGATATTTTAACTTATTTTTAGTTATATAAACTTTATTTTAAAAAAAAATTTCAAATAAGTAAAAATTTCATATACCCAAATTAACCAGACTCAAAGTCTACACAGCTCAATGAACTTCTATAGTGTTACAATGGGCATCTGGTCAAAAGCTCTGGGGCTTCACAATAAATTTTGCACTTTCAGTATTGAATATATTTTATGGACTTAGCCGCCAATGAAACCAAAAAAATCCACAGCAAAACTAGCACTAGAAAAACAATCCACTTTATAGCTTCTTTGGTAGCTTCTGGTACCTGCATTTTGGTCTTTATAGTTCTGTAACTTTAGCTATTCACAAGTTCAAGGTCAGCCTAGGCTATGGATTGAGTTTAAGGTTAGCCTGGGCAAATTATTGAGACCCTGCCTCAAAATGAAAAGGTAGGTAGAAAGGGTCTGGGATATAGCTTAGTGTTGGGACAGTTTTCTGGCATACAGAAGACCTCAGATTTAATCTCTGGTGCTGACATTTAAAAGAAGAAGAAAAGAAAAAGTAAATAAAAGAAAAAGAAAAGAAAAGAAAAGAAAAAGTAAACAAGAGAAAAGGAAAATTCCATGATTGGTGGAGTGCGGGAGTCTTGAGTTTCTACGTGGGAGGCCCTTGGATGTTTTCCCAGGACATGGTAGCAAGACCTTACTCTTCCTGACTGTGCCTCATGGCTGCACTTCAACACATAAGTCATCTCTTTTCTGGGCCCAAACAAGCCTCTATGATCTGGACCCCACTAGAGATAAGAGACTGGTGTTGAGCTGCAGAGACAGACACGGAATGTCATCTCTTTCATGCAGGGCAATCTAATTTGCAGCCAAAATGGTCATGGATACTTTTCTTCACTGTAGAAAAAAACGTAAAAAAAAAAAAGTTGGTAAAAGGTGAAGTTTGATATCTAGCTTAAAAGAATGAGATTAAAGGAGAGCATATTTTTAATTGAAGAAATATGTGTCATAGGTGTTGTGAAGTTGAAGATTTTATAATATAAAGTGTGACTTCAGTCTTTCTTTCTTTCTTTCTTTCTTTCTTTCTTTCTTTCTTTCTTTCTTTCTTTCTTTCTTTCTTTCTTCTTCTGCATAAGTAGAACCAGGACAGACCAACACTAAACCAGCCGCTGGCTCCCTTCCAGAATCTTCCTTCTAATTTTTAACTTGTTATGATTATTTTATTTTATGCATATGAGTGGTTTGCCTGCATGTATATATGTGAACCCTAAGCGTACCTGGTACCTGCAGAGGCTAGAAGAGGGTGCCAGATACCCCAGAATTGAATTCACAGACAGTTGAGAGCTGCCATGTGCGTGCTGGGAACCTAACCCAGGTCCTTGGCAAGAACAAAAGTGCTCGTCACCATTGAGCCTCCCCTCTAGTCCCAGAATCTTCTCCCTTATGCCAATGTTTGGTTCATTTTTTTTATTGTTTACACCTTTGTAATCTGCTACTTATTCACCATTTACTTATTACCATTTCACACAGAAGTCAGAGGACAACTTGTGGAATGTCGTCTCTTCTTCTGCCATGTGGTTTCCTAGGATTGAACTCACGTCCTTAGGCTTGGTGGCCGACATCTTTACTCTATGCACCGTGTTTCTGCCCCAAAGAATGTAAACAAACTTATTTGCTCCCTATTGCCTGTCTGTATTATGGTATATTTTATTCTTCCTTTACAAACACTTGTTTCAGATTAGAAGGTCTGCATGACTGAAAACCCTTTGACATGAATCACAAGCTTAAGAAGTTCCAGAAAAAGGCAGTTAGGATTTCTTGGAGAGAGAGAAAGAAAAAGGGAGCGAGAGGAAGACGGAGGAAAGGGAAAGAGAGAGAGAGAGAGAGAGAGAGAGAGAGAGAGAGAGAGAGAGAGAGAGAGACTGTGCACATAGGTGTTTGGATACCTGGAGAGGGTAAGGTATGGAAGGCAGGAGGTCTGGCTGCTGTCGTCCAGTGATTTTTCTGCCTTCTGTGTCCTCCTCACGGAAAGTGCTGCCCAGTTCTTGGGGGGAAACGGATGTGACTTTAATTGGCTTGTTACCATCATTTCAAGCTATGTGTCCTGCCTGGCTGGACCTTAATGAGGCATATCCACTGCGAGACTCAGGGAATGGCAGCTTCTCCAGCAGCCTTTGCCAAGGAGCTGGGTGCCAATAAAAACACGTTTTCCAGAGATGATCTTCCAACATGCAAATGATCCTTTTCCCAAGGGAAGCTTTAAAGAGAGAAAGCTGCTTTTCTCCCCACACTAAGCCATGTTTATCCCCACCCATTTGTGTCATTTTCCCGGGAATCACAAGGTTAAGACTTAGAGTTAATTACCCTGCTTAGTCATTTCACAGTGCAAACAGCACCAGGTTAGAGTCCGTAAATATATGCTCTTACTGTTTGTCAGTAATTTGTTCAAAATAAAAACACAAGAAGACTTACTGAACACATTCACATGTACTAGTCACTTGTCACGAATAATTTTATTAAAGCAAAGAGTCCCATGAAGGGCTGTGGTGTATATGTATGTGTTATATGTATGTCACAGTTATTTCAGGCAAGGAAAGTGAGGTTTAAAGTTCAAGGAACTCCAACAATAACATAGAAGGCCAGACGTGAAGCCAAAATTTAAAGTGCAGTCTGGGTCACCTGTGGCTGGTCCTAAGTATGACTCCACCCAATTGGTAGAAGAGCTTTCTCTTGACACCTTGACTTAAGGGTTTTTGTGTAGAGAGTTTCTAGAGAATTTTCTTCACGAATAGGCAATTTCTGATGTTCTGATTTCTCTGTCAACCCCTGAAATCTTGTTCAATCTGCAGAGGTTATTTGAAGTACTTCCTTTGTGAGTTGAAGGGGATTGGGGGAGACACTAGCTTTATATTACTCTCCGTATTGTAACGTATCAAACTTGTCTTTTCCTCTGAATGCATTTTAATGACTCCAGTTACATCACAATGGGACATAATAGACCTCTGCTGGAAAACTGTAAGGTAGTATCAGGGCCACTAAACACAATTATAAATACGAGGCAGCAAACATTTGAGTCCTGAAGCTCTTCTTCACAGTGTCCTCTTAGAACTGTTTCTCCTGACACTGGTGACACAGAGGAAAATTTTTTCTGTTGGAAGTTTCTGCCCATGTAAGGGTTGGTAAGAGGTGAAATATGTTTTCAGAATCAGAGTCATTCTCTTTAACAATACCAGCTTCCAAAATAAAGTTCTGAGGTCTTTGCTTGGCTTCCTAGGTTCTCTTTACAGCAAGATAATGACCAAAGTTTGTTTCTGAATCATGAGATTTTTAAAGAGAACAGTTTATGAGGGGATCAGAAAACTGAAATGGAAGAAAAAGAATAACGTTTCAAGTTGAAAAAGAAGATGAAAGAAATAGTTGAGGAAATTATCCAAACTTTGACATTCTCGAGAGTTAGCACATTCAAACCGAAGAATAAAATTCGCTGGCCCCCATGGTTCAACTCATCATGGATGTGTAAAGAGAAGGCAAGGGGAGTGGGGTGGGCAGTTCAAGTCCTTGAGATACTTTCTTCTGTGATATCTGACCTCTCTTTGACAGGCATTATCATCTCCACCCCCCACCCCACTGGGAGAAAGTGCCGAGAAGGGAATGAGAGGTGAGCAGAATGAAAAGGATAAGATGGATGAATGGCGAAAGAGGCCAGACTCCCTGACAGAAGGGGAAGAGGTCCAAACCCAGGCCTTTGGTTTTTCTTCAGGAACCTAAAAATATCCACCCTTTGCCTGCCTGACATTTCCACTGCCTTTTCTTACACATGCTCCTTGAGTCCTGCCGATGTGGCTTAACTCATGCCTGGCCTGCTCTTTCCTGCTGTGGGAAAGAAACCAGTCAGTTGGATAATCAGGATAAAAGATATAAACCTTCGAAGTGACTGACACTGAGCTGTCTTTCCTGACTAACCCAGCATTCCTGCATTAATTCCAACACCCTGTGTTGCATGTAAGAATTTCTAATTAATGTCGATATTTCCTTTATGTCTTCTTATGCAAGTCTTCCTTCGATTGCCTTTTCTTGTGCCCTTATTTCCTCTTTCCTTCCTTTCTTTCTCTCACTTCTCTAACACACTCCTACTGACACTGGGAGTCTATCCCAGGGTCACCCTTTGGCAGGTTCTACTCCAGGCTTGTGTGTCCCTAACTTAAATGGTCATGTGAGTAACTTGTGTCTCCTTTTGAAATTGTGTGTTCTGTCTGAGAAGCTCTAGAGTGGGACCTGAGATTTTTTTTTTTTTTTTGCCTCCTTAAAATGTTCAAGGAGAAGATGATATTGTTGACTGAGATACTGAGTGTTTATAGACAACAACTCTTAGATTTTTACTGCACTTGGAATTAACCCATTTTACTATAACCAAAGGCCATTCTGGAAGCTGGTAACTCAGAGATGCATTTGGCTAAATAGCTTCAGGAATTTTGTTTCTTCTCCCACTTCTGCTGAAAGCCAGGCTACAGAGAAGTACATCCAGGCACATCCAAATGTATCCTTCACTTTCTCAGGTATATTACTTAGCCTCTCTAAGCTCCTCCTGAAAATAAAGATGGAAGTGACAGTCTCTGTAAGTGGCCGTGGAGAGGGCCTCAGTTCAAGAGTTAGCATGGGTCAGAGCAAAGGGGACTAGAAATATCACCTGAATATGCTTTTTCTGCTTCTTATCCCATTTGGCATGTCTGGGTTCAGTGAGAAGACACACGACTATTTCCAATTATTCCACAATGCTTAGAAAGTATTTGTTTCAAGTGCAGCAAAGAACACCAGGAAATTTTCAACATATTCACCAGTGCTTGGGTGTGCTTATGCAACAATTGTACCCATGCAACTGCAATGATTTGGAACTTGGGTACTGTGGTTGTAAAGGATTTCTCATGGGGATTTGTGTTTCCATGTGACAGCATGACCTAGGACAGTCATGCTTTCCTTTCCCTGGCCTTGAGGTGTTCATCAATGGAGCTTATCCTCGGGGCAGAAGAGCAGAAGTGACATCACCTTCCGGTTATATGACAAGCAGTCTCCCCGGCAGCTATGGGGGAGGATATGGATTCAGCAGGAGAGAAAAGTCAAATTTCAACTTAAAACTCATAAAGAAAAAGCACATAGGGACCATTTCACATGGATAAGTGTTTGAGCAATTTAGCACCTGAGTGATGAAATGGTAACTATATTGTTTCTACTGAAAACTTAAGAAAATTGATTTTTCAATCTTCAGTCATCAAGAGTCCTTAAAGAAAATTTTAGATATCCAAGCAGAACTAATTAAGAAACAAAATTAGATGTGGGATTGTCAGGTTAACTTAACTTTACCTGGCAAGAATATACATGGTTTGATACAGGTTAGCATGTGAAGCACTTGAATGTCAGGTCCTATCCATGCCTATGTCTCCTGGCCCCCATCTCTCCATGTGATTTCTTCTGCATTGGGAAGATTTCTGTAGGATGCAGCAGATCTGTTTTCTATGAGGCAATAAAGCCCAGGAACATGCACAGCTGCTGCTGCTTGGCTGTAGTCACAGGAGTTTGGGGATCCAGTTTTATAGCTCTGCCTTCCCCCACCCAACTATCAATAACTATCAATGTGATCTGGGGGATGGCATTGGCCCCAGCAACCCAACCCAACCCACAGCGGAGAACCCACCACTTAGAGTCGCTGCCCTTGTGACACTGGACTACTGGCCAAGAAAGAAGGAAGACTGGGTAGAAAGGGAAATATTTTGGAGTTTTAAGAACAAATCAGAAATTTAAGGCAAGATGTTCTGTTAGGAAACCAGAGGGAGTGATGGAAAGCCCTATACTTTGCAAGAAGTTATTAGGAATGTTTGTGGTGTCAGTCAGAGGTTTGGGGAATGCATTGTGGATGGAAATTGGGGAGAACAGGCACCTGTATTTTGTCTGTTACTCTCCATATTAAATATCTCTCCCCTCTTTTTTCTTTCTCTCATATTCTGTCTCACACATGCTTACAAATATTTAAGTACATACAATAAGCTTATTCATCTCAGAAATAAGGGCTCAATGCCTACTGGAGGGTGTCACTAACATGATTGAAATATGGTTAAGTTATTTTGAAGCACACAATGATTTGTACTATGTAGCTATAAATAGATGCTCAGGGGGACAGTCTCTTTCCCCGACCCTATTGACTTATAGAGATGTATGTGTAGATTTGAGCTCTGGGCTGAGTGAAATATGACTTTGTATTGCAGTTGCTTTCTGCCAAAGATAAAAATCACTTTACATAAAAGAGCCTATTCTCAGTGGTGAAACGGCTCTCTTTGCAATAAAATACAGACCTATGAATAACGGTGTGAGCTTCTATGCTCCACTGCAGCTCCATTAGACAGGCAGGGTGGTAGTCACCCTGCAGCCTCAACACCTGATTGCCCTCAGAGACCTCCTGTCCCCTCCCTACTCTAGGTGACTTTACCTCCTTAGCTCATGCAACTAGAGTTTCTTCATTTCTTCCATGGCTAACATAAGGTTCCTGAAGCAAATGGAGTTAGGAAGTCAAAATGAGCTACAATCCATAAAACATGTCTGGTGACCATGGCCTGTTCAGAAACCAAGTGAAAATGGCGATGGAAGTGTGTGGGTGCTCAGTGTATGGTAAGACAAACAAAACCTTGGCTGTTATTTTGAAACAAGACCTCACACTATATAGTGTGGATAGATTCACATTTCCAGGGATCCTCCTGCCTCAGTTTCACTGGAATATTACTATTCAAAGTGACTTTTATAATAGCATGCATTTATTCTGTTTTTGAGAAGCACAATCTTCTTTAAAGGCTAGGCATTGAGAAAGCAAGCAGTTTGATGGCACTTGTCTTTCTTCTGCCTGGGTGTAGGGTTCTTCATGGGAATCAGGACTCAAAGAGTGTCTAGGCTTCTGAGTAAAATTTTTCAGTGGCTTTATTTGTCCTGCATTGCAAAGAGAAGCTGTATATGTTCAAGCCAAAGTGGACTCTCTCGTTGGTCCAAGCAATACATCTAATACTGTCTTCCTTATTCTTTCAGACATGCATTGAGATGGGGGTCTGAGTTTTGAATTTAAGTTCTATTCTACAACAGTGAATGAACTATAGTTATGCTTTGTCCCTACTTCTGTGATACTCACCAGGGTAATATTTCAGTTGAGGAAGTGGCATAGAAGTTTACAATGGAGAAGTAAGTCATTGTAAACTGTACTGCATGTACTAGAGGAAATAAAACAAAAGACTCAGACTTGCTACTTTGGGGAAAAGCCTCCTTTTCATCTAGAATGGCTTCTAAGAGGTGGCAATAAGTTAAGATCTGGACTGAAAAGCAGATAACCAGGCAAAGAAAGAAAGAGAAGTATCCAAAACAGAAGGAATGCATAAAGAGTATAAATGCAAACAATACCTGCATGCAAGTAAGGGCTGCATGTGTTTGGGGAACTGAGTCCCAAGCATGGCTGGAAACAGTGGGTGTGGCAAGGGAGGGGATATGACATGTGTTGGGGGAAAGGAAGGGACTATGTTATGCACGGCTTTATAAAGTTTTGTCAAAGCCTTTCTCTGTGCATAGGCACTATTGTGTAGAGCTAGAATGACATAGACTATGACTTGAGACGACACTGGCTTTGGTGGGGTGGTCAGTGGACAGTGTAAGAATGGAGGTAGGGAGACGAGTTAGGCAGGGAAGTGCAGAGAATGGATGGCTTGGGAAATAAGCTCTATGGTAGCTGAATAATATAAGGAGGAAAAATGTTAGCCTTCTCCCTGGCTATACGACTGACTCAAAATCTATTAAATCCTTGAGACTCAGTGTACCTACATACATGAATACATAGGACATAGCTCTGTTCCTCCTTACATTTACATTTCATTCTGATTATCAGTCTTTCCTTAGATACAATTAGTTTTTCCAATATACCCCAGTTGCCCTGATTAGCTTTCTACCCTGGCCTTGAATCTGAGCAACAGAGAGGGGTAGGGTAGTCTTTAAGTTGTCTTAAATTATTTTCTATCTTTCAAACTCAGGGTAGCTTCAGAAGAGCCCATTAATTTGATATACAAATAACTTTGTGATTCCAAAGTCACATTATAAATTTAAGAATCCCATATTAAGACTCTAAATTTCCGTAACATGTGCTCAAGTTGAATGTTCTCATGAAGAAGGGCAAAACATTTAACAGATCTACAATAAAAAATTTATTAAATGACAGATTAGAAGGAGAAAATTCTCCATACCTCCTCTGATATTTTTCTTGCTGGTGCTTAGAGAAGATGGTAAGTTAAGAGAAAAACAAAGCAATGTGGGATGTCAGTATACCCAAGGAAAAGTCAAAGTTCACTTCTGCATATAAAATCAGATGCAAGCAATCAATGCCCACTTCACAGTGTGGTTTGCAAAATCGTTCCACAGATAATATCCTCAAGAACAAGGCATTGCCCATGCTGGCTACACTGAGTTCACCTAAAGTGCTGTGGGAAGTGATTTCTTCCACCGAGAAAATTTCAGACCCACAACAGCTTCAGTACCCATAAACCATAACAAAACAGTGTCAAAATAATGGCACGCACCTCAACAATCACTTTTCATTCTAAAGTACCTCTGTGTAGGCAAGGTGCATGCATGTATGCATGTGAGTGCATTTGCATATGTATTCATATTTGTGTGCATGTACATACATGTATGTGTGTATAAGTCTCCATGTATATATGCAAGTGTACACATGTCTCAGTGTATAACCTTAGTCAGAAGCATCATTATGGGCCTTTGCTTTCATATGATGTCATGACGGCTGGTTTTGTGGTTCTCTCGAGAAAGGATTCTTTCAGCAAATGATTTTTCTATCACTTCTGATGTAAAATTAATGTAGAATGCACACAATCTGTGGAAGCATATTGGATGGGTAGCCAATAAAGTAAAAAATTCTTGAGAGAAAGTTGCAAGATAAAGTTTGAGTCAATGCTTAGCTTGATTTCATTTTTAGATCTTATATAGTTCTGCTCAAGGATTGTGTTACTCATTAGCTTTGTGTTTTCTGCTTATGGGAAAGAAATCCTGGCATGAAGTGAAACCATGAACTGGAACACAAGGCTGTGTATGCATATGTATGTGTGTGTGTGTGTGTGTGTATATATATATATATATATATATATATATAGAGAGAGAGAGAGAGAGAGAGAGACAGAGAGACACAGAGAGAGACACAGAGAGAGAGACACACACAGAGAGAGAGATTTGAATTATATATGTGTGTATGCGTTTGTGTGTGTGTATGCAGACAGAGGGAGAGAGAAAGTAAAGGAAATAAGCAAGGCTGAGTGATGTGTTAACTGAGGCAGTGGAGACTAAGTAAACTAAGCACTGGACAGTGGAGACTGAGTAGTGATGAGGGATAGAGAGAGTTTGAGACAGACAGACATGTCCGGATACTCACAGCAAGTGTTTCGTGAGAAGAGAAATCAGACCAGTGTAGCTGGAAAAAAAAAAGAGAAAGAAACAGCGTTGGAGTATCTTCTGTGTCCTTGGCCATGGCATCTTCTCAGGCCTTCTGAGGGTAGGGCATTTTCCTCTGCCCCCAAAGTCATTAAAAGTCACCTTTTCCAGACAAACGCCAAACAGGAAAGCAAGATAATTTAAGATAAAGGGTATGAAACAACAATGGGCTGTGGAGAGTTTGAAGGAGACAATAGCCAGAATGATCACCTATGCCCTCTCTCAGGAGGTGACATTTTGAGCAGAGACATAAGTGACACAAAAGAACCAGCTAAGAAGAGATGTGAAGCAAGATTTTTCACGAGGAAAAAAAAAAAAGACAAAACTGCAGAGGCCTGGGAGTAACAAAAGTCTACAGTTGTTTGTCTCGTAAACAGAAAGCAGACAGCAGCTAACAGAATGTGGACATTTCCAAGTGGGACTCCTTTGTGGGGCTTTGCTTGTTTGTTTCATTAGACAATGAATACTTAGTCTCTCAGTTCTGTCAATGTAGAGCCAACGGCGATAGTAGGAATCACCATTGGACTGTGAATTAGAAATCCGTTGGTTGAAGGCATCTCTAAAGTAAACAGCCACAGTTCTGCTAAAATTCCAAGAGTAGGAAAAAAAAATAACTTAGTTTGAAATTCAATTATCCAACTGCTAATTTAATAGGTCAATAAGTAAAGCAGAGGTTAAATTCGGGTCAAGCAATTAGCAAGGGTCTGGTAACAGATTTGGTGAAGTGCTTTCATCTCAATAGTTTTAACAACAGCTCATGTGAGATGTTCTGGGTGATGTCTTGTAGTACCCCTTGCTCTGACCTGTAAGGTACTGTAGTATCTTCCATTTGTGACCAAATGTCCTGAGACTTTACTAAGTGGCCCCGTCTAGGCCAATGGTGTGAAGACATTCAGGCAGAGTTGTTTTCTAAATGTCTCAGAAGTCAACAATGCAGAAGGTGGTTTCCACCACCCAGAGGGTTTTCAGTTGATTTGTGTGCACACTTTCCCAAGAGGCATGATATATATATTCCCTGAATTGAAGTACTGTACATCATATGTGCGTTCTTAGCCACAACAAACAAAGATGCTTCATTTTTTATTATTTCTTATGGTTTGTGTTCACACATCCATCAATGTAAAAGAATCCGCTTTCCAAATTTTTCTTTATAAATATGTAATATAATTGTAGAGTAAGCCTCCTTTATCATTCTGATGGGGGATTGGACTAATACTCATCTTGTATATTGAGTTTTATCAGGACTTTATTCTATTTTTTAAGTAGCTTATGGAGCAAGGGGGGGGGACATGTGATTTGCAGTGTTTTGAAATCTGTGGCAAACACAGTTCTACTTTATCATGCAGTAGCACACAGCTTTCTTATACAGTTTTAATAGTTTCTTTAAAAAATGGCTTCATTGTTTTTTTACTGGTGCTAAATATTCAGAGAATAGAGGCAAGTATACAAAAGGAAATTAAAATCATCCATAATCCCACAATCTAAAGATAACTGTGTACATTACTCTTTTATAGATTCATTTAGTCTTTCATTAAATTATGTGCCAGGCAGAATGCTAAGGCTGAGATATATGTAAGATATACAGGGTACCTCTTCATGTGAAATCTGCTTCTGTGTATACTACTGAGCACAAACATACACACACAGAGAGGCAGACATATATACATATACATATGCATTTATATATGTGTGATATTATATGTTATATTCATGTATGTATACTGTGTATATAGCATATCCATATCATATACATATACACATATCTGTTATGCTACATGTGCATTCAGGTTGTAGACAAGCATATTCTCAAAGATGTGTGTTTTATGCATGTATGTACTTTACATACATGCATGTATATATCTATGCGGCATCTACTTGTACCAGATGCACCTGACAACTGGACATTTAAGTGGTGCTTGGTCTGAGAACTCTTCTGAGAAGAAAACCTAAAAAACAATCAATTAAATGTCGAGGACCCTGTTACATGCGCACTGCAAATAGTCAGAAAAGAGCTAGTTACATCAGGTGTGTACTCTTTTGCTAGAATTTTGGTAGAATCCAGGCTGACTGCCTCTAGCTTTCCCTTGTGCCGTTTATGGTCAGAAGACCTATGTTCAGACATTACAACAACTTTTCCATCTTAAGGCTCTTTCCCCCTAGTTTCAATACAGAAGCAGGGAGAAGGCAAAGATTAGAAGGCTGAAGGCACAGGGATCTGACTGCATACGTGAGCTTCACTCAGAGTTTCCCTTGGGAAACTCATTGGCTGGGTTTGTGTCACCTTGACCCCAAGGTGCATTAGCACAAAGCTACATTGGCATAAAAGTGATAGACTTGCATTTTCCTTCCTCTTTCTCTGAAGTAAACACTGTTAGTCTTCCAGATGCTGGTCCATGTAGACACGGATGCACACATAAGCATTTTTTTGCACATTAAGAAAGGATGATGGACAGTTTCTTCCTTGAGCTGTATATTATTGACAGCTTTCCAGGTCAATACGTTTAAGAATAACTGTGCTAAGAACACATCTCATTTGCTGACCAGTTCTGTCTCAGTCGGTGCCCAGGCTCCAATTCTCTCCATATTGTCATCACAAGTAAAGAAACATAGACATTTGTATTAACTTTATGAAAATGACTACTCTCTTCCCCTTGTAAGTAAGCATCCTGTGAGTAGAATTACCAGGACAATTTGTATGAAAGATATTTAAGTATTTCGTTAACTACCATCAATGTGCCTTCCAAAAATACTAATCTTTTATGTTCCTTCTCGCTGCCTATGTTCCTACCTCTCACCCAAGATGAATGCTACCAGAACTGAGGGGAAAAAAATCACATGTTCTAACTTTGGTTACAATGTATTTTTTTCATTCTTAATAATCTCTTATAGTGCTTGACTTAGAAATGGAACCTTATCATAGCTATGCATATTTTGAAAAATCAGGGTGTGCATGGAGTTCTGACAATTTCTGTGTGCAATTTCAACCATCCACTGGGCATCTTAAATTGTTTCTCCTACAATGAATGATTAATGTACTCAAAAGAATAAGGAATGCTAACCTATTCCCTTTGCTTACTACCCAAGTTGAAACTTATAATATACCCCACACACATTTTATCTACATAGGGTCTAATTTCTTTCTTAGATTGCTTTCATCTTCCCCCTTCGTTTATGTGGCTGTTCAACTTTTATTTCCCATCCTGGTTCCAATTTTGATTTCCTGAAAAATACTATATATGTGATCTTAAAGCACATGGCCATGAGTCAGATTTTTCTATCTAGAGAAGGGATAATAAATATTGTGGCATAAGTCTAACTGTGCAACTGTGCACCTGCATGGACCATATTAATTGATCAATACCTCTTCCCGTTTAAGCCCAGGTGTACCCTTTCAACTGTTGCCAGCATGAGGCTTTCGATCAGTGGCTCTCAAACTTAGCAAGCCTGAGCCTCAGCTGGAGAGCCCGCTAAAGTACACTTCCTGAGCCTTGCTCTATCAGTACCTTTCTTAGCAGGTCTAGAGCAGAAACTAGATTCTGATTTTAACAAGATTCTAAGTGACGATAATCCCAATACAGCCTGTCCACACAACACCCTTCCTTCACAGTGTTCTCGAATAATGTTTTCTAACTGTGACCAGGAATCAAGTTTAGAGGCAGATCTCAGTAGATCTGCTGTGAGGGCTGAGATTCAATGGCTGCCACCAAGCTCCAGTTGCTACTGCCTGTTCATGGCCTGGTTTGGATACCCAGGTCCTCAATAACTGCTCTTCTTCATCAGAGTTTGCTGAAATGGAGACTATGAGCCATGTCCTGAACAAAGTTACAACAATGGTTCCTAAGTATCACTGCACAGACTAGAGCCATATAGAAACTGAAAAAAAAATAAACCTAATATGAGAGACATTGTGTCTCATCACAAAACTTGGGAGAGGTCCAGACATTTATTTATCTAAAAGAAAACTAGGTAGAGGTCCAGGGATTTTTTTTTAACGTTATGGGACATAGAAAGATAGCCAGGACTTTATTTGTAAAAGATGTTGCACAGGTCTTCATCCATGCTTGGGTTCATTTGCTTTGCCCTCTTATCCAAAGTCATCCATTCTATTAAGACATACATAGTCAGTTGACATTTTACAGTAGATGCCTCAGACTATGCAGCGATGAGCTGGGTGTGGATCTTATTTCTTGGACCTGATAATCTAAATCATAAGATAGACATAATAATTAATGCATTATATCTGTTATAGGCAATGTGAGGAGAAAAAAGCATATTTCTCCTCTCTACTCTTCTACCTAGAATTTCAATTCAAAACATTGACTCAATAGGAAATCTCCCATTTTGAGCAGAAATCTCATAAAATCATAGAACAGCGAGGAGATGGTTTTCTGAGCAACATTAAGTTCTAATATGGGCTTTGCGCATGGATTGGCCTCCTGGTTAACAGCCAAGCTTGTACGTATAACATAGCACGTCCTGCATTACATGGTACATGTGGCAACAGGGAATTGAACACCATCTAGAGAGACATAACTCCTTACATTCACAGACTTTGGAGGAATTTATATTAGTATCCTTAATGATATACAACTGTAGCTTTTTGCATTTTAAGTAATGTTCAGTGGCAGTTTTGCAGAGCACATTTGCTGAAATTCTCCTACGTAGTTTTCCATACAGGATGTAAAATTCTAATAATGTTAACATTGTAAGCGATATGTTTTTCCATCTGCTGGATAATGCTACTTGCTCCCATTAAGATTATGAAGGAAACACTTGAGAAAACAGTTAAGGAAGTGGAGTGGAAAGCCTGTAGTCAAACAGAAAGGGACATTTAGAGGGGCGTGGGCTGACACCTGATGGCAAAGGCCTCTTTAGCTGTGCTTGTCCATCATTCTTTTCAATGGTCAATATTCTGTTCACCACAACTCATTCTTTCGATACCATTGATCCTTTAACAATCTTGGCTGGCAATCATTCTTTGTAAATTACTGAAGTAGTGGTACCCTAATCTTTTGTGATACATTGTTATGCAATCTCAATATTCTCCTTCTTGAAGAATATGACTTGGTGAGTTAGGAAAATTCTCAGGTGACAGAGAATGATTTTTTCAGTCTATACATTGCAATGGTATAACTTCAGGCTTCCATCATTATAAAACAACCATGCCTCTAGTTATAGAGGAGTTGGCAGTGCAGTCAATTTTCACTTTCTAAACAGTGGGATGCTTAAGCATATTTTGATGCAAAAGAAAACCCATATTATGTAAGTTACATATCTGAAATCTGGATCGTAGGGTTTTAGGAATTTTGAAAATATTAAAAAGGTGGAAGTGTTCAGTGTTTAAATCACGTAAGAAATAAAAAGGAAGTGACAGTAGTAATATTAGTGTTTTTACTTGTGGGATAAGACTGTATTTCTTCAGAAGATCTCAGGTCCATACTCTTAGATCATAAACTTCTTTGCTACTTATGATTTTACTCTTTATTTCATGAAGGTTTTAGAAAATTGCAATTCTTTAACAAATATGTTATTGATCAAGATGATAAGAGTATAAAAATTTCTTATTCTGAGCAATAAGAAAGCAACACAACTCATTATAAAATATTAGTATTAATTTTTACAGGTCTACTCAATTCCCTGTCAAATCCTTTGATTCTTTCAATAGCCCTAGAGGATAGGGATGGTAAATATTTAAATTAATGTTTTATAGATGTCATACTCTTTGTCAATTTGATACAGACTTAAATATACCTGAGAAAAGAGATTCTCAGCTGGAGAATTACCTTCATCAGACTTGTCTGTGGGCATGTCTGTGTTGTATTTCATTGCTTGCTGATTGATGCGGGAGGGCCACGCTAACTGTGAACAGTGCCATCCCTAGGTAGGTGGGCCTGATCTGTATGAGAAAGGTAGCTAGCTGAATTTTCTTTAAAACCAAAGACAATCATGACAAAGCCATTATCAGAATCTGCATTTACTCCAAACAATCTTTGTCTTTAAAAACAGTCATTCATCTATGCAATATGTATTATAGTGAATTAACTTGTCATGGTTGTCTTTGATTAAATGGAATTCACTGCCAACAACAAAAAAAAGGTAGCTGAACAAGCCTGAGCTAGCAGACCAGCCTGGCTCTCCCCCTGCTCTCTTCTGCTACATTTCTGCCCTGGCTTCATTGGATGATAGACTGTTGAATAAGTATAAGCCAGAGAAGCACTTTCCTTCCCCACGTTGCTTTTAGTCAGTGTTTCATCACAACAATAGAGAAGCAAATTAAAACAGTGAATGTAACCTAAGGCTTGGGGAAGGTAGAAGGTAGTATGCCTATTCTCTCTGAGCCTTATATGTGGCAAAGGACATTCGCACATAGAGAAGTGCCTTTGTAATACTGGAATCCTCTAGATGTCACCCCACCATGCTGCCCTTGAGATTAGACTGTCAGAAGACTGTATTTCCAGTGCCTTCAAAATCAGGAATGCTGGGCACCTGCTGCGACAGCAAGCTCTAGGATCCCATATTTAAGATGCTTTGATTTTTCTGGGTGTTAATTTCCATATTAACCGTTCTAATGAAGTATGTGCTACTGTTCTGAAGGAAAACCAGGGGAGGCAGGATTGTGCTATTTCATTCTATTTATAGCACAATAGTGGCACTGGTGAACAGCAATCAACTCAGAATTCATATTCAGATCCTTTAATGATCGAATCCATTGTTCCTGCTGAATTCTGTCCACAGTTTTAAAATTCAGCAAAGGCATGGGGACCTTTTATATGATGTGACAGCTCCATTGGAGTTAATACATTTTCATGTTTTCTTTCTTGTGTGGCTTTTCATACGGTTTGGGATACTCACATGATTGGATGCATGTGTGCTTCTGTCAAGTTACTTCTTTGATTTGACTTAGTATAAATTAGCAGTATAATTTTGATCTCCAGAAGTGAGTGCTATCTATTTTTATTCTAATTTGTGTTCGCAGTAGTAGTAGTACTAGCAGTAGGAGGAGAAGAATTGGGGAGGTTGCACACGCCACAGCAAATGTGTGGAGGCTAAAGAACATCTTTTCAAGTCAGTTCTTTCTTTCCACCATAACTTCTGGTGATCTGGTTTGTGCAGCAAGAATTTTTAACTGCTGGTCAATCTTGCCAGTCCCAAAGCGGCATCTGCTAGCATGCTTTGTTCTTATTTCTAACTGATGGTCCCCAGGGAGAGTAGGTATCCAGCACCTATTGTGAAACAGACACTGTTGTGCATATATTGTGCATATTTGCATGGGATCTTGCCATCTATTTTATTTATAAACTAGCCAGCTACTATGACCGTTTCAGATATGGGGTAACAGAATCAGAAGTGCATTAGTGACTTACCCAAGAGTATGCAGCAGAACCAAGACTTATGATTCTACCCACTTTTCCTTGGGAACCCATTGTTAGAGTGTCTCCCCTATATGTGTAGGCTTACTCTTTAATGCTGACGGTTTCTACTTATTAATAAAATTTCCTGGTAGATTGCATACATAATTATTTGATCCTGCTAATGCCCACTCTCCATTTTTTTACTCCTTGCAGTGAACTCTTTATGATAAGTGCTTGTAATATGATGTTACATGTTGTAATCAGTTTTTGTGATGCCCTAATGAAGTAGACACAACTGTCAGTCATCCTTATTTTAATAGGTAAGGGCAAGAGTAGTTAGCATGTTTAAACTATTCAAGGACTGATAGCTGGGATTTGACCTGAACTCTGACTTTTAACTGCCCTCTATTTTAGCTCAGTGTCAAATGGTCCCTGTTTGGTCATTGAAAGTCAATGTAAGGCAGCACCATCAGGAAAAATGCTGCCACATTTTTATGTGTACAAAATTTGTCTTGGGGTCCTGATAAGTTATGGATATGTTATAAAAATAATCCATAAATGTTGAATAATCACGTGTACGTAGATGCTTTATTTTAAAATAATAGTGAAGGTTCCTCAAGTAATGCCTGGCATAGGAGGTCTTTCTGTCTTTGTGTTGTTTTCATTGGTTAATAAAGAAACTGCTTTGGGCCCTTGATAGGGCAGAACTTAGGTAGGCAAAGAAAATTAAACAGAATGCTGGGAGGAAGAGAGTAGAGTCAAAGAGGGATGCTATGAATTTGCCAGAGACAGACGCTGGAAATTTTCCCCAGTAAACCACTGCCAAGTGGTGATACACAGATTAATAGAAATGGGTTCAATTAATGTGTAGGAGTTGACCAATAAGAGGTTAGAGCTAATGGGCCAAGCAGTGCTTTAATTAATACAGTTTCTGTGTGGTTATTTTGGAGCTAAGCAAGCTGTGTGGCTGGGACACAAGTGTCTTTTTACCCACCTTGTTTTTCTAATGGGTAGACTTATGGAGTCCCCAACCTGAGCATAGCCCAGGGATACTGCTTCTTCCCTGAACAGAGTAAGTCATTCTGCAAATCACAGCAGAAACTTGATGGTTATGGTCAGTACTAAAGAATCTTCTTATAAAGAACAGAATTATTACTTTTAGTGTCTTATGACCCTGGGATAAGCCCAGTGCACAAGAAAGTTTAGGGGCTTAAGTTTCCTCAATTTTTTTTGAAATATGGCAATCTGGAGTCTATCCTATTTCAGATCAGTTGGCTGTCCTCACTCAATCATTCATGGAAAGAGTCATCAAATTTGAGTTTGAGATGAGATGAACTGGGTTCATTGCCATGGTCTAGTACACATGGGGGCTTTAGGTATATGCCATTTCGGACATCAGGTTGGTTTTTGATACAGTGGGAATAGAGGCATCATCATATTGGACATATCGTAGACATGTTTTACTTTTGGCTCATTTAGAAGATGACATTTTCTCTTGGAACTGTGACTTTACTATAATCTAAAAAAAGATGTAATGTACCTTATTGTCATAGAGGATTAATGTTTAAAGCTAATTAATGAACTTGGTGCATAAGTAGGAGTATTTACGACTGTTTTGTCATAATTGATTCCCACAGAAGAATTGATCAATGTCTTAAAATGTAAAGAAGGGAGCCATGAATCCACACATGCTTGTTTTGTTATTTCTTTTTGTCTAACTTGCTGGTTTTCAAGCCTTCCTATACTTTTATATATGATTCTCTAGGGTTATCTACATCAGACCAGGTCTATTTTACACTCTGGCTTCGTTACAGTAGTGTATACATATAATCCCTAAATTTGATACATTCTCCATCAAGATAAAACTTTGAGGCATTATTTTATTCTGCATGCCTCCCAACCTGGGTGCAGTTGTGAAATATCCTCGATTTCTCTGAGCCTCGGTTTCCCTCGGGAAAGCAATAAAACCCACATTGGAGTATATTAAGCTCGAAAGTATGTTTATGGAAAAGGTCCTGTCATAGGACTGAGGAAACACCACATCCTTTTGCAGTTTGTCCTTCCCCATGGCCTGTCACACACCACGAAGTAGTGTGATCAACCCTGAGCTGTCAGTATGTTGTGTTGTATGACTTGTCTGGTATTCATTGGTTTCTTAGGATGGACATTTATACAGTTTTGCTCATCTTGATCAAACTCAGTGGTGTAAGCAAAATGACACACCAAGTGAAGAACCAGAAGCCAAGTCCTGAGATTCCCCCTAGAGAATATGCCTGTTCTTTTGGGCTGTCTATAGCTAACAAACTTGCCAGGGCTTTTGTTGCTGAATCTGCACTGATGCCCACTTCAGCCAAAGAATTCTTTAAGAGGCCAACATCCAATAGGCTGTGTGTCTCCTTGAAGTGTGTTCTAGCCTCAGCATATTTACTGGAGGTTCTAGGGATAACAGAGAATATGACTGTAGAGTTTGTGTTTTGAGTAATGTCTGGACACTTCTGAAAGATAGATTTCATTTGAGAGTTTCATATATGAGTACTGTATTGGCTTCACTTCTACATATATAAATATAAATACATATATATATATATATATATATATATATATATATATATATATATATATATGAAAAATAGCCAACTCTGGCTTGGAATCAAATGTGACCTGATCTGTGTTCACATTTTCTTGGGCTCTGCATACCCAAACGGAGACCCTTATTTGCTAAATCTCAGCCCGCAGTTAATTTACTTTTCTCTTATTTTTCCCTTACTCTGAATTGAATTATCACTCTGCTGAAAAGCTGCCTGTGTAATGGAAAAGCTGACACAAGCTGAAGCTGAATACAGCAGCCCAAATGAGACTCCTATTATCACCCTATTACAGAAGACGTAGGCTCCTCTTTGCCCTTCATTCATCACCTGCTAACTATGGAAGCCTCATTGGCTTGTTCTGGTTTCCTGGGCAGCTGCTCTGCCCTGACCTCTGCTTCTCCCCACCATGCTCACAAGTAAACAGATGCATCCATTCGGCGCTGAAGTCACTGACGGAAAATTATAGTCAGGGCCAATCAAGATTTCTTTACTTCCTCTATGGAGTAGAGAGAATTAAGCACTGTTTCCTGCCTGTCTAACTTCACATTCAACCATAATCAAATGTGGATCTGGCCAAAGGGGGGCTCAGGAAGAACCCTGTTAGCACATCTTCAGTCCCAAAGTCCTCTTCTCCTGGTGGCTTCACAGTACCTCCTGATGCTACTATATGCATGTTAAGTTCTTTAAAAATACACCTGGGCAAATTATTTTAATCGTGAATGCTTTCTAACCTGCACTGAATACCGTATAAACTTCCAATTAGAATTGCTCACCCCTTTCTCCTATGCCCTGGAGCAAGGCCTGTTTGTGAAATCTAATTACATCTGTTCATTTGCTGGAGTGAAGGGCATTTTTGAATGTCTCGTCTAACTCACTTCATATACCTGGAGGAGATTTGTTGTAATGGATTTTGTTGTTTTTGTGGGGCATTATAATTTTCTTCCTGAAAACTATGACATGATTGAAACATTCATAATGTTTTAAATACTTTTTTATGCCCACAGTTACTGTGAGTAAAGTCTTATTGCTTAGGCTCCAAAACCTCCTTCGGTCTTCTTTCTCATTAGTTTACTCTCTGGTTCTGGGTAATCTTATTTCTCCATGCATGCTGAGAGTTCATGTGTTTCTAAACTAGAATTCGCATAAACTGCAAAACATGCTTCTCAAGAAAGCAGACTTCCTACAAAGGCTGATCCTTAAGATATACTGCTCCACATGCGTACACTGCTCCTCGTGTGCACACTGCTCCTCATGTGCACACTGCTCCTCGTGTGTACACTGCTCCTTGTGTGTACACTGCTCCTCGTGCGTACACTGTTCCTCGTGTGTACACTGCTCTTCCTTTGTACACTGCTCCTCGTGCGTACACTGCTCCCCGTGCGCACACTGCTCCCCGTGTGTACACTGCTCCTCGTGTGTACACTGCTCCCCATGTGTACACTGCTCCCCGTGTGTACATTGCTCTTCATTTGTACACTGTTCTCCATGTGTACACTGCTCCTAATGTTTACACTGCTCCTCATACATACACTGTTCATACTGCCTGGGTTCAGAACAAACCACATTTGTAGGACCACATGTAAGCCCTGGCCTTGCCATAGGCATTCTTTACATAGGAAATATATTTATTTTTATTTTTTATTTTATGTGTATGAGTGTTTTGCCTACATGTATGTATACTGGTGTGTGTCAGGTGTCTAGAAAAGAAGGCATCAGATTCCTGAAACTAGAGATCCATATGGATAAGGGCTGCCATGTGGGTCCTGGAAACTGTCCCCAGCATCTCAGTAAGAGTAGCAAGTGCTGTTAATCTTTGAGCCATCTGTCCATTCCCAAACATTTAACTTTAAGCAGGTCTGCTAAGGTTCAGCTTTCCTTGAATTGTGTGTTGAATCCAAAGGAGGCAATGAGCATAAAAACGAAGCAAATGAAATTAAAATCTACTCTGGAAACTTCCATTTCATTGGCTTTGCTGCATGGAGAATTGGCCCCTGGCAGACACTGCTGCCCACTCTCACTAAGTGGGAGTGGCCGTGTGTTAAGGGGTTCTAGCTGTGCTTTCCTTTTTGCTTCTCCTCACCACGCTGCAGCAGTGTTGACTTTCTTCTCCACTTCTGATCCAGGCGGTTTCCCACCGGTGCTGTCAATGAATAGCTTCCTTTCCTTTTTTCCAAAGTAAGTGTAGCGCTTAAACATTAATGTCCTAACTCTTTTATTCTTTGTTTATTCATCTTCCACAAAGGGAAACACCGAGGCTTCTATCCGTATTAAATACCACTCTGTGAGCAGGTGAACTGACTTAGTAATGATTGTGTCATGATAAGAGTGAGACAGGAGTCTATATAACCACACAGTTTTTATGCAAATCTACTCTGCTAGTATCACCCTGTAGGAGAAAATGGCTAGGGCTGTGAAGATCCTTGGAGCAATTCCTAAATATTGAAACCAGGTCACATTTCTTTAGTCTCCAAGGAAGTTCTCTCAGGTGTTGAAGTATTTGGATATGGTAATTTTTGTCATGTTTATTGAAATAGAAACCATATATCATAAATTTCACTTCAATGAATTATCACAAAGTGTTTGTTCATTACCATAACAAAAGAAAAATTTACACAGCTCACATTATTAGTCCATATTTTATTACATTGATTATGCTGTTTGCATTGATTCATATGTGTGTATATATATATATATATATAATCTGAATCTTAGCTCCTGCATGTTACTAAACCTATGCAATTATTAACAAAGTACTCATTGTTACTGGCATCTTTTAATGAGTAGAGAGAGGTTTAGTTTTTTTTAACATAGTTCAATTTATTAATCTGTTTTCTTTGTGTAGTGTTTGATTTGTTCCTTCTTAAATTATTTACTTTATTCAAGGCCTAAATATCTCTGCACTTGCTTGCTGATGTCCTGTTGTATGTCCTTCATAGTTAGATCTCTATGTTTTCAGAAACTGGGTTTGAGGTTAGTGGGAGAACCAGGAGAGTATGCCAGAATGTTCTTAGAAGAATGTTGGCACAAACTACCTATGTTTAATAGTGATCTAAATAACAAACAAAGATGGAAACAAACGGAACACGTAGACTGTTCCGATGCCATAATGCTGGTAAGAGATGATTACTACTAAAATCTGTGCTGCATCTGTGAAAATACAGAAAAGCAGAGTGAGTCTAGTTTCAGGTGAGCAGAATGTGGAGGATGAGGTGGGAAAAGAGATCACCAATATGTCCTTGGTTCTGGATGTGAGCATCTGGGTGAATGATGGTGCCATCAGCTCAGACTAATCAGAAGAAAAGCAAAGTGTTTTGTGAAGAAAATGGGAGTCCTGAGTTTGGCTCTGGTTAAATTTGAAGGCTTTCATTTCTCACAGGAAACCCACTGGTCATCTCATTCGTTTATCCCAAACCAAGTAGGTGGAAGTGAAAAAGTACTGGAATGAGGGCACAGGTTGCCCATGAGAAATAAAAGCAAACTAGTACTGTAACTAGGGCACCCATGTGTCTTGACTTGATGCTGAGGGCTTTTTGCATAATGTGAGCATAACCCAGAGAATAGTCCATTGAACATGACTATTCATGGCAAAACAAAATACACTATATTTTATATAGCAGTTTCTTGAATTATCTTACACACTATTTTCTAAGAAATGCTGCTCACAGAAAAATAACTCTTTAGTTTCATTTAACCCCTCCATTTCTATAATATTTTTCCTTGAAAGTACTCTTCAGATAAGCATGTAACGGCACACACCTCTGAAAGCAGTGGTCAACAGAATTGGCTTTAGTGTTCTTCAACACTGCCATGTAAAATTGGGGTGTGCATGTGTTTGTGTTCATATACATTGTGTGTGCTTTGTGGAGTCTATTGTCATCCTTCAACCTTTAAAAATACATGAATAGTAAATATTCTTATTCAAACATTTATTTCTACAATTTTTGAGTGAAAAACTTGTCTCTCAACTGCCCTTTCTCAAGGGCAATTGCCCTATGTCATAATAATTGAAAATTAAGAAGTTACAGAGTCATAATCAAATTGTCCACTTTGAACTTTCGTTGACTGAAATTGCGTGTTAACTACATCTCGCTCGATCCAGAAGCAGCGAGAAAGATTTTCAACAGTAACCAAAACAAGAAAACATAACAAGCTTTGACAGGTTCCTAATTACTTGACTATCCAGTAATTTAAAACTCTTTAATAGTGTAGTAATTCTCTTATTTTCACAGAAGTCAAAAGGTATATCTAATTTATGATTTAATTGATATCTATATTAATGCTTTGGAAAGAAGGCTTTTGTCTGATGTGTTTAACTATTAATTTGTAACCTTTAATCTGTATGTGGGAAATAATTTAAAGAAGAAATTACTCATGTTATCAGCCACAAATAGTTATATCTGAAAATTGCTTTTTAAAATTTAACTCCTTTTATTCTGAAACAAATCTTATTTTCTCTCTATTGATCTAACCCACACTCTGTGTAATAGTTAGCTACTCTTCGTGTTTTATTCCACTCTGCTAAACTTTTATTTTTGCTTTCTTCTTTGTTTTCTTTTAACCTGTGGAGTATAGTAAATAACAGTCTTATGATCATAGTAAATGTCAAATGAAAATAATTTATATAAAAGGATGACAACTGGATCTGTCTCATAAAATTTTAAAGAAAATCCATCTTTATCTACCTCATTGATAATAATGTTGTGGAAATGATGACAACACAGGCCCCACTATGAGGTTGCTGGATTGAACTAATGCTAACTCACATTGAAGTTTCCTCTTTTGCATCAGTAGAATAAAAGACATTGAGGACAAGGCTCTTATTCCAAAAGATGATGTCTAGCCTTATGCACATAGCAGCATAACTATGAATAATTAACTAGATGTGCTTTGGGGCAGAATGGTTTGTATTTCATATGTAGAGTACTCTTTATATGGCTAATCGCTTCAAAGTTATCTATAGCTATGGTCTTGCTTAAATTCTATAGGAACTCTACAAGGTGGGCAAAGTTGCTTATCTTTTTTGACAACAAAATTTATGGTTGATGCCTGCTTAAGACCAAAATTTACTACCATGGTGGCCATGGAATTGTCTTCCCCAAAGCATGCACCTTGAGCCACTTTAAGTGTTCTATTAACATAATCTTGTGAAAATAAGTCATCATATAAAAAGGAGAAAATAGAAACCGCAAGATATACACATTCAAGTAATTCTGGATGGAGAAATTTTGTCTGTTTTGCACAAAAGAAGTTTGGAACTTTTTCAACAATGCATAAACTATTATGAGAAAAATGGTGTTGATTTGCTTAAAAACCACATGTCACATTTATGTGTTTTCTTCCCAATGTGGTGTAGGAGGCTCTTCTGTATTTGTGTTGCTTTCATTGATTGTTAAAGAAACTGCCATGGCCTAGTTGATAGGGTAGAACTCAGGTAGGCAGGAAAGACAGAACAGAATTCTGGGAGGAAGAAAGCAGAGACAGTCAGATGCCATGGTTCTCCTGCCCAAGAGGGATGCTGGTTAGACTCATGCTGGTAAGCCATGAGTAAAGTGGCGATATACATTGATGGAGATGGGTTAACCTAATATGTGAGAGTTAGCCAATAACAAGATAGAAATAAATGGCCAAGCAGTGTTTAAATGAATACAGTTTCTGTGCGATTATTTCGGGTGTAAGCTAGGAGGGTGGCCGGGACCAACAAAGGGCCCCGCTCCTCCTACAATACCAGTGAATATGCATGCATGTATGTATGTATGTAGAGAATCCTGACTGCTATAACAGAGAAGACAGTCATTTCACTACAATTCAGTGTTGGAGTAATGTGGTACCAGGCATTAATGCTTCCTCCATAAAGATACGGAAGAAAGTTTCATGAATGAGTTCATTGTAACCCAATGCAGAACAGATTAGAACCATAAAGTAAAATAGGAAGTAGTAAAAAACATTCTTGAGAGAAGCAAAGTAGGGAGAACTTGAATATGTGTAGACTGTCTTTTAGAAGAAACCACTATTCATTTGAATAGATTTGACATTCAGTTCAGCCTGCTTTCTTATGCCATCAAGAACAACCTCCCAAGGGGTGGGTCTACATTCAGTGAGTTGAAACTTCCCATGTGAATCATTAATCAAGAAAATGCCCCCACAGACTTAATTCCAAGCCAATATTATAGGAACATTTTCTCATTTGAGGTTCCCTCTTCTCAGGTGAATCTAATTTGTGTCAAATTCACAAAAGAGTAGTCAGTATAGTGAAGGCTCTGATCCAGAATTTTAGTATAATATTCTCAGAAGTGTACCTGGAAGCTGGTCTTTCTGAAAATGTAATTTTATTTTTTTCATTCATTTCTCATGATTGCCTTTTTCCTAACCTAAATAAACATAGACATCAGTGTCTTTTATTCTAAATATGTTATATAAAATGTTGCATATTGTAAATATTCAGTGGAGTGTGTTTAGATCATATTAGTTCACCTACACTCATGAAACTCCATGTAGTCAGTCTGAACTTCACTAGACTAGAACTTTAAAGAAATTTTGCCCTCATTTTTGCACCATTTCTCTATGGCTTCTCCTCCTGACCTTTTGCTTGCCAACATACATCATCTCTGAATTAGTCCAGAGCTCTTGGGAGTCTATTATGCACAGGAGTTAGGCTTCATGTAAATGTTTTCTTAATCTTTTCATTCTCTTTTTGACCTCCAGTGAGCTACTAGGGGTTGGGCGGGGAATCAGTAGTCACCTTCCTGCTCTCATTTGCAGGTTAGATTAAGAGGCAGTTCACTGATTATTTTTCATTGTTTTGACATGAATTCTCCAAAGTTACATTGGCAATTTTTTTTGCCATCTTTAAATTGTGAGTATAGAAGAACAGTCCAGTGGGTTTATTTATATTTTGTTCTGTGTTTTTGCTCTGGTTTGTGTTAACCACCACCACAATCTAAGACTGAAAACACTCACCAGAAGTTTCACTACTGTGAAGTCCAAAGTGATGGATTAGTTTGATTAAATATAGAAAATTATAAGTATCACATTCTGAAAACATGTGACAGTGTCACCAACAACTTCATTGGCTTCAGACATTAATTCAAGGCCTCAGATTGAGAAATTCTATGCGGCCTTGCCAACATCTTGAGAGCTGATGAACATATAAACATTAAAAAGTTTACTCTGCTTCAGACAAAGGCTCAAGTCTTCTTTCTAGATAATTGTTATGAGACAAACTAACAATGGCCAGTCCCCATGTTTAATGGTGGAATCTTCATCTTGAGCTTCAGTTGGGACTGAATGTGGTATTGTAGGAACCAAGACTTTAGTGGTATGCCTCTTTCAAGCCCTTGATCACTATGAGACTCCTTGTTCACCCTGAAGTCTTCATTCTTCGTCCCTTAGTTCTTCCCCTGAGAATGGAAGTTGGTGGAGAGAAACCCCCGTGTTTGGAGACGCGAGGAAAACGTTTGAGAACTGTGATAGGAAAGTTCTCTTTCATTTCATTTTGAGGTCCACCTAGGGGCTGCTCCCTAAAGCTGCCTGATGAACGAGGTCATGGGGAAAGCCAAGTCTTGTCAAAACACACAAAGAACAGACTTTGATCAGAGCACAGAGTATCTCTGCTAAGCAATCGATCGAGGTGGAGGGATTTTCTTCATTTCGAGTGAAATATGCTCAAATGTTCCAGAAACACACTCTTGGCAGTGGAGAAAATCACCTCTGACCTGGGGCTTGTTTGGGACCTTCTCTATCTTAGGAAAGATTTTTAGAATATCCTGAGTCGTCAAATTATGCAGTCGGAGTAACACACTTCAAATTACAACATCCTGCAGGCACAGCTCTCTGAGATATCCAAGAATCAATGAAACAACAAACGTCAGACCTGTCCTGCCCAAGACGAGGAAATTTCCATTCTGCATATAATTCTCAAAGTCCATGTAACTACATTTAAAGAAGTAGAAAATAAATAAATAAATAATTTATTGAAAACATTATTTCCAAAATGTCATTTCAACATACAATGCAGGTTTTACTTATGAGATATTTTGAGTTCATACAGAATTATGCAAACTCTTCAAAACCCTGTCTGTTTGAGACACCTCATGTATTATGTTCTGACACTAAAATTTCTAACAGTGCAACTCAACTGCGATTTGAATGGAACAATAAACCTTGAATGGGAGTAAAATAGATTTGTAAAATGTCTACTTTAAATATATATTTCAATTAGATAAAATCAAACCTTCAGCAGCTTCCTAGTCACCAAGCCAAGTTTCATAGGTGCAACAGCCACAATGAAGTTAATGGTCACTGCGCAAATATACAGGAAATAATGTGAATTCAGCTCAGCTCTGGGCCTGAACTGTCTGCTTCTCAGCTCTAGGTCTGAATCCTGCCTTTTCTCCTTCTCACGGTGCATCTTCGCTCAAGTCACCTACCCTCTCTGAGCCTCAGTTCTGGCCCCAGCCCTCTCAATGCATAAATTTGCTCAGAGAGTTGAGAGAGTAATACCAATTAGAGGGCCGGTGACCTGTAAAATGTAATGTAAATATAATGCATTGAAAATGCAACAGTATGGAAAGGGTTCATTATTTAGAGTTTTTTTTAAATCAATCTTACAACATTTATAGAAGACGAAGGAAACTGTCTCATCTCCCTTCCTGTGGTGCTGATTATAAATCCTATAGCTAAAACGCAGTGGATTGGTAGCTTTTTAAAGCAACACTTTCTCCTGCTTCCTGATAGAAAAATCCATGCTTTTATCTTGATTGTAAGTTCTAAGATGTGTTTTTAAATTAAAAATAGACTGTTCAGTTTTTCAAAAAAGTGAGAGTGACAAGATGGTCACAGTAGGGCATTCGTATATGGACTTGTGTGTGTGTATAAAAGAAAAATGTATAAATAAAATTGCCAGCCCTGTTTGTTCCCACAGAGATAGGTGGAGAGTGGAAGTGCCTCCCAGATTTTCACTCCAGAGGATTCTGTAGTGTTTCAATTTTGAATTGAGCAGGCATACATATGCTATAAAAACCAGTGCAGATGGCAAAGGAATGGTCCTCTTCAGATAAGAAATTAACTAAGTTCTCTTTGCGGCTCCACCATTGCTGCACCATTGTTGCATGTGGGAATTGCTGAAGGCTCTCCAGTAATTATGCAGCTGCCTCTTAACAGAATCCAAGTCAGTGGGGAGATGGCTCGGTTGGTAAAGGGCTGGCTGTCCACAACAGGAGGACCTGGATTCACATCTCCAGTATCTCTGTGAAAGGATAAGGCCTGGCAGTGAGTACCAGCAATCCCAGTACTGGGGAGGTGAGGACAGAAGGAACGTTTGGGATGGCTAGCTAGCCTCAGGTTTAATGAGAGACCTTGTCCCAACAGATAAGGTGGAGAGTAGTTGTCTTAGTTAGGTTTCTATTGCTCTGCTAAAACACCATAACCAAATAAAACTTAAAAAGGAAAGGATTTAGTTTGTCTTTCAGTTCTCAGGTCATACTCTGTTGCTGAGGGAAGTCAGGGCAGGAACCTAGAGGCAGGAACTGAAAGAGAAGCCACAGAGGAGGACTGCTTTCTGACTTGCCTCCCATGACTTGCTCAGACCACTTCTTTACACCATCAAGAACAACCTGCCCAGGGCTAGCACTGCCGGCAGTAAGTGAGTCTCTCCCACATCAAGGTATTATCCCACAGGTTTGCCTACAAGCCATTCTTATGGAGGCATTTTCTCAGTTCAGATTTCCTCCTCCCAAATCCATCTAGGTTTTTGTTGGCAAACACCAACCAGCATAGCAACTGGCAAAGACGCTGGACATCAACCTTTGGCCTACTCCCATGCATGAACATATGTGCATGCACAAACCCTGCTCTGCACACACACAAGTGAAGCAGAGCCCAGCCCCAGAGGAGCGAAAGTGAGCCACAGAAATCTGGATCCCATAGTGGACCTTCTTTAGCTTCACATACAAGACTCATACTTTTTCTTATCTAGAGCCGTTTAGAGCATGTGGCATGCTTCTCCATGTGAATGGTTTCTGAGTTTCAGTTTTAGCCTCTCTGGAGAATTATTGGCTTCTCAGTTGAGCTGTTCCCAAGAACCCCCTAAATAAATTTCTGTCACATATGCCTTGATCTATTTCTATTTAGATCTCATAATCCCAAACATATTCTTGTAATTGGATTAAAAAAGAATCCATCCAAGTATATTCAGACTAAGCAGCCACAGAAAGACATGACATATTCAGATCATCACTGAAAAGAATTTGAGATGCCAAATGATGTTGTAAAGATCCCAAGAGAAGATCTTTCTATAGAGGAGTTGAGCCAACTGGTTCTCAGGTTCCTGTGGAACTGAATTCTTGTGCAGCAGATGTATTTCCTGGTTCACCCCAGAACTGTCCTCCTGTATTTCCATGTTTATATGTCTCATACTGAACCCTTCCCCCAAGCAAACATTGTACTTTATGCTTAGAAATAGAAGAAAAAGATATGGACGCTGCTCTCAGGGGCTTACTCTTATTGGGCAGACCTGTGCATCACACAACCCCTATACAGGTGGAAAGGGCAGTGATACTGGATGATTTCAGATGAAATTACTAGGGTGGTGTGAGTAAGAATGGTCCTTATAAGCACATGTATTTAAATACTTGGCTCCTATGTGGTGGACTCTTTAAGAAGGATTTGTAGGTGTGGTCTTGGAAGAGTGTTACCAGGGATGGGTTTGAGGTTCACAAGTCCACACCACACCCAGGTTTTCTTCTTCTGCTTCCTATTTGGAAGTATGATATAAACTCTCAGCTACTGGTGCGGGAGAATTATCTGTATTCTGTCAATCATATTTTAATAAAACGCTGATTGGCCAGGCAGGCAGTATAGGCGGGAAAGCCAGACAGGAAGTAGGGGTGGAGCAAAGAGACTGCAGGAAGGTTCCTCTGCCATTACTGTGCAGACCACCGAAGAGACAGCATGTAACCTGCCCAGCTGAGAAATGTACGGAGCCATTATGGCTAACATAGATGAGAATAATGGGTTAATATAAGTTATAAGAGTTAACAAGAAGCCTGACCTAATGGGCCAATCAGTTTATAATCTTATGGAGTCCTGTGTGTGATTTTCTCTTTGGGGCATGCCGGTTGTGGGGTACCGGGCGGGACAGATATCCCAACAAGCCGGCCCTCATGTTACAAGCTACTGTTCGAGTGCTATGCCTGCCTACTTGTTTCCGTGTTTCCCACCACAGTGATGAAGGACTCACCATCTGAAACTGTAAAAAAATCTCCCATTAAGGGGTTTCTTTTATAAGTTGCCTTGGTCATGGTGTTTCTTTGTGGCAATAGAAAAATAACTAAGACCTAGGCCTAACTCAGAATATCTGGAAATCTCTGATTTAACTGATAGTGAGAGTGTGGGGGGATGTTCACTGAGCCATAGAATAGAGGGAATGTAACCCTTCCAGTTACATCGAGCAACAAATGCCTCAGCTTGAGGTGGGAGGTATATCTAAGGGTATCAAAGCATGTCCCAGTAGCTGGAGTCAAGAGAGAACAGAAACATAGCCTAGAATGGCAGAAAAGGAGGGAAAGAGGCAAGAAGCACAGAACCTGGTAACCTCTGTCAGAATTAGCCATGCAGGGAGTACCCAGTGCAAAAGGTGCTTCTCCTCACTAACTTGTTGCAACTACCTAACTCTTCCTATCCTGTAAATTAGTCAAAAACGATCATAGATGTCTGGGGTTAGAACTCAGTGTCGGAGAACTTGCCTAATAGACACAAGACCCTAAGAGAAATCTTCATATCTGTACCAACAATAGAGAAGGAGGGATTGTGGGAGGGAGGGCCAGAGAAAAAGAAGGAGAGGGAGATATAAAGAAAGACTTAGCAAAGACACTTCTTGTTATATCTTCACAAAAGTCTCTCTTAATCCTAAATCTTTATCTTAGGCCTTCAGAGACTTCTAGTAAAGTAGATGATTTTTTATAATGGAGAAACATGACTACTACTAACTTTTAGAGAATGATTCTACTCATCTTTGGTGGGACTCAGCCACCCCCATCTTTCCAACACCTTGCACAGGGATTCTGATTGACAGGAAATTCTTGGAACAGCCTCAGAAGTGGAGGCATGTGTGTGCCCCCTGATTATTTACAGTCACCATGCCCAACATGACACTTTCAGTTTGCTATGTAATTTTCCTTTTCTGATGTCAATGGGCTTTGTGGTACTCATTGTTTTGATGTTTCTGGGGTCTTATACCTCAATAATACTTTTGTATACATACATTATATCTTTCTAATGAATTAAGATTTCTTTTTGTTCTGAAATTCAATCAAATAAGTTTCTACAATAATCTTGGTAGGTCTAACATTTTCTCATAGTAGTTTTATTTTATTTTTCACCTGTTAAGAGCTCATTATAATTTTTCATATTTTTTTGCAATCCATATTATTTATACTTTCTGGGCACTTCAGAAGTGATGCAAAAGATGTTTTCTTTCAGGCTGAGTTACTTCTTTGAACTTGGAGAACATTTCCCCTGCTCTAACACATTGATTATTTTTCATCTGCTTTGGCAGACATAAAGGGGATCTGTTCTTCCTTAAGCCTTCCCTGAGAGCTTGTCCAATACAGAGCAAGTCAATGTCTCTGCCACCCTGAAGTGCCCAGAGATAGATGGCAGTTCTGGTGAAGGCACTGTGGTCTTCCCTGCAGAAATTTCAGCAAGCAAGAGACTCAATACACCTGGGTAGGTAGTTAGCACTCCTGGAAATAAGTAGCCATGCAGAGTTGGGTCTAGGGGATCATCAATAACCACTAACAAGTAGCAGTGAATCTATGTGCAATACACTGAGAAACAAGAGTGGGAAATCAAGAGAATGAAGTAAAATATGGAGCATAGAAAAGAAAATATCAGAGGGCTATTGTTTAGTGTTGGGAAATCTTATAGCTGAGAGAATGGAATGGATGGGGTGACAGAAACATAGACGGAAAAAGAAAATGAACCAAAGGGAGATCCAAAGAAGGATACAGTGAGGGGAGGGTCTCAGGGACTTTGCTCTATCTGTCCTTGAATCCTCCACTGGATTAATGGTTAGATCCTCCATCTTGTTTATCTTTGGTAGGAAGGGTTAATATGATTTGAGGTAAGGTCTCCTAAATCCCAGGCTTGCCTATGTAGTACTCTCTATGTAGTCAGGATAACTTTAAATGTCTGATCTTCCTGCTGCTACCTACACATAATCCTGAGATTATGGGAGTGTGCATGACACCAAGTCTAAAGTTTTGCATATATCCTGCTTTTTATTAGTGTATAAGTGTGTGGAACTTTGTCATATGTATAAACCCCAAATTCTATAACTTGTTTTAAGTTGGTATTTCCTTTTAACTAAGAAAGTCAAAATATCAGTGTTCCGTCAGATTTTTAATCCCACCTCTAGACCCACCCATTCTCTTCTCTGCCCTGTAAGTAATCCCTTTCACCATTTCCGATCTACTTTTCTTCTAGTAATTTCTCTTAAAAAATATCTGCCAAGTTAATCTCCTTCTTATTTAGATTTTCCTCACATAATAGTTAGCTCACTGATCAATCTCATAACTCGGCGTCTTTCTTTAATGCACATTAGAGACCCATTAAGTGTCCTCACACAGAGCACTACTTCCTTCTTCGTGGACAGACCTGAGGAAACTCTGACTGACTTTTGTTTCAAATGCCTGTGTTTATGTGTATGTGCAGATGTATGTGCGTACGCCTGTGTGAGGAGACTAGAGAGCAACTGGGGATGTAGTTTGTCAGGCTCCATTTACCTCCTGTAAGGCAGGTTTTCGCATTGGCCTGAAGTTCACAGATTCTCTACAGCCAAACCAGCCTGAACATGCCGGATCTTGACTGATCTCGGGAGCTATGCGGGCTCGGGCCTGGCAAGTACTTGGATGGGAGAGCAGAATGGCTGGCTAGTGAATTCCAGGGATTGGGTTCTCCTTTCCATTTCTGACATGGTTAATGCTCAGTGCCATGCTGAGTATCTTTACATGGACTCTGAGGATCACATTCAAGTCCTCAGGCTTGCAAGGTGAGTACGTTACCAGCTGAGCTGTCTCCCTAGGACCCATTGAGAGGCTTTCTACACCCAAAGGTGAAATAACGTTTCCTAAAACAAGTCTCAACAAAGTTCAAGAGAAGTGGTCCAAATGTGAACAATAGATGTGGGTAAGTTTAACAGATGATGGGGGTGGGGCAAAGTGACCTTAGCTGGGCCACCAAAGGAAAAGAAAGTTAAAAGCATTAAGCATCTATCTCTATGGCAGACTCAAGTTTGTTATTAATAAAAGATAACATCATCTAACTACTTATGATAAAGGGGTTATAACTGAGATGAAAACTAACACAGGAGATTTAGCCAACACTAAAAACTGTAAAAAATTCTGTGAATTGACTGACAGCTGGTGTTTCTGTGGAAAAGCTACAAAGAACATCACTTAACTGTCTAGACTCACATTAAAAGGAAGATTATATATCAGAATGATGGCATTTGGTCAATGTATGTATTTTGGAAACAGACTTTTTATGGTAATTTTATTCAGATTTGTATCTCGAGTTCTCTTCCGGCCCTGCCGCTGGTTCACTGATCGCCTTAGCCAGCTATGCCATCATTTCACTTTAGTTTTCCTTCGTATTGCTGCTACACATTTTTTTATTCTTGACTCAATGAAAATATTTAAAAAATTATTACATAGCATCTCTTTTGCTATGTAGTTAACTTGACTTTGAGACTCTTTGCCAGAGATCAAATGTTTCCTTTGCCTCTACTTTTTAAAGGGAGAGATCCATATTTCTAGCTGGAATTTGCTAGGCCAAAAGTGATGACTTCATAAACTCTTAAGTCATTAACAAAAGTCCTAGGGATAGTGAAGTATTTCTTTGCAGCCATAATACATGCTTTTGAGAATGAAAAACTCCCCCAGAAAGTCAATGAAAATGCCTTGACTTGGTCTTACATATCAATCACAGCACACATCTAACATGGCTTTCCCTTCAAAGAATTCCCTAGGCTCTCCTGTCAGGGTCCACCCTGACCTCTTCATGCTCCACATTTCTAAGTGACAGGGACCTGCTCAGAAAAAAGTAGATGGAGCTCATACCTGATGACAATTCATCATTTACACATCTTGGTCCTTGGTTTTCTTCTCATCTTCCCCCCCTCATCTTTTATTTTTTCCTTCTTTACATAATCTCTAAAACTTTCTCAGTTCATTTAACCCTGTACCCACGTGCCCAAGAGCATATTCCTTGCCTGTTTTCTTGCTATTGTTTGCTGACATCTGTAACATCCACAGACACATAGGATGGGGAACTCAGTGAACATCCTGTGAATTGGGCATATGATACAGTTGAGTCCACAAGGGGTGGAGCCTAACCAGGTGTCTGATAGGCTAGAATTTTCAAGTCCATTTTTTACATTTGCTAACTATATGAACCAGCAGGGAAAATAATGATCTCAGAACCTCAGCTTCTGCCTTTGCAAGTAAGACTAATGATTTAGATTCAAAATAATATTTTAAGATTTAAAACACTTGTGTCTTATCAAAACTCCACTCTTTACTGGCTATGAGTAATCCCAGGAAGGCTACACAACCCTCTGTACCTCAGTTTTCTCATTAAATGAGAAAAGTGTTAGTAATATCCACCATCAGATAGTTATCATAACTTCATTTTTTGAAAGTATGCAGCCAGGTGGTTGGTGCAGAGTAAGGGCTCAATAAACACTGACCACCTCTACTTCTAGCATTGTTGAAAGAACCCAATAATACATGCTGAATGAGAGCACCTTCACTTAACAAATAGGTCCATACAGAGACATTCCCAGGCTACTGTATGGCTCAGTCAATTTGTGTTTCCCTAACAGAATATTAGAGAAGGTGATAAAAGATCAGACATCTTGCGGAGGACCTGAGTTCCGTTCCTAGAACCTGTTAGTTCACAACCACCTATAAATCCAGCTTCAGTGGAACTGAAGTCCTCTTCTGTTCTCCACAGTTGCCTGCACTCACGTGCACAACTCAACAAAAACACACACATCTACACATAAATAAAGATAGAGTAAGTCTATTTAAAACAACAGATTTATTTATTTTAGTTCTGGAAAGTATGTTAAAGGATAAGTGTCCAGTGTCTGATGACAGCCCTTGGGTCTTCTCCCATGGTGGAGGGCATAAGGCCAATGAAGCTCATGTGCAGTACAGAAAGGGGGAGGACTGAACTTGTCCTTTCTGTGGCTTCCCATTCTCATGATGGCACACTTTCAAGACGATGACATTAAACCTTTTAGAAGGGTCAGAGCACTTATGATCCAATCACCTCAAAGTTTGCACAACTAATAATGTTGATGTTCCCATCATCAAACATTGCAGCACTGACGGGTGAGTCCCCAGTACTGAGCATCGTTGTGTTGATGGTGGAGTTTCCAGTTCATGAAGTTCGGAAGACATGTTTAGATCATGGTAGCATTCATTTCATCTTTGCTGAGAATGTACATTTGTTTGAGTGTAAGAAGATTCTAGAACCAGATGATCCAAGCAAAAGTCATAAATTTAATAAAAATAGTTGCAAATTGTTACATACAGATGGAACGAGATTAGAGAAAGGAGGACCTTAACATAATCCACATAGTTGTTCACCAAAGAGTGATGAAAAAGAAAAAGTTTTGCTCAGTTCTTCCTGTTACAAAGATGCTTTAGGAAGACTCAAAAATAGAGCAAAAATCAAAGTTCCTCAGGTATGTTTGAAAAATAATTAGGAAATTACAGTCATTCACTTTATCAAAGCAGTTTTTTAAACAAACAAAACATGTTTCCTTTTGTCACACTTGAAACATGCTCACTAGAATTTTAAGTGTTAAGCTGCATCCACAATGTAGTGTCTGCTTAACAAAGGTAGACATTGCATTAGTGGAAAATTGAAGTGTACGGTAATAGTTTTACCCGCAAAGAATAAGGCAGAGCTATTTCAAAATGATAGAAATCTGAAATTGGATATTTAAATATGGCTAAATGAAGGTTTCTAAAAGCATGTGGAAACATTCAAACCATATTTTCATCCTGTTGCATATTAAAATAGAAAATATTCAATAGCTGTGTGATTTAAATGACATATTCCTGTGACGAGCATATGTGAAGGAGAAAGTTGCATTTAGAATCAACGATCCAAATTTCAAATGATGTAGAGTTTTGTTTGCTAAAAGCCCAAGTTCAAACAAGTATATTTGTAACTATAGTGAGAATTCTTTTGAAATTAAACTTATATTTGAACTGAGGAAAAAAGGCATTTTTGGCTATCAGTTTATCTTTGGGCAGTATTTCAATATATACTTCCTTTCTCTAAGTAGGCTAAGGAAAGAATGTGACTTGGTCCTGAGAAGAACACCTATATACCCCCAAGACATGAGGATATACATAAGGTTGGAGGATAATAGCTCATCCCCAGAATCTGTGCTAATCACAGAGTGATAATCGTCTGTGGTACCTCGGAAGTAAGATAAGCTTTGTGTGACATTGTTCGAGATTATTCTTTCCAAACAACCACTGGAATGAATTACAAAGAATATTTATAAAATCTGGAGAGATTGTTAGGTCTCAGTTGTGAGTGAAGAAAGAAGGAAGTAAAATCCCACTAGACGGTAACGAATGGTTTTGTTAAAGCATAAGAAGGAAAAGTGAAGTTACCAGAGGAAATGATGACCAAGGAAAGTGTATTGGACTGCGTGGGATTTTCATTTTGCTTTGCAGATCTTATCAAAACTGTACCTGACAAGATTCTTCCATTTCGTATCTCCTTCTCCAATGCAAATGGTATCTTGGCCATGGTGATTGCTAACACAAAGAACCACACACTGGGTAGTTTTAGTTTAGAATTTATTCTGGAAACCTAGAGGCTAGAAGCCTAGAACTAATGTGTGCAGGCAGGTCCATGCCCCGTCTAAGACTGCATGTGAAATCCTTTCTGTCTTCTTCTAGTTTTTGCCCCTAAGACACTGATGTAATGGTTGTACTGAAAGTTGTCTAGGGGTTTGCCAAGCCCATTACCTTGCACAAAAAACTGACCCAGAAAGACAGAAATCCAAGCTTCAGAGAAAAGGAGAGCAACAGCCTTAGCCTTCCTGAGACTGAAATTCCCCTAAAGGGGTTCTACCTCGGCTGTTTTCCAGGGTCTCTGGGTCCTCCCCTACCCCCAGCTGATCCTGTTTAGATACCCAGCACATGCATTTGATGTTCTGCTTGGCAAAGTCTCGAGGGAACAATAAGCTGCCATTTCAGGGAGCCTGCCTATGTTTTTCCTACCTAACTATGTTCCTCTAAGCCTCCTTCACCTGAAACTTCTCTGTACCTCCAGTACGCCAATCTCTATCTGTGTCATCATGCCCAGATTTTCCTGCCTTTTGTCTGCTGTTTTTCTTCTTACAAGGGTACTGGTGTTAGTGGATTAGAGACCACTCTAGTAACCTCAGCTATACCTGTAGTCACATTATTCCAAGACAAGTCACACAATTACAGGTACCAGGGTATTCTATGCAACCAGAGAATTATCTATGACAGCCAGGTTGTTGGTTTGGATGCATTTATTTGTCAGAGAGCAAGCAAAATTAAGGTAAACAGTGAGTGGCAGATTGAGAAGGAGTAGAGAGAAAAGCATCGTCAAACTGGGTGCTTGCAAAATCTAGCAGACACAATTGGACTAGCCCAAAGGAGAACCCAAACAACAGTTTATATAACCAAATCCCGAGTTTGCAAATGTCCAGCTCCACCAAGCCAGCCAGCTGGAGTCCTGATTAAGAGTCCAGTAATTAAAAGGGAGGGAGGCAGAAAAGTATCACAATCAAACGTGGCACTCTCAAATATGCACCAGGGGAGAAGAGCAAAGCCCTACTGGCACAGTCGCACTGGAGATTCTGGTGGAGGTTTCCCAAAAGAGCAGAGCAGCCCGTCTGTGGTTCCCTTTTGCCTTCCCTTTCCTGCTGCAGCCATTTTTATATCATGGGGTAAACAATGGCAACCATAAATGGAAATGGTTTGCCTTTGGCTTTTCTTCACGACACCATGTTTTCACTTTGGAGCGGTTTGCTGCTTTTCCTTCTCTATGTTGCAGATATACGGGGCCCAACTCATCTCTGGGTGTGTGGGAGGGTACTTACACATGCTGGAGTCTGGGATAAGAGAACTCACCACACTAATAGACTCTGCTTTCAATAAGATTAAGCAGCACATGACAATGTATCAATATAACTTACAGTATAAGGTACAGGGCTTAGGACTTTCCTATTCCCTTTTAGTGGTAGAGAATTCAAACTATAATAAAATCTTAGATCAAAGGGGTAAAAAGTGAAAAAGATAATAATTTTCTGTCCAGGAATAGTAGGCACTTTAGAGACCTGGGAATTATAGGGAGGTCCTAATAAGTTTCTAGCCAGAGTGAATAATTATAATTATTAAGTAGAAGTTGGTGGTTAGGGGAGAGGAATTTGTCACAGGCCCCTAGCAGATTCTGTCATTGGAAGTGCACACACAATATGAACACAGAGAGGCCACAGCAGAGCCATTAAGAAACAAACAGAAGAGCCAAAGGAATACTGTCGCACATGCTCGTCTGTCTACTCCTCAGTGTGCAGGAGGGGTATGTCACAAGTAGCCTCCGTGCCTCAGTTTCTTCAGGTTAACCAGAGCTCTTAACAAGGCAGGACTGCTGAAGCTAACGGGATAATGCCCTGTATGGGAACATGCGGGTTTTAAAGTTTAAAAACAATAAAATTAAATCAATAACTAAAGCCCTTTAATGACTGGGAAAGAGAGGAGAAAACAGGGAAATGAGAATTGCATGAGTTACATGTTTGATGCAATTCGTACACAGAAAACATGATTCAGGGAACGTCAGATTCCAGGAAAGACCCAGTGGATGAAGGGAAGCCTCTGTCCATTGAGCAGTTCTGCATGCTATTCAGGGAGGGAACATTGGGGATGGCACTTACTCTGTACTGATTCTTTAATGTGCTCATCTTTTGCCTTCGCATTTCCTCCATACATGTGGGCTTATCCTTTAGTGGGCTAGTGCCTAAAGGGAAATAACAGGTCTCTCTGTGGGTTTGACCTTGCAAAAACTTAATTAAATGACAGTAATTATCAGAGTGCTATTAACTTTAAAGCATTCAAGACCTGCATCCCACCCCAGAGAGTTTGCCTGAATTTAATTTCGACACATGCATAAACTCTTAAAAAAAAACCTCACACCACTGGTTTTGTGTGTGTAAATGTGCATGGGTGCATTTTGCGCATTTGAGCAAGTGTGTGCATGTGTTTCTGTGTGTTGTTTAAAGTTGTGTGCTGTCAAAAGTATTTTTTGATGCTCTAGTTTAAATTTTGTTTCATGTAAATTCACTGAGGAGTCCAACCTCTGGATTGAACCAGACCTCAATGGACAAAAGATTGTCTCTGTAGTCTTCTATATGAGAGGTTCAAACACAGCATCTCGTAGTCTCTGTGACTGTAACACATGCCTGTGCCTAAGGGGGGAAATATCTGATATGCGGGGTATCCAATAGTCCACTGCTGTGGAGGTTGCGACCCACATGTTGAGAACCAAGCAGTGAATGGGACTGCTGTCCTACATGCTGAACACGCAGCAGGCAGCTGTGGGGTGGGGTGGAGTGAATCCTCCTGTGTCTGTATCCCAGCAACAATTTCATTTCTAGTTTGCTCCAAGACTAATTTAGAAATAATTAACATATTTTAATCATTTTATTCCAAATATTTACCTTCCTTTTTCTGAACACTTGTTATTGCTATTAATTGATTTCTAATTGATACATAAAAGCAAAATTACACACGTTAATGAACTAACATATATTTTGCTTCATTAACACATTACAAAATTATTCAATAAGGTTGAAGATACATAACCACTCAAATATTTACCATTTCCTTATGGTAAAACAGGAAAAAGAAAAAGATACCCCTTTTCTCTTTTTTGAGTACAAGACAGATTTCTGTGGTGAATTTTTAAAGGAGTCTTTGGATCAAACAAGGACCTGTATCATGTGTAACTCTGGGAAGCTGTCTAAAATCTTTAGACTTCAATTTCTGCATAATGCTAAATAGTGTGTAACTGAGATAGTTAACTAAGTTACTAAGGTAGCCCATTGCCAAGCACACACCAGTAGACACAGTCTGCATTGCAAACTGTAACTTTTCAGCCTACAAACTGAAGACCATTTTATGATAAAATGAGAGAAACCACTAAAATATTTATCTATAGCTCATTATTCAGTAGTTTAAAAATACTTATATTAAGTAAGATTAGAAATATTTGCATAATCGTGGGATACAAAATCAAAGACATTATAGACAATTTGAAATCTTGTGTCATGTCTTATTGATAATCCAAAATGATGTTGTAGTACAATATCCAAGTATGTGGATATTGGTGGTGTTATTAGGATAAAATCCTTGGCATTGGTAGATAATAACCCAGGCTCAGCCACCCATCCTCCAAAGCCAATTAAAAAGACAAATTAATGGAGAAAGTGTGACCATATTTGGGAATGGAGACCAAGACCTCCAGTAACCATCCAGCAACTCTGTGTGGGATCTTGACATGAGGGTCAAGATTAAGCATTGTGAAGTCATCCAGGAAGTTGTAATGTTCATTCCAGAAGTTTTGTGCCCACTCTGGCTGTTCCCAGTCTTCACTCTTTTTTCTTTTCCTAATATGAGTTTCCTGCAGAAATTTCAGTTTTGGAGTGTCCATTGTTTCAATTGTCTGATAGCCAAAGGGGAGTCACAACTGTTTCTTCATAACACCTTCGTCCCTGTCAGAACCTAGCAAGAGATGCTCTAATGCTGACAATTCAGAGTTAGGAATTTGGGGTTGGATGCCTCCTCAGTCGCTGCTGTCGGAAGTGGTATCTGTGTGCGTTTATACATGGCTTAGTCTGTTAATATTCTCAAATGTAAGAGATGTGAAGATTTGTCAAGCTTCAAGTGTTTGGTTTTTTTTTTTTTGGTTTTTTTTTTTTTTTTGTACCAGAAGTTTGCATCTGTCTTCCCTAAAACTAATTCTACTCTATGCCTGTTATACGTTTGCTTAACTCCATAGGCTAAAGGGTTGGGAGTAACTAAGATGTTTGAAAGCCTTTGACACGTTGTTCTTGATTTAGCATATCAATCTCATCTGGAGACATTAGGAATTCACGAGAGATAGTTTCTAATGACTGGGCCCCTCCTAGTGAGGGCTGAACCCAAGTGAGAAAGTGAACCTTAGGTCAATGTTGAGAATATGTAAAGATGTATAACAATAACAAAAACAATGACAGTCAGGGCAGAGGGTCTCATAATTGCCCTTGTCACTTCTAATATGGTTTCTAACATGGAGATTTTAGCCTTTATAAATATTCCAAAATAATTATACATTTAAACTCATAATGATATAACATCTCCCAACTGAGAACTCTGTGATTCTGAACACAGAATTGTATTATGTAGGTTACAAGCACCAGGAAGGCTTTGTTCCTAGGACAATTGTCTCCTGCACAGTGTGTAACATTCAGGATCTGACTTTATCTTCCGTTCAGCCTTAATTAAAATAGTATCACCCCTGGAGGGGTCAAGCTAAATTACTATTTTTAGTTTAGTTAGTTTTATTAAAAGAAATGCCTATATCTGTCCATAATGATGAAGCGCAAGTGTGCCTTCTTCTGCAGTTACTCCTCTATAATCTTTCCTCCTTTACCAATGAATTTGCTGTCTTTTGAACAAACCCATTAATCAGAATAGCTAGTGTAGTCATTGGATACCTTTATAACAATCTAAGGCCTTTTGAAGGCCAGTCCCTTCTCATAAAGTATGATTCCTGCTTCAGAGCCCTTACTTTTATTCTGACACATCACATACCTTCACATGGCATATATGAAGACATGCGTGATGGTGCACACCTGTGACCCATGCACTTGGGGAACACACATGCTACTTATTATTAGACATTTACTTCTTCCTGTTCTGGTTCACTATCCAGTGCTGTGACAAATCCCATCATCAAAAACAACTTGTGGAGGAAAAGGCACACTTGGCTTACACTTTCTAATGACAGTATGATCCTGAGGGAAGCCAAGGCTGAAACTCAAGGCAGGAACAAGAAAGCAAAAACTGAGGAGAGACCCAGAGGAATATAGTTTATTGGCCTGCTATCCATTGCCTGTTCAGTTTGCTTTCTTAGGCAACCCATGACCACCAGATCAGGGATGGCACAGCCCGCAGTAGGCTGGGCCCTCTCACATCAATCATTAATCAAAAAAAACCCATAGACTTGCTCACAGGCCAGTCTGATGCAGGCAGTTCCTCAGTCGAGGTTCGCCCATCCTAGAAGAACCTAGCTTGTGCCAAATTGACTAACCAGTGCACTTCCTTTCAGGGACAATCGAGTGTTATCAAAGCTTTCCTCTAACAATGACTGAATGACTTACTTTGCTGTCTTCACAGCAGCTGTGAAGACTTGAAGAAACTTCTGTTTTAATTTTTGACATTTCTTGTACATCGTTATAAATTCTTGACCTCTGATCTAAGGTTTACCATCTCACAGGGTTCATCCTACATTGTGACTTTCTAGTCACTGGAAGTCACTCTCATGAATTGGCAACATCTCCAGATGAGACTATTATACTAAAGCAAGAGGAAATTATGGTCTACTGTTCCCCTTCCTAGTCTTCCCAACCATTGGTCCAATCTAAACTCAACTGGAGCCCCTGCTTCAGGCCTCTCCATCCCTCCACGGTGAACTCCACAGACTTGCTTCAGCATCTCAATGAATCTCAAGAATTCTTGGCATTCATTGAAGGTTGTTTTGTCATTCAGCTTCCTCAGCATAACATTTGTGCAAATAGAGGGTTTGTTCTGCTTATTTTCTTCACCCATATCCCCTTGGTGTGCAACTCAAGCATGAAGCCCCTGCTCAAGACATATGCTGAATGGAGTTAGCCATATAAACTTGAAAGCAAAATCTATGCAAAAAATGATGCAAAAGCCCATCATTTTGAAGGCAAAAGGGGATAATAAGCCACAATAATGATTATTATTTACTGACTACTTACTAAAACTGAGACATTCAGCCTAAATTATCTCATTTAATCCTCATATAGAATCTACCACAGCTCCAAGAGGCAAAGAAATATTTGAACCCCACTCTACTTCATGACAGAGGATGTTCCTAAGAACATGTTATGCGCACGTGGAAAATAAGTTCAGATATTCACAATGGACTACCCAAAGACATGGTTCCCTGGATGTTACAATTCTCACATGGCTCTCAACAAATAACTGTCCTCTTTGAGGTAGATTTCTTACCAGAGACTTTATTAGCAATGGTAGAAATGTACAAAGAAATTTATTAACCCACAAAAATGGAACCCATCAAGAGGCTCCAACTTAAAAGGAGGTCCAATTTGGCCCTCAAATTATGACAATATGACTCAGGTTTTCCCTTAATTTTCATACTTGTGCCCTCAGTGATAGCCTGGCGAGATGGGAGTTCCAGCCACTCCAGGTACCACAGATTCTCTCTCATGTTAGTGGGAAGAAGTTTGTTTTCCTGGAAATCAAGTCTGTGGCCAGCCCATATGACTGAAGTTAGGAAAAGATACCTCTTGCTCCAGAAAGTCTTCAAAGTTAGTGTATAATTTGTTTATCAATAAAAATTACTAAAACATGCATAAAATCACAAAAAAAATCATCCTTGGAAATCAAGGAGTTTGTACACTTTCGTCACAGAAATTAAAAATTCAAAGACATTGTTACATGCCAATTATTATAAAATTGTTGACTTCCTCTGAGGAAAACAAACCATATTGTTTTCAGAGTTTTCCTGTACCCACAGCTGAATATCTTACTTTACTGTCTTTTAGATTGCATGGAGACTTGAGGAAGTCATTGTTTTAATTCTGAGAATCCTAGGTCTTTACTAGATATCAGTATTGAAGTTAAATATATTCTGAATATTTTTAATTATTTTTTTTATTAAAAATTTCTACCTCCTCCTCTCCTCCCACCTCCCTCCTCTCCCCTACCCCCACTCCTCCTCCCCCTAATTCTCCAGGCCAAAGAGTAGTCAGGGTTTCCTACCCTATGGGAAGGCCAAGGTCCTCCCTGCTCCCCCCAGGTCCAGGAAGGTGAGCATCCAAACAGACAAGGCTCCCACAAAGCCTGTCCATGCAGTAGAATCAAAGCCCAGCGCCACTGTCCTTGGCTTCTAAGTCAGCCTCCACCTATTTTTAAATAAAATATTTGAGCCAGGTGTGGCAATAAACATCCGTAACCTCAGCACTTGAGAGTCTGAGACAGGGAATCATAGATTTGAAACCATTTGGGTCTAAATAGTGAGACCTAATGTCAGAAAACCCAAACAAACAAACATGGAATTTTTTAAACAGTAAATATTAAAATTACTACTGAGTATTTGATTAGTTCAGCAGAAACCATTCTAAATGTAAAGAACTTATGTGTGCAATGCCATTACTAAGTTGTACTGCTTCCCTCTATATTGTACCACTGTGTTTCTTGGCTCAGTTCAGATTTATAGTTTTGAGTGTTGAAGTCATTTGTGTTCATTATGGTTTTTCAAATCCTATTTTAAAATTAAGTTCTGGGTTATAGATGGTGTGATCATTGGATTCATATTTGAAATAAGCAATGTTTGTACTATGGAGAAGTCAAGTTAATGCTAAAAGACTTTGATGCACATTTTAGTTATATATCTTTAAAACTTTGCTTTATTTAAGTGTGTGTGTGTGTGTGTGTGTGTGTGTGTGTGTGTGTGTGTGCAAAGCTTATGATGCTTATCATGTGCTTAAGGCATTCTCATATTTTAAAACATCACACCAAATTAAAACTGAACAAATAGACATGAAAGTGAACCATTCTGAGAGCAGAACTTCATCTTCCCTGCATAGTCGACTTTGGAAAGTCCTTGCTGACAATCTCCTTATTTTATGTGTGTGCTACGGTGTCCAGCAGCACAAATGTGGCCAGTTCAAAGCATCATGTTCAAAAGAAGTTCCTGAGAACCTGCCTTTACCTAGTTTACCCATAAGAAAATTATTCTACCAGGATGAGCTGCTTAAAATAAAACATCTTCATGCTATCTTCCATAAAACTTTGTCAAATAATATATAAATTATATATGCTGAAGTAGAAAAAGTTTTGCGTTAAAAAAGTCCAACTAGTGCAGATATTTTAATATATATGCTGCTCCTCAATCGTAAGACTCGTTTGCATTACAGAACCTGGATATGTATATGCAACTCTCATAAAAAGATTATAAAGCACACCGCAGTCCTTACTGTACTTGTTCCTAGCTGGGCAGTCTTGAGGCATTTGCTTATATGGCTTACTGTAAGAGGCTGAAGTCTTAATCTGGGCTTTGCTGCTCTTATCAGATCCCGGTGGGGCTGAAGTCAGTTTCCATAAAAACTGCTGGACTAGGGGCGATGAGATGTCTTCTTTTGGAAACTAGGTTATTAATATTAGCCTCAAGAAATGACAAATGTCCCTTTATTTTTGAGCACAAACACTGAGATCTGTAAGAGGAATCTTCTCCCTAGGTATTAAGCAAAATAGCAATTCCACCACAACATCTGCCTGGTGCCTCAAGGGGAGGTAAAGTGACCCCTGCCCTCCTTGTGTGTTCCTCTAGGCTTGAGGGATTTTGTTCCTTTTGGGGTTTAATCGTTGCCCTTCCTATGACAGCCTGTGAAAGGTAATTGGGAGAAGGCCAACCCTCATGATTGAACAAATGACCCAATTAGAGAGCAATACTTGACACGTGAGTAAGTCACGAATGCACTTTTCTTTATAAAATTCAAACAGGAACACCTGTTTCTGTCCATGGAGGACACACCTGTGTGTTCAGAGCCAGGCTTTGTGTGGATGCTTAGTTAGAAAGAGAATTGATGTCTGCTGCCTTGCAGTGGAATTATGGCAAAGCCATGACAGCAATATCTGCGCATTTCTCTCATTTCCTCAACCCCCTTTGGATTCACCTGCCATCAATGTTCCCCAAATTGTTGTTGATCACACACCCAGGGACACATGTTTGGTAGTGTTTTCTCTTGATAAGGCTGGTTTTCGAGAGAGAAAGTGTCATCCTGCAGTACTCATTCTTGTGTATTTCTGTACCTACGTATTCAGTATTCATACATGTGTATTTCTATACATTCACACACTCTCACACTCACACTCATCAAGTCACTATTTCTGTTGGCTAGCAATCAATGACTGGGATACTTTTTACCTGTGGTGATACTTCCGTTGTGAATTTGACAATGACTTCTGTATTCGAAATATTTTCACTTCGGCATTGCAGGGCCTTGCGCATGCTAGACAGTTGTGCTATTTGGATGGAAATTTTAAATTTTCTCTTGAAATTTATGACCTATGGCTAGCAAAGCTCACCCTACTCCTGCATCTTAACAGAACAGGGCTGAGGAGACCATGGGTATTTATGGGCATTCTCATTCCACAGTTTGAATGTCAGCTAAACCTTGACAGACTCCTGAGTCTTATTTCTGTGTTTTATGATGGTTATACAAACACAGATTATACAGTGTGCATGCCAGCATAACTAAGAAAAGAGAAGTCACAGAAATCATAAGACGTTATCAAAGGGATTTTCCTTGAAGGAGAAATGTTCCCCATAAGTAACAAATCATGGGATATTATTTCCCAGACGTTATTAAAAAATTATAACTTTAAAAAAGACAGATTAACTGAATTCTTCCTGGAAGAGAGAATGCCAACCTGTGTACCCGTTACCAGCTGCAATGAGCAATGAGGATTTATGGTATCTGGTTAGAAGTGGTGGTAGGACGATAGGCAGGCTGTAGATTATTGAATTAAATCCGTTCCCCAGAAGTGGTAACCAGGTCAGTGACTGCATGTTTGATTCCACAATGCACAGTCGCTGAGCAAGTTCATCATCTCCTTTCCCCTTGACTTCAGGAAGGCAAGGAGCTCTCCGGCTTCAAGTGAGTTGTGCCTGGAATATCTTGGGAACTGTACAGAGATAGAGAAAAAGGCTTGGAATTTAATTAATGATCATTCTTTTTTTTTTTTTTTTTCACTACGAATGACACTTTATTCAGTCATTTTCTTTACAACTGAAACTCTGGGAATTCAAAATTAACATCCTTGCCCGTGAGCTTCTTATACACACCAGAAAAAGTTTCCACCTTGTGCTCCACGTTGTTCTGCTGTGCTTTGTCTAAATGAACCTTTATGAGCCGGCTGCCGTCCAGTTTCACACGGATCCTCTTGCCCACAATCTCACTTGGGAAGACCAGGTCCTCAAGGATGGCGTCGTGCACTGCGGTGAGCGTACGGCTTCTGGGGCGCTTCTGCTTATTTTTCGTACGGCTTTTCCGAGTTGGCTTGGGCAGAATCCTCCTCTGAGCAATGAAGACTACGTGTTTCCCGCTAAACTTTTTCTCCAATTCACGAACCAGCCGGACTTGGATTTTTTGGAAGGATTTCAGCTGAGGAACTGGTACAAAAATTATGATGGCTTTCCGGCCACCACCAACTTCAATTTCCTTGGCCGCGGTGATGTTGAGCTCCCGCAGCTGCGCCTTGAGATCCGAGTTCATTTCTAGCTCGAGCAGCGCCTGAGAGATGCCGGACTCGAACTCGTCCGGCTTCTCGCCATTGGGCTTGACGATCTTGGCGCTCGAGCTGAACATGGCTCGCCTTACGGAGTGCCGGCTTGGAAAGATTAATGATCATTCTTATGACTTCAATCCCTAATAATTTCTCCTAAAGATACTTTGCTCAATCCATTTAATTAGAATTATTTTTATGGCGCTGGGAATTGAACTTGTGTTCTTAGGCTTTATAGGCAGGGTCCCTACCACTGAACTACAGCCACACCCCTGAATGTTCTTTAGTATTGTTTTGCCCAATATGTACTGCTGTAAAATTTTTAAAATTCACAAAACTCCCTTAAATAGTTCTCTGTGAAAACTTCCAACCATCCTAGAACCTGACACATCAAATCACTTTAATGAACCACAGCAAACAGCTCATGTTGAAACAGCTGTAAGCACAATATGCAAATCATGTTTATGAGTAGCTCCTACTCCAGAGAGACTGTCTTTCTATGACTGCTTTATTATTTACAGTAGTTTTGAAATTCAATTTTTGTCAACATTGACAGATGCCATCCACGTTAATGCCGAGACTGATATATATGGAAAAGGCTAAGCACATGCAGAGATTTTTGTGTTTGTGTGTTGATAATGGAGGTTGACAAATGGGTTTAACAATATCCAGTCATTTCTGAGCAATCGACAAAATTCACCTGAGGTCTGCGGGAACAGTGAAGGGGAAGGCCAGAGGAATATGAATGAAGAGAGAAGAAAGCCAGGGCTCTGGAGAGCGCTGTGTATAATGAAGGCATGACAGAAGATGATTAATTATATTCCAAAGGCAGATAATTCCCAGAGAATGTGTCTATGATAAAAAAGTTTCTAACCTTTCCCGTTATAATTAAATGAGGGACTCACTAATCTAAGTCGAGTGAAGACTATTTCATTGCATAACGGTCCTAATGCTCTGTTGAAATGGGTTATTTTAAATATGCATGCCATGGCCTGAGTTGTAAAGCTGACAACCCGATGATACCCTGGAGGGTGCATAAGAAGGTTCACCCCACCAGCAGGAAGCTCTTCCCTGAGCAGTCATCAGAATGGTTCAATAAAATGACAGTGGCTTAGAAAATTCACTTGCCCGAAAGCATCTCAGGATCTATCTTCAAATGGAAAGGAAACAGAATAATTTCCGAACCAATACTGTTTCATGTTGCTGTAGTTATAAATCTCGCATTGAATGTGCTTTTAATGTTGTTTAGATTTTTCATAATGTCCTGCCTGATAGGAGCCTACCTGTGTGGTCTGGGCTTTTGTTCACTCTACTTTTCCTTTCCACTTCCTTCCAGACAATGAAAAGTAATGTTGAAAACATTGTGGCTTCTAGGAGGTGGTTTGAATGCATTCCTTAGAGTCTTATTTTTAACAAGTATTTATTGATTGTTTTGTACGTACCTGGAGCCATCCTAAGCCCTGATGATAAACTGTCTACTCCAGTGTCTGATACGTACATAGTGAGTCTCAACAGACGTATGTGCTGGATGAGTAAGTGAAATGGAGTCGCATATGAGCACTTGAATTCTGCGGTTTGGGTACTTCTTGGTCTGGGTCTCTAATATAGGAAGCTAAGGAAGGCAAAATAATTACAGAGTGAATGCTTCTGAAGTATTTTGATTGAGGGAAACATTACCATGTGCACCTTTTATCTCTGAGTATATTATTTATTAGTTTGTAATGAAATATTCACTAATCAAGCTGAATAATTACTATTTTGTTCCATAACCATACTAATGCAGATTGAAATGGGTTGTTTCAGTTTTCCAGAGATTCTATAGATTTTCCTCTCTCTGAATGAAATGCTATCAATCATAAATTAGTAAAAAATTATACTACATTAAGCATGCTACATTAAGGAACAGTTCCTGAGTTGGACAGAGGTCTCAAGGGGTAAAAACATTTGTTATGAAAGCAAGAAGATCTAAGTTCAAGTCCACATTAATTACATTAGGCCTAGCTATGTAAGCCCAGTCCTGGAGGAGGGACAGGGATAAAAGACCCTGGGATCTCACTGACCAGCCACCATAGACCAGATGATGAGCTTCAAGAACAGGACGCTCTCTCAAAAATTACAGTGGGCAGTGGTTGAAGACCTGTGGCCTCAGCTTGGGAATGAATGGGCACAAGCACATGCATGCACACATGCACACAGACAGACAGACAAACAGACACACACACACACACAAACTCACACAACTCCTATAGCCAGTGCTGCTTCCTACATAGACCACATATAATCAATAATTCTGTTCTACATTGCCTTCCCTCCCAGAACCCAGGCTGAAGGACCAATTATGCATAGAATGTCACCAGCACTGACTGCAGTTGACTGTCCTTGAGTCATTATATGTTGAAACTAGAAAGCTAAAATTTTTAAAGAGATAGTGCATTGGTAGATATTTAATTGTAGAATCCTAAGCCGTTGATGTTCGTGGGATCTCCAGAGTCACCAAATTGACTTCCTTTACTTGCAGACAAGGACTGATTCTGCAAGAGGCCGAGTGGTCTCCAGTAGGTCACCTAGTGTGTACTGTCGCAATCCCGGCTAGGATCCAGCTCTTCTGCCTTTCCATTTAACACTATATTGTTTTGATTTTTTATTGTGTTTTTCTTCCTCCTTGAGTGCTATTTTCCTTTTAGTTTCTAGTTACCATTAGGAATTATACAAAGGGATGAGTATCTTCTTTAAGAGGTTTGAGAAATATGCTTTATATGAAACCTTGTTCTTTCCTCATAATTGCTTAAAATATTTGGATGTAATCTGTTATAACTAGGCCTACTGCCCAAAAAGTAATTGAATTTAAACCTTTTTGAATGATGATATTTAAAAAATGCATTGTGTAATGTCCCTGTTAATAAAGAAATGAAGCTTAATACTATAAATTCATAGGTAGAAACAGAATCCAGAGCACTAACAAATGGCCATTTATTTTTTAAAGGGTGTATTTTATTATTTTTATTTGTGTGTGTGTGTGTGTGTGTGTGTGTGTGTGTGTGTGTGTGTGTGTGTGTGTGAATGCCATCTGGATGGGATACTTACAGAGATTAGAATACCCCCTTGGAGCTAGAGTTACAGGTGATTGGTAACCACTCCACATTAGTGCTGGTATCTGAACTTAGGTCCTCTAAAACAGGAGCAAGCACTCTTAACCTCTGAGCCACCTCCAGCTGCAGGGCAACTTATTGAAGTGCTTCCTATGATTTGGACATCCTAGAGCACAGCATTTTGTTGTATCCCCTTTCCCTCTTACATCTCAACATAACCCTTTCAAGAGGTGGTTGATGCATTCCAGCTCCCTTTGAGAATACGGAAACAACTTTGTTCATTTTAGGGGCATGTAAGAGGTAGCTGTGAAACTGTTTAATCCTACAGAGAGATTGAGCCTTGCGTGTAACTTCTACTTTTAGTAAAATCATCTTCTTGACTATGATTTATTGTAGTAAGGGGCTGCGGGCAGGCCTGCTTTTCATCCTGCCCAGCTCCCACACGGCTAGCTTAGCCCCAGAAATAATAACACATAAGTTGTATTCATTTAAATACTGCCTGGCCCATTATCTCTAGAGAGTTAGTTACTGGCTAACTCTCACATCTTGATTAACCCATTTCTAATAATCTGTATAGCACCACGAGGTGTGTCTTACCGGTTAAGATTCAGCATGTCTGACCTGGTGGCTGGCTCCATGGTGTCTGCCCCATTGCCCTCTTCCCAGCGTTCTGTTCTGTTTACTCCGCCTACCTAATTTTCTGTCCTATCAAAGGGCCAAGGCAGTTTCTTTATTGACCAATAAAAATAACACAATAGACAGATAACCCTCCTCCATCAATTTATAAGTGGAAGTTGAGCCTGACCTCGTGGCACTGGCGGCGCTGGCCTGTAATCCTTGCTACTCCAGAGGCTGGGACAGGAAGATTGCAAATTGAAAGCAAGCTCGGCCAACCTAAGGAGATGCCCTCTCATAAATAAATAAATGCAGAAATCTTTGGTGTACACATAAATATTAAGCAGGTAGTGTAAGTCCACATCAGTTTGGCAACATTTCAGTAGAAGTTTCAAGACTCATGACCTCCCTAGTGCAACTCTCAGCCTGAGTCCTAGTACCTCCATCTTCAGCAACTGTCTCTCAGAGAGGGGACACGCGGCTGGGTGCTCAGCCTCAAACAGGATGTCTACCATACCACCTCCATAACCCTGACCCTGTATCCCAGGAAACATCACAGGAGGGTTGAAAGAACTTTGGAAGCTGAAGGATGGGGAGAAGTGTGGTGGGGTGCCATCTTCTGGACATACTCTCTCCATAGCAATCATCATAGAGCCTGCATAGAAGCTGCAATTAAGGCATTGGGAATGGGTACATGAGGATGGTGGGGAGCCTTGTCGGGAAGGAGAGCTTCATCAGGAATGAGAAGGGAATGAGAGGCAGTAGTGTTCACAGTGCACTGTATAGAAGTGTGATGTTGTCAAAACAAGCAATTCTTAAAAAGTAAAGGGAAGGCTGGGCATATAGCTAAGTGGCACAGTGCTTGCCCAACAAGTATGTGTCCCTAAGTTCAATGCAGATAATTAAAATACAAAGCAAAGGAGAGCTAATTCTGCAAGCATAGTAAACGGTCACAAGCAAATATGCATAACTAACTTGACTTCAAGCCTTTAGAATAGTAACTCTCAGTCAGGAGCAATTGTAGAAATGTCTAGGACCATGGTTGTCTTCACTGAGGCTTAGAATTTGGGGGATTATGAGCAACTGGTAAAGAGAAGTCAGGGGTACATCCTGCACTACTCAGGACTGCATGGTTCCCAGTAAAAACATTATCTGTACAAAAATGTCTATACCGTGAGGTCAAGGAAAATGCCCTAGGTTCTCATACCCTGTCCAAGTGAATTACTGTGCACGATTATTAGATCTGTCTCATTAATCCTCAATGTTGATGTTGATGATTGTTACCACTAAGGACTTTGCAAAGTTAAAATTCCTTCCTAGTTTGCTTAGTCCCTTCAGTAAAAATCCCATTTTCCTTACCCTAGCCTCGAATTGATTCATCATCCTCAAAACAGAAAAAGTGTTTTCTTTTCTTCCAAGTTCAAAAGAGATGTGTCTGTATTAGAGGGATTGAATCTTTCATTCCAGTTTAGTATTCCAAAGATGGAAGGAACTGACTAAGCCTAGACTCGGGTCTAATTTATCCCGCTGAGCTATTTAAAGTCTTCATTATCATAAAAATAATTGGTTATTTTCATAGTAAGACTACAATGGTTGTTAGCTTTGATACAGCTCGTAATGAGAATATTACTGAAACTGTGCTTCTTCTAAAAGGATGATTCTTACCTGAGTAAAATTTTTGCTTCATGTGCAGTGGGAGTGTGGATGTTTGTGTATATGTAGTATGTATCAAACTGTTTAACAAGTGCTTTAGTTGAAGCAGAAGAATAATAATTCAGCCTTTTTCTTGAGGAAAATCTGAATCATTTGAATGTGCTGGATTCTGAAACTCAGTAAAGCCAGCTCCCCCAACTCTTCCTTCTCACTCAGGTCTGTGCCTCCCTGTTAGGATCCATCCCAATCGCCACTGTAACTTCAGATTCTTTCTCTCCCTAGTATTCTGATGAAAGACGTGTCTTGAAGATTCTTCTCATTCTAGATAGGATCTGACCTGCACTTCACAGGGTGGAATCTAGAACAGAGAGAGTGTGTGTCCCAAGAGTACGCATTCCTCAGAAGGAACCTTCTGACGGATGCTTTCATCTCAAGTGGATGAAGAGAGAATGGGCAGAGAGAACTGGGGAAGGCCTGGCCTGTGAATCATCACCTGCAGAGTGGACTGGAAGGTACTGCCTTTCCTACTCAGTGGAGGAAAAACAGACTTAAGTTGTCAGGGTGGGTCCACATCTCCGACCTGCCTCTTCCACCTGTATTATGTAGGCAAGTTAGTTAGCTTACATTCTTGGAGTCCCTTTTCTGTCAAATAGAGAGTAAACATGTTATAGTATGTAGCGTTATGCTTTAACCATAATCTAGTTCAGAGAAATAGTTTGAACATTGCCTGTTTCATGTGGGTAGGCATTCTATAATGTGATTGTTATTTTTTAGGTTCTTTTTGGTCACACATGTAATAAGGATCACATTTATAATAACAAAATCACAGCATCAACTTTTTAGGTTCATTTATCATTCAGTATATTATCCCTGTACACCATAAGTCCTCAATAAAGTAGATTTTACAACTGACACCGCTTCTGGGATATTTTTAACTGTGACTTCCCTTAATGGTGGAGAAAAACATGTGGAAGTAGAGATATTAATAAATAAGTGAATAAATATTTTACATATATAAGAAGCAACTATTTAGAATTGTATGTTTGAGTGTGGTGTGTGTGGGTACACATATGTGCATATGTATGAAAGCAAGGCACTGCGTCTGTCCCTTATTCATTCTCCACCTTTCTTCTTTGAGATATGATCTTTTTCTGAACCTGGAGATCACCAGTTTGAAGAACTGATGTTCTGGCAAGCCCTGGCAATCAGAATTCCTCTTGTCAGTTGCCTTCTCAGCCCTGAGATTACAGGTGTCCACTGCTGTGCCTAGATTTTTACATGGTTGCTGGGGATCCAGTGTCCTAATATTTGCATAGTAAGCATGTTACTGACTGAGACATTTCCCTAATCCAAAGACATTTTAAAAATTGTTCTGGTTTCTTGAAAATCATTAGCTATATAAGAAAGGCTGATAACAAACACAAAAACCTGGGATTAAAAAATGCTGGTACAAGCTTTCTAAGCCTTTGACTGATCAGTAGCCATGTTGTTCTCTTGTCCTCTCCTTCTGACCAAGTTCCTCTGGTCCCTCTCTTCTACTTTTTTATTCTCACCTAGACTTCTAAGTTTTATTACCTTTGTCATTCCCCTCCAACCTCCATCTGGATATAGAGGCTTGGAAAGACACAGGAGGACCATCGTCTACTGTCTTAAGGGAAATAGCCAACTGCTGTCACCAAGGTTTTCTGAAAGAGTCTAAATATGCATAGTTTCTTCTTCTGCTGCTTACTATCTCTATAATGACATTTCCAGATGTTTTGGCTATCTCTACTTTGGAAGACAAATGTTCTTTCAAAGCTGTGTATTCAAGAATTGTTCCAGAAGTCACAGAACACTTTATAAATGCAGAGTTTTAAAATGACACAGTTAAGTTACACCAAACTCTGCCTAACTGCAAAAGAAGTTAATTTCAAGGGTTTTTCTTTCTTTGTTTGTTTGTTTTTGCTCCCAGGATCATAAGTTGACAGTCCCTATTTAAAGTCCAGCTGGTTTGTGACTTTGTCTTATAGATACCTTACCAGAAGGATAGGCATTGCACTTCAAACTCCGTGATAGTTGTTTAAATATAAAATGTATTGTAATATAGCAGTTACCTAAAGTTCAATATTTAATAAAATTAATGTTCCAGCAATATTTTTTTGACTTTCAGGTGATGTTTCTCTCAAAATTATCACATATGCTTGGGCCTGTACTTTTCTCAGCAAGTTCATAGTCTTGGACAGAGGAGGTGGCTCGGCCAGTAAAGTACTGCTGCACAAGCATTGAAGCCTGGGTTCAGACCCCAGACCCTGTATAGGAAAGCCTCAGGGTGACTGCGGCAGGACCCACTGTCCTAGCAGTGTGGAGGCAGAGACAGGCCGATCCCTAGAACGCAATGTTCATGGTTAAGCTGGATCAATGAGTTTTAGATTTTGAGACCCAGACTCAAAAAACAAGGTAGGGCATAATAGAAGAAGACATTTCATAAGAACCCATGCTGTCTCCACACACATGAATACACATATATGTATGTGCAAATAAACACAAACTCATGAACATGTACAAACCAGCGTGTGTCCTTATGGCTATTATTTTTGTCTGTTACGATTAGTTTAGTCTTTGACAACTTCATCCGTGTGCATAACACATCCTCCTCTGCAGTGTCTCTTATTCCCCATCCTCCCTCACCAGCTCTCCCACCCCACTTTCATATCCTTTTGTTTTGGTTTTGCATTTACTTTGTGACCTACTGAATTTAACCAAGAGCATGGGTGTGGGGCTATCCAGTGGTGCATGCAAAAGTGTCAGTGCCTATATCACTAAAGACAACGACTTCTTCTCTACCGGCAGACCTACACTCCCATTAGCTCCCTTAGGGGTGAGCTGGGCTCCATGAGCCCCTCTTTAGTCTATGACTGAATATTTTGGGGCTCAATGGTGGACAGATGCCAAGCAAATGTATCACGAGTTCATGAGTGCTACAGCTGTCATACCTGTAATACTGTCTGTCACATTCTTCTTCCCTACACTTATATTTCTCTGAATCCTTATGTAAAGTTCCCCGAACCTTGGGGAGACTGGTATGTTCAAGGCTGAACACACAAGTCAGTTGTTCTCAGTGCCTTGACCAGCATTGTGGAGACTCACCCTTAGTGACTATGACCTCCCCAGTCATAGGCCTTTGATAAGTTCCTTGATTCAGAGAAGGAACTCCCTCCTACAGAGAAAGCCTCAGGTCTATGAGAAACCTGTTGGTTACCCTAACTGCAGTCATTCCCTTGCTCTTTCCCAGAGCTGGACTTTGCATATTACTCTGGCTCTTCATTTTCATAGCCTTAAACATCAATGCTATTGTCTCCACTTTGCTGACTCTGCCACTTGGAAAAGTCATTTATGTTTCCCAGCCCTGTTCATAGAGTTCATAGATATCATTCAAACCAGAATTTAAAATCGGTTGTAAAGTACCAAGACACTGCAGAGCCTCCCAATCCAAAGTAAAGTCAGGATCAACTGTGGTTCATAAACACAGCTTCTGAGAAGATGCGCCATTGCTTATCTTAAAAAGATGCTTGGGAAAACAACTCTCATGTAAAATCTTCACGGAATTTGGCAAGTGTCATTTCACTTTAAATATCCACTTTCATATGCATGACCAGGGCCGTGTGCCCAGATCCTAGTGAGCTGAACACATTCCAGGAGAAACAGCATCTCCTCCAGATGAAATGAACCAGGATTTATGCAGCCACCTGTACAATACATTAGCTGCCACCTGCAGACCTACCCAGCTGTGCAAAATGCACTGAAATAAATAGGCTAAAGTGGCCAGAAGTAGGGAGCAGATTGAGGAGCCCGGGAATAGAAGCCAACACAAATGCAAAGAAAAGCTGAAAGGAGTCAGACCCAAACCAAATCAAGCAAAACAGAACACTAGGTCTCAGGAAGAAAGGATTCAAAGGCTTCTGGGTTAACTACAGATCAGGGGATGACAATTCTCTGGCCAAAATGTATTGAGCTGACTGTCCTTGTTTGTGTAACCAGGTAATTTCAGCCATCAAAATTATGATTCTCACAACTGAAACGCACACTATTGCACGAAACTGGAAAGGATGGAAGTAAAATAGCTACCAGCTGGTGAGAGGACCTCGGTGACACGAACATTTGCTTGTTCCCTAACCCGTGAGATGAGTTGGAATTCCTAACTTACAATGCGGTCCTCAGAAGCAGCATGACATAAAGCGCAGGCTAGCTTGTGGATTTACGGTGCAGCAAAGGAAATCAGAGCTGGGAGCCCTCCACTAACAGGAACCCCTGTGCTGCGTTCAGGAGGGGAAGCCACGCTGTAATCCTGACTAATTTTCATCTTAGCATTTCTGATCAAAGCCGTTCTGCTTTTATTTCTGTTGCTGTGGCAAATACCCAGACGAAAAGCATCTTTAAGGGAGAAAGGCTGTGTTTGGATTGCAGTTCCTGGTGACAGTCCCTCACAGAAGCAACCACTTGAAGTCGGGCTTGCTTACTGTTCCACACAGTATTTCCTCTGACAAAAGAGCTCACTTCACACCCAAACAAATATTTCAGGAACCATAAAAGATGTTACATGCGGCCTGAAAGGTAGGCTTATGCCCAGTTTGCTTTCTCATGTAGTTTAGGACCATCTGCCTAGGGAATCATGCTGCCCACAGTTGCCTGGGTTCTTGTACATTAATCAACAATCAAGGCAGTCTCCAACAGACACAGCCCCAGACCAAGCTGATTTCTCCCAAACAGTTCTAGATTGTGTCAAGCTGACAGCCAGCGCTAACCAGGTCAGCAGCTGAGGAGATATCAGCAGAGGGGTACCTGGGTCTCCAAGGCTCCAGGAATTACAGTTTTGCTTTTTTTTTCTGTCAGTAAATACCAGTTTTTGTACTTTTTATTCGTTTGTTTTCGAGACAGTGTTTCTCTGTGTAATACCCTCTGGAACTAGCTCTATAGTCCAGGCTGCCCTCGAACTCTCAGAGATCTGCCTGCCTCTGCCTCTCAAGTCCTAGGATTAAAGGTGTGCACCACCACTTTTCAGCTGAGATTTTCTTGTTTTAAAAAATATTTATGTTTTGATTTTGAGATAGTGCCTTACTCTATAGTCCAGACTATGTTCAAAATCAATATAACCCCCTGGTTTCTGCCTCCCTAGTTCTGAAATTAAAGGCATGAACCACAATGTCCAGCCTCATTCTAAGCCCCTTCTCACTTCTGTCTTCCTAGACGGAGGATTGGGATTATAGGTGTGAGGCACCATTTCGAGCCTTTCCCAAACCCCATTTTAAGAAACTCTCTCATGACCACAAAGTTATGCTTTTTAGGGATAAACAAGATTAAATAATAAAAATTTAGAGTTTTTTCCCTGTAAATCTAAATGGTTGACTTTAGCCAAAGTTCTACAATTCTTGCCTTGCTTTCTGTTTGTTGGCAGTTATTGAGATTATTTTCCTGTTGTGTTTTGCTGATGAATGCGCTCTGTTTTAGAAATACTGCCCACAGATCATAGTTAGCAGAAAGGCCTTCATGCAATACAATATATAATAGAAAATTCTACATCATAACCACCTAAGCACCAAAGAGTATAATGAAGACAGCGGCACTCAACAAACAAACAAAAATCTCCTGGTTTGCAATAAGGAGACCAGCAAACCTGGGGATGGCTGGGTATCACAGGAAGGGTGACGGATATGTGGTGGAGTTTATCCTGGGACATGGACTGACAGGGTCTTCAGGGAAGGAGGCAGGGTCATGATCTTACTCTAGATAGACTTCTTTTGGAAGGAAGTTTTTAATTTTTATAACTAGAGAGGAAATACAGTGGAACCAAAGCAATTAGCAATTAAGACCTTTAGCAATGTAATACCATTCATTTATTAGCTAGAAAAAAAAGTAGACCTGGGTTCTTCCTTGGTTGGGCCATGTTCTCCCCATTGTCTGTGCATGTGTGGTCTCTTTATCACTCTTCCTCACAAAGAGTGGCCTTGTGTAATGTGATTTTTCCTCCTATGAAATTGTTTCTAATGGGAACACCATGATTGAGCTACTAGAGATACACTTGCTCCAATCTGACACACCCAGGGAGTATATTTGTGTGCCCAACTTCTCACCAAATTACAAATTTTGGGAACCCTTGCAACGGAAGACATTATGGTATGGTCTGAAGTCCATATATGTCATGAACTGGATGTGTGATTATAGGGAAATCATTTAATGGCACTAGATGCCAGTGTCACTAATTTTAGGAGGGAGGTTGTTAGATGATGGGGGATTCCCCTTTGTATGCCATGAATATCATTGGTGAATAAAGAAACTGCATTGGCCTCTTGATAGAGCAGAACTTAGGTAGGCAGGGGGAAAATTAAACTGAGTGCTGGGAGGAAAAAGGTGGAGTCAGAGAGAAGCCATGTAGACATTGGAGACAGACGCTGGAATTTTAGCCTGCAAGTCACAGCCACATGACAATACACAGATTACTAGAAATGGGTTAAACTAAGATGTAAGAGTTAGCAAATAAGAAGCTAGAGCTAATGGGCCAAGCTGTGATTTAATTAATACAGTTTCTGTGTGGTTATTTTGGGCTTGAGCAGCCGGGAACAAACTAGTGGCATTCCTCCAATGATTAGAAGCATGCATGTTTCCTGTGGAGTGCGGATTCCTAGCAGTGTGATCTGTTTGGCTGGGGCTGCCTTCCCCCACAACTGATGCTTGTATTAGTTATTAACTTCTTGCTCATATACTGAGAATGGTAATGGCATCTATTTTCTGAGTTTGTTGTGATGATGCAATTAGGTAAGGGTTGTGAAGGCTGTAAAGCACGTATGGCAGCAAAGGATCATGCAGGCATCTCCAGAGCCCGTTGTAGGTGATTGTACTGAGGCCTCTCACTATTCATTGTGTATGCATCATGTTTCACGTGCTATCTGTGTAGTGGAGACAAGCCCATTAACCTCTTTGCAGTACTACATGAACTACAAGGTCCCGGGTAAATCTTGGAGTTTCAGTGTCAGTGGACTCTGGGAGGAACCAATGGGGATTTCAAGATGTTATTGTACTAATCAAGTTGTCATAATGCTCCAGGAATCTCGAAGGCTCGTCTCAGATTCTTTTTGTGACTTAAAAGGCCATGACTTGATACATCATTAAGATTTTTTTTTGCAATCACATTACCTTGTAGTAACTTGGACACATATTCCCAGGTCTCACCAAATTCTCTCAGATTAGGAGCTGCTATGCTGAAGACTCTTTGCAGGGAAGAGATGTGCACAGTATTTGATGTTAACTTCATAAGAGGGCTATCTGAAGTGGACTTAGAGCCAGTTAGAGAGACTGAGAATTCAAGAACACAATAATTCCAGGAAAATATAAATAAAATACTTAATGGTATTCACTGAGCTCTTAAATCCCAAATGTCATTTTCTTGTATGTGTTGTTTTTTTTCATTTTCATGTGTAAAACATGAAAGTGAAATTTTTAGACCAATGTCAAGCATTCTGGTTACACATTTCAAATATTCTTCTAGGATTTATCTTTAAATTTTTTCTGTAATCATTCTTCCTTTCACTGATGCCTTTGAATAAAATCAGCATTTGAGGCCTGCCTGGTATCACAGCTCTGGGACCTCCAAGTGTGTGCAGTTCTTCCAAATGAGGACTGCTTGCAACAGCATTGGTTTCATGTCGTTGGAGATTATGATACAAGACAGTACTCAGAAGAGCCGGGAGTAATGGATAGATGCACTAGCGACATTTGGCCAGCCCGTGAACTTTCTTCAGATTGCCTACACACTTACAACACCCAAGGACTGTTAGTGAGAAGGCTGACTGTCAGTCTGTCCTCGTGCTGCCTGTTGGTGGCCTTTGTGGGATCAGGATCTCATGTTTGAACAGACATACAGATGTGGCCACCATGAAGTAAAGAGTGATCATGTGAGAAGCAAATGAAACTACAACTTAAGAGCCCTCATTACTGGATGGACACAAGGTTAGGTATACCTCAGAGGGTTGCTTTGCTTAATCCTTTCAATTCTGGTAAAAGAAAGTATCTTCTCCTCTGAAATGAGTTTAAAAAGTGTAAGGGATTTTATGAGACAAAACTCCAAATGTTAAAACTGAGTTTAGACATCTTGCCTTTTTAAAAATTTTAAAATTTCTTTTATAACTATATGCTTCGACTCTCCAATCACTTCCTTCCAAATCTTTCCAAGCCCCCCTCCATGACTTTTCCCCCATCTCATATACTCTACAACTGATTCCAATTAGTGCTGCCTCTGTGGATTGGTATACAGCCATTCACTGGGGCAAAGATGACTTAGGTGAGACTACATCTCTGAAGAAAGCTGTTGCTTCTCCTTTAGCAGCCTCAGCTAACAATAACTCTTCTGCTAGGGTTGGGATTGTGTAGGCCTCTCATGCTGGATTTTCATCTGGCTTGATTTTCCTCTGCAGGTACAATGCATACCATATCCACTGTGAATCCATGAGTACAACGGCCCTGTCATGGCTAGAAAACACAGTTTAGTAACAATTTTTTGAACTCTGGTTCTTATATCTTTTATTCTCCATTTTCCACAGTAATCGCTGAGCTTTGAAGGGAAGGTTCTGATATAGATGTCCCCAGGTGGGGCTGAGTACTCTACACTCTCTTATTCTCTGAACTTGGGCCACTTGCAGATCTTTATATTGAGCATCATACATTACAAACAGGAGCTTCTCTGAAGATGGTTGAGTGTTGCACTGACCTATGGGTATAAAGACAAGTATTTAAAGGACAGTTTGATGCTGTTCCCATTTAGCAACATAATAGTAGGTCCTCTCCTAGCCTTATGACCTACTTGGCTATGGGTTCTTGGCCAGGTACCTGGTATGAGTTCTCTAAGATCAGAAAGTGAAGGTTTATCCCTGAGATATTCACACTACTGTTGCACTGATGGCATGTCTTGTCAGGTTGGTTATTACTGCAGCTGTCAGAGTCCAGAGCTGGGTAAGGACACCTATAAGCACACACTCTAGACTCTGGATTTCATTGTCAAACTACTACCTCATCCAGGTAACAGGAAGACTAGTTTGGGAATCTTAGGACTATCACTTATGTTCCAAAAAAATAATTTTATATAGGATTAAAATTAAAATTAACGTAAAACTAGGCAGAGACCAGGTAAATTGATTTTTAACTTTGATGTTGGGTCAATCTTAGTACAAGTGTTAATTTCTATAACTCATTAGCAACATGAAATGGGTCAAATTAGCAAATATCACTAAGATTTCATTCTTTTGTCAATGAAATGAGGATAGCAGCACAGTATCATTAAAGTGCAAATGTATTAGGCTCATGCAAACCCTTGACACAGTGCTGGGCATGAAGTAAGTTCCCAACAAAGTTTGTTTGTTGAGTGTTAGTACCACCTGGGCATGGTTCAGTGTCATTTTGAATAGTTAACAAAAGTGCATGAAAACCTCCAAACTGAGATGAATGATAGGACTCTGTTAGAATGAAGGAGGCTTCTCCACAAAGTCTTTTCTGTGGCTCATGTTTAATGCAAGATATAGATACTTTCTCCTTGATTAGCTACTATCGGGGAAAATAAGTGGATTCAAATACCCAAAAAAAAAAAACTAAAGAAAATCTGAATCCTAGAGAATTGTGTCTAAAGAATGTCATACAATATGAGGGTCTTTTTTTTTCTTAAATAGGCATCTAAGTATAGACAGTAATTGGATTCAGAGGAATATTACATTTTGGAAATGAACAGTGTCTCAAAGGTGAATTTATTGTTCACCGTGGCTAACTCTGACCTGGGAATCTGTCGGTGTAAAAGGACATCGCCATTTGATGCGACTGAAGCTCACATTTTTCTCATCTTTCTCAACTGGAATGATAGCTTCGACTTTTATGTTTCCTCCATGCTGAGTTTTCATGAATCAGCTGCTTGGGGATCAACTGGGATTCTGTGCTGTTCTCTCAGATACGTTCCCCAGTGCCGGGCTTGGGATGCGTGAGTGCTGAAATTACCAATTTCGTAAAATTGCTTCTGATGTTGGGTAAGATGCTATTTTTATTGAGCACAGCAATTGCTGCCCCGGTTTCAGGAGGACACTCTCTTCCTCTTGATGATCCTATTTAGTTTCAGATTTGTGTTTGGGGGAAGCAGTGATTACACGGTTTTGAGGCCCCTTGAGGTGCAATTGCTGGGGAAACTGTCTGCTGGGCCAGGAAACCAGTGTGAGTATTTCAACCATTTGCTGAAAGGCAGTAACAAACGTTTCAACCTTGGTGGAGCATTGCAAATTGTTTACAGCCTTTTCCGGGAACTTGCATAAACCAGCAGGCAGACGTGAGGCATACATGCATTATCTATTCATTTTTATTGTTGAGTTCACTTTAGAATTCACTTGGCCTGAACATCAGCTCATAGATAACACTGTTTTCTGTACAGCTCCTATTTTATTCATCCATTTTAGAGAATAGATTGCTTACACACAATGAATGTGTATGTAGCGTTGTAGCTCTGAAGAGCAGAGACCGATGAAATTGAGTCAGAAATTAGAACCTAGTGGCAGAAAACAGGATACAGAAATCCAGAAGAGGATTAGGCAGGAAGCAAGAGCACTGACAGAATATAAAGAAATGAGAATCTAGTGGAAGGCAGATGGGGCCCAGGCTAAACAAAATGGAAAAGTCTTAACTCCATGATGTTACTAAGCCCTATGATGCTCCCTGGGACCCTGGTTACCTCACTATAGTCTCCATGGAGATGCAGAACACAGTCTATTGTAGTCACACTTAAAAGTACATCTTGAATTTGTGGTGCCTTGGTTTCCAGTCTCTGTACTCCTCAGGTCGTCTGTGCCAGTATAACCATTCGCAACCAGTTCTGTCCCAGGAAAGACTCATAGGAGGTGGTGATGGTCAATGACGTGGTGGGAACTGCTTTTTCACTTCTGTTACAATATCTTTTATGATAAAGGCCTTTTTTGCTTAAATCAAAAAACTGTTCTAAACAATTATTTTGTTTGAGTGTTACTATGACTTTCATCAAACTCACACACTCTCAATCCCAGCTATTGGTTAAAGCTAAAAATTTGGAAGAGTTTTGTATAGGTGTCATGGGAAATGGGAAAGATACAGATAACCTATGGCTGCATTGGAGTCATCTCTGAGATATGTGTTGATAAATAGGTTTTGTACCCAGATATGAAAATAGTCTGATCTCTTAGGCCTAGCTCGTTCCAAATTATATGAACAAGTTACTTGACTGAGAAACACAATCATTTTGGTAACTTGGAGGTAAGATCACTCATCTTCTATGGGATTATTAGGAAACTGATGTGATTCATACAGAACCAATATAGTTGGAGTAGCTAAAGCCATCTTAAACAATAAGAATGAAGCAGTCAGCATTCAAATTATATGGCAAAGCTCATAGGCATGTTACTATGGCACATAGACCAACACAGTAGAATGCCTGCAAGTAAACCTGGGGATTTATAGTCAGCTAAGACTCTGCAAAGGCACCAAGACAGAGTAAAGAAAGATTCTTCAAAAGATTGTGTTCAGAAAACTAGATGGCCATGTTCAAAGCAACGTTTAAAATGGGCACATCTTATATCACACACAAAATCAACACAGAATGGTAAATACAACAGCACAGTAGGAGACAAAGGAGCTCAATGGTTGGTGGGCAGTGGTGTGGGAGGTCTTTCTGTCTGTGTGTTGCTTTTACTGGTAAATGAATAAAGAACTACTTTGAGCCTATGGCAGGGAAGAACAGTTCTAGGCAGGGAAAGCTAGGCTGTATGCTGGGAGAAAGAAGGGCAGAGTTAGGGAGATGCCATGGAGTTGCTGGAGATAGACTCTGGGAACTGTACCTGGTAAGCCACAGCCCACGTGGTGATATACAGATTAATAGAAATGGGTTAAATTAATATAAGAGTTAATCACTAAGAAGCTAGAACTAATGGGCCAAGCAATGATTTAATTAATACAGTTTCTGTGTGATTATTTTGGGTCTAAGCTAGTCAGGTGACCAGGAACCAACAAGCGACTCCTCCTCCAACAGAGCAGAAGTCGTGCACCTCTGTAGCATGTGCCTTTGTCAGACAGTTTCATATGTTTCTTCTGGATGAAACAACATCAGTCCTAGATACAGAAAGTGAAAGGGTTGTCCTGACTTCCTGGGCAATCAAGTGAGGCCACACCTGCATTGTGATCACACACCACCTGTCCAACCTCTAGAGCACAGACTTGATCATGGGGACTCAGAATGGAAAGACTACACCTGCATTGTGGTCACACACCATCTGTCCAACCTCTAGAGCACAGACTTGATCATGGGGACTCAGAATGGAAAGACTACACCTGCATTGTGGTCACACACCATCTGTCCAATCTCTAGAGCACAGACTTGATCATGGGGACTCAGAATGGAAAGACTACACCTGCATTGTGGTCACACACCATCTGTCCAACCTCTAGAGCACAGACTTGATCATGGGGACTCAGAATGACACGGTCAAACAGTGTGACACCACCTGCGGCTGCTGTGCAGAACAGCATCTCTTTCTCCGTGGTCAGTGAGCAGGCTGGAGCAAAGTGCTCATGAACTATGATCATGGAAGACATTAAACATTTTTAAAATATTTGTATTACTAAATGCCATTTAATCAAAATAAAAAAGAAAGCACTTTTTACATAGCCAGTTGTCTATTTGCTGTCACCGTGAAAAACATTTAGCCCAGTTTAGAGTCTTCAGAGATTCTGTAATTGAAGAATCAGAAACAGATGCATCACCAAACAAAGAGTAATGTTTTAAGTTATACTATGTAACTTATAAAAGAATTTAAAGTTAAAGATAGTACACAATTTTATTTATACCTTCTCATGGTTAGCTGTAACTGATTAGGTAGTTAAACTAATTACGTATGTGTCAAAAATTGTTGAAATATTTGTATAAGGTATATATAGTGAAATTTCACAAAGATGGATGAAGATATATGTAAACTTCTAAAAGGTGGCACAAGATGAAAAATCTATGATATGAGTCTTGCAAAATCAAAATAATAAGGTAAAAACTACGTCAAACTTGAATGCTTCTACAAGAAAGGGGAAACAGTTGATAAAATTAACAGGCAACCTACAGACTATGAGAAGATATTTGCAAAAAATTGCTTGATAATTGGTATTCTAGATATGAGGAACTTACGCAGCTCTATAAGGACAGAAGAAAAGATTTAAAAGTTGACAAAACATCTTAGAAGAGATTTTCCAGGGAAGACACAGAAGAATGATGAGCATATGGAGTGGAATCAGCAACACCCTACCCTGAGGAGAAAAATGTCAAAGCCATAGTGAGGTGGACCTCACACTCAGGACAGTTTGCAAGAAACAAAACCATGAGTGCTGGAGAGTATGCAAAGAAAAGGTGCTCTCCAGGTGCACACACGGACAAACCCTATGTCAAAATATAGGGTGGAAATGATTGGAAATGATATTGAATACCAATCTCTGGCCTTTATAGGAGCACACGTGAATGCACACACAGATAGACAGATATAGGAAACATCCCTACTATATGTAATAGATTGATTCAATAAACATAGTGTATTTCAATTATTTCATTGCTACACTTGTGAAAAAACCTTTGAATATGGGCTGAAAAGATTCTCAAATGGACAAGTTCCTTGTGAAGTTGTAGTTACTTACTAAATCTTCATATAAAATCAGAATAAACTCTCAGTCTACTCAGCAATAGTGTGTGTACAGATAAGCAAGTTTTTTTCAACTGTATTAAGCAATGTGAGTATAATAGTGAGCTTGCTGTAAACAAGTGCATTGTCTTTTCTAGAAAAAATGCAAGTTTTCTTCACTCTGGAAAATTCTCTTATTCAGAGCTGGGCATGGTGGCACATACCTTTCATCTGTGCACTAAAATGGCAGGTGGATCTCTATGAGTTCAAGACCAGCCTGGTCTACAAAATGAGTTCCAGGACAACCAGGTTTGTTACACAGAGAAACACTGTCTCAAAAGAAAAAATAGAAAAAAATAGAAAAAAATATCCTCTGATTCAGTAACTCTGATCCTGTATTTTTAACAAATTTCCAATTTATGCCAATATCCCCACTGAAGACAGGAGTTTTGATACTATTGCCCTGAGTTTCACTCATTATTTATGTTCTATTTACAATCTAAGGTGTGTCAATGATATATTCATCTCTATGCTCATTCACTGAACCCTGTAAATGATGGACCTACCACTTTGGGATTATATCATAAAAAGGATAGAAAAAAAAGACAGAAAAGTAAATCCCAGAAATTAAGTGTTTCAACATCAAGGTATCCCATGGTATCTAGAAATCCTACCTCATTAGCCCAAATTAGCATTCTTCAGTCCAAAAACCCCAAACCCTATAAGCTACAAGATCAGAAGCCTTTTGAACTATTACATGTGATAGTGGAAAATATCACACCAACTACTTCATGGACAACATATTTAACATATTGTATAAAATATAGCTTTGAGCTACATGGATATGGTAGAGATGAAACAGAAATGTTTTGCCTTTGACTTGACTCTCATCCTCACAAGGGGTCTCATTATGTATATGCAAATATTATAAAATTCAAAATGCATTCCAAGAAGTAAAAATAAATAAAAACAAAGCAAAAGCATTATGGTGTCTGCATTTCAGATGGTGTACTGACCCTGCTACACTAGTAAATGTTAGTATCTTGTCAAGGCATGAGCAGAGCTGAGGATCTAGAATATGACCATTAGTTCTTCATTTTTATGAAAAGGAATATGTTTGCATAAAAGTTGCAATCACATACCTTGATCTGGGAGGAGTTTAGAATGTTTTTCTCCCTCTTCACAGAATAAGCTAGTCATTCCTCTAGACTGATAGAGTTTGGGAATTGAGCAAATTTGTTCAATTTATTACCAACTCTTCTATTTAAATTCAGAGTTGGGGTATAAAAAGAATAAAAATAACAGTATAAGTCCATTATTTTCCAGATTTGGGAGGGTCCAGTTATCCAAATATCCACTTAGAACAATACCATGGCATCACTTGCCTATTTTGAATCTCAAGAAATGGCAAGAATTGAGTTATCCAAACAGAGATCAAATTTTCCAAGTCTGTGATTATATGCTGGTCTTCTTTTCAATTGTTTTTATTGAGCTATATATTTTTTCTCCTCTCCCATATGCTGTTTTTCTGATGACATTTGTGACTCTTTTAAGTTTAAAAGAGATGAATTAGAAGTGACTTAAATATCCAAATGACTGGTTTAAGCTAAAAAAAAAAAACACATTCAGTTTGTACTGAGAATTAAAGGTAACATAGGTAAAACAGCTAGTTGAGAGCCCATTTTACTACATCCCTTTCTTAAATGTTGATCATGATGATTCTAATGATATTGGGATGGGCAACCTCTGATATTGTTTGCTGTGACTTTGGAGTCTCATTTTCATGCATTCTGGATCTTAACTGCTTCCCTGCTACCCCATGACACAGAATTATCCCATCTATTCAATTTTTAGAGAAAATCCAGAAATCTAAACATTGATATAAACATGGTCACTCTTTTAAATATCAAATATATTTATAAAAAAACACATCTTCAGCCATTCATGGAAGTCCATGACTATATACTGATTCAGTACTAGGAAGGTAGGCAGGATGGGTATTTTAAGCAAGTTGTCCATTTGATAATATGTCTTATAATGTTTGACAGTTTACATTATTTGATCAAAAACATGATCAACACGTGTATAAACTTCTCAAGCAATAGAAAGATTGGACACTGGATATGATGGTTTGCACCTGCACATCAATAACAGCACAAGTAGGGCTGAAACAGAGAGGTCCCTGAAGCTCACTAAATGGATGTCCCACTCAGAAATCTTGTCTCAAAAATGAAGGTTGAAAGTGATGGGAGAAATCACTTGCATTTCACTGCTGGTCTCTGCATGCACACATAGACACACATAAACACCCATAATATAACACACACACACACACACACACACACATTGGGGGGGTTCTCCTGTCTATTTGTTATTTCTGTTTCATGTTGTGCCTGTGTATATGTGTCTCTTAAATATCTGAGCTCCATCTTCCTTTCTTGCCAAATGTTTCCATATTGTGTTTAGGAAGAAATAACAAACTCATGTGTCAAAGGCGCATGGGTGAGCAGGTTGTCATCACTTCTGAGGGATTCTTTGCTGCGTAAAATTCACATCCCCCTAGCTTTTGCTTTCTATTACATTGCCTGTCTTCTCAATTCTATTTTAAATGAAAACAAACAGCAACAGATGAGTGTGGCATGACTGAGACAAGAGTCCGTAGCCAGTGTCATTAATTCACTGAAGCTCACATGGCGGAGGTGTCTAATCACTTACTGGCTTTCTGTCAGATGAGATTAGCCCACGTTCAAGTGCAATGCTTAAAGTTCTTCTGGCTTGAGGCTTATTTAATGATGTGGGTATTTGTTTTTGCTGTACAAGCTTATGCTGAAAACTCTTTTCCGTGGTGAGTTCTGGGCTACCCGGTATGGATCTTTGATGCCTGTTGTTAATAGCACTTACATGAGACCAGGCCTTAATTTTTACCTAAATAATGGACTTCATCCATCGCATCTCAGAGAGCCTTTGTGACATGGTCAGTGTTTATTGTTGTTTAAAAAGTAAGTTTGCGTTTCCAACTTGTGTTGAATTCCAAAGCAATTGCCTTGGGCTGTGCTCTACTGTCAATATTGAATAAGTGGCCTTGCAGGTGGCTTTGCCTTTTAGTGATTTCTGACTCTCAACCATAAAGATCCATCCTTGTTTTCCGCTAGGTTTCAGTTAGTGTTAGCGATTCTGTGAACAGTAAGTGGCCAAAATGCCCCCTAACTAAAGCAACGCTGATGCTCACCACATTGCTCTTTCATTTATTGTCTAGTTTTTTCTTTTAACTGTGTAATCTTTTATCTATTATGTCCCAAATTCTAGGTCAAGCCCCTGATCATATAGCATTGTGTGTTCACCATGTTTCCTTGCTATCTGTACCAAAACTTTGTAAACCAGGAATCATTGCAGCCGCCCCCCCCCCTTTTTTATCGAACCCAAGGCTAGAGGGATTTAAAATAATTAAGTTGGGATTCAGAACTTTGCTTTCTGGTTCTAAAAACATATACAGGATTTACGAGGAGGACGGGGAATGTAGATCAGTTGGAACAGTGCTTGCCTAACTATGTGAGGTTTGATTCACAGCACAGCAGAAATGGAGCATAGTGGGTGGTAAATGACTATAATCCTAATGCTTTGAAGGTGGAGGCAAGAGAACTAGAAGTTTCACAACATCTTAAGATACATAGTAAGATAGAGGCCAATTTGTGTTATACTAAGCCCTGGCTTTAATTTAAAAAGACATTATTTTAAATTACTGTGAAAATAATCTTTCATACTTGTTATAGGCCTACTCAATGTTTGAGAATTGCATTAGTCATTTATTGGTATTTTAACTGTTGTATAGCAAATTACTGCAAACTTCAGTGACTTCAAACTCTCTGTTATTCACTCATAGACTTTGGTGATTTGTCTTGGGTTTGCCTGATCCAAGACAAGCTTATCTGGGCTTATAGCCAGGCTGTGTATACAACACAGTCTCTGTCATGCTATGGTTTAAATATTGTTTGTTAGCACCAACACTCATGTTGAGACCTAGCTCTTTAATATTTAGTAACTGGGAGGGAGCAGTGGAAGATTCTTGAGTCATTGACTATGTCTGAATGAAATGGTGCTGTTTTAAGGAAATGAGCTCTTACTCGACAGTCCTGAATTAGTCACTGTGAACAAGCTATTACACAGTGCATCATCTCCTGGGCCCCGTCCTCCATTTCACACATGGGGATTGTCCCTGTTTTCATGCCATGTGTGTAGCAACATGTGGTCCTGGCCAGATATGGCTTTCTAGTCTTGACCTTCTAGATCTAAATAAACCTGTTCTTTTTTTCTTCTGTAAGTTAACAAATCGCAGGTATTTGGGCTCGATTTTAAAGGAAAGGAAACATCTAGGATGTGGCCTTTTTCAGCCAATAGCATGTGAGATAAAAATAAGCAAATGAAAAACAAGTATCTCTTGAGGACTTTGAGTAGACATATGCAATGTAAATTTTACCTACATCCTATTGGCTAATGCAAGTCACATGAACAGTACCAAGTTGGGTGAGGTAAAAAAGATGAAAATGTGTGTGCATACTAAGAAAGGTGAAAGTACTTCAATAATTATAGATTGGCACTGCATCCCAGAGCTACACTTTGTTGTTATAGTGTCATAGAAATGGCATAAGATTCTAAACAAAGCATTGAAAGAGCTGGGTTTTTTTTCTCAAAGTATAATATAGGATTTGATTATGTGTCTTACTAAAGCTGTTCTATCATTTTGCTAGCATTTTGCCATAGGAAATGCAGTTTTAAGTAAAGGGAGCCCTGAGTTATTAGAGGTAGGGGGTTCAGTCTAGACCACGATTGCAATTTTAAAAGAATCATACCAATGGAGAAGGGAATGCCAACCGAATTTGAGAAACAAATTTGAGGCTCTTTTTCTTTCCAAAAATATGAAATATTCTACACGAGAAACAAGAAAGATGTGTATAGAGAAAGCTCTTGTTTTAAAATTCGTTTCAAATGCTTTGGGGGGGGTATTAAGCTGAATTAATAACTAAAGGGGTGACTACCTAGTCACATGATGGCAAAGCTGTAGAGGGGTCAATGGCATTGAAAGCAGTGGTTCTTTTTGGGTGGAGGGGAGTATACACTAAGTGTTATTGTTGTTTTATCTCAGTCAAGATAAGGGATTCAGACACTGGAGTCAGAGACGCCTTAGAAGGGACATAAAATACCATGGGAAACACTGGTTGGTAGAAATCAAGAAGCAGTTAGCTGGTCCTCTAGACCAGGAGGAGTCATGGAAGCAGTGATATTGGTCAGAAAGAGAAATACCAGTGATTGTGCTTGGCAGGATCTTGAGCAGGGGTGAGGAGGTGTGGAATGAAGGCTCAACATGAAAGGGACTAGGATACAAAGGAGTCTGAGAACTGGTGGTTTTATGAACTGATATTTGAAAGAACTTATATTTTGAGAAGGAAATCCTGCATATCCAGCTATCTGTCTGTCTATCTATCTATCTATCTATCTATCTATCTATCTATCTATCTACCCACCTACCTACCTACCTACCTACCGTCTGTCTGTCTGTCCATCCACCCTCCATGCATCCATTCATCTATCATTAGATGGTTGCTATCTTCCCCAAAGTTCAGCTGAGCTAGCTGACCTATGAATCCATTGAATGTCTCCAAACCCCTTTGAACAGACTGGTAGCTTCCACAGAACATCACCACTAGCCCTGGCAAAGATAAGGGAAATGCCTTCTATTGGATGAGAAACACCTCTGTAGGCTTAATCCCTCTATGGAGGTTATGGAGCCTTTAAGAAGTGGAGCCTCACTTCAAGAAGAACTTCACTGGGGACAAGCTTTGAGAGTCTAAACCCTCGTCCTATTTCTTGCTCCATTTCTGCTTCCTATACGTGAATGCTATGTGATCGGCTAGCATCCTGGTCTTATTCCTATTGCGGTGCCCTCCTCACTGTTATGGACTCTTCCTCTGGAACCCAAAGTCAAAATAAACTCTTTCTTCTTTAAGTTGCTATTGGTCATGGTGTTTTATCATAGTAATAGAAAAATAATAAATATAGGAATAAATCCATAGGGGGAAAAATGCCACCTCTTGCCCCCAAAAGTCTTCTTAAGTCTCAGGAGAAAACAAAGCTCATACTAGTTTGGATGCAAACAAAAGTAGGTGCTAGAAAATGTGGAATTTGCCACTTCCATTAACAATAAAAATGTTCCTGCCGTTAGCTTTATTCTGTTTTACCAACTGCTCCTATTCAGGATGGATGCTAGCAGCAACAGAATATCTTTAATCAGCCCACAAAGGCTGTGAACTTGTTTAGCCTGTATGGGTGCCAGAAAAGGAGCTAGTTAAATTTAGCTAAAACATTAAGTACCATTCAAATATTTTTCTCTTTCCTTAACTATACAAATCCCACAGAAAATAAAATTTTCATGTCTTAATTGTGATACCGAAAGTCTCTTTTCTTCTCAGCATGCTTGAGATAGCAAAGTAATTTTCAAACTGAATGTGATTGTCTCCGACAGTCATGATTCAAATATTTAATCTACAGGGAAAATTCCCAGAGTGCCTCTCTCATCATTTCTCAGCTCTGTGGAGAATAAAAGCCTCAACTTTATATGATCTGATATTATTTCCATTATTGGTATTATGCTGTAGGCAAATATCCTTCAAGAGGTACAGCCTGCTCCTCTCAAGCTCAGTGAGTTACCCATCACAAAGACCCGATCTGGCCTTTTCAGTGTGAGGTGCTGTTACCCTGTAATCTGCCAAGAATTTAATAACCGTAATTTCTCTTTATACAGAGCAGCCTCTAGGATTTAATCATAGATTCTTCACTCACAAGGCGTCTTTCTTCCTTTCAATGCTTTATTTTCTATCTAAAAAATCAAATTTCCTATAGGCTAGTTGCTCTAACAGGGAGCTTTTGGAAAGCCTGCATGGGGCGGGTCAGAATCTATAGATCAATTATCAAGGGAATCCAATCAGAGAACATTACTGAGCCAGCCACTGGGGGTCCTTTCAAAGTTTCTTATTATCCATTCAAAAGAAAATGCCACAGGTTAACTCTTCTTTCCTAAACTGTTGGTGTTTTAATATAACCCATGAAAATAAATGTTACATTGCAAGCAGTCTTTTTTCAAATGTAGCCTTCAGACCACCTACATGTAAAAGCCTTGGTAAGATGAGAAACACAGATTCTAGGAGTGTTTCATTACTCTACTGAATCATAATTTCTGGAACAGGGAACCGTTTATTTATGCTTTTTAAAAAGCCATGTTATTCTGTGCACAGTAAAGGGTTATTCTTATGCACAGTAAAGGTTAAAGGAGGTTGTCCTCTGTTCATGGCAATTTCACTGTTGGCTCTCATAAGTGTTAAACACAACATTAGCCTCCTAGACCTGCCAGTCTGAGATAAGAAGATGGCTTGATTTCAATCCATGATTCTCAAACTGTGTGTTTATGTACTGCTGTGCAATGTGAGGACCTGAGTTCATTCAGCAGACTTTAAAATGACTGAGATAATGCCTTATCCCTAAATAAATTGTGAACAGTTAACTACTATGTAATCTTCAAACTGCATTATCATGTGTACTGTTTGCTATGTATCTTTGATGATCCCACACCTTTATAGAACAAGGTTTTCAGCAATTACGGTATTTTTTTTAAAGTCATGGCTGGTGAGATAACAGGCAAAGATACTTGACACCAGGTCTGATGACCTGAGTTCACTCCATGAGACCAACATGATGGTCAGACTGACTCTTACCGTCTATCATCTGATTTCCATATCTGTTCTGTGCCATATACACATGAATGCATAAGTAAATGTAACATAACATTTACAAATGGGCCATTTCAGTACCATGGTGTTAGACTCTGGTATTTTAGAAGTTACATAACAGCACTATTTTATTTTTATAATAGTTAATATGTGTGCAAAGTGTGATATAACTTTTTTACAATATAGTGGTTTGGGTGTCTTCTAAATTGTTAAGGCATACATATCTATGGAAGTGTTTGAACCAAGTACTGTCTAAATGGAAAACTTCATGAGGCTGCTGAGAGTCTACTATGCCACAAAGGTACCTCTTGACTTCAGAAGGTTTGGAGACCCCTGACTGTACTCACCAGTTTGTGGAAGTTAATTACAGAACCAAGTCTGTCTCATAAATGGGCCTTTCTACTCAATGATTGCTTTTGTACCATAGCAGTCTCAAGTCACTCCAGAGAACAAGGCTGCCTGTAAATTCACACTAACTACTTAGCAACAATTAATATTCTCATTCCACCAAAATAACCAGATCAATCTGAGAAGCACAAAGCTGGGGTTCTAGCCCAGACCTAAACTTGGTCTGAGCCTTCTTTCACAGCATAGAGACAAAGAGAAGGCAGCTGAACATAGATCTTTAGCTCCCAGGCACTGTGACCACTATTTGTGTCATTTTTTACTTGATTTATGAATATCTTGGAAGCTGGTTCTTTTGTTCGCTCTATAACAAAAACATGTAAGTGAGATGAGGGAGGCCATCCAACATATGACTTGTGCTCTGTCACCAACTGCATGATTGACAAGCGGATCCAGCTTCCTTTACAGTCTTCAAAATGAAAAAGGAAGCTCAGTTCCTGCTGGCTATAGGAGACTGGTGGCATACGTAGCCTGTATCATGTCAGCCTTTACTGTCACTCACTGTCCAGGGATGAGAAGACACTGCTGTGTCAGAGACCAGCTGTCAGCCTCTGGAGACTCCTTGTTTGTACCCTGTTGAAATTCCCATAGAATTTTCATCAAGGCATAAGTTATGGTGTACCATAACAGACTGAGCAATCTAGGACAGATAAAGTCTCTGGTCCAGACAAAGAGGAAAGTTCATCAAAGACCTACCAGCCCCTGCTCTGTATCTCCCGTGTGCCTGTAGCTCTCAGTGTGGCTGTCCTTTCTTCTACAGGATGCAACTTCACACGATGCAGTGAATACAGAATAGAGTTGCTCTTTTGCACAGGAAAATCCTCTGACTGGGGGAAATAGAAAAGGGATTAACAGTACTCAGGGCATAAGAAGGTGGGTAAAAAGTGAGAGACATCAGCAATCCGCTGCTAAGAACAGCGGAGCGATGTTCCAACTAAACTAGGAAGCAGAAGAAACCTGAAACCTAGGCCTGTATTTCCTGAGGGTGGAGAGATAATAACTTATCCAAGCTTTTGTTCTTGCCTGGGAAATATTCCCAGAGATAGGGGTAGAACTCAGATCCTCTCTAAAGATGGTGTGTTTCTAAGCTGTAGGATTGGAATTTGATTCAGGAAAACCAATTATATCTTGTTGTAAATTTATATAACGGCATTTGAAGGAAGGTGAGACACAGGGGTGGAACAAAAGATGGGTTGAAGATAGTGATGTTAAAATATCCATTCTCTCTCTTGGCGACAAGGAGAGTCAGCACCTTGCTGAGTCACAGACCTGGGGTACCGAGAGGGGATGGCTGAATGTCTAGCTGCTATTACACTACACTCACTAGCTGTATGGGGATTAGATTCATATAATTCAGAAGTGAAGCTACTGAGAAATATAACAACAACATGTAGCCCACTCAGCTAGAGTCAAGCGTTGTGTGCTCCATTAGAGAGAGCTGACTACCTGGTGTTTTCATTCCCTGAAGCCCTAAATCTTTTTGAAACATTACTCAGGCTGATCTTGAACTTGAGATCTTCCTATCATCCTTCACCTCTAAAGTTTTAGGATTAGAGATTTCCACCTAGATACTTGGCCTTTATATTATGAAGACAACAGAAACATTGACTGGCAATGATGGTTAACATTTCTCTATTTTATATTCATTTCTCTATTTTATATTCTTTGGCCATTGCCATAGAGACTTTGGTCCATATTAAGTCCATTAAATGCTAAAACAAAACAAAACAGCCTAATGCGCTGATACAGTATGACATTACACACCACACACACACACACACACACACACACACACACACACACATATATGTATGTATGTATGTATATGTATATGTATATGCTTGCATATTCTGAATAGAATTGTTCCATAGCCTTTAGTGACGAATTGCACACAGTGCTCTTCGTTTCTCCATATAATGAATGGAAAAAGAAATGTATGGGCCATTGGGATAAAAATATATAAACAGTTAAAGGACAGTGGATTGAGTACCACAAGCTACAATGTGCATGATGCCATTTGACGAATTCTTCTCCTTTCCAGTGAAAGAACCCCTCTACCCTCCCCTCAGGAGGGGTGTCGAACCTGGTATGTTTTCTCTACTGAGTGGCAAGGCCTTGTTCTTACCCCATGCCTCCTGCACTTAGCTCCAGTTCTTTAGCCACCATTGCTGATATGCACCAGTTACTTCCCTATGGAATGTTCTTGGTATTACACATTCACAGAGCATTTGATCTTCACTGTGAAATCACAATGGGAGATTTCACCTTCTGATTACTAGTTATTAGATGCGCCAATTAGCAACAATGCCTCAAATGATTCCACTTTGGGTTTAAAGTGTCCTTTCTCTTCCTCTCTCACTATAGAACCACAGATATGAGTGATCTCTGGTGCTCAGGCATTTTTAAAAATTCTTCCTTTCAGTAAATCTTACTCTCTGCAGCAGGTCTTGGCTGGAACTTGTTCTCTGATACGCAGCACGTAAACATTTCCCCTATGACACAGTCGGGGCTTCTCTAGAGCAGAGCTAAGCTGCTTCCTATTGTGATGGATAAGATACGATTTTAGGTTTTGCAGGCCTCTTGCAATTATGCAACCCTTGTTACTGTACCATCATGTACAGAGCCTTTTGAAATATACATTATAATGGTAAATCGGCATGCCTCTTTGAGTTCACTGAGAAGTGTGGGATTCCCCCACCCTGCGTTTCAGACCCAGACATGCACCTTAAAACTATCCTCCAAACACCCTTTCCCAGAGTTCAGCTGACACCTTAACTTTGCAGCAGAGAAGGAAGAGAACAGCAAAAAAGACCAAGTAGTGTGTCCTTGAGAACAGCTAGAAGGTCAACCATTTTCAATGGGCATTGCAATAGTTTCTCACAAGATATGAAAGTGTTCGCAGTGGGAAAGGGGAGCTGGAAGTGCCAGGGTGGAAAGTGCAACAGGAACTCAAGCTACCTGCTTCAGCTTGCCCAGTGCCTTCTGCTAGATGCTGTGAGCACCTGATCTTATAACAGCTATCTGCCGCTCTCTAATACTTTCCTGAGAAGTCTTTCCTGACTGGAAACTCTAGCTGATTGCCTAGAAGGGGTTTCCCTGTTAATTTCTGATGAAAGATTTTAAACCCCAATTGGATGACATCTTGCTCTGTGTCGGCTGCTTCCATCCATCGGCCACTGGCTGTATATTATTTTACTTTTGCTTGCCCTATACTCTATAAACTCACTAATTCCAAACTGAAAGGGTAGCAATCATAGACCTTCTCTAGACCACACAGAACACTGTAGATGAGATATAAGGGACATATATTTCCTAGTCCAATAAAACTTATAATAACAAGCCCAGTATCAATCTAGTTGGCTCATGAGAACTGATTTGGGCCATGAGATGAGGTTCTCTACTCCTTCCCCTTCTCTATTCTCTTCTTCTAATCCCTATCGCCTTTACACATTTTTAGCAGTGGAGGCAACAGAAGACTTTTTAATCACATCGAATAGTCCTATCAACAGGAAATCAGAGCCCTAGTCTCCACTTTTATTCATCTTTGCAACTTATCCATAGTAACCCATTCAGGAAGCAAATAGGACTCTCCGCCTATATTTCATTGTATTTCACAACAATTCCCTGTGTGCAGGTATTATCCAATGCTTACCAAAGCCAGGAGACTGGCCACTAGTTCTGCTGGTGCTGCCATATCTGGTGCTGCTATTTGCTAAGTAATTGCAAGAAGGCAATTCCTGGGAGCACCCACCCTCTACTCTGTCAGGAAGCCACTCGTCACAAGGTCACTGACAAGCAAATGTTCTGAAGAGCACAGTCTTGGTTCTGGTCTTATCGCCTTGTTAGCTGTGTTCTGTATGGCAAACTGTTGTAAGTTGGTTTGGATTCTTCAATAGCTTGGTGTATTCCATATTATTCCTAGAAACTAAGCTAGAAATTTAGGAGGAGTTGCAGAGATAACTCATTCAGTAAAGTTGTTTCTCCAGCAAACATGGGGTCCTGGGATTTAATCCTAGAACCTACTTTAAGAGAAAAGCCAGGCATGATGGTGGTGGCATACACTTGTAACCCCAGTGCAGAAGCAGAGACAGGATGCTCTCTTGTTCTCCCTGCTCAGACAGTCTAACCTTCATAGGGAGTCCCAGTTCCATAAGCAACCCTCTCTCTAAAACAAAAATGAATGGCATTCTGAGCAAGGATACTGTACAAAGTTAATCTCTGGCCTTTATGCATGTAACCTGCAGATGCATACATAATGTAGAGATGCGGACATACACAAACTTTTTAAAAAATGAAAATAGGAAATATAATTTGTGAATCACATAAGACCTCTTTTTCTAATTTCTCTCCTGCGCCTTGGTCTGGGTAAGTTTCCTGGAAGTGCCAATGAATTCTGAGAGAATTCCATCTTGCTGCAGTTCTGAAATATTTCAACACTGGCTTCTTTATAACCCTTGTTTTCTTCCTTTTCTCCTCCGTTCCCTGACACCTCTGAAAGCAATTTTTAAAACTCAACATGAAGTGTGAGAATGAATTACTGCAATCCCTCCACAGCCACAGGGATCGCGTTCCTTCATGAGAACCAGGGTGCTTGAAAGGCTGCAGCAGAAAGATCAAGGGCTCCTGAAATTAACGGCTGGGGCAAAAACAACTGGAAAGGCTTTCGCTGATTTTACAACATGATGGGTAAACATTCTGAAGACTTTGATTCTAAGACAAACCAGACTTCTTATGTCAACATCTTCTTAAAAGGCTGATGGCAATCTGCTTCCTGTATCTATCTTCTGTAGGGACCTGCTATTATTTTTTTATTTCTGAAAACCCTTCCTGAATTATTCTGTATGTTTTGGGGCGATCTTTCTGTTTTTTTCAAGAGCATCATAAAAATTGAGGTGGATCCTCCCACAGGCTCTTTTATCTAGACTGAATCTCTTTGAAGTTTTCTTTTCTATTTGAAAATTTTAAACCCGTGTTTACTATCTTAATCCAAAGCTATCCTTGTCTACTGTTCCCTTTTCCTCCTACAAGCAAAATGTTTTTAATTGCTGCTCGTGTTCTAACCAGATCGCATAACTCAAATCCTCATTTTTCTGGGCATTTTCTCTCATGAAAAGGTATTGTTTAGATGAATGTCCTGTGTATGCTTTACCCGGTGGAGCTGTATCCCATCCATACATATAGCAAAGGAAGCAACTGTTAGGATCTTTGGTATTTGGACATGTGGTCTTATGGAATTTTAAATATTTTAAATTTTAAAATTTCATGCAAAAAATACCTTCACCAGGACCAGCAAGTTTTATCTGTAAAAGTCCAGATAATAAATATTTTAGGCTTAGAGGACTGTAAGCCTGGCACAGATACCTGACTGCATCAATGTAGGAAAACAAAGGTCATGAAAAATTCGTTAATCGAGTGTTTGAGTGTTTCAATAAAACTTTGCTGGAAGAGACAGGTGACGAGGTGGATTAGGCCCTCATGTCACAGATTGTAGAACCCTGTGGAGATCATCACTTTTGATTCTGGCAGTGAAGGATGGGAGAGGAAGAGGTAAAGAATAGCACCTTGGGGTAAACATCATAATAGTAGCCCCGGCACAAAGCAAAACAGTTCTCTTTCAGACAGGCAGCTGAGCAGTTTGCTGAGTTCCCCAGTAGCCCCTCGGAGTTCCCAACAGTCTGCTTGAGTCATTAGCAATGATTGCCTGCCCTCTGAAGGGTTGTCTCTATGACTTTGACTTAAGGAGTATGGAGAGGTTAGTGTGGGAGGGGGATAAATGAGAACAGAGATGAAATATACATATATATGCATATATATATGTATAAATCACATAATAAAACATATTTCTTTGTATGCTAACACAAACTTTCATACACACACACATACAAAAACATACATATGCACTGACTGCATTTTACAACAGTGGCAGGGATCAGCAGATTCCTAGAATTTTGAGGGTGATAGGAAAAGCCCCCTTTTTATGGTTGGATTAGAATGGGATTGCCAACTCTAATCTTGTCCAACACACAGATTTCCTGAGTCAGTCTTCTACAACCTTGCATTTTAAAAGGGTTCCAGAATGCAGGTGCAGTATTCCATTTTATATTCAGGAGACATACTTTAAATTTTTTTAAAACAGAAAAGAACAAGGATGCATCTTCAGGACGGAGTCAATCACATTTGAAGACATCTATTCAAGATATAATTTCACTGATAAGAGTCTGCTTGTCTGTGCCAGGGAGCTCCATGCTGTGTCTTTAAGAACTGTATGGTCTTAGACTTGTTTCTTAACCTCTCTGGTATCCCCATACTAACCTAAGAGCAGAAATGATGAATTGGCCTTCCTTCCTTCTTTCCTTCCTTCTATCCTTCCTTACTCTCTCCCTTCCTCCCTTCCTCCCTCCCTCCCTCTTTTCCTCCCTCCTTTCCTTCCTTCCTTTTCATTGTTCTTAAATTAATGCAGGGAGTAATGAGTTTCATTGTGGTATTTTTTATACATTTTTGTCATTTTTCTTTGTTCTTAGTCGTCCTCCTTCCCCCACTGTACTTCACATGCAGCCTGTCTCCCTACTGCTGGACCCCTTTCTCTGCCACCACTCGGCAAATCCACCCTTCCTCCTTCATGCTGTACACACCTTTACTCTATCCCCCTCTCCACATTATCTTTCCATCTTAAAAACCATCAAGGCTACTTGTAGTTTGGAACACTGACTTCTACATTTTGGGAGCGTATCCCTGCTGTTGCCTGTGCTCTGGTGGGTGGGTGGGGTGGAGAAAGCGCCTGCTGTTTCTAAGCAGCTCTCTGCTCACCTTCATTTAAGGAAGGTAGAGCTTCCCACCCCTGGCTATGCATGACACTCTCCAATAAACTCTTTCATTTCCTGGGGGTCAGTTCAAGCTCCTGAATAATGAAGTCCAAATCTACAGAGATGGAAGCCAATTCTGCTGATGGTTCCAGGGAGCACCCAACATCAGAATATCAGCTCAGAAGCAAGGAGGACCAAAGTGACTTGATTACAAGAACCACTGGACACCTGCTGGAAAAGCAGCATCACAGTCCCTGACCTTAAGTTTCTAGGCCAGTCACTAATCAAGATGATAACTGTGATCAAATAAACCACACCAAAATGATGCTCATTTCATCAATTTGATTCCATCTACTATAAAAGCTTTTTGTAACCACGGGTTGAGAAAAGAACGGATTTCATTATAAAAGACAGAATGATAAAAGATAGACACTGTTAGTTACACAGGAGGTACTCAGAGAATGAAAAGACTTGAGGTGGCTTTGAATTCCTGCTTGTATAACTTCTCCATTGATGTACAGTCAATGTTTAGGGGAAGAGACAGACCAAAGGAACAGACCATGTATGTGTTCATGTTTTGTGCATGTGGTGCCCATGTGTGCATGTGGAGGCCAGAGGTCAACCCTGATGATGTTGTCACACACTCTTTACCTTGCTTTATGCTACATGGTCTCACTGACCAGGAGCTCTCCAAACAGGTCTGGCTGGCTCGACCAGGGGTCTTCCTGACTCTGCCTCCCCAGTGCCAGGATCACAAACTCTTGACAGCGTGCTTAGCTTTTTATGTGGGTCCGGGGGATAGAACATGGGTCTATCAAGATATTCAAGGCAAGATGTTGCTGACTGAGTCATCTTCCCTGCCCCTTGCTGCCTTTTATTAGGACAACCTCCAGAATACACATAGCTCCCTGCAGATTTCCACTGCATAGTCCTTCTCTCCCGGGAGCAAGGTAGCACAATGGTAAAAAAAAAAAAATGCTTTTTTGAACTGCTAAAATTGTACATTTCCACAGAAGGGGTGACTTGCTCTTTGTCCTTGAACTGTGCCCAGTAAGGGAGATAGAACATGCCACAGATACAACTCCCTCCTTTTCAGGCAGCATTTCACTCCTCCATAGACTCTGACCTTTCATTCTGTCTCCCATGCATCATATGCAACTTGCCCAGATATCAGACTTCACATGTCCGTATCCTATCTAGTGCCATTCTCTATGTGGCCCTCACTGGCTATGGGAGCTACATTGTTAAGATGGACTGCTTGACTGTTCCTTGCATTAAGACAGGTAAGTCTGCTAGTCATTTATAGGGGATCCTTGCCTTATCTTGTGTGTTCAGCTGTGAGAAGGTCATGTGACTTCTGTGACATGAACATTTTAGCAATGATTCTTTCTTGTTTTGAAAAGCTGTTGATGCTTAGCAGTATTTCTGAGTTGGCTTGTGGCTAAGTACATTGTTTTGTATTTATGGTCAATACTCGATGTATACTCTGACTTTCCAGGTCACAGGAGCTGTGTCAACGTAGGGAGAAAAGGGAGGGAAACTCTAGATACCCAGGAACATAGAACAAAGAGGAAAGCTAAGCTTGAGGTAGGGAGCAAGGAAGGAAGTTCCAGTGGGAAGGAAGAGAGGTAGGGAGCAGGGAAGGAAGTTCCAGTGGGAAGGAAGAAGCAAAATGCTCTTTATCAACAGCAAGGTCGCTCTTGCTCCATCCCTGCAATGATCGTCACAAGAGAACTCACTAAGGTTTGCTTTGCTCCAGTGTGGACTAAACAAAGAAAATTGTGTTACCTACCATGCCAGGATTAATCATCCCTGGCCTGAGCAGAAATAAATGCAGGCTTCAGACCAAATCATGCAACTGATTTATATCTTCGTACAATGCATTTTTGATCTCTTGGGTTGAACTTTCTTATCACTGGATATGGTACGTGGACCTGAACGACGTATACATATCACAGCCTGTGGACTGCATGTATAGTCTCTGACTTCAGGTTTTGACCACTGCCAGCTTTTCTTAAACTTCCTTTTTAAAAAGAGAAACAAAATTTGTCTCTTTCATTCTAAGACTCAAATATATATTCTATAATGCTTTAGTGCAGGGTCATGTTTTTGTCTCATCATTTATCAATATTTCAAAAGTAAAACATTTCACATAAAATGCATTAATTTAATATACCCCTTGGAAACATAGGCAGCACATGGCAAAAATTCCATTTTCTACTGACTCACTATTGCCCTTTTATAAATGGTTTTTGGACCTCCATTTGCCACAGTCTCCTCTACTCTCTATTGCTTCCCAGACAGTGGTACACATTTATAGCCATTATGCTCACTGTCCACCTCTTATTCTGACACAGACAAGGACAATGGGACAATTACTGTGCTCAAAGGCAGACTGACAGAAAGACAAATAGGAAAAGAAAACATTGAAGACGTAAAGATCCCTTTAACGGGTGAGGAGATGGCTTACTTGATAAATTGCTTGCTATGTAAACATTAAGATCTGCTTTGGGCCATGCATACTCACATTTACATGCACAAACATGCATTCATTTCAATAAATAACCCATCACATGCACTTCTGTGAGCTTCCCAGATGCCATAAACATTTCAGTTTGAAGTCTGTGCCAAGAACATCTTTCCCAATTCTGGATACTTCTGGACATTTGAGAACTGGCTTTTCCCTACCAAGCCAGTATTCTGTGAGAATGGTAAGGCTCTTGGCAGCCCAGAACTATAACATTCTCTGCCCTCCTGCTATCTGGGGGAAGGTTCTAGGCCCAAGGTTTTTGTCACCACAGAGCTAATTTTTCTGTGTCGTTGATTGTGGTCTTGGGAAGCCAGACTACAGCATGATTAAATATGTGAACTTTGAATTCCAACTCTGTAGTTTAGAAATCGGGCTTCATCTCTTTCCACATGTATGATGATATATGCACACTTGCCTTGGTTCCTGTTTCCTAGCACTGGACCTGGAGACCTATTATGGGGAATAGAGAGGAGCTGTTGGAAGGTATCGAGCAAGGCTTGACACACAGAGAGCGCTAGCTAGCGTGCAATGATGAGTTTCTTCATTACCTTGATAACATCACCATCCCTGCCTTCTGAATCCGCACTGCAGCCTCTTAAAACCCCAAACCTGGAGGGCTTTGTAATTGCCAACATTTGCATGAGGCAAGGAGTATTAATACAGACTGTTTTGTGAAATTGATTAAACATGATTTATGTAGCTTCAGGGGAAAACTCAGAACAAGGAAGTAGAAGTTAGGAAGAAATGTTGGCTCAACAACATGATGAGTTTTCTCTTAGTTGGAGACAGAAGGCAGAAATGGACCCTTTGGTACTGGATGAGCAGCCATCTCTTGCGATGTGGAGCAAAGCTGGATGATTGCACCTGGGAAATGCCATGGGGCTTCTATCCACACTGTTATCCACAAGCTACATGAGGCCACTTAAATTTACCTGAAATGGAATAAAATTAAAGTCCAGCTAGCTCTTCCGTTATACTACTCACATTTCAGAGGCTAATAGCAAGAGCCACACACAGCAATGGCTGGAACTACTTTATTAAATGGCTCAGCAAATTCTGTTGGAAAACTCCATTTTAAATCGAATCCTTGGGAAAGATGGAGACAGGAGTTATGGAGTAGAAACAGTAGAGAAGGAACTCGAGCTGTTAAGTGAGAACCACATGTTTAGAGATGCCTGCATTTTGGGTCCTAGCATCACCCCACGAGGTGTTTTGAGTTTCAACTTCCCTCTTGTAGAATTAAAATTGCATGACGTTCATGCACTTATACTCACAGCCACTTTTTGGGACATGCACAAGGTGTGGTACACAGGTGCTTGGGTTCTTTCCATAGTGGAAGCAAAACATGTAGATCCACTGGCCTCTACTACAGAAACGCTGACAAAAAGAACCAGTTCATTTCAGAATGGAGAGCTGCCCTAGTGAGCACTAAACAGTTCACCCAACACTAAACTGGGGCAATTGTACACATGTATATATAATTTGTGTGTGTGTGTGTGTGTGTGTGTGTGTGTGTGTGTGTGTGTGTACGTACATATGTTAAGGGTACCCATGCATGTTTGTGGACTTCAGAGGATAGCTTCAGTTGTCACTACTGAGTCTCCACCATCCCCCTTATTGGTTTTGAGTCATGTTCTCTCAGAGGCCTGCCAACAAGCCCCCAGGATTAACTTGAGTCTGCCTCACCAGTACTATCTAGGCTTACAAATATACATCACTGTGCCTGACTTTCTTTATAAATCAAACTGAGGTCTTTTGTGGCAAGCACTTTATTGACTGAGCCATCTTCTGTAAGTAACTTTTTTAATTATTTGGGAATTTCATACATGAATATTAAATTTAAATAATCTGCACTGCTTTTTCCTTTCCAACTACTCCTGTGTACTCCCCCATTGTCTCAAATATATTGCTTCTTCTTTAATTATTATTGCTACAAATATGTGATTGTGTACATACACACACACACACACACACACACACACACACACACACACAAGTTACTGATTAGGACTGACCACTTTAGATTTGATAGCCTTTCAGGCAGTTCATCACTTAAGAAAATTGATTCTTTCTCTCTCACCAAACATTAATTGCCTTTAGTTCTTGATCTTTGCGTTGGCCCTTGTAAAATCTCTCCCACCCATACTGGCTTATCAATTGCTATTGTCATGTGTATGTCTTATTTATGCAACCACATTGTAGATATTTGATGGTTTCAGCTTCTCTATGTTGTTTAGAAGATACTATCTAGAAGCAAGCTTCCTGGTATGTACTCCAGTTCTCATAATCTTTCTGCCCCTCTTCTATGATTTTTCACTCAGCCTTGGATGGAAGAGTTGCCATGTAGATGTATAATTTGGAACTAGGTGTACCATGGTCACTTATTTCCTGCTTTTGAACAATCATGGTCCTCTGTGATAGTCTCTTGCCAAAAGAAGCTACTTTGATGAGGAGTGAGACCTACTCTTCTATGAGGCTATAATGATAAGTATTTAAAATACAGTTCTAAATTATATTGGTTTAGGAAAATGTCAAGTGGTGGGTTTTTCTCTAAAATCTATGACCTCTCCAGCCATGGTTAGTTATCTAGGTTTGTAGTACCAGGTATGAATTTCCTCCTGTTGATCAGATCTGAACTTTAAATAAACAGCTATTGGTTACCCCCCAAATAAATGTGACATTATTGCACCTTTGAGTTTATCCTATTGTGATGAACCTGGTTGTTGTTTGTGGATTTACAGATGGAGAGGAATATTGACTGTTTTTCTCTCTTGGCAGTATGCATAGCACCTTCAAATACTATGAGAGCCAGTCCTCAGGAAGGGACTTCCCAGTCATTCCCAGCTTGATTCTGCTAAGTCCTGTGTTTGAAGTGTGCTGTGTCTTCAAATCTTTGCAGGAAACCAGGGGCAATGGCAATAATCTGTTTCGGTTTTGGAGGTTTTAGATACTCTGATCAATGACTCAAAGGGAGGTTTCCTATGCCTGGCACTGGTATTTTTGTTAGTCTATGGCTTTTTGCATAATATCTCCCAATATGGCACAAATATATTATTTATTTATACTGTGTGGACATATATACTTATATATCCTATATGTGTGTTTTAAAGTAAACATAGCATAATATGTTCCATATGGCTCTTTCAAATATTCTTAATGGTTTCTTTTTTTTCAACCACTCATTCTTCGGTATCCATCCATGTTACTCTTCTCTCTCCCCATCTCTAGGTGAATCTTGACCCATTTTCCCATGTCCACCTTCTTAGCACTTGTGTCCTACCCCTTCCCTAGAGCTCCTTCTTCCTGCCACCATGGTCCACCTTACTACCTTCCTGGTTTCTCCGGTTACTTCAGGCTATAGACCCACATCTGAATGTACAGAGCTATCATTCACAAATGGCAGAAACCATGCAACACTTTTACCATTTAAATGTGTGATTTAGCAGCACACATTCAGGGCAGGCAAGGGTGGGGTATGGATACAATTCTGCCTAGGACAAAGAGCTTTACAACTGGGCTTTCAGCCGAGCTGCCTTGTTTATAAGATATGTGTGGAAATCTGCAAGGGGCAATGACACCGTGTACTTTGTCACAGAGAGATAAAGATGCTATGCTTGTGTCTCCTCTTGCCAATGACATCGCAAGCTCTCAGTAGACAAGAATTATGTCTACAACATTTGTTTCTTCTATCCTTCCCAGAACTGTGCTGAACACCCGAGAATTCAGGAACTATTTACACAATTTAATGGAAGTAAATCTTCTAAAAAAAGGATTGTGTAACCAAGAACTGCTTCTTACTTAGCAACTTGCTTTTGGGAAACCTGTCCATGTTGATGTAGCAAAGCAACCCCATTATATTATCACTTTGGTTATTGATGAATGTTTGCGGTCAAAATGGAAGGGGCTGTTTGTTCCCAGAAGAATAATAAGTAGTCTAGGCAAGGGAGACATTTTTGGCTAAGGAGGACCAGCATCATTCCTTTGGTTTTATTTTGTCATTTAATTTCTTGAAAGGCTGTTACAAGTAGTGGTTGCTTTTTGACAGCTCCCAGTCTTGTACAGTGAAGACACTCATACTAGGTGGGGTCTGGTTTCTTTGCTAAGTTAGCCATAAAGAAAACTCCAGTCAGAGGAACAGTTACAGAAGTTCTTATAAGGAGATAAAGCATGGGGAAAACAGCTGTTAGCAGCTATGCCCTTTCTGAGTTTTTTGTGTTCTTTCTTGTGCAGACATCCAGAGTGGAGTGGCAAACTGTTCTCAAATCCAATATACAGGTGGAAGTGTGTTTGACCTTGTAAATTCCTATGTATGTTTGTTCAACAATCCCAGAGATAACAAGAGATGTCCCTCTGTATATTAGATTTGCGATTTTGAAAATCAGAGACTTTTTTTTTTTAAGATGATAGAGTGAAAAGAGTAGAAGAGTAGGTGTGTGGCCGGGTGGTGGTAGCTCACACTTTTAATCCCAGCACTCAGGGAGACAGAGGCAAGCAGATCTCTGTGAGTTAAAGGCCAGCCTGGTATTCATAGTAAGTTCCAAGACAGATGCCAAAGGTACACAGAGAAACCCTGTCTTGAAATATCAAATTAAAAAAATAAGTGTGATAGTAAATCCAGTCTTCTGGAGCTGAGGCAGAGTGGGTTCTAGTTGGTGGCTATCTTGATCTGCATAGTGAGACTGTCTCAGAACCTAAATATAAATAAGTAAATAACATTGGATATATTTACATGTTGTTTCATAGGCGGTTATGAAAAAAAGCATTATGTATTTATTAAAGAAATAATACTGTCTGGAGGTTGTACCAGTAGTGTTTTCAGGGAGTCAATATTCCACAAGTCTATTTATTATCATAGTAATGAAAGTAACAGCCACAGAGTCCCATATCTGGTCCTGTTTCAGCAACCACTGATGCTTACTTCATATTTGTGATTTTATACAGCCTCCTATACTTGGTGAATTCTCTGTATATGTGGTTTAAGGGGTTATTTTACAAAATACCATTATTTCAGCTCTGTGTCTTAATTTTCCTTAATTTTATGTGCTAGACATCCTTTCATACTTTCTTATTGGGATCCTGGTTTAAAATGCCAAAGCAGCTACTAAGATAATTGTATCAGCACCTTATTTAAGTGGAAAGTCCAGAGACAGAGGTTAATTAATGACTTCTGAATAGCCTATCAGCTGGGAGAAAACCATGACTTATGGAAAGCTAAGATTTAGTGTGTGTTTGTCTTGAGTTTATTTTGCACGACCCAGCCTATAAAGCAAGCAACTCTACCTTTTGCTATGTCAACAGCCCAAAGTGATTTTGGGGCTTTAGATTCCCATATGACCCTTTTGAAATGTGTTTAATGTTACTAGTCCCACCCTTGATTCCATACCTAAACAACTAAGTTCTTAAAATCATATTTATCAGCACTGGAAGAGAAGTTTCTAGCAACTCTTGGCTTGGCCTCAGTGACAGACAGATTAATGATCCTCCCAAAGAAGTCTAACCTCCCACCTCTGTGAATATATTACCTTGTAGAGAGATTTTAAAGTCGCAGGTAGAATTAAGCTGACGATACCAGTAGGTGTGCATTCTGGCTTATGTGAGTAGACAGGTATGATCACAGAAACCTCTAAAATATAATAGGAGACAGAAGAGAAAAAGTGGAGTACTGGCATGCTATAGTATGAGAAGCCCTCTACCTACCCTTCTAGCTCTAATAAAAGAAGAAGAAGTTTCAAGACAAGGGGTATAGACAGCTAAGACGTATAGACAGACAGCCAAGATGTGCAGACAGACGGTCGAGGAATGTAGACAACCCAGAGAAACTGGGAAGGTGAGATTCTCCACTAGAGCTCCTAGGAAGCACCAGAGCCCTCTCTATCCCTCAGGCTTAGCCTCATAAGACCCATGCTAGACTTCCGAGTTCAGGAACTCAACGTGCATGAAAACGGGTTGGTGGTGGCACATGCCTTTAATCCCAGCACCTGGAAGGCAGAGGCAGGTGAATCTCTGTGAGTTCAAGGCCAGCCTTGTCTACAAGAGCCTGTTCTAGGACAGGCTCCAAAGCTACAGAGAAACATTGCCTTGAAAAACCAAAAAGTAAAATAAAATAAAAGGGCATGAATTTATGGTGGTTCAGGCAGCCATGTTTGTAGTGATCTTTATAACCACCACCACTCTGCTTCAAAGAGCACTAAATCATAGCTGGAATGAAATTTTTAAGGTCAAAGTAGAGGTGAATGTGGCAACCCCTCCTCCTTTCTGTGGGGTCTTGTCATGGAATCTTGGCAGTTGGCCCCTTGATAAGAGACAAATATGTTGAATAATAAATGGTAGATAGTTGCTCCTCTGTAAAATCTTGGCTTCTCCATTCTAGGTGAGTATGGTTCTAGACCCCAGATCATACAAATTAAGATCAGTTTATGTCCCTCGTTGTTTTCAGCTATGACATTGGCTTATTTGTCTTCTCCAATAGTGAGAGCAAATAGCCAACTTAAGGGGCTCTTCTTGCCTTTGCCTATTTGTGTTGGTGACTTGGTGAAAAATGTTGATTCTAAAGTCTTCATAGAGATCCACACCACTGTGTGATCTACAGACAATACTAACAAGAAACACCTGGCCTTGTCAGCAGTCACTCAGTTTATCAGAAAGCTTTTATGAAACCAGCAAGGGAGATTGGAGCAATGCAGGCATTTCTCCTCTGTCTGGGGCTGTTTGCCAGGTTGTGGCTTTAATATGTGCCACGGTTGTGGTTCTAATATGTGCCACGGTTTATATCTTGGTATTCAAGTGCCGCTGTTACCATGGTCAATGTAATTTTTCTCAAGGCACAGGAAGACAGCTCCACTTGTTTCCCAATGTACTCTGACAAAGGAATCAGAAGGCAAGGTCAGAATTCACCATAGTAACTACTCAACGGTTACTGCATGTAGCAGAATTGATTTCTCTTCTGTAGTCACAAATACATACTCTGCAGGTTGAAATTTTCAAATCGGTATCACTAATATTGTCACAGTTAGTCACTTGAAATACTGTCTGTACACATAAGTATGACATATGCTGCTATTTAAATTCACAGCTTGGCCTCACATGAAGGCACAACAATGCTGAAATCCCTGATTCATATGGAAATGCTCACATTTTATGCAGAGACAGAGATGATTGTGCCAGACATCATCCTACCATCAACATACTGCAGCCATGAGAAAAGTTTTATTATATTCTAATAAAAGCTAAAATTTATTGGTATCTGTTATTATTCATCAAATATTAGAGGAGCTGCTGAGAGGCCTTTAAATCACCAAGTTTAATGTTCATAAGAAGTAAATGTTATGTTTCCAGTTTTCTGTATGATGATGGATTAACGTGGGGTATGGGTTTATACTGGAGAAGTAATAAGGCAAAATAGGGGCTTGCTGTAAGTGCAAATTAATTGTTATCATATGCTGACTGCTCTCGTGGCAGTCTTAAAGTACTGAAGTAATGATTATGGAGGTGGGAACTCAGCACATACCAGCTGTCTCCACTAGGTGTGGAGCAAGAGGCAGCAGACTGGTAAGGCCTGAGAAATAGGGACAAAGAGAGGGAGTCACATCTCTCATTGTGTGCTAGCTAGTCGGACTAACCACATTGTACCAGGTGTCTGAGTATGCACAGACTTTAATTCAGCTGTATTACAAATACATGCACCTTAGTTCAATTTCATACAGTGACACTGAATGTTTGAAAGGTAGAGAATTTATCTGCATTCATATAGCTAAAGTCACAGTAGTGTCATATTATAAAATCAACGGCCATGGCATTAATATTTTGTCACTCATCTGCCAAATAGTCTCCAAATAATGTAAAATACTAGGTTGGTTGTTTAGTAAGTGGAGTGATTTTTCCTTTTGTCTGTCGAAGAATAAAACTGTGCTATTGGAATAGACTTTAGTGACATGAAGTTTGTGCTTGAACATGTTCCTTTTGGACACCTTCTCGAAGTGCAAACCTCTAAGCTGGTTTCTAGGCAAGAAGGAAATATTCTTTCTGCCTTCAATAGTCACAAGCCTCAAGTATCTGCAAGGTGTGTGGGACTCAAGCTCTTATGGGATTCCGTGCAGACACTATGGGTGAATACACGGTCGCAGTTATGTTGCAACACACTTGCTAATTTTATTTCTTATTTTTATTTATTCTACTCTCATATAATGTGTTTAGACCACAGCTTCCCCTCCCTCCAATCCTCCAAGATCCCCTCCCTACCTATCTACTCTCTAGATCTACTCCTCTCCCCTCAGATGTGATTTTTCTAAGACTGAACATTGTCATAATCTTCATAGAAAAGTGACATTTTACTGTCTAGAACATGTATTCCTGACTCCTAGGCCTTATTGGCTTACACACAACACTGAGCAAGTGCTTCCCAAGAAAATGCAAAATGGAAGAAGCATAAATAAAGAACATTCTATAATAAAAAAAATACCTTCTGGATGATTATTTTGGAGGGTCTTTCTTGGTTCTTGTAGAGAGGACAACCATGCATTTCTTCACCTATAATCCACCTATAATCCCCCAGAATCTTGAAACCCAATATAACCAAAAGCTTTCTGCTGTTTAGACCCAATTTTAGACTTTAGGCAAATTAAGCCTAAATAATCAATAAGTCAGAAAGAGTGCTTTACTTATTAGGATTTGTGGAAATTAAGTGAATTAATAGATATGAAGTGTACACGGATAGTTTGGGCTTTCATACAGGATCCAGTGTAATTATGAGAGGTGACATTGGAACGAAAAGCCACAATTCACTGCTGCCCCTCTAGAGCCTGAACATGTTCACAGATTTTGACCTCTGTGTCACTTAGTACACCCTGGACCTTGTCCATGACTCATCCAGGGCTTCAGAGCTCCCTGACCACTCCTTTTAGGTTTTCTTCAAGTTTGCCCGTCTACTGAACAGGGATAATAAATTATGTCCACAGGGTACATCTGAGGGCTTAGGGGATTGCTACCCACAAACCAGTTTGGATATTACCAGCTTTGAAACAGTGATATTATTTATATTTCATTTTGGTCCCACCTGAAGGTGTAAATGTATTTATGGCACAGAAAGCTCTCAGAGAGCCATGTGCTCGTGTTCATCCATGGAAATTCTCACAAACGACCCAGGCTGCTCTTGAGTCACTCCATCTATTTAGCAGCCCCCTTCAATTAACTGGTACCGTTGTCTATAGGTGCATCAAATCTCTTCAGGCTTTAATAATATTGTACAGCAGCATAAAAATGAGTGAAAATAAGCAAATTTTAGATTGAGAATTATTCTGTCCTCTGGTCTAGTGACAATTTAATGCCCATCAAAGTTCAAAGGGCTTTAGCGCTTCCTCTACATGAACAGGCCCTCAGTGTCAACACAAGGTCACCTGTGAGCGAGGAGGTGCAGCTAGAAAAACTGTGGTCACCGAGGAACTAGCCCTAACCTGGTAAGTGTTACAGCTGGAGTCAGCTGCACAGCACCACACCTCAGGTGTTTTCACTAAGTCAGACTGACCTCCAGGCAGAAGAGACAGCTCCCTGGTCAGACCCATGCATTTTCTTGCTATGTTCTTTCTGTTACAATACCCTGGAAGTGAAATGATAGAGCAAGGTTAAGAAAGGGGATGGGAAATGCTAAGAAGACAGTTTTGGGGATGGAGATGGAAAAACAAAGGACAGCTGCTAGAATGGTGGGCTCCTTCTATTGTCTGCAAAACTAATGCTCAACATTAATGGCTCACTTAGCTTCTGCCTGTATCTGGTGGTAAAGCAAATTAACTCCAGTGCAAACAGTTTATTTATATGGAGACATTCCCATATATTTATTTGCAGTCCCCAGTGATGCTCTACAAGCTAATTACAATGAAAAATAAGGCATTTTGTATGTACATATACATGCAACTCTGCCATTTAATTGCTTGAAATTTTCATTTTTGTCCACATGCCCAGTGCAGAGGCTACAAATGTTAATTTTCCCCAAGTAACAGAAAACTTGTGTAGTGTGAATTACTGACTCATGTCTACTTGTAATCAAAATAAATTTATGAGATAAAACAAACTTAGTCAACTGATATTAAATTAACATATGTATTCTTTGAAAAAACCATCATTCTGTCTGAAATTTGATAAACAAATAGGGTGCCGGTCTACATCCCAACTAGAGAATAGTAATTTCCTAATTCCTAGTTGTAGAAAATATGGGCACCATATGTCCAGCAACTTGGTCACTAGTCCACAAAACCCTTTCTCTTCAAATATCTTATGCCTCTGGGAACCATAGAAATAATGTAGTCTAAGGAGAGAGAACCCCCAAATTATGAAGCATCAGTAAATAGCTGGAATTTCAGGCTTCCCACTAACTAGAAAGCATCTTGAGGATTCTATGGTCATTATAAAATGTGTGTGTGTGTGTGTGTGTGTGTGTGTGTGTGTGTGTGTGTGTGTTGGTGCTCACAAGGGCTTTTGACTACTTAATTAAAAAGAAGTTACAAATAGGACAGTATAGCCTGTACTTTAACTGTGAAAGAAGAAAAAAGGAGAAATTGTGAATGTCATTGTGGGATAGCAAAAAAAAAAAAAAAAAAAAGTCAAAATTGCTTCTAGAAAAGGGGAGAACAGATGTTTGGTTTGTTAAATCTCTTTGGGCTCTGTGTTTGGGTTTAATTGTGTTGATTTCGTCATTACTAGATGTTATACAGTAGAGTGCCAACACAAAAACTGTAACCTTGAGCACTGATGCTGAGATCCAACTGGTCCACGCCCACACTTCTCCTTCCATCAAGACCCCTGTACTAGTCCGGTGAAAAGATAAAAATAAATCAACTTAAGTAACTGAAATCATGTAATATGATTTTATGTTTGAGGAAGGGATTTGGAATATAATTTTTCTGAACATTATTTCACTTTCCCCACTACCAGATACTTTTTAGTTGTAAATTTAATTATCAAGATAATGTAGAATTAGTAAAAAGAAAAGAAAAAGAAAAAAGAAAGACAGAGAGAAAGAGAAAACACACCTGGAAACAATTCTTTTCTTTTTGGAGCTTCATTTAGGAGAAGATGGTGATTGTTTTTCCCTCTTCCTATTAACCATGTCTCAATCATCACGGGTCCATTGTCACATGAATATAATCTCATAGAACTTCTGTTTGTCCATTGACAATCTGAAGTACTACTTCTGGGGAGTTTATTAAATTAACATGCTTGAGATCACGTAAGCCAGGGGTTGCAACCTCAAATGCACATGGAACTCAGAAAATTAGAAATAGATAAGATGGCCAAATTGGAGGCAGAATGGAGTGGCAGAGAATATAAATGGGAAATCATAATCTGGTTTTAATTGGATGGCAGCCACTAATGACTGTCACCACCAGCTAGCTGTCTCTATGAATGCATGATGGCTTCTTGCTGAGAAACTTCTGATATTTTTTCAAGAAACTAAGAAATAAACTAATTTCTTCAATTAAATTAGATTTTGACTGACCTACACCTATGGAAAACCTTAAAGCAGAGTTGAGATCCCTGGTCTAAGCCATGACTGTATTTACTGGAAAGTGTCTCCTCGGTTTTCCTACTTTTGTCATAATTGTCAGAGGACTACCTCAGCTACTTAAGACGTCCCCAATAACCAGAGAAGGTCTGGGTCATGTACTTGTTTTCTGTGTATGACAAGGACTGGGTGACATAGACAGTTCAGTGAGTTAAGGGTCTGCTATGGAGCATGAGGCTATGTGTTGAGATCCCCAGCACCTGTGCAACATGCCAGTGACATGTGTCTGTGCTTCCAGAGCTGGGAGGCAGAGAAAGGCTGCCAGCGGGTCTGTGATGGCCAGACAGTCTAGGGCCCACTGAGCTCAGCTTCAGTGAGAGAATGTGCCTCAAAAACTGAGGTAGACAGTGACAGAGGGAGACATCCAATGTCAACTTTAGGCCTCTGCCCCTGTCTGCATTATGCACACCAATGTGTAACACACACACGCACGCGCGCGCGCACACACACACACACACACACACACACACACACACTGAGACAATGACAGTATTATATGGCTGACTGTGTTTATGGCCTGGCGAAATCGTCGAGAATCTCTGAAGAATATAACCTTGCACTGTGTGGTGGCATGCCTCAGCCTGCTGGTGGTAGAAAGATTGAAACTGAAAATGCATATGCAAGAAAAAAAATAAGACTATTGTGGATGCTGATCTAGAGTCTAGAGGAAGACGATAAATGCTGGGAATAAGTATTCAAAAACTCGAACTCTAAACTGGAACACGCTTGAGTGGAGAGAGCCACGTGGTTCTGAAGATTGCTTACCAGTCTTCCTGTTCCTCTGAGCCTCTGCTTCAAAGGCCTCTTTCACTAATTATTAACCATGTGACAGAGTTCCATGTGGGCCCCACTGGTGATCTGAAATGGCAGGGTAAAGATATCTCCGGACACAATGCCTCAGTACAGGTTTGTCAGACAAAGGTCAATGAAAATCATACTAGACAAATATCATGCGGCGACAAATTGCCAAGACCAATATACCAGAATGGTTGAATTAGTAAAATGAAACAACATAACCAATCAAATGGGACATGAACCAGATTTGGCACTGGAGCAATCATTGTGTGCGAAAGACACAAAGAAATAACACCCACAAGAAGCTGAGCCAAGGATCCTTTGGAAAAGACCAAACTTATTTACAAACCTGTCTAGGCTTGTAAATGATGCCAAGGTACAAGTTCTCCATCCCCTCCCTGGGCAAACCTCCTTCTGGAGACAGAAATGGAAGTGTGTGGTTCAGTTACACAGGGGAGGAACTGAATCTTGAATATGTAAAGTTTATGTTATTTGTTGCCAGTTTAAATAGTAAGTTTTTTTAATTAACTTTTTTTTTGAGACAGTGTTTCACTGTAGCTTTGGAGTCTGTCCTGGAAACTAGCTCTGTTGACGAGGCTGGCCTAAAAGCCACAGAGATCCACTGTCTCTGCCTCCCAAGTACTGGAATTAAAGGCATGTGCCAGCACCGCCCAACTCAACTAACACATTTTATTAAAATATAATTATATCTTTTCTCTCCATTTCTTTTTCTTACTCCAATTCCTTCCACACTTCCCTGCAAAACTCCTGGCCTCCTCTTCCATAATTGTTATTGGTACACATATATACGTACACACACACACACACACACACACACATACCGGAATTTGTAAACACAATCTTCTCACTCCATTTAGTATCACTTGAATAAATGTGATTTTAGGACTAAACACTGGGTATTGAACAGCTAGTTAGGTGCTCTTCCCGGGAAAAGACTATTTCTCCCGCTCTCTGCATTCCTTAGTTTTATATATATATATATAGTCTATGGGATGGGTACTGTGAGATTTCCTCTTTCCATATCAGCTTGTCAATTGGTGTTACATTTTTATCAGGTCTTGTTTAGGCAGCCTGGGTGAAACTTCCCTATCGTTTCTAGAAGGCACAATTTCATAGCAGATTTCCTGGTTGTGGTACGCTCTTCCCAAAGACTCCACTAATCCTGGGTAGCTGACTAGGTTTCCAGTACCCGGTATGATTTTCCTTCCTGCTGAGCAGGCTCAAAGTCTAATTAAACAGCTGTTGGTTACTGCCAAGATATGAGCGTCACTATTGTGCCTTTAGAGCTATCTTGGCATGCTTGTCATTGTGGCTTATAGGCTTCACAACTTTGTAGGACTATTGACTACTTTCTTCCTTTGGTAGTTTGTATAGCATCTGATGATTCCATGAAGGCTGGTCCTCAGAAAGGAGGCTTTTGGGTCAGACCCAACTCTGATCCTCTATGTGCTGGGTTCAAAGTGCAGGGTGCCTTCAGGATTATGGACTTATATTCAACCCCTGGTAGAAAACCATAGACAGCAGCAATAGCCTGTTGGAGGGATTTCTTGGTTACCACTGACCAGCAATTAGAAAATGTGTTTCCCATGCCAGTTACTGGTGTTTTGTTTTTTTTTTTTAGACAGTCTATGGCTTTGGGGGGAACCAATGTTGCTTCTCTTCATTAACAGGGACACATAGTAGGCACAGGGAAAAAAAAAACTTGTGGAATTAATGAATGCGCAAAAATATTAATATAGAAATTAAATGAAACAACTTTATTTGACCTAATAATAATAACTGCAATCCAGAGAATATATGCCTTGCCCATAGCTTCTATTACAGTTCTTATTAAAATTCTATAGTAGATAAAAGCTGGTTTTCATGCTACAAATGAGGAAATGGAAGTTGAGGAAGGTAACAGAGCTAAGGTTGCATGAAAGAAGTGAGGCATGAACCTCTGAGTAATCTACTCTAAAAGCATATTCTTTTTTCATCTCATTTGTTTACTATTATCCAAATAAGAATGTCCACAGTGACCCATGCTATTCAAAGATACAGAAAATGTATGTCCAAATCATTTGCTCTCAACTCCTGCCCTTTCTATGGTATCCTGTCCCCAAATCAGCTTTGTCCCCCCAGCCCCCACTGAAGTTCTCAATAAAGGTCTGCTTTGGAGGGTTTTACACAGCAGTCACCAGCACACCCTGGCTCTGTAATAAATGGTGATGTCAAAACTACCCTAAGAGACAGAAGTCATTTCATTTTACTTCAAGATATGAGTCACCATCTGGAAGCCCAGATATGCCAATCTTAATTTAGGACCAGATTTTTTAAATCTAACTGCAATGTGTGGAAAATGCTTATCAGTATTCAAACTGAATACTTGGGTCACTCTGCCTAGCAAACATTCATTTTGTTAGGACCCTTGTGCACGGGTAAAACTGAATGGGTTCTGCAAATAGCTCAATCCCATTTCTGTATTAGTCCAGGCTCTTATTTGACGGGAGTGGAAACCCACTCGAGAAAGAATAAAATGTTTAAGAAGGAAATTTGTTGTAAGAAAATACAGTGTCTCCTAGAGCCTCAGGGCAGCAATGCATTGGAGACTCAGAAACAAACCAGGTGAGGTGTCAGTACCTTTCCTATACTTCAGTCCTCATGACAAAATAGCCATCCATGCCTGAGATTGTAACCCTCCACTCAGGAGCTCATCAGAGCTGGGAATTCCACATGCCCTTCTGGTTTGTGTCGTTGACCAGTCCTGGGCAGATCACTGATGCTGCAAGACAGGAATCCTACTTCATGGACATACTTGTTTGTGTGGTAATCATCAGAATGGCGGAGTATGAAGGACTGTCCCCACAAAGAGCAATGGCGAGGAACAGCAGATCCTGACCACTTTAGCCATTCTCAGCTGCTCACTGCTCTAACCCATACGACAAAAGAAAAAATTCCCCAACTGTGTGACACAAATATAGAAAATTCAAGGTACACGTTCACTGACCGTGAATGTTTAATGCATCAATATTTATCACAGAAAACTGGCTCCTTAGATACTATGGCATGCATAGTCTTTGGTGCATAAAGTGACCTTTAACCATGCTACATTCTATAACTACCCCCCTCCCCCATCTTTCTAAAAATCAGTACACTGTGTTAAGTCTTCACCTTATTATATGATTTTTGCTTTGATGAAACCAATTTACTTCTTTGTCCTTTAGTTAAGTTATCCAAGCTTCCTTCTGAGAAAAAATTGCCCCATTCCTGCTAGGAACTCCAATATAGCCTTACTGGTTATCTGCGTGATCTCAGGTTGACTGTGTCTCTGCATCTTTTGTGGATCATATGACTTTCAACACCTCATACCTCCTTGCCCACAAAAACTGTCCTTCAGTGTGAGAGGAAAGGAAAACATCATCCTTAGCTACCATTCTTTCTTGACAATGTCAACACCAACCTTCTAAGATTAATCACATTTCAAGATAATGGTTTAGATGGAATGTATACCAATAGATGTATCTGGCTCCATCTTACCAGGACCCGGTCTTTAAATAAGCAGATCCCCTTTTGACCTGATACCAACCAGACTGTTTTGTTTTTCAGTATCCACCTAGAGTCTAGTCCTTCCAAGCACAAATAATCCCCATTCCTCTTTCTCACTCTGCTTGCTGAGCAGTTGTCTGATTCAGAGACAAACTTTCCCTTTTTCCCCAAGACTGGCTTCTATTATGTATCCCATTCTGGCCAGTGATGTGAATTTATGTCTCTATCTACACAGGCTTTTCATAACCCTACAACTAATTTCTAAGCCTTTCTTGATTCAAATACAACTTATTCAAGTTGCGGGCTGTGGCTTACCTGCACTAGACAGACTTGGAGTCAGTTCAAGACTTACTGGCATCTTTACCCCATGCAAGTTATTGAGCCAAAACAAATGGAATGAAATCAGATGTCATGCTAACCTTAAAATGTCGTGATCAATGCATTCTGTATTCAGATACACCCAACCAACTCTCAGGTCTGGGGAAAATCAGTGGCAAATTTACTTGCACGTGATTTCCAAGGAACACCACGAACCATTTTCCCGTTCCTCTCAGTGCACTAATACAGATATGAAATCTGCTTTATCCTTCTTAACATTTCCAATTAAGGATTTTAAAGGTACTTCTATATCAGGCTCTGTGCCAAATACTCTACATATGTGAGTGACTCAAGTGGGCAGTCAAGTTTGAAGGCATAACCCTACCCTTTAATCTTTACAATTTTGGGGATGTACATCCATCTATTTGCCCCACTCGATTTTATTATGCAGCCTAGGGAAACTTCTGCTCATCTCTCACCACGGTCCATGTGACTGGGGTCTGTGCAGAGACAAGTCAGACCCTTGCACATCTGAAAACTTCCCAAGGTTGCTCAGGCAGAGCAGCAAGGGGATTAGCAGCATCAAGGGAATGATCTTTTCCCTCTGACTTTTACTGGCTTCAAACTCTATCTTTTGTTTGTCTTCTGACTTGGACACTAGTGTGTGGTATGTCAACCCATCTCCAAAGGTCTTCAGAAACAATCAGGATGTGAGCCCTTGAGGTCTAATCAAGTCTCTATCAATTATATAGTATTTCTGAGCTGAAAAGGACATTTTGGTGCAGAGTTTAAAGACCTCGACATTTAGACCTTGGAATCTAATATTTGGGGATTCTGTCCTTGCTCTGTAATTTTCTATGTGACCCGGGGTGAGAAAGTTAATGTCTCTGAGACTCGAACTCTTTCACCTGCCAAATAGAAGCTCTTCTCCTGGGAATCGGGATTAAGTAAGATAACACAAGCACGGAGGCCATTGTGAGGGATGAGAGCACTGTCCCACACATCATTTCAGACATGGAGAATCTTGCTTGTTGTTTGGAAAGAACCTCTTCAGTAGTGATTCACACTATGCATAACACCCTGAGTGTAACACTGACTAGATAGTGTCACCTCTGCAAACCACGTTCCTCCTACATCACAGTCAGAAAGAACAGGCATTTGGGGCACAGAGGGCAAAGCTTGAGGAGCTGCATTCCGTCCTCACTTTTCAGGTCAACAACTATGTGGCATTATATTAATTGCTTAAAGTCCCTGACCCTGTGTCGCCTTCTTAAAACAGAAATGGATTCCATTTTTACCTTGAAAGGGATACTGATACATTTTAGTTTGTGTATATGTTTTAATTTTTTCAGGTGCAGTCTTGTGTAACATGACTTTGAACGCCATTGACTAGCCGATGATAACTTTGAACTTCTGCAACACCTACCTCCACCTCCTGAGTGCTAGGGATTCTGATGCTCAGTACCAGTCCTTGTTAATGCAGTGGTGGGACCTGAACTCGGGGCTTTGTTTGTGCAGAGCTGCATCCCAAGCCCAAGACAGAGTAAACCAATATAGATAAGGCAGCTTGTGAAATGTGGCAAAAAATATTAAATATTTGTTGTGCTTGGATTTAGTCGTAATACTATTGAGTTTTGCCCATTCTTATTCTTACCCTACTTGAGACAGGTTCTCTAGTTTGGACTGGGCTTAAATTCTCAGTGGAGCCGAGAATAACCTGGAACTCCAGATCCTCCTGTTCCACCTCCAAATTGCTGAGGTTAGAAGTGTGTGCCATTATACCCACTGTTTATAATGCTGGGAATTGAACCAAGTATATTATAATAATGTTAGGCAGTCTATGACCATCATGAATTACAATCTGAGCAATATGCACCTCTTCTTGTTCAAAGTTTTGGAGAGACATAGTCATCCATCATTGACTTCTCTGTGGCTGTTTTTGTGACCCACCAGAGTACAGTGTGTACTTGTGGCAGTTCACAATCCCGCCTGAGCCTCACACATTTACTTGCTATCTGGACTTTCAGGAGAAAGGTTGTTGTTTTTGCTGCAAGGAAAGCAGTGTACGTAACTGAGTCCTTAAAATCTAAGTACTGATTTCTGTCAGTCCCCTGTTTTGCCGATGAGGAAGTAAAGGTTTAAGAATTATCCTGTGAACATTCCAAGGTGAAAAATAATAACTGACAGAGCTTTAACTCAAGGCTCTTTCTTAAGAATCAAAATTTATATTCCTGACCATATTTCCCCAACCTTTTATTTGGTGATGTAGTGACCCTCTCATGTAGATAGTACAAAGAACACATATCTAACAAGTCCGGCTCCAGTTCCATTTCACCTGCATTGAGGACTCCTGTGGGGTGCTGTTTAGCCTGGCATTTTGTGGTAAGACTTAGCCTGGCTACAGAAATGCTTTGCAATGGTCTTCCACGTGGATTAGCGTACCCTGGTGGAAACTCTGCCCTCACCAAGAGACCTCTGGAGCACCAGCTATGGAGTTCATGCATTAGTTCTGTACTGTGGCTTACTTTCCTGCTAGCCTTTTGGAAGACTAGCTAGTAGATGCAGAGTCTATTAAAAATGTTTGATTCTAGAACTTTGCCTGCCTAAGGCTAATTTTATTCAAGATGGTTCCATTTCCCTTTGATTCAGTTTTGAAATGTATGCATAAGATTCAGGTCCTGGGAAAACATTCCCATGAGATCAATTTGCAAGATTCTCTAGTTTACAAAGACAGATCATTCTCTTGTGTGTTTGTTAGTTTGATATGGAAATTCATGAGATTGCCCTACATCCACTTGCTAGTGTGCTCAAGATTTTCTTTGTAAACCCAGAAACTACAAGGCACACTCTGGGCCTTGGTCTTTCTTTTTTGGAACCAGTATTGGAGATGTTTTCTTAAGAATGAAAACTTAAATTACCAGGACAGGGGAAATTAATATCAAATCTACACTTCTGGAAGTTCTTTGTGACAGTTAAAGAAGAACCAGAAATTTGGGCCAACATAAACCCACATTATATTCTTCTAGTGATAATTATATTTTCTGACATATCCAATAGTCTAAATGCTTAGTTTAAGATGGTAGCTGAATTTGTGAGGTGCCACACTGTTGGTGCGGCCTCCATGCTGAGATTGGTGGTGGTGGTGGGGTACCGGTATTGAGACATGGAGGCTTTTTTGCATAACAGCAACCTTTATTTTGCCCTGAGCTAAAGCCTTTTAGACCTCTACTGCTTCTGTGGAAAAACACTGGCCAGAAAGAACACAAACATCCTTGTCAATTGCAGACCACAAGGAAGTTCCACTATTGGTCAGGGGGGTGAGGGCACCTAGATCACAACAACTTCCCTCCCATTTTATTTTATAAAATAAACGGTATCTGTCTTGCTACTATGGGAGGAATACCTTGCCTGTCATGGGGAATAGCCCTCTAATATTTCCTGTCTTAGGTGGCATCCTGCCCCCAAAGTATTGCCTGTCCATGGCTACCCAGACACATAGCCCTAAATCAAGTATTCCCAGGACTGACAGCGCCAATGAGCCAGACCAGCACTGTAACCATCTAACATGCACTAACTGGGTGGTTAGCAAAAGCAGTATTTCAAACACCTCTTATATGTCGTTTGAGTTTCATAACAGTAGCAGAAGCCTGCAATACAGTGCCATGAGTAATGCATATAACATGATTAACTGTTGAAAAGTCCAAAGATAGTTTCCTTGTTCCTGAACCAGAGCCACTTGTTGGTTTAAGGTCAATATGCCCAATTGAATATGTCCATTAAAATTCTTTTGCATGTCCAAAGCATTGCTGACTCTTTTAGCCAGCTGGTTGACAGTCTTAGCCGTGTGCACAGTCTGGGAGAGAGCAACTCTGGCAGCAGTATCTGCCATGGCCAAGATCTCTTTTCTGCTGATCTTTTATGGTCTAGCTCTTGTTGCCATATTTGCTGATACTCCTGACACCACCATGGTGTCCCCCAGGCCGGGCACCGACTGGGCCAGGGCAGCATGCCTTTTGCCACAGCCAGCTATCAAGGCTCTGCTCCAGCTGCCTTCTGGCCCCAGACACACTCTCTCTGGGTCCAAACTGCTACATGGAGCAGAGCAGAGCTCAGGGAAGCAGGCTCGCTGCTCCTGCTCTGGAACCATTGAAGGGGCCCCACTTTAACAGTCTTTTAGGGAATTTGGGCGTTGTCAATCTAGCAGGGGTGCTGCATTCTTGGGGTTATTTTACATCAACATTTCAGGGGCTCTTGGCGAATCAAACCAGAAATTTGTAATGAATACACAGGTTATCATCCTCTGTGGAGACAAAAGCAGAACCTCTTTTTCAAAGCATCAAATTTTTAGGCCCATGTTTTAAAGTCAAAATACAATTCAGTTCCTAGAATCAAATGTCTTTCTCCAGTCCAGAACACAAAAGACAACACAATCAACATAATAGCATACATCTGCACTTATTCTATCTTTTTGTGGCCCTCAATTCACCCTCCTGTCTCCTCTTTATTACTTCCCTACTGGCCAGTCTTCAGAAGGGCATCCCTCAGAGCATCACTGGGGATGAAAAAAACACATACTTCTTTTAACCTGATTTGGCTTGTTCCTAGTCTGGAACATTTAAACCCTTTCCCGTAATAAACCAGGGGCTAACTTGAGCTATTGTTTGTAGGAAATCTTTGGCTGTCTTTCTTGTTACTTTTGTGCCTTGTTGCTTTAAGAGTTTCAGTTAATTTTTGAGGTCTTCAATTCACCTTCCTGCCTCTTTATACTAGATAATCTTTTGGAGGGTGTCCCTCAGAGTATCTCTAGGGATGAAAAAAAAAAAAACACATTACCTTCTTCAGTATGCTCCTCGATTTAGCTGGCAGACAGAGTGACCCCGTTCACAAATCTCCACTTTCCAGATCTTGGTGGATAGTTGAGACTGGTGGAGGGTGCTGGGATTGAGACACGGAGGTTTCATTTCAGGTGAAAGTACAGCAACCTTTATTTTTTCCTGAGCTAAAGCCTTTTATACCTCTACTGCTTCTGTGGAAAAACACCAACAGGAAAGAACACAAACATTATTATCAATTACAGACCACAAAAAAGTTCTGCTATTGGTCAGGGGGAGTGAGGACAGCTAGACCACAACAGTGAGGGGTCTGTTTTAAAATACCAGGAAACCCTTGGAAAGTGGAACGAGCAATTGGAATACAGTAGTAAAAAGTATTGTTTAGGGTTATTTATTAATACCATGTTTATAAGTCTACTTTATATTTATTTTTGACAATCTCTCTCTTTCTCTCTCTCTTGTTCTTGTATACATGTTCATGAGCTATGGCATCACATGGAGGTTAGAGGACAACCTTGCATGTTGGTTCCTTCCTTCTACCTTGATTTACCTAGGGTCTCTTTTTCCATTATGTGTATACCATGCACCAAGCTATCTGGCCCATAGATTTTCCAGAAATTCTCCTTCTTATGCCTCTTTCATGGAACCACTAATTATAAAGTAGTGCCTTGTGCCTAGTTTATGTGGACTTAAGGGGGTACCTGCACTCAAGTCCTCAGTCTTTCACAGGAAGCATTTACCAACTCACTTGTCTCTTTCTATTTTTATGCTTTATATATTGAATAGTACCAGCCTAGGGAACTTTTGTGCATGGAATTTATACCAATTTACTATGGAATTGATCTCAATGGAGCATCTTGTAAAGGGCTTACTATGTGTTTAAACCAGCATTGACTGACAAATAACTCCATGACAGGCACTAGAATGAGTGCTGAGGACATGAAAACTGGAAGACAAAAAAAAATTCCACTTTACTTTCCCCAACACTGATATTATTAAGATTTATTCCCCAATTCAGTTAATCCATGTGTTGCAAGGAGAACCAGGCCGCTTGCATGTCCCAGCCGCTCAGCTACCTTAGCCCAGAAATAACAACACAGAAACTGTATTAATTAAAATACTGCTTGGCCCATTAGCTCTAGCTTCTTATTGGCTAACTCTTATATTAATTTAACCAATTTCTATTAGTTTATATCGTCATGAGGCAGTGACTTGCCAGGTAAAATTCCCAGTGTCTGTCTCACTTTGCCTCCTTTCACCCAGCATAATATTTAGTTTCCCTGCCTAGCTAAGTTCTGCCCTATCAACAGGCCAAGATAGCTTCTTTATTCATTAACCAAGACAGAAGGACCTCCCATATCATTTCCCCTTTTCTGTTTAAAACAAAAAAGAAGATTTTAACTTTAGCATAGTAAAATTACATATAACAAAACAGATATCAAGCAAGAATTACAGTTACAATATTTCTATTTAATTTATCTTTTATCATAACTAAGGAAAACTATATCTACAACTATAAATTCTTCAACCCCATTAAAGACTCCAGAAGGATATAATATTCCCTAAGTAAACAGGAAGTACATTGTAAGCAACTTCCAAAATTCTAGAAATGACAGAGACATCTTGCTGCCTGGATAGTCACCCAAAGTTTTTCTGTACCATTGGGGTATCCATATTTAGCCTATAGGCCCAAAGTATCCAACAGACTTTTCCATGAAGCAGGAGATTTCAAAGACAGTTCTGCCTATATTGGAAGTTTGTCAGTCACTTTCATCTGTGTCCTGCAGAATGTCTAGCAGATTCTTTCATGAATTAGGAACCCTGAAGAATCATCTCACCTTTAGGCAAGTTCAGCAGTCATTTTTCTGTAGGCTCTGCAGGTCGAGTTAAGAAGTTCAGGCAAGAGCAGTTTCTTGCTCAAACGGTTAGCAAACTCCATAAGGAGCCTCTTTGATGCCCATCCTTTTCTTGAAGTAATTTCTGCTGCCAGGAACAGACTTGTCTCACTGTCATAAAAAGTCTTAAGTTCTTAAACATTTTAAATGCCATATTCTTAAGGTCTCTAAAAGATTTGAAGCACATCTATCTAACTGAACTATATCTCTATATATCTAGAAAACCTAATATGACTACAAGCTTGACTAATATAGATGACTATCTATTAACTCATATTTCTTAATTATACTTTTAAATGAACTACACAACCACAATACCTTAATCAAGATCAGAAATATACATATAACAAGACTGACCTTAAATTTACATTCATGAACCATGATCCATATCAATGCAAATTGTTCATATCTATGTCATATCCCCCTTTAAATGTAAATAAACAATTACAAACTATCTTTGGGAATATGAGCATAGTGATGTCCATACTACTTCTTGCTGTTTTGGGTCACTGTTAATTAGGTCTTTCATGATGTATCCTGTGTGCTAGGTTCATCTCAGTCAGCAGTTGGACAAAGTCATTTTTTGAGGGTGTTCACAGTGACCTTTCAGGAGGTTTTGGTCCATGAAACCATATTCGCCTGGAACCAATTCACAGGTTCTCATCTTTTGTGAAAACAAAAGAATAACCTCTTTTCCCAAGCAACATGTCTTTAGAGCCAAATTTTGAAGTCAAGATGCCTTACAATATAGATGCTGGTTGAGTTTATCAGCCCATATAATGATATGTCTCTCTGTACTCAGCTTTTTCACAGTCAAAAAAATAGAAAAAAACATAATAGTATTCATAATCCAGACTCTTTGTGAATTTTCCATTGTTACATGGCTTATTTTTCTTTACTCCTTTTAATCTATGATTATCTGTACTCTGTTTCTTTAAAGACTTTTATAAAAATTGATTTACTTCTTTTTCAACTCTCTATACTCTTTTTTCTCTCTTTCAAGCCTATGTCTACTTATCCAACACTATGACTCATCTAGATTTGTCTTTATTGTAATATCTGTAATTATTTTCTGACCAGAAGTGCTTCTTAAAATGCTGAACACTTAAGAAACTAAGCTGCAACATTAATAGGTCACATATGGTAATTCCTACTTGTCTCACACTGTCTAAAACTTAAGATGCACTATTAATATGGTATATACGGTACTGCCTATCCACTCAGCTCCGCACAGTCCAGCATGGAGGAGCTGTTCACTGCCTCTGAGAGACATGTATAGTGCCCCATCTCTAGGCACATAGCCAGTCCATGCTGTTATTAAGTAAGCTACAGCAGTCTCCTCATAAACCCCATCCAAATGCTCTGTCTTCTGAAAGAGCAAGAGGTTGCACTGGCAGCATAGCCCAGAAAGCTGGCATTTTAAAATGGCCATGGCCTTTTTTCTGCTATGGCTGAATCAGGAAAATCTCTCTCAAAGGAGCTGTGGCAAGCTGCTAGCAAACAGCAAAAAGCTGTGTTAAACTCTGTATTTTTTTTGTCTAGAATTCCTTTTCAAGCCCTCTCAGGTTTTATGTGGATTTAGTTGGCCACATGGGTGCCAGTCTGTTGCAAAGAGAGCCAGGCCACTTGCTCATCCTGGCCACCCAGCTAGCTTAGTCTTGAAATAACTACACAGAAACTGTATTAATTAAAAGACTGCTTGGCCCATTATCTCTTTCTTCTTATTGGCTAACTCTTATATTAATTTAACCCATTTCTATTAATTTCTATATTGTCATGTGGCAGTGGCTTACTGGGTAAAATTCCCAGCATCTATCTCCAGTGGATCCATGGCATCTCTCTAACTCTGCTTCCTTTCTCCCAGCATGACATTTAGGTTTCCCCCACCTACCTAAGTTCTGCCCTATCAACAGGCCAAGGCAGTTTCTTTATTCATTAACCAAGATAGAAGGACCTCCCATATCATCTAGGCTCATTTCCTCCAAAGAAGTTGTGCTGCTTTATTAATGAATGGTAGCTCTCCGGTCCCCAAGTCAACATCCTATGTAACTTACATTAAATTTTTCAACATAATATTATTTTAAAAAAAACATATAAAATTTTTCTCTGAAGCTTATATTTAAAAATTTAAGATAAAAAATTAGCTGGCAAGACATTCAGAAAAGCAATGCTTCTTTATGGAGTTTGGAGTCATAATATACTGAATGAATATATTGGAAACAGTAGAATTAAACTTTACATTTGTAAAGAAATGATATCCTTTTTAAAGAAAGGATAGTATGAACTTAGAGAAAAATGGTTGCGCTCATCAGCTAGGTTTGCTTCAGGTGATAAACTTCCACTAATGAAACCTAAAACCACACAAGCAATTTTAGTAAGAGCATCCCACTGGGGCCTTGTTCTGAAATCACTATCAAATGATGCTTCTCTGTTTCTGTAAATCATAATTGTAAATCACTTCCCTTTTCTGTCTCCCTCTCTGCTTTTTCTGTGAGATGTCAAGCTGAACATTTATCTCTATTAGTCGCCTTCTGCTCAGCCTGTCCACTGCTAGACTGCTCTTTAGTTTTATCACCACAATCCTGTTTATGTGTTGTTTCCAAAAAATCCCCAGCATTTACTAAAACCACTCCAGCTGCATCTTCAGTGTGTCAAGTCCCTTCATTCCCCACCAGTCCCATATTCTAAAATTCCCAAACTGACAACTCTACTAGCCCAAAGGCACTCTTAATAAAGACATTCTGTTTTATTTAATGGGGTTTTGGCCACCTCATTTCTTTAGAATGAAGGAGAAGAAGGGGACAACAACGCTGTCAGGGTGAACGAGAAAGCTCCTTGTGATGGCCTTTCAGTGTTGTGGATTGACAAAACATCTTGTCTCTTTGCAAGGGTGGGTTAATGCTTTCCCATGTTATGGTACGTCTAGATGGGAAACTGGCTATGGTCATTGTTTATGGGTTTGGAAAATATTTTCTGATGTGGAAGTCAATGATCACAAAGTCCCTTTAGCTGAACTTTTTCATTATGACTTTTTCTCACCATAAATATGAAACAACCTCTCATCATAGGTAAAACAACACACTATTTTTTAAATAATAAGTAAAAGAAATTGGAGCTGGAAAGAATAAGGAGGAAAGATGGATGGAAAAAGTTTGACCAATGAATGCTAAGTTATAATATGAAAATAATAAGAAGTTCTGATACAATATTCACAGTAGGGGAATTCAGATGAAAGTAAGACACTGTCCCATTTCAAAAGACTCCAAGAAAGGATTGTAAGGGTCTTTGTCATAAAGAGTCAATTCATGTGTGGTGTGAGGAGACATATGTATTTAACCTGATTTAAATATTATACAGTATAACAATCAAAATGAATCTATTAAAACAACATGCTGCCCCATTAATATGTTTAATATCTTTTTAATGTATTGGCTGAAAATAAGTTGAATAAAAGCAAACAGTCAAGTAACATAACTAAAGTGTTCTTATAAGTATTATAGGGTACGTATTCCCTGAATCAGGAGTTGAAACTTTGAATGACTCTTTCATTGAGGTCTGCCAATGTTTACAAACCTTTGTGTTCAATGGCAATTTATTCATAATGAAAAAAATGAGTTAGTTACTGAAGATGATACAAAGTGATGAAAATATTTTTAGTCTTAACAAGAGTGAACTGATTTAAAAAGAAAGAAAAGTGTCTTATGTGATAAAAAAGAAAGAAATCCACAAGCTTGAAAAACCCTGTCAAGTACACACCATGCTGAACCTGAGATGGGTTAATTTAAAAAGCAGAGCAAATTCTGTCACTGCCCAGGCGTGTTTTCCTGCTATCATGTATCAGCAAAGTCTTTGAAAACATAGACTTGTCTTTAGAAATGTGGGTTGTTGTGCTACCTGAAAAACATTTATTAAAAAAAAATATTCTTTGTAGATGGGTACTTTGCTTGTCTACGTAGCATATGAACACAGTGCCTGCAGAGACAGGAAGAGGCCATTGGATTCCCTTGGAACTGCAGTTGCAGAGAGTCAAAAGCTGTTATTTGTATACTGGGAATTGAACCTGTGTCCTCTGGATAGCCAGTGCTCTTAACCACTGAGACATCTCTTCAGCCCCCACCCCAAAGATATTTTTTATTGACCTATGTTCATGTTACAAACCAGTGTTTCATTATGGCATTTCCTTACATATATATGATATGCATAATTCACCTTCACTTTTTATCTATTGTTTTTTTTCCATAACCAGCTAATTTTCCCAGTTAAAAAATTTGCATATAGGTGTTAAATAACCTCAGTGTATTTTGGTGGTTCTCCTTCACCCTGTCTCTCCCAACCCCTGCTACTCCTGACCCTCCCTTGTAGTCTCCTCCCTCTATTGAATAAAAAAATTAAAGAAAGCATCTCTAGTTTTAAAATTTTTTAAATTTTATTTGTTTTGTATGTGAATGTCTTTATATTTCTACTGCCTGTTTTCAGTTGGGCTATTTGGTTTTTGTTGTTGTTTTAATATTCTATATATCAATTCCTATCTGATATATAATTTTCAAGTATTTTGCTCCCCTTTTGGGGGCTGCCTCTTCATTCTGCTGATTGTTTCCTTTGTTAAGCAAGAATGTTTAGTCAGACATTTGACTCTGTTTGCTTTGGTTTCTTCTGCTTTAGGGATGTATCCAAAAGAAAAAGAAAAATAAAGACAAAAAAGAAAGAAGAAAAGAAAAACCAGTGCCCATTCTAATAAGGTGTTCTCTCCTTTTATTATAGTCGATTCATCATTTCAGGTCCCACATTTAAGTCTTTGATACATTTTGAACTGATCTGATAGCCAATGAGAGAGAGCAATCTAGTTTCATTCTTCTTCACCTGAGCTTTTAATTTTTCCCCAGCACCGCTAACTGATAAGACTTTCCTTTTGCTCCAGTATGTCTTTTTGGAAATCGGTTGTAGGCATGTGGAATTACTTCTGGGCTCTTTTCTCTGCCTGCTTGACCTGTGTGCATGGATTTACCTAGAGCCATGCTATTTTCATCACTACAACTTCAATGCACATTTTGAGTCAGGAAATGTAACACTTTCTGCTTCATTCTTTTTGTTCAAGGTGACTTTGAGTGTTTAGACATTTGTGTGTCCATACTCATTTTTATAATGGTATTGTTACTTCCTAGTCTGTGAAGAAGGTCATTGGTATTCTTAGCAGCATAGCATTTTAAAAAAATCTGTAGATTCTTTTGGTCAATATGAACTTTATAATAATGCTAATTCATCTAATCAATGAACAACACGGGGTGTCTTTCATTTACTGTCTGTTTTCAATTGACTCAATCAATGCTTTATGATTTTCATTATGGATATTTTACACTTTTGGTTACATTTATTCCTAATTTTAAAAAATGCTCCTGTAGCTATTATATGCAGGGTTGCTTTCTTAATTTCAATTCCTGATAATTTACCATAGGGTGATGACGACATGGTAACTCTTTTTGGGTGGTAGTATTGTGTCCTCCAAGCTTCAGTCTCTCTCCTCTTCTTTCTTTCTGTGTGGTTTTATTGTTTGAGTAAAGCTAGGCTTGTAGAATGTGCTTGCAAGGATTTCTTTATTCAATAACCCAAGAAATCACGGTGGTGTTTATCCTTTAAATATTTAGTAGAACTCAACAGTGCAATCAGGAGGTTCAAAATGTTTAAAAATTGACATCTAGCTTTTATACCACAGTTGGTTTTGGATGTGTATGTTTCTACCTATCCTCATTGACTCTTAATTATAGCCTTCTATGGAGTTTTTTTGCAAGGCAAAGAAAATAGTTCTAAATTATTTTACTGAATTTTAAGTGCTTTCTAAATGTTTGATGATAAAAAAATTTTGTTGAAGTGAGAGCTGCATGTGATGGGAGTTCTAATGTTCTCTATTCTTTCTCTTCTTGTTGTTTTAGGGACTGGTATTGTAGGGGGAGTTGACTGAGCAGCTTCCTTTGGGACTGTAATGAACAAAGCTTCCATGAACATTTTTATATGCTTCTTGCCTAGTTGTCCTCATTATTCTTGGGCACATGCCTACAAGAAAGCTAACGGTTTTCCACAGAAGTGAAAGTACTGCCTTGCTCATATCATTTTGCCTGTTGACATCTTTTATGAGCTACTCAGTGTCCTTCCAATAAACAGGGGGCCATTTAACTTAGATTTTAACATCTGTTAAATATTCTCCCCAGACTGCCTTTCATACTTTCCTCCCAGCTCATCTTTAATGACAGCAATTCCCAGGTTTGACTTGAACACGGTCATTTATGAGTCACTTTCTATTTTGTTTAGGGGAAAACCTTTCTATTTACCGAGAAAGGATCAAGCAAAACTAGGAAGGAGACAGAAAGGAGTTCTGTCTCGGACGCTGTGATCATCAAGACTGCATTTTCACAAGCACCATCCTATCTAGACTCTCCATGTCTGTTGTGTACTACTGAGGACAGTACAAGCTTAGTATGAGCCATCTGAGCTATCTCCATAACTTCAGTCCCCACATTAACCCCATTAATCTGAATATAATGTGAGGAAGAAAACTTTAACCTTAAGTTGAAATGTATATACTTTTGTGGCCAGTTTCTCTCCAGAGTTATTTCATGACCATCGTTAACTTTCATTCACATTTCTTCAGGGAACTGAACACTTCATCTTCTGCTCACAGATTACTATTCTTTAACTGTTTGCCAACAGACTTACATCTCACCAAGGAAGAGTACCCATAGTCTCAGGCTGCTCATTTCAGAGTCACACACTGATAACTTATATGCAGGGATATGTTTAATATTTCAAAGTTGCATTCTTTTAAATTACATAGCAAAATGCTGCCCTTTACTCTCACAACTTAACCTTTCAATTATTTGTATGCATTTATATCATTTATAACACTTCCATAACTTAAATAATAGTTAAGATTTTGTTCATTGAAATGTTAAGGTCTAATTTACATCACCTTATAGCTGAACACCTTTATCTACGACAGTCAATATCACTCAAATATCTAAAGTAATACTATGGAGGTTTGCAATCTGGGCCAGGCTATGAAGAGCAGTATGTAATTACTATGCTGTTGATTCTTCACGATTAACTTAGGAGATATTCTTATAGCTTTAAGAAACTCACAGAGTTTAAGGCACAAATCCATACTACATGATTTACACGCTACAGAGTTGGGATTTGAACCCTTGTTTGGCTAATTACAGAGTTCAGCAGTCTTTACCAAATCCTTTTCCCATCATTGTTGACTATGCTATTTGCCATTTCATAATAACAACAAAGGCTCTACCATCCAGTTAACCAAGATCAGTTCAGTTTATTATTATCAATTGCTATAATCGGTGTGGAGTGTTCTTATGGCTTTGCCTGTGCTAAAAATCTCAGGAAATCAGTACCTACTTGATTTTTCCTCCCAATTTCTTTCAGTAAATTTTGAGGCTATCAGTAAATCTGTCAGGCACATATGCATTTTATTATGATAAAATTTCAACCATTTTGTTACAGCGGCTATAGCAATGGAAAACAGTGGTGACAAACCACCCCAGTTTGAAGGGCATTTTAAACATGGTACTAAATGCTTTATGAGTTTTTACTTGCCAATCCCTAGAATTTCTTGGTGACTTAATTCCAAATGGATTAAATAAATAAAAGATGACAATATTGGCCCACTGAATTGAAAATTTCAGAGAGGGACCAGCAGCAATGTGTTGAGAGCTGAAAGGGATCACAAGAGCCTGGTTCCTTGTTCTCGTATCTCACTTTTCTCTGCATCAGTTCACATTCTCTCCAAAGTTCAGCTCATGTCTTCAAGTTTAACAGAAAGAAATCTTCTTTTAACCAAGCATTTCTACGTAGACTTCATTTTGAGTTTGATTTAGCCAAGTTGGGTCAAAATAATCCCACTTTCTGGCCACTTTTGTGACTAGGGAAAGACTGTTTGGCAATGTCTAAGTCACAGTACTATCCCAGAGCTCCTGTCCACTGCACAGTGCAAACTAAAGATAGACAGGAAAGTGCCTAGACTAGTACTAGAGAAAGGAATAAGGCACAGATAAGCAGGAGCAGTGGCTATAAATGCAAACCGTGGTGCTCATCAGCATTTCCCTTCAAGTGTATGATGCTGTGGTTGCTGGGTATTTGCCAGCTATAAAACATAAAACCAATAATCAATACAAAGTTCTTCAGGATACTTGTATGCCCCTCTCTATCCCCATGGAGGCTATGTGATCAATATTGCTCATTCCACTCCTAATATGGAACCACAGCTCTTGACAGTCATTCTAGCATCCATAATGGGACAAAGGGTTATACCTAGTAAAGTAGAAACTGTAAATCCTTCTCCTCATTGAGCAGATTCTCCAAGAACAAAATCCATATGAACACAGCTATAAAATCTAATAAATACTAGTGACTCTTGATAATGTTCTTGATAATCTGATCCAAATGTCAAACCTGGCAGCCATTCTTATATTGTAGTTTCTTCATCCATAGCTAAGAACACATACATGGTTTGGGTATAAGAAAGAGGTGGAGGCAAATGGATAAACACACAGATTCACTTAAATCCAGTATTAGGTACTCACAAAGAAAATATAGGTCTTAAAATAACACACATTTATTACCTCATAGTGCCCCTGCATTGGACTCTGGGCATGATTTAGACATTTTGTTTTCTTAGAGTCTTATCAAACTTTAGCCAGGTGCAAGCTCAGGCCATGCTGTCATCAAATACTTTACTGTGGAAATGAAGACTTTTTGCTTCCAAGGGTGGTGTCTAGACATTGTCTGTACGAAGGACAGGCTTCCTATTCTCTTGCTGAAGAGGCCAGGGACCACCCAAAAATTTGAAAGATTCTCTTTAGTGCCTTTCCAATATGCACATTTCTTTAGAGCACCACAGCTCACTGACTCAGCACCAGCAATAAAGAATCCATCCATCTATATCTGATGATGTATTATCAGAAAGGTTGCTTTATTTTGACAGGTAATACAACCTAATTTTGATCTTTGCTTTTATGCATGTGTGTGCAGATGGCAGGGGTCAATGACAGGTGTCTCTGTCAATCACCCTCTGCCTTATTTTTCAAACCTGAGTATCTCCCTGAACCTGAAGCTTGCTGACTCATCTAGAGTAGGTAGCTAGCTGGTCAGCAAACTACCGTAGCACTGTGATTACAGGTACAGTTCCCCAAGGCTGACTCTTATTAAATGTTGTTATGGAGATTTGAACTCATGTTCTCAAGATTATGTGGCAAGTACTTTACCAAAAAGCCATCATCCCTGCTGTAGTTTTTAGAATTACATACAATCATTCTTTATATATTGTGTTAGTTAGGAGTAGGTCACAAATGCCATTCTTGCAATGAAGTATTATAAAGGGAAAGAATGTAAGTTATTCTTCTAATACACAGAATTTCAAAGTGTATAAACTGCATATAAATGTTACAACATTTTTATAGAATAATTTTAACATCCCCAGATATTGGTGCCTTTGTGTGGGAGTCTAGAATCAATTCCCCATGGACACTGAGGAATGCGTCATGTTGGCAAAAACCATTTCCAAAGTCTGACCACTTGAGATAACACCATCAGTGAAAACATGTGTGATCACTCCCCTATGGGGTTTTTATTTCTTACAGGAAATGATGATAAAATATTTGACACATACTTGTAGAGATGTGATTGTGGATGTGCTGGAGTGTAGGTCACGGTGATCTGAGGGTACAGCATGAGAGGAACAAGGTATCAGTGACCTGAAAGAGTAAGGAAGGATCCTCCGAGGAAACGGAAGCTGACACAAATGTTCAACTTAGACACACACCCACAAAAAAAGAGAAATATAATATAATCTTCCTGATATTTTTAGCACACATTAACTTCGCGGTTCTTTGCAGGGTGAGTGGCAAAAAATAGCAAATTCAAAGTCAAAAGGAAATAGCAAAAGAATTACTGTCTGTGAGAAGATCATCTTCCAACCAGAGGCATACCTGCCGTAAAGGGCACTAACAGCTGTGCTGGAGAAGCTTCCAACCCTCCCCTGCATTGATCCCATTCATTTGCCGGCTTTTCTACCATGGTGTTAAGGTGTGAGCAAGCTCCAGCATATCTCTCCATCAGTGAGATAGGTAAATTGTATTCTTTTCTCGGTATAAATGTTCTGTGGTTTGGTCTCACAGTGAATAATTTGAATCCATTCGCCAGAACTGTTAGATCTAGAGATTGCAGGATCAGCACACTCAGAAGAGAGGCTTATGGGACTGGGACTAGAACCAGCGCCTATCCAACTTCATGAGCTGGGGCTTCCCAGGGATAGAAGACAATAACTGTAGCAAGACCAGAGTCTGCTGCAGTATGACAGTGACATATGGAAATGATGATACTAGCTATACAAAGAAAACAACCCATTAATAGTACCTCTGATTATTCTTCCTCATGCAAACTCATTTTACCATCTTCACAAAATGAGATCCTAAACACCCTGCTTTGCAATAGCTGCCCCATCCACAAAGCAGAGCTCTCTCTGAAATTTGAAACTGTACTGCATGAATATCCTACATATTGGGGTTTCTAAAGCAATTAACATCCTTCCCTCTGCCCTTCAGTCTACCCTGCAATCGGTGTGCATGCACACACGCAAGCATGCCTCTGCGACTGCTGGCCTGCTGGGAGGAGGTCCATTAAAGGGAGGCACAGGTGGTCCCCTGGTAGCTTAGTGTCTGCCTGTGGCCAGCCTAAGTGAATTCAGGTGGCCTTAGACTTCTGATCACATCTATGCAGCCAGGGAGGAAATGAAACCTTGTTTATCATCTTGATAAACCGTCTCTTTCAATGCCTCCGGATGCCATATGCAACTTGGTGGAGTCAAATGCTATTAAATTGTCATCACTGTCAAAGGGAGAAGTAATAAGTTTTTCTACCTGAGTCATCCTTAATGACTTCTACCATGTGTAGCACAAATCAGTTTCTGTTTGCCTCCTTTCCCCTTAAATGTCGGTGATGTTTTGATCTCCCTGGCTGTTGTCATGAAACACAGTCTCATATTATAAATAAATATAGACTTTTATTATTACCTCTCAGCCAAGCCAATAAAATACCAGGGTGACAAGGGTCAGCCCCTCAGCCGGAGCTAAGCAGAATTATCTATCTCCTTGAAGTGACTCACAGAGGCAGAGACTTGGAAGACTCTCTCGGTGGGCAAAAGTTTTGGAGGTGCCTCCACCCATCATTCTCACTGTGATTAAACACATCATTGGTGAAAGTTACATAAGTACACAAAGGGTTGAATGTACCCCGTTTAGTCTTGTCAACTTAAAAGATAATATAGTGATCTTGCCTTCTTTGCTCACGTTCTCTTTCCTTCTGCTTCTCGTTTGGACCTAGGGAGTTAAGTCCAGTGTTCCGATGTGGGTCTCTGTCTCTATCTCCATCCATCGCCAGATGAAGATTCTATGGTAATAAGCAAAATATTCATCAGTATGGTTATGGGCCAAGGCCGGTTCAGGCACCCTCTCCTCTGTCCAGAGAACAATCTGGGGATCTCTCCTTGTACCTGGGATCCCATTTATAATCAAGTCTCCTGTAAACCCTAAAATGACTCCCTTAGTTGAAATATATTCTTCCCTGATCCCATATCCATCCTTCCTCCCTCCCCCCGATTCCAGTCCACCGAACTTTCCCCATTCCTCCCCTACTCCCTTCTCTCTAACCCTCTCCCCTTCCAACAACCCTCCCACCCCACCCCCAAGCACCCCAGAGAGAACCTTCATCCGACGATGGATGGCAATACAGACGGAGACCCACATTGGAGCACCGGACTGAGCCCCCTAAGGTCCAAATGAGGAGCAGAAGGACGAAGAAAATGAAAAAAGAAATAAGGACTGCGAGGGATGCGATCACCCACTGATACAAGGGGACGGATCTAATGAGAGTTTACCAAGGCCAGTTGGACTGGGACTGAACGAGGACGCAATCCAACCAGATTCTCTGAATGTGGTCGGATTCTCTGAATGTGGCTGGCCCGGAGTCTTTCTGAAAAGCCATTGACAATGGCACTGGGACTTGTTTCCTCTGCATATACTGGATTTTGCGGATCCAGTCTGTCTGGTCACTCACCTTCCTGGACCTGGAGGGAGGGGGGAGGAACTTGAACTTCCCACAGGGCAGGAAACCCTGACTGCTCTTAGGGATGGAGAGGGAGGAGGAGAGGGAGTGGGGGGAGTGGGAGAGTGGTGGGAGGAGGGGCGGAAATGGAAACTTTTATAATTTAATAAAATTACTTTAAAAAAAAGATAATATAGTGAATGGACCTTGCTTGCTGTGTTGTCAACAACAACTTATGCTTATGTCGTTGGCTGAAAAAAAAAACAGTAGCAAAGTTTACTAGTTGGTTGTAAGACATGAATCAATGGTAATCTTGGGCTTTTAGTTCATCAGGGGCAAGCATTCTAGAGGGGCCACTAACTGAAATAAGAAAGGCAAACTGTGCTCCATACAGCCTGATCCAGCTCACCGTTAGACTTGTATGGTCTAAAGGCTAGGAGAAATCTCTACTTTTTCCATGCCTGTGAAAAATAATCAAAAGGAAATGATTTATGAGACATCAAAATCACATGCAATTCAAGTTTCTGTTTCCATAAATAACATCGGTGTGGGTAGACAGCCATGCTCACCTGTTCCCATATTGCTTGAAGCTATTTACATGATATAACAGCACAGTTTGGCAGTTGCCCTTACCAGAAGGCCTACAAGGCTGAGAATATTTACAGTCTGAACCTTTATAGAAAAAGTATGCTGACCTCTGGTCTGAAATATTGCTAGCTGCTGCAATGGCAAAAAGGGAATCTCTGGAGGGTTTTGCACCGTCAATTAGCTCTCAGCACGGTTGTGACAGGTCAGTTCTCCTAACAACCAGTTGTCTACTGTAGCAAGCTTCTATAGCCAGCCTTGGAACGAGAGGAGAGAGAGCTACCAGGGAGTGTCAGCACAACCTACAACAACAGACAATTGCAGTGAGCTTTCCATTCTCCACCCGTGCCAATGTTTTGCTTGTATTCACTCATTCCTCTTCACTACGACTCATAAGGGACTAAAGATGACTGTTCTCTACTCCTCAGATTAGCAAAATAGGCAAGAAAGGTATCATGGTTTCTTTGACATAAATATTTATCTGATAAAGCATGGGAGAGGTATCAAAATCGTGTTAGCATGGCTCCCAGGTCTAAACTCTCATCTCAATCTCTATACTTCTAACCATCCTACCTATACATGGATATCTGAGATTAAAAACAACAACAGTGAAAAATATCACAACAGTCTTTGATACAATAGAGCAGCAGTTCTCAAACTGTGGGTCATGACCCCTATGGGGGTTGAATAATCTTGTCCCAGGCAGGGTCACCTATGATCATCAGAAAACATGGATATTTACATTTTACTTCATAACAACATCAAAATTACAGTTATGAAATAGCAATAAAATGATTTTATGGTTGGGGGTTATTCCATCTTGAAGAATTGTATTGGGGGTCAAAGGATTGGGAAGGTTGAGAATTACTGCTGCAGAGACTGCTTCCTGACAAAGCCTCTTATTAAAGAAAGAATAGATTTAACCAAAACACTAATTTCTTGTTTGTTATTTGCTTAAGAGGTTGTTAATAATTAGTCCACAGATAAAGTAAAGTCTAATGTGTTATATGTGGTTTTCAAGTTCCAGGCAGGCTGAAGAAAGGGCTTGTAGTTTAAGAAGAGTTTGTGGTGAGAAAATCTGCCATTGGGTGAGAAGATATATTCCAGAGGACTGTGTCTTTCAACCACCTCACCTAAGTTATCAGACATCGTCTTTTGATCCTGTCAGCTTTGCACATAAACTAACTCAGTAACACTGTGCTATGAGTATGTTGTCATTTAGCTGCAGGAGAGATCTTAAAATAGCTGTGGTGTAGCAGTGATGGGCTGTGAGCATCACATTGTTTATTAGTGGATCTTGTATGTTAACATGCAGGCACTTGTGTATCATCAGTGCTGTATTATCTCCAGCATCCATGATATTTGCTCAATGGAAGATAACAGGAGGAAATCCCTTAAAGAGATTTTTTGAAGTACATACATATTGTTGCACTTCTATACTCTTTTTTCCGAGTTATATTTGTTATTGTATGTCATTCAACATATGGAATGAGGAAACACAGAGTCCAAATGAAAGGCATGGGAAGTAGGCAATGAGAGAGTATGATGAAGAGGCAGTGAGATGACCCATTACCACATATGAACAGCTCAAACGCATGTGGCCCCTGACAGAAGGCTCCTAGCACTTGAAAGATAAATGCAGCCATTCCCACCATTCGGCAATCTGTCTTTCAGCCATCACCTGGAACAAATGCCCCACTTCCAGTAGTATTTTAAAAAAAACAAATTGCATTTTTATCTTGGTAAGAAGAGATTATATGCTGCTACTTTTATTAATTCCCCATAAACTGTCTAATACTCTCAATATTCCTTAAAAAGAGAACATTTTAAATCTGAGGAACCAAGACATAAAGGGCACTATTTTGTAACCTTAGTCCCTGAGCTGAGTAACCCGAGACAGGATTATTATTTGAAATATCATTTCAGCATTAATATATTCAACCTCAATGCCACTTTTTCATATAATCCTAGGGAAATTAACATAACCACGAGAGTTCCTCATATGAAAAAGGATATCCTGTGTCTTGTCAAGAAATTATCTCCATATCAAACTGAGTCTTGAAGGCTTCCAAAGGAGAAAGTCAGATCACCCATTGCCTAGCTAAACCAGTAAGCTTGGTTCAACAATATGGCTGAAGAAGGCCTACAGAAGACTTAGACCCAAACTGTCCTACTTTATAATGGAATGGTAGGCAGAAACGCTTTATTATCTTGAGTCCTAACAACAGAAGTAGAACACATCTTATTGTTGCAGATTATAACTCAGGGGAGCTTTAAAAGCTCATATGCTGTAATTCAGTTTCCAGAGACATTCATGATCATCCAGGATGAAAATGCACCTTTGAAAGAGAATATTCCATGTATTTGTTTCTATTTTTATTTATTTCATATTTACTTTATTTGAATAATTATGTTATGGACAATAAATAATTTCCAACACCACAGCAATTTGCAAAGTAATGAGTGTAAGTCTAGACCAAGCATATTTTGAGGATGAAGAATAGAGAGTAGAGTAGTTATATTCTCTACTTCATTTTAATAAATAAAAGTTCACAGATAGCCCTGAGAGTAAAACAAAGGCATCTGATGTCCAGCTCATTATAGGGACTACAATCTTCAGGGTCAAACAAAGCTTTCCTTACATCTGACCTTATTTAAGGAACAGTTAAGAATTAGTGATTCTTTTCTCTTCTAAGATTATTGTTTCATCGTTAGATAAAATTTATTCTCATGTGACTACAGCCATTAATAAAATAGACGCATACCGTTGTGTCCTGCTGTATCCACTGTATAAGTCATTTCTTCCTTAAAAAGAAGAATCTAGTGAATAATATGTGTTGCTCTGAACGTTTCTTTAGTATTTTATTTCAGGGGCACTTGAGAGCTGAATATAGCCACCTAGTCACTGAAAGTGAAGAGGAGAAGTTCCACATGGCTCATGCTGGCAGAAAGAGGAAAAACACTGAGAGACGATTACTCCCATCAATATTCCTACCTAGTCTAAGATCATCCCCACAGCATCAGGAGCATCAGATTTCCTTTGGTGCCTACTTTGAACCCAGCATCATGGTAGTCATCTGTCTGTACTACTTAACCCCCACGCCTTGTCCTCAAAGCATCTTTATAAAGCTGGTACTATCATCCACTTCTTAGTTGAGAAACCAAAGCGTGAGATGAAAACTAAGAGGAAACATCCTATCCCAGGACTTGAACCTTAGCAACCAGCTTTTATGTATGGCCTTCCCATTGTATGCCACATCAGATGTAGTTTGTCTTCCCAGGTTTCTTCTTTACTTAAAATTTGTCTTGTACATGCCCAGATACCTGGAACAGAGAAGATGATATTTGTTTAATCTTAAACTTAAACACATTAAGCAGCCATTTTGCCCTGCTTGACCAGACTATGCCTGAAGATCCATTAGTGTCTCTCTCCTGCCAATGATTCACAGACAGAGAGACACTTGAAGCTTCCTTCCAGCTCATTGGGTCAATAAAGCATTTTTAACAGAGTCTTAAATATGCATTTCTGACATCCGCTACAATAGATTCCTAAAGAGCTATTTTTAAAGCCTGATCAGGAAGGCCTATAAAAACGAATCTCAAAGACTCTGCTTTATCTTACATATTACAGCTTTTCAAGAAAGGAACTACTTGAACTAAAGTGAAAATCTAAGTGTCCAATTAATCTTGTCAATCTGAACACACGTCCACCTAGGTTTTATTAATTTCCTCCAAATCTTGCTTTGGTTTCTGTCCTTGTTGGCGTTCTGTTGCTGTGATAAACATTGTTCCCAAAACAGCTTGTAGGGGCGGGGGTTATTCCATCCTACAGGTCACTGTCCACCATCAAGGGACGCTCAGGAAGGAACTTACAATAGCTAATGAGAGCAGAAACTGAAGCAGAGAACGAGAACACGGAGAAAAGCCACTTACTGGCTTACTCCATAGCTCACATTCAGTTATCTTTCCTTTACAGTCCAGTCTCACCCGTCCAGTAAGGAACAATCACCCACAGTGGGCTGGGCATTTCTACATCAATTACTTGTTAAGAAAATGCCCTACAGACATACCCATGGGCCAGTCTCACAGAGGCAGTTCCACAATTGAGGTTCCACCTCCTCAAGATGCAAACTAAGATTTTTCTATCATGGACCTTAAACACCTATCCTTGCTTGGCTATTGATAAGGACCCATGGTTCGTTCGTGTGTGTGTGTGTGTGTGTGTGTGTGTGTGTGTGTGTGTGTGTGTGTATGTGTGTGTGTGTGTGTGTGATTAGTTGCTACTTCATTTCCAAGTTATTTCATCTAGAATAAAAAGCTTTTGTACATTTTAACTCTACCTCTACTCAAAGTTTCAAGTTTCTCTAGGTGTCCTGGAAAGTCACGTCTATATTTCTAGAGAAAGAAAATATAAAGACCACTTTTCAAAAAATTTCAAAAGATTAATATATTTGGGAAGGGTTGGGGAGGTGGGGATCTGTGGAGACTTAAAGGAAAGCATGGATTGAATAGGATAACATGTGCATGTATAAGATCCTCAAAGAGTTTATACAATCATAGTATTTGATAATAAAAATTAATGGTTAGCCTTTCTTCTCATATACCAATGTTTCCTATTGAGCTATACTCGTTCTCCATCAGTTCTTCCCTTCTCTGCTTCTTTCCTTTCTCCTTTCCATCTATCACAGACATGTGATCAATTTCATCACTTAGAAAATAAGCTCTGCCAACATTTTATAGCAAAAGTGATCATCATTTTTTAACAATCAAAATCATGCATTCTCAATGTTGCTATGGGAGAATTATGTGAGGTGTATGAACATATATTAGAAAAATATTTCTGTATTGATTCAGGAAGAGCACTCAAAGAAGACTTTGAATTATGGGTTCTCTCTCTCTCTCTCTCTCTCTCTCTCTCTCTCTCTCTCTCTCACACACACACACACACACACACACACACACACACACAAAGCAAATGAAGAAATTCCAAGTGTTCATTTTTTTTCTGTTTGCTGGGAAAGAAAAGAAGTTTACTATATCTCCTGGCCTAGAATATTGTTTTCTTTCCCAAAAAACCTGCTCCTGTGCTAATTTAAATTGTCCCACTATGCTGCTTCTTCTTCCTTGTAAAGTCATCAACACACAGATAAACACTTTTCCTTGGCAGATGAAAAGGAACAGACATAAGAAACTTTCCACGAGTGACAATTTTCAAATGGCTTTCCCCAGTTTGTAGCCCAGAATGAATTAGTTGCTTAGTATAGGCTACTTTTAGTAGATTTCCAATCCAGGGGCAAATTCTGGTTGTGATGACAACCTGCAGTTCCGTTTTTAATCATCTGCCTGCCAATCATTCCTAGACTTTCCCTTTCCATCATGACACGCAATTGCCATCAGTGGGGAGTCCTTTGAAAAGAGACATTTTCCTTAGCAATCCATCTCCCTTGGGTCTTCTCTCTTGTATAGAGCAAGACAGTGATGCATGGAGCTGAGAGAGAGAGAGAGATCTCTTGCTTAGAGCATTTGGGTTTGGCGGAGAGTTGATGCTGCCAAAAATAATCTTAAAATGGTGACTTCTTCTCACCTTTGAGGGTATTAGAAATTTTCTTTTCCTTTTAAGAATAAATTTGATAATGCACTCAGAGCTCTGACATCCCTCTCGATCTCTTCAGTTTGTCTATTGAAGGTTGGGTAGGGAGAGAACTAGGAGGTTGCTGTCTGCTGAACATTCTTAGCTATTTCTGATGGACCTACATTAACCAGACACTTCATGTATTAGGACCTAACTGGAAAATAGCAGAACTCTTTATAAAAGTAAACTTAGGGTATAAGGTTGCATTTTTTATAGATACTTTATCATAGACTTGTTTTCCATAGTCAATATGAACAACGACTTGAACATCTAAGTAATACAGACAGCATCCAAACTGTTTGCTATTTGCACTGTATCCTCTGCCATTTGTTAATCAGTTATTCCGCCTGGGTGATTGGCTGAGCGTACAAATGCTCTACAGAATCCAGAAGAAGTCATTTTCCAAATAATCCATATGCAGAAAGGGGAAGTCTGATTTGCTGAGCTCTTAAATGACTGCTCTGACAAGCCATAGATCATCTTGAAATCATTTCAACTTGGACGAAGTCAAAATTTGGAAATGGATTGGCAATGGCGCCACAGAAAAGGCTGAAAAGCATTTACATGACAAGTATTGTTGTGATTTCTAAATAACTTTGGCATTTAGATTTAAAGGGATAGTTCACAAGGTGGTCCTTAAAATACAAATAATATTAAATAAAGGGGTCCATATTTACAGTTTCTAGAAAGGGGTATGATAAAACTTCCCTTTGATTTGGACAGATTTGTGTGTGTGTATCCATTCCCATTTTTCCAGGCAGCCAGCTGCTGTGGACAATAGACTTTGTAATCTCTGCAGTTATGATACAAAAACAGGGTTTTACTTTCCTACAATTTCATCAGTTTCTGACTTAAATTTTACATGGATCAAATTAAACATCGGATGCTGTTATCTATCACTAAGAAATATTAAATATAGATCTGAATGGGGAGCCACATTTGACATGTTTACTGTACTTTAGTTACTATGCTGAAAAAATCCACCTTTTTCAATTACATTCTGTATCTATGTCCCTGTCCATCATCTATCCATGCATCCATGCATGCATGCATCCATCCATCCATACATGCATACATGCATCCATACATCCATCCATCGGATGCTTGTCATTTAGTACTATCTTTGTATGGCTGGTAACGGGTTAAATGCGATTACTTTCATTCTTCCTTAGCATAGTGCTATGGTTAAAGAAAACTTTGTTGCACTAAGTTTTCAGACACAGTGGTAGCAGACTCCTTTACATGACCTATAAACCCCACAAATCATAACTTAGCATAAGGAAAACTTCTATAAAATTTTACATATTTTCATGTGGTCATCACAAGCAAATGGACTCAACTTACATGATCAGGATAGATTTGAATATTGAATTGCTGTGGGAATCACTGATTTGGTTAGACAAATGGGCCAGAGAGCTCCAAGGATTACCTGTCTTTGCCCAAACCATGTTGGCATGGCAGAAGCCTGCTGCCCTCCCCTCTCACGTGGGTCCTGGTGATGTGAACCAGGTCCTCAGGCTTGGGTGGCAAGTTCTTTACCTTTGCTTTAGTCAACTCTCCATCCCCGGTTAACTGCTTTAGTGTCATTGATGTCTGAAGTCACATTTGTGTGCATCTAATCAAGTCATCAATTGTGTCTGGAACTTGTTTTCCCATATACTGGGGGTGATGTCATGTAAAGTTGTTGGGATCCAGCATGCTACACTCATGATCTTGTATGTCTATCATAGCTGACTTGGGTGTAAATCAAATGAGATTCAAAGTGCCTCCTGAGAGCATCCACATACCTTGTTCTCTCTATCCTCCCAAATATTGCTGCTGCCGGGTATTAAAGCAAAGTAGTCACTTAAATTAATAGTATTTTCATGAAGTATATATCTACCTATTACAAGTTTGATTGAAGGAAGTTGTAGGTGACAACTGCTAGCTAAAGCAACATGATCATGGGTGACTGGAGGAGAGTGTAATGTACCATTGGCCCTGTTGCATTAATTATGCTTGTGAGCATGGAGATAGGGAGATGCTTTCCATTGTCCCAAGTTCAAGTCATTCTATTTCCTGCCAGTATTGTGCACTGCTGTTTGTCCCTTTTGCTTGGCCACCTTTCTTTTCTGCAATCTTTCCTATACACAGGTGCCAAGGAGGTGGTACTGAAGTAACACCCACAACTGGACATTGTCTTTCCAAATTGCTATTCTGGCCACACCGCAAACGACAGAATTCTCTTGAGAGAAGGAAGAGGAAGTGCCCTCCAGTTGAATCTTGTCTCATCTGGCCTAGAAGCCTTAGTTCTTGGTTGTAGTATATATTTGAAATGCCACAATAATTGCTTTGGATAAATGGCTCCAAGCATAATTATAGCATGAGGCCAGGACATCTACAATATGATCCTTTAGCATCTTGAAGAGCCATGAAGTGAGGAAGTATTCATAATAATGACAAAAACAAATCAAGCTAACAATGGTCACTGTGGCAAAGGAACATAGAAACCAAAAAAAACAACATCACAGTATTCAAATCAGCAATATTTGAAGCAATTAAATGAACTCATACTGCAGAATAAGATCATGCATAAATAAAATCCATGAGCATACATAGGTACATGTAAGTAAGTGAAAATGGAGAGAAAGATACCAAGTTCATGCAGAGGAATTTTAGATACTTTTATGTATTATCATAATTTCAGGACACAGAATATAACTCTTCAGCTCCTAAATGTAGGCTGTTCACAGCAACTTCCTTCCAGGGAGTATACTACAAAGTAGAAAGGAAAGGAAAATACAATAACAATGAAGATATTGGACAGCTACCACCTCAGCCTGGTGACAAGATTCTTCATTTAATAAGGGAAAGATGGATTGATAGTGTATACCTGTGGTAGGATGGGACCAGAGCAGCATTTATCTTTCCAATCTTCCTCCAAAACACACAATCTCACTCTAATCATGAGACAAGTATTAGATAAAACCCAATTGAAAGACATTCTGCAAAACGCCTGACCAGTCTACCCCCAAATGCCAAGGTTACTAAAAAGCCATGAATGTTTGAGAAGATGGCACAGCTGTGACACACCTAGAGAGATAAGAAAAGTGCATACAATTACATCTGCCTGGTTGAACCCTGGAGTAGAAAAGGTTAAAATTAAGAATGTCTATGAGAGCTTAGACTTTGGTTAATGTAAATATGTTAGAGAGTGTGATTCTGGAACAAGAATTAGAATCAGAAATAAGAGAGTCCTCAGGAGGTGAAGGTCATCAAGAAGATGGGCAACCACATGCCCAACCTCTGCAGGTTGACTGCTGGGCCCCAGGCTTCTCTGGGCAAGTACCTCTTTAAGTGGCTCACTCTCAAGCATGACTAGGAGGCCCCTCTCTCCTTCTGAGGGGCTCCCATCTCTGCTCTGCACCAGCAAGCCTCAGGACCTTCACCCGAGCATCTCAAGAAGCCACTAGGCAGCTTTGTAACACCCTGGAGTCCCTGTCAAGTCTTGGATCAAGTAAAAATAAAGCCTTTTGAAACAGACAGACAGAGAGAGAGAGAGAGAGAGAGAGAGAGAGAGAGAGAGAGAGAGAGAGAGAGAGAGAGACACCTCAAAACAAAAGTCAAACAAACTTACAGTGGTCACCACCTGTCAAAGCAATGCATAAGTCAATGAAAGGACTTGCAGTCATCAAAGTCAGAATCTGTGAAGCAAGCAGATACCATGGGACTGGATCGTAATGCCAAGGATCAATACTACAAGTGCACCATACCGAAGATGTCAATAATTAGATAACACAAGCAGGAACTAGCAAAGTGAGATATATTTGGAGCTTCTCAGTACCATCTTCATAAATTTTGTGGAAATGTAAAATACTCTCTAATAATAAATTGACATTTACAATGCCTCAGATTATCAATTTTATGATGAGTTATGCTCTTCATAACTGCCCATTAGAGCCCCATCTTTCATCTCAGAATCTTGGAAATTTTCTGTAGTTTCCATTTACAAATGGATCTCCCACTCTACCTATGTTTACAGACCCTGAGACATATTCTATTGCAAGTTAAGTCAGCTAATTTATTTATTTAATCAGTCATTTTAAAAAAGACTTCTAGATTTCCTCTGTGTTGATAGGACTGAGAACAAATAAGCAATAACCTTGATCTTGTCTTAGTTTATAACTTGAGTGGGATGTACCACAAACATTGATTTCTGGGTAATTAGAAATTCATGGAGTACTAAGAAAGTGAATAGTTGTGGAGATCATAAGGTTCTATAAAGAATTGATCTTGACATTGAGTAACAAAGAAAATTCTTGAGGATTCTCTCTCTCTCTCTCTCTCTCTCTCTCTCTCTCTCTCACACACACACACACACACACACACACACACACACACGCATGTATATGTGTACATATACATATATGTGTGCCCCTTGCTCTATATCCCTCCTCTTTTTCTCCACAGTTTATGTGTACATGATGGAGGGAGGTGGTGTTGGATGCATAGGCACTAAGACAGTACTTCAGGACTAGGCCTCTGCATTTGAGTGATGGAGCTGGATAGGAGTCAAGAGGCAATAGAAGGGACCATATATTACTGAGACAGGAAAGAGAACAGGTGGACTTGAGATGTAACTCTGCATGGCTAGCGTACACAAGGCCCTGGTTTTGGTCCTCATCACTGCCAAAACCAAACAAGAAACAAAAGGAAAGGAAAGCCAGACAGAAATCCCCTCTGCAACTGTTGTTGCAGGTATTGTTGTGGGACTCTGGACTATGCACCAAGCTCACTGATAACCTCCTTAGGTGGGCATGTTCTCTAGTTTACATCTGCACAGCTTCTGCTGGAGGAGTTGGGATTATGATTCTCACTTTACAGACGAGGAAACTAAGACCCTCCAATACTAAGTGGAAAGAATGAAGTTCTAATGAAAATCAGTGGGTTAAGCTTTGGGATCTTCTCTTCTCTTGCAGGAGACAGAACTACCTATCTAATATAGGTAACTTTGGTGTATTTCTTCAAAAGCAGATGAAGACTCTGTAGCAGTTGTTATTAATAATTTGGGGCCAGGTCCTCCCCTGCTGCAGCAGTTTGTCAGGGGCCATTGTAGGATGTTTAATGGCATCTATTTCTTTAACTAGGATGCAAGAAGCATCTCGCTCCTCCTAGAGATTACAAGCAATAAAATTTCTCTAAACTTTCCAATGACTGTTGGAGAGAACTACATCATGCCCTGTTCCCACTGTACCTAAAGCACTGTGTTGTAGCTAAGTTTTCAGAGAGCTGTCTTAATTATCCAGTTTTTTCTGTCCCCTTTTTTTCCACTTGCCTGTATTACCTTCTATGTATCTGGATAGTAGACAGTCACCTTAGAGCTTATAACAATATCATATAGAGCACTTATTCAACAAATTCTTGTCATCTCTGCTTACTGAATGCCAAAGGTCAAAAATTATAAGGTCAAGAATTCTAGGAGCCCATTTTGGTAAAACAAAAAATCCATTGTCTCTGAATTCAAAACTTGATGGTGGGAAAGTTAATTTTTGATATCTTTTATAACTGAAAAATCTCATTTCTTCCAGATGGAAGAAACTGACCCAATCTGGCTGTGGCAATGCAGTCCTTTAATCTCAGCATTTGAGAGGCTAATAGAGAAAGTGACTGGTTTATGAGCTCTTTAACAACAACAGCAAAATCCAAAGCCACCAACATCTACCCTGACCCAGGATCTCATCTACCCAGGAGTTAGTAGAGAGTGGAATCCATTAGGATGCCCATATACATTGGTGTGTGCCTGCGTGAGCCCTACCAATTTAAATGACGTCCTATGTAGCCATGCCACAGAAAGCACATAGCATTTCTTCTAGAAATTCTCCCTTTCATGTGTACATGCCATCTGGGTTCGATAATGATTCTGGACTAGATTTTTACTCAGTTCAGCCCCCTTAGCATGGGTAGGCAGTGGGAAAGGGACCTGATTCCTGGTCACGTTATGGCCTCGTAGGTTCTGCATCACTGGATTTTTGCTTCTCCTCATTAGTGGGTGTTCAGAGAACCTTACATGCAGATAGCACAGGTAAGAGTGCTCAGCACAGTGCATCTAAATCAGGTGGTCTCTTTACCTGGCATTTTAGCTCCGGGCATCTGCTGCTCCACTGCTTTCTATTACATCCAACCCAGAATCATCACATCTTGAAATGCCCATTTACTTATTTGCTGGCGTTCTTCCACTGTTTTGAGTGTAGCACTTCAATGCCTGGGTTCTCTGAGGCTGCAATGGACCATGGAAGAGAGGTCTTTAGTAATTGTATGTCACAGCGCCCCTCTATAATTCCTGTCATTTTCTCCAAACCTGTCTGTGGATTGTAATACATCCCAGTAGCCCTGGAGTTAGGAATAATCAATGTCCATCTTTTTATTGTCTTGGTAGAAGGAGGGACCTGCGAAGTGATTGCAGCCCACAGGTGTTGTAACAAGAACCGTATAGAGGAGCGGTCACAAACAGTGAAGTGTTCCTGTCTACCTGGGAAAGTGGCTGGGACAACAAGAAACCGACCTTCCTGCGTGGATGGTAAGCAATGGGTTTTAGCCCTTTCTAATGGATATCCACTCATTAATTCACTGCATACAACACACGATGTGTTTTCTTGTGTAAACTAACTGTGATTCTGAACCATGGACGAGGCATATCTAAACTGTTGTGAGGCTAAATGTTAGAACTCAGCATATATCTGGAACTTTTGTTCCTCTGGTGTTAGGTTTGAATGTCTACTTCAAAACTCATGTTGAAGGCAGACTGCCATTTTGATGATTCAGGAAGTGAGGCATCTGGAAGGTGACTGAGTCATGAGGGCTGCACCATCGTGAGTGAGGTTAGTGCCATTAAAAAAGGAGAGTGCAGCGCCTCTTGTGCCCCTCCTTTTCTGGTTCCCACTATGTAGTGAGGAATCATGAAAGGCCTCCATCAGAATACGAACGTCCATCAGAAACACTCATGCCTTAATCTTGAATATCCTTGTCCCTAGAGCTGTGGGAATTAATTTATTAAGTTATGTTTGTATGCTACCTAGTCACAGGTGTTCTGTTATAGAAGCACACACACACACACACACACACACACACACACACAAAGGGGGGGTGAAGGAGAGAGAGAGACATCTGGCTTGAGAAATTTCACATATTTTGATACTTTAAAAGAAAACTAAGTAAAGGGAATTTTAGAACAAAGAACGTATGGATTCAACTTATTTGGAAAGAATTTTGTTTGGGGTTATGGTGGTGTTAGTAATAGGAAAGTTGGCAGTACTTAAAGTTCATTTAAAAAACATTTAGTGATCACAAATTATCTGCTAGGTATCACTCTAGTTGCTTTGGATATACGTGTGAGTGAACACCATTGTCTTGAGTATGTACTAAAATCTGGTACACATTGCTCATATGTTGTTCTAGCTAATCCTACCAAAACACTTACTATTGTCATATGAGTTTTCTATTTTGGTGTTATAAGTCACACCCAAATTTAACAGCTGAAAATATCAAACACTGGACTAGGGTTGTGATTCAGTTGGTGGAATGTTTGCCTAGCATGCATAAGGCATTGGGTTCAAACCCCAGCATAGCATAAACCTGGTGTAGTTATGCATACCTGTGATCTCAATGGCTGGAAAGTAGAAATGAAATCAGAGTCGTCCTTGGTTACATAGGAATTTCAAGACCAACCTGGATTACACGTAACCCTGTATCAAATAGATTAAGTTAAATTTCCAATGTTATCTTACCATGCCTGTGGATTAAGACTTAAACTTAGCTGGGAGGTTCTGTCTCTAAAGCGCTCATGGAGCCGCACTTGTGTTCTACTATATTGACCTGTGCCAGTGAGCGGTTTTAGGATGGCTTGTTCACATAGCTGTTGGCAAGAGCTATAGTTCTCTACCATATGAACCTATCCATTGGAGCTTGATTTCTTTACAACATGGTAGTAGATTTTCCTCAGAGTGACTGCAAGAAAGCAGAACATAAGCTCCAGTATCCTTTATGTTAAACCTTAGAGCTCATGTGTCATTATTTTGTTTCTATCCTATAGGTTATATCAGTCTACCCTCTTTAGTATAAAGCTGGTTGCCAAAACATAAAGACAAACGTACAGAAATCATAAGAGGCCATGTCAGAGACTGGATATCAGAGGAGGTTGTTTCTTTCCCAGTGCAAGCATGAAGAAACAGACTAAGAATAGTAGGATAATCCCCTTGATACATGCTTTGACAGTCTCTCATTTGTGACTCTTAATGCCAGTATCACATACTTTAATCCTAAATTTCACTGTCATCCTTAAGATAATCTTATATACTATGGCCAAGTAGGGTGTCCGTACTTCTCTACGGTTATCAAAATTTAAAAGTGTAGGTGTGATTTTATTTCCTAATTCTTCAATAGGGGAGTTGAGACTCATAGAAATGACCCATGTATGCAGGGTCATAGAGCAGTACTGAGAACTTCTATCTATTGGCTTAGGTCCACTCTTCTTCCCCTAGATATGCAGGGTAAGGAGGACACTTCCTAGATAAGATTGTATTTTGTATTTTAATTTGTGGACCAGGTGGTGGTTGAGAGAGAAGCACACTCAAGTTATGGCAAGGAAAACATAAGTTATTTTAGAAAGTAAAAGAATTCTTCAGGAACCATTGGTGGTTTCTGTCTATGTTCTTTTTTTGATTTCTGATCTTTGCTTATTTTATTCTCATTTGTACGGCCTGATTCCTTCTTCAAGTATTTACTTCACACTCTCATATGAATTATAAATGGGTAAACAGCACCACTCTGATCTCATTTGGCTTGATAGTAAAGCTTCAGTAAAGCATATTTAACCAAGATCCCATGCTGTAACTAAGATTTCTGAGACAACAGTATGTATGTGATTGGTCCAACTTGGAACAAGAGGTCAACTTTTGCCTGGTCAACGACAGCCAGAGGAACAAGCTTACGTGGCCATCAGTCTGTCCTTCTGTTCCATGGGAAAGTCAGTTTAGTCTTGAAGGATGTGACTACCCAAATTTGAGAATATAGGACTGTCAGTTCTGCAGTGTAGTAGTGTCTCCCAGGAATCGCTTGGTAATACCTATCAGAGGGGAGCGTTACTTCTGCCGGCTCTAGCAAAGAATACTGCTAAGCATCCACATTACATTGGACTCCTCCCCTGATCAAAGAATTTACATATCCACCAGTAGTGTCATCGGTACTGAGGTTGACTGACTTAGACTGTGATTTGGACTGTTCTGTATCACAGTGAACACCATGAAGCATTGGCAATGAGGGAAGGAAGGCAGCTACCCTACTAAAACCATATTGGCCTATTCCAAAAGGAAGTTCTTGCCAAGAAGGCGGGAGGCATTGTACTACATAAAGTTACAATAGTCTCTTAGATTCTTGACCAAAGAAAGCATTGAGGTTGTTACCTATAAATCTTCATCCTGCTTCTAGTTGATTTTCATCACTAGTGATCTAGAATGGATTTGCCTTCAGATTTTGAATGAAAAACACAAAGTACAGTGTATTGGCTGTGCTGAGAGAGTGGGAAATTGCATTTGGTTTTAAATTTTTGTTGGATGATAAACCATATGACAGCAATATTTTCATCTCACGACAAGTTTATTTAATTTTGAAAACTATTGTCAGCGTGGTTGTTTCAAACAAAAGGACCACTACCTCTATATTCCAAGAAAAATAATTTAAAAGTTCTTTAGTATGATGATGAATATTCATATTTAAATAACATTCCAATTTCAAATTTATGGGCATGTATGGACAAGTACATGTAGCTATCAATTAATTTGTTTGGGAAACCTAACACTCAATGTGGAAGAATGAGTATGGAGCAATCATTTTGATGGAGTTGCTAGAATATTGCCCTACGTTATTACACCTGGACAGAATCACAGCTAAAACTTTTACCAGTAGAACAGTCTCTGGCAAGCTGTGTCCATCTCACCACAATGTGTTGTTCTCCCCAAAATGAGAATGAGAAGGATTTCTGCCTCCTGGAGCTGAGTGAGGAATAATAGAACCATGTTTGTAATATGATTTCCACATTGGCACTCCTCAAGTGTTCTCTAAATTATACATTCTATTTCTTATCTTACTAGTAAGTGTGAATAATTGTTAGAAATATCAGCATCATGTTAATTCAGCATGTTGACATCTTGGCCCCCATGTTTTCTGAGAATATTTTCCAACCAATCATCCTGGATAGCATCAGTTGCTTCTCAGGAGTTCAAGTTCATTGTAGGGATTTGTAAAGCCACAGATAAATAATACCCATACGCTGAAGACACCTATGATACCATTTCCAGAAATTGTCATGGCTTTGATGATTGCCTTATAGTCCTATCCAAGCACTAAAAAGTAAAGGATCAATGGAGATATTTACTAGATTTAGATTCTGTGATACTAATTGATAAAGAACTTATTTCACTTAATATACTATAAATATTTTCCATGTTTGTGAATATTCTTCCAGACATAATTGTCAATGGCTACATAGGATTAATCTCAATGATTAAATATACCTTCATTTATTTAATTACCCTCTCTGCTTTCCACACTTGCAATCCTTTTTGAATTCCCCTTACTCTCTTCCCTAAGAGGCAGAGAAAGAAGATCAACCTGGGCTGCAGAGCTCCAGGAGACCTCATGCATCAAATATAGTCAAAAGCAGCATCTGGTATTACCACACTTGAGCTTCAAAGGCTTTCTTGTAAGATGCAAATATCTAGGTAAATAAGAAAAGGCATTACAGCCAAATAATACAGAAATATGATATACTTCGGGCAATATCCGTATCTTCCTATTAGATATTATAGAAATTGTACCTTCTGGAGTCATTGCCATAAACTAGGTAGACGTGATTCTGTAAACCATGCTTTTAGTTCTATATAATTGAGAATTAAGGTGGCAATGCATCTCTCTCTCTCTGTCTCTATCTCTCTCTGTGTGTGTCACTCTCTCTCCCTATCCTCTCTCTCTCTCTCTCTCTCTCTCTCTCTCTCTCTCTCTCTCTCTCTCTCTCTCTGTGTGTGTGTGTGTGTGTGTGTGTGTGTGTGTGTGTGTGTTAGAGGGAGGACCTGTTTCATAGTGAGATGTTCATACAGTACAGGGACTTTTTAATGCCTTGTAGACATTAACCTCATTCTAAACTAGTCAAAGTCTGATTTGACTTTGTAACTTCATCTGCCTTTCTACTCAGTAAGAGGAGAGGATGACTATTTCAATGACTCTAGTTCCTGGTGATTTTGACTTGAGGCTCTTATATTCATATGTCTTACCCTCTGTGACCAGGCATGGGGAGGAGCGCAGAAGCAAACTTGTGTTAGAGACCTCTTAATCCTTCACCCATGGGCATCCCAGGCTCTCCTTAAACCCTTTGCTAATATAATGAAAGAGTCACTGCTTTCCTAGTCACTTTTGTGACACAAACAAGTCCTTGTAGGTCAGTCCAGTCTCCTCCTAGCTCGTCATAAGCCTGCAAGACAAGAACACATAGAAAGAAAGGGACACAAAGATTCTGACAGCACAGAAGACTGTGAGGAGAAAGCCCACAGAGTGAGAGCGCCATAGGAAAGAAAGGAAAGGTAGTGAGTTAGAAAGGGTATTCCATAGACACTGAATACAAACACTAGACAGATCTTCCACAAAATAGCTTGATTCATTGTCTTGAAGAACTGTCTATTCAGTATTGCTATTGTTGTTTTGGGATTATTTCTATTGGAGGGGATTATTTTTTGGTTTTTGAGATTATAATGTAATTACAGCAGCCCTTCTTTCACTTTCCTCCCTCCAAACCTTCCCATATATCCCTCCCCACTCTCTTTCATATTTATGACCTATTTTTTCACTAATTGTTATTACATGCATATATGTATATGTATATATATTTCAAAATATAAAGTGTTTGGTCCTTAGAGTGTTACTTGTATGTATATTTCCAGGGCTGACCATTTGATACCAGACAACCATTTGGTGTTCTCTTCCTTGTGGAAGGCCACCTCTTCTACCCCCAGCTTTCCTCAGTTTGCCCATAATTCTTTGTCTAGGGTTGAGGCCTCATGGATTTTTCTCTGCCCATGTTACCTTATCTTTAGATGTCAGCTTTGTTCAGCTCAAGTTTAGGCTGTCATGTTTGCAGGAATTCACGAGTATAACTAGGATCCACAATCTTACAGCAAGCTCTCTGAACCTGTGGCCCCAAAATCTTTCTGAATGTTTCTTTACACTTCAATGAGGGAGTATTTTACAGCTGTATCCTTTGTTCCTGGGCTCTACAACTCTGTATTTTGACTGGTTGTGGTTTTCTGTATTGATCTCTGTCTGTTGTAAAGAGAAGCTTCCTTGATGAGAACTACACTCATCTGTGGGTAGAAGGACATTTTAAAATAATTAAAGAAAAATTTAGCAGACATGATAGTGTAAATTCATAACCTGAGCACTCAGGAGGCTGAAGCAAGAAGATCATAATTTTGAGGTTGACCTGGTCTACATATAAAGCTCCTGTTCAAACAATTTTATTTGACAGAGCTAGATTTGGAATATATAGTCTCATACAGTTGTATGACATGAGATTCAGAACCAGAATTTTTTCAAGTGTTTCTTGGAAATTGATTGGGTGGAAAAGATATAATAAAATTTTCTTGATGTATTTGACATATACTATCCTAATCCCAAAACACAATATAATGCTTGGAAAGCCTGAGAATAGAGATAAATTTTAAATTCATCATATTTTCAATAGAATAATATTATATATAGTTTGACATTAAATAGTCCCATTGGTAGCCTGCCAACCTGCACTATCATATCAAAAGTTCTGAGAAGTTCTGCAGACAAGCAGTTGGTTAAAGTTGCAATGAGTGTGAAATATTTTAAACTATAAGCTTTTGTTCTATAGCAAGCACTTACATACACCCTATTGTAGCATGAGGACCTGCTAATTGGGGTTTCCATATGCCCAGTTCTCATAGCCAGTAAGCCCCAAAGAAAATCACACAGAGATTCTGCATTAGTTATAACTAATTGTCCCCTTAGCTCAGGCTTCTTGTTAACTCTTGTAGCTTATATTAACCCATTATTCTTACCAATATTAGCCACAAGGCTCAGTACCTTTTTCTGCAGGGTAGGTCACATCTTGGGTCTGGGCAGGACTGGGGAAAGAGCTTCTTTCTTCCCAGAATACTCCTGTTCTTATTTCCCACCTCTACTTCCTGTCTGGTTTCCTGCCTATACTTCCTGCCTGGCTATTGGCCAATCAGCATTTATTTAAAACATAATTGACAGATATAGAATTGTTTTCCCGCGCCACCCTATGTGCTTCATGATATAGACACGAGTCCATGACATTGTAGATACTATAGTTTTGCTTTGTTTTTCCTGTGTCTATATGGCTCAGAGTTCTTCCTTAGACCCCTCTAGGCAAACAGTGTACAGATCTTTCCAATATCTCATGACCTTTCAAGTTCAGGTACGGTTTGCCAATAATCTAGAGACCTTTCAACACATAACATAAAAAATTGTTGGCTTTATTTACAAATATGTTAGTTATGGGAAAAGACATCTTTGGGTTTTGCACTGTTGCTTGTCATCCACTCAATGAAGCACCATGTGAGGAGCTGATGGTGACGTGTCAGAGATGCCATTCTCCCCCTCCTCCCTCTAATAGCTGCCTTGCTCTTGGAAGGACAAGTCCAGCTGGCTTACTAGGCAAAACCCCAAAATGAGGATGGTTTCATCATAAATGAGAGATGCCATTTCTAAAAGGAAAGCCAACTCCTCCCACTAGAAGAGAAGCACGGATGCCATTATGTGTAAAATAGCGGCATTTGCAGACGCAGATGTGGGTTTTAAATTATTTGCTAGTTCTCTTTGAAACAGCATTGGGTTCCCAGATACAGACCAGCACCTGCCCAGCCACAAAGGAACTGAAGGCTGCATTCGTACAAGAAACACCTCCTAATTGAAGGCCAGTCTCTGTATTCACTCCTTCTCATGATGGGAAGAGCAGGAAGCTGGTGAGCAGCAGTTCTCAGAGCAGAAGCCATTGTACTATTCTCCGTCACCTTCCTAGCCTTCTCTTCCAGTTTGCAGAGTTGTTACCAGCAGAGAGAAGAACCAGGCACACATCAGTCCTTAGGCCAGCAGTGTACCACAAGTTTGGAATTTATCTGAATGGGACACCTCATCTTCCCTCAGCCTCCATTCTTCCATACAGTCACTTAAGTCTCTAGCACAATATTACTGACACCTGATCCATCAAGACTAGAAAATGAAAGTCATGTGACTCATACAGTCACTCTTCTTTTACTATTTCTTAGCTGAAAGCAGATTATTTCATAATACTTTTTAGTGTAAAGTAATAGGCAACAGGAAATATACAGAAATATGGGTATACACTCTATAGTACAAACGTACATCAAAACATTACACTGTATTCCACATAATGTATAGTTACTTGCCAATGAGAACTTTTCAAAAGGAACTTATATACACAGGTGCAGCAAAGGGAAAGTGAAAATCAAAGTAATTTTCTCTGTCCCCCATTTCCTACAATTATTTTACAATGTAGTTACCAGAAGTAACCATTACATCTTTACAGAAAATAATTACACACACACACAGGCCTATGATAGGCATACACAAAACTTTATAAATCAAATGTTATCGTTTTAAATAAAATGATTCATGTCTGTAATGTTATAGCATAGCATAGGGGGATACCTCAAATAAGTCACTGAAAGGGAAAGAGAAACGGCTGACAAGCTTGAAAAAAATTACTGGACATTACTCATTTAGAGAAATGTGAATTAAACACTGAGATACAGTTTCATCAATCAATGAGGCAGAGATGAAAAGTTTGGTAATATTCAGTCTTAAGGAGGGAGGAGAGAAAAATTACATTTAAATCATTCTCAATGACAAACGGCTTACAAACTCAATTAGTTAACCACTCTTCTCTGTGTGGCTCACCAAAGGGAGGATGATAAATACAAAAAGTTGTAATGAGACTGGATGTTTTGAGGACATAATAGAAATTGGATGTGTTATAGCTGCTTGTGCTTACTTTTATTTAGCAACAGTTCTTGGGCATTTAATTCCTTGCATTTTCACACATATTAGCTCCATAGATCTAGACAGCAGCTAAAAAATCAGAGAACTTGGTGTCATTTCAGTGGGAAAACTATGTATGGAATTACTTACATCTGATGCATACTACAGATTTGTGAAATACAGCAGTCATAAAATACATATCACATAGTAAAAGGTGTGCATTCAGGCTTTTGTGTGTGAGTGTGTGTATGCATGGATGAATATGTATGTGAGTCTGGAGGTGTGCGTGCATTCATGCATGTGTGTGTTTGTGTGAAAGAAAGAGAGAGAGAGAGAGAGAGAGAGACAGAGACAGAGACAGAGAAAGAGATCATGGTATAGCCCCAATCCCAGTCAGTCATCTACCTGCTATAAATTTGATGACACATGATATCATTTTCATAAATGATTGTGTTTCTCCCAAAGCAATTGCTTTTCATTTATCTCTAAAGAGCCCAGGTGTGTTGTTCTCATATGAGTTCACTTTTAATCAATTCTTTTCTTTTCCCAAAGGGGAGAGAAAATGCTGCTCTAAACCTAAGGAACCAGCTCCTCATTCCTGTAGCTGATCTCAAGGCTCAGGAAGACAGGGTCTCAAGGTCTTGTGTTATTAATGCTCTGACCATATGAATAGTAAGAAAGCCTCGTGAATTATTTCAGACACCTGGAATGATCCATGGCCCTGTTTTCTGCAGTGGTGCTGGACACTTCCGGGGATAGTAGTGTATTTCTATGCAGTACCTTCTGATAATGTCATCTATGAGAGCAGCAATGCAGATGCCCCTTCTGACACTCACGTATAAATTCACACAGTCGAATAATACTTTTAAAAATTAATACTTTCCTCCATCTTCTGAAGTTTATTAAATCTCTGAAGGCTTACTCCTAATGCAAACAGGCCATGAGTTGCCTACTATGATGGCTCATCATGACTGTCAATTTGACATCAAAGAAACAAGCCTCTAAGCCCATCTGTGAGGGAGTTCCAACATTAGGCTAGTCAGTATAGGAAAACCCACATTTCATGTGGGTGATACCATCTCGCAGGCTATGATCCAAGACTACATTAGAGAAGGCAAAGTAACATTCAATGCTCTGTAATTCCAAACTATAGATGGCTGTTGCTAGCTGCCTCACTCTTCTACCACCATGACATCCCCATGATAATGCGCTGTATCCTCCTGAACTGTGAGCAAAGTTGTAACCTTAGGGGCTTGTGAAATTCCATAGCCACAGTAACAAAGAATTACAATACATACTAACCAGCTGGCAGAGACCCAGAAATATCTACATTCAAAATCCGTTTAACTATAAGATTGAAAATGAAAGATTTATTTTTTTCCTCCGCTTCAGTCTTCTATGGACCTTGCCAGAATAGGCAAGAAAGCCTCGTTGGCAGGAGGAATGTCGTCTTGTAGAACCATGACTACCTGCCTGCAGTGGCCGATTAATTATCCTCCCCTATAGGGCCAGCTCTATAACCTCATGCTACAAGAACTCCACATACATTAGTCCACGCTCTGTTCCCTCTCCCTTGCCTTTTAGTGGGCTATTTATCAGTCAGAGAAAGCATGTGCCCATTAATTCTCCAACAGGAGTCATAACCATTAGCGCACCAAAATCTCCTCCATGTATATGATTTCTTGAAAATGAGACGAGGGACCTGGTCTGAAGATATACAAAGAATTCAGAAAGGCAATTGCATGCACCAACTTCTCAGGACCATCTGGATGGGTTTGGGGTATCGACCTGACAAAGAACACAGGCACAGAACTCTCGTCATCCCCAATTCACCCCATTTCACTTGCAAAACAGAGGGTGTGATGGTTAATCTCAAACTATCAACCTGATGAGGTCTAGAATCACCTAAGAGATGGACCTTTGGGCATGCCTAAGGCAGATTATCATGGTTTGGTTAACTAAGGTTAACCTTAGTTAACCAAACCTGGGAAGACTTGCCCACTGTGGATAGCACCACTCTCTAGATTGGGATCCTGGATTATATAGAAAGGAGAAAGAGAGTTGAACTCAGGTATCCATTATTTGCTGCTTCTTGACTGTGGACACATGTTACTCGTGTGGGTCAGATCCCTCAAAATCCTCCTGCTGTGAATTCCCCACCTGAAACTCTGAGGCAAAATAAGCCCATTAAGTTACTTTTTAAAAATATTGAATTTTTGATACTTTAATATAGTTACATCATTCTACCCTTCACTTTTCTCCCTCCAAACCCTTTGATGTATCCTACCCTTGCTCTCTTTGGAATCTGTGGCTTCTTTTTCTTTAATTTTCATAGACATATGTATATGTGTATTCCTTAATACATAAATGCAAGCTACACATATATAATATTGTTTATATGTGTATATTTTCAGGTCTGACCTTTTTATATGGGACAGATAATTGGTGTGCTTTTCCTGGGGGAGGGGAAGACCGTTTCTCCTGCTCTCTGATTTACATAGCTATGTTGGTGAAACTTCATGGGCACAGCTTGAGACATTTCTAGAAAACAAAATTTCACAACAAACTTTCTGTTCTCTGCTTCCTAAAATGTTTCTGCCTCCTCTTCTGGAATGAACTTGAGCCTTAGATTCAGGAGTTGTATTAAAGATGTATCATGTGGGGCTGGGCTCCACAACTCTGCAATTTTGGTAGGTTGTGATTTCATGGAATGGTCTCTGCTGCAAAGAAAAGTTTCCTTGATAAGGAATAAGAACTACTTTTATCTGTGGATATAAGGATGAGTATTTATAATATAATTACGGTTCTGCTGGTTTAACAAATAGTAGTTGTAAGTTCTTCTCTAAGATCCGAGACTTCATTAGCCTTTGGTAGTTTGCAAGGCATAATTTCCTCTTGCTGAGTAGCTCCTAAGTCCAATTAGAGAACTGCTGGTTACAACCAAGATACTCATGTGACTGTTACACCCTGAGGGCCGTTGTGCAATGATGGTCATTATGATGGCTGGGACTTTGGTTGTCTCCCTCCCTTGCAAGCTTGCATGGCACCTTATGGTATAATGAAAGCTAGTCCACAAGGGTGTGGTTTTCTTTTCATCTCCAGCTCTGGTCCTCAGAGCTGTGTCTGATATACATGATGTATTCAGCAGTAAGAACTTGCTTTCCTTCTCTGGGGACAACCAAAGGCAATAGCAATAGTTTATAATATTTTGGAATTCTCTTAGACAATTCTGACCAACAGCTCAAAAGAGAACTTCTCATACTTGGTGTTGGGGATATTGTTCTTTGGTCTATGGCTCTTGGGGGAAGCATTGTCAGCCCAGATCCATTTTTCATTTGAACTGTGTGTGTATATTTATGTTTTGACTTACAAGCATTATACGTAGGTCCTTACTTGTATGATTCTTATCACATTTTAGGTACCTTACTGTTACTTTACCCTCTTCCCTCCTTCTATATTTACCTCCCTTCTTAATTAAGAGATCCCCATTTCCCACTTCCCCTTCACATAGCTTATACCTTGCCTTGCTATTCCCTTTCCTCTCCATCCCCACAATAATCACTTTTTACTTTTGTTATGAGATTTAATATCAGCAGCAGAAAGTAACTAAGATGAAGAGGAGTCTCTATAATGCCTGATATTATTTTATATTTTCCTTATCACATTAAGTCTAACGTTCCAGTGAACTGCCAGCTCCCAGTATTTATATTAGGAAAAATACTGGGTAATTAGCCACTCTTTCAAAGGAAGTCCACATTTCTTTAAATTTGGAATGACTTGCATGTACTAATTTAGAAATTCTTGCTCGTTTTCTCCTTTGGTGTTCGTGAGTTTTCTTTGCACTGGTGCGTGTTCTCATCAGTATGCCCCAAGGTGCAGCGAACACAAACCAGCACCTCAGCAGTTGCTCAGAGGAAGAGGAATATTTTACTAGAATCATAAAATTCAAAATCGTCGATTGTTCTAGAATAGGCCATGAGGCAGCTAGAACAGAAAACTAACAGAGCAAGGCTATGTTCACTGTATCTCACCAATGATGTCATCTTTTATTTGGAGTCTTTCTAGATACTACCATGCCCTTTTCTTTCTACAAATGAGGCAGCTGTCCACAGCAGCTGGAAATGATACCAATTACATGGACCATTTGCTATAACTTGATATTAAAATTGGTAATATCATTTGTTTATAAGTAAAAAAGGATAATCACTAGTTTCTCAGTTTGTACCATACCCCATGTGTTATATGTAGTGTTTCTTATAACCCTTTCAAAGCTCTGTATAGAGTAAGGACTGCTTGTGGAAAAGAACCTGGTAGTATCTTCCAGGACTTGGTGGAGACTCACATGGGCCCTCTAGTGGAGAGCTCCTGGAAAGACTAGTCAGGACTAGGCTTCTGACATACTACTGGTAAGAATCTTGAGAGTACCTGCCCCCTTCTCATGTTCATCTCCCCAGAGAACACCACTATTGAAACATGGAAGATGTTATGCCTTCTTTCCACCACATACCCAACATTGTTCATCTCAAGTTTTCTCCATGCCTTGATTTCAGGACTTCACAAAACACTTTCCTTGATTTTTATTAATCTCTCCATGTAAAATGTGTCTTTGGTGACCCTTTCTCACTCCTAGGTGACTCTTCCTTTCCAGCCCACGTATATCAACTCAAGAAGTCTGTTGTCTATCCTCCTAAAGGACTCACTTCTTTTCTTTCAGAATGTATAGTTTCTATCCATCAATTTTAACACACTTAGGCTAATGTCCGTCTCTCCTGTTAGATCATGGGCTACATGGAAACAGGCTTTGTTTCATTACTATGTGTGGAAATTTAGAATAATTCCTGGGATACAGGCAATGCTCTCCAGTAATTATTGAATGAATGGATGGGTGGGTAGGTGGGTGAGTGAATTTCTCTAGCAGCAAAGAGTGCAAGTTGTCAGATTACACATTAAGTTGTGGAAGATGTTATAAGGATGGTCCTAAGGAATACTTCTGGGAAGTCAGCAGACTTCTGCCGTAAGAAGTCTGAGATGTGCCCTACAGATAAAGATGGTAGAGTGAGCATTCCAAACAGAGAGACAGCATGAGCAAAATCCATGGGTTTTGATCAAGACCTTGAGAGAAAGCTATTATGGCTAAAAGCCAATGAACTGTGAGATTGTATGCAAGAACAGGTGGGAAAGACAGATGGGGCCACACATTAAAGGGTGACATAGCTAAGCTGGGTGTCATCACTTCCTGATAGGATTCCTAAGTCTGAGAGGAATTAATCAAGACAGCAAAAGAAGAATCTGCAGTGAGAAACTGGATAGTGAGCCCACCAGGAGGTTTTGTGATTAAGGAGATGGCACAAAGCGTTCTTTGCTGAGACAAAAACTCCTATGTGGTGTTTGACAACAGACTTCAAAACCTCAGCAACAATATTTCAGACCATGCCAAAGAAAAGAAAGCCGCATTATCTTCTTGGCCTCAGTAGCGTTCGCATGTGTCATCTTCCCTATGATTGCTGTCACCCGCACGTGTCATATACTCTTCACTTCTGACTCGCCACCCTGCCACAAATACGCCTCACAGCCACTCCCAAGTCAAAGAAAACAAACATTTGGATGGAATTTCCAGTCACTGTTTTTCAACTCTACCTTCCTATTTTAGATCACACATTAACTTGCAGGTAGGTTCTTTTTACAAAGAGGTATCAGCACAAGGAGCCTTAGGGCACATTTCAATAGGGCAATGAACTCCAACACCATGTCAGTTCATCTTCCGCTTTCTTGTTTCCCTAATTAGTGACAATTCATTTTCTGCTTTGATTTTATCACATTTATTAATTATGAAAACTAATGGGTTTCATTATGACATCTCATATGTATATAAAATACTTTGCGTGCCTTCAAACCCTTGTCCTCATATCTTCCTTCCCCTTCTACTGTCTACCTTCTTCTACTTCTAACACATCCTTCTCTCATTTATAACTCTATTATTTCATTTTCTTCAATTATTTTTATCACATGTATGAATATATATACATATATATATATATACATACATAAGTATAACCTAACGAGTCCATGTAGTGGTGTTTATGTGTTTATGTGTTTAGGACTGACCATGTAGTTTTGGGAGCTTGTCCCTGAAGAAGACTATTATTCTCTTTCTGCCTCTGTCTCTCTCTTTCTCTTTTCTCTTTGCAGTCGTTAATTGCCTATTGCTTTTCCTTTAGGGATAAATTCTTGTAAAATTCCCCCCATCCATATTGGTATGTCAACTGGCATTGTCACTATAAAAATCTTGCTCAGAAAACCATATTATTGATATCTCATGGATGTAGCTTTCTTGTCCTATATAGAAGACACAGTTTCTCAGCAGATGTCCTGGTCTTTTTACTCTTAAGATCTTTCCAACCTCTCTTCTTCAGTGTTCCCTAGACCTAAGTTGTAAGAGCTGGGTCATAAATGTATCAACTGTGGATGGACACCCCACAGTCACTTCTCTGCATCTTGACAAGTTGTGGCTTTCTGTAATAGAAATTTCTATGTGAGTTGACAATACCATATTCTGTGTATCTACACCCCTCTCCCAAATATCTTTAAGATGTTATCACCAGATGCTACAACATAGCTCTTAAAATCTCAAGTGGTTGGTGAAATTCAGAAGAGTGTGTACATGAATGGGGGGATGGGATGAAAAAGCCATTTCTTCTCTCATTGCCATTTAAAATCACCAAGCATCATGTGTCTAAAAAATGACATAAGAGAATACATTGTACACCGCAGACATTCCCCACCATCTTTAGCATCACTTATAGGCAAATTTTAAGAGCTACAGGAGATGATAGTTATTGAGCAAAGAATATGTGAGATGCTGACAAAATTTCTAACACTATAGCATTTAATATATTTAGTAATGCATGATATGCATCCTCTATGTGAATGATACATTGTGTGTGCTTTTAAGTGTATGCATTCGTGTGTGAGAGCACATATACACACCATGATATGTGTGGAGGTGTGAGGACAACCTCTGCCTAGTCTCTTTTGTTGCCCTGCTTGACACAATTTGACTCTCTTTGCATTTTTTTTGCTGTGAATAGCTCATAGCCAGCATAAGAGCTTCTGGGGATTCTCTTGTCTCTGTCTCTGCCTCCCACCCCATCTCACCACGGAAACACTGGGTTTAGAGATGTGTTCTGCTGTACTCAACCTTGCCTGGATTCTGGAGATTCAAATGTAGGTTCTTGCATCTATAAAGCAAGTACTTTAAACCATATCCCTAGCCTGGGTTGCACATTCTTGTTACTCTCATCTTCCTGTTTATAAAACTAAGTACAAAATGAGAAGGGACTTTTCCAAGATGACAAAGCCACCATATGTTAGAACCAGGTTTCAACCTCAGCAATTGAAAAGCAGCACCCACATAGGATAAGACAGTTGTGTCTATTCCCATAGAGACACAATGGAACTCTCATTGACCCTTGAGAATCCTGAAGTCTGGAGTAGAGGGGGGCCTAGATTTCCACCCTAGGTTTGCCAGTTACTATCCTCACACTTGTCAGCATCCTAGTCCCCTGGACCACGGTTTCTCTCTTGTAAACAGGGAATAAAACAGTGCTGCATTAATAAACCCATAAAAGTATTGTCTTAGTCAGGGGTTCTATTGCTGTGATGAAACACCATGACCAAAGGAACTTGGGAAGGAAAGGGTTTCTTCACACGCAGTTAGTCCCATGCCATGTTTCATCATCAAAAGCAGTGAGGGCAGGAACTTAACAGGGCCATAACCTGGAGGCAGGAGCTGATGCAGATGCCACGGAGGGGTGATTTTTTACAGGCTTGTTCATCCCATTGTCGTATAGAACCCAAGACTACAAGCCCAAGGATGGCACCATCTATGAATTACTAATTAAGAAAATGTCCCACAGGCTTGTCTACAGCTTGATCTTATGGGTTCATTTTTTCCTCCTATACATTTAGCATGTGCAAGACCCTGAACACCATTCCCAGCACCATCAATTTCAAAAAAAAAGAACTCAAAGGATTTTTCCAGGTGTGGTTCAGCACACCTGTCAGCATTTGGGAGGCTGAGTGAGCGGATCATGAATCTAAGATCAGCCTGGCCCACATAGTGAGACCATGCCTCAAATATTTAGATAACATTTTTCTCCCCCTTTCTTTCCTTCTCCTCTCCCCACTCCCCTTCCACCTTTCACCCACCCCACACCTGTCACACTCCCACTTTACTCAGGGTAAGGACAGAGAGGAAGAAACAGGAAAGAAATATCTTGATAGAGGGAGCCATTTATGGGGTTAGTGAGAAACCTGGCACTAGGGAAATTCACAGGAATCCACAAGGAGGACCCCAGCTAAGACCCTAAGCAATAGTGGAGAGGGGGCCTTAATTGTCATTCCCCTGTAAAACTGATGACTACTTTAATTCTCTTCATAGAACCTTCATCTAATAACTAATGGAAGCAGATGCAGAGACAGCTAAGCACCTGGTTGAGCAATTTGGGCTAATAGTAGAGAGGGAGGAATAACAATATGAACAAAGGGGTCAAGACCATGATAGGGAAATCCACAGAAACAGCTGACCTGGGCTAGTGGGAGCTCATTGACTCTGGACTGACGACTGGAAAACTTGTGCAGGACCAAACCAGGCCCTCCGAATGTGGGTGACAGTTGTGTGACTGGGGCAGTTTGTAGGGTCACTGACTTTGGAACCAGTATTTATCCCTAGCCCATTCCCTGTGAAGGGATACCTTGCTCAGGTATATACAAAGAGTAGGGCCTTGGTCCTGCCTCAAGTGATGTGACAGACTTTGTTGACTCTCCGTGTGAGGCCTTACCCTTTCTGAGAAATGGGGAATAGGGTTGGGGGAGGGGGAGCAGGAGGAAGGGAGGGAGAAGGAACTGGAATTGGTATGTAAAATGAAAAAATATTGTTTAAAAAAATAAAATAAATTTTAAAATGGGAAATTTTTTAAGAAAAAATCTCTAAAAGATAAATATTTCTTCTCCTGTCTACTATTATTCCAAGCAACATAAGATGGTTGAAACATTCTCTCAGCTGCTCTAAGGACTACATGCAATCAGATTCAAAGAACCTGAGCAGATCTCATAATTCACCATTTCTATACCACACTGAAGAACTTCTTGTGGTTAATTTCATCTTTGTAGTCATGCATATGCCAAGAATTTTAAAAATCCACTTTAATGCAAAAAAGGCCTTCCTAGACACCTTCTGCCCCTCAATCCTGCTGATGTTCTAGGTGGAGACAAAACACATAGTGTGAATTCACACGAGTCTTGTGTCAAAGTGAGAATGGTTTAATATTCCTGATGACTATTCCTACAGAGAAACTCTGCAAATGTCTTTTCCAATCTGCTGACTGATTCTTAGAATTTCAGTGAACACTTCAGAGTTAAGACCATTTCTCTAAAACTTCTCATTTTGAATGATTTCAACTTGTAGACCCTGAGACTCAGGAGAAATGTGTCTAGCACAACTTCATCTCTAACCCATAAAATGCTGCATGGAAGGCTCAAGAAAAGTTCCTTTCAGAAAGCAAACTCCATAGATACCCATCCTATTTGACACTGAGCCTCTGAGGTAGAGTGGCCAAAGACACCACCACTCTGGCTGTTATAGAGCCAAAAGCAGCTGGCACATCTATGGTCATATGACGTGTGCGGCTATGGGAGTAAACTGACTTCTCTGAGAGCAGGCAAGTTACAGATGAGTCCACATCCAAACTGAGACATGGAGGAGACAGCATAGAATGTTTGAATCAGAGGGAATAACGCCTATAAAAATATAGAGTCAACAAGAGAGGGCATGATAAAACAGCAATGAATGGAAAGAAGTTCATTGTGCCTGGGTAAAAAATATTGAGGAATGAGTCTGTAAAGAGGGGCTCAGAGTTCTGACAAAGAGGCAAGCTCATTAACACCCTGGCAGGTACAGTGGTGAGTCAAATGTACCTCTGTCCAAGAGCAATCGAGGTGGACGCTAAAGAGCATTTTATCCTTGAGGAGTATGCTTATATTCTCTGTGCTGAAGAGGCAGAGAGAAGAGGAACTCTGAGAATACCTTGTCATTCAGCCTACTCGAGTCAAAATAGACATGCTAAAAAATGGTTTCTGCATTCAGATACCTGCAACTGCATATGCACACGTGTACATGCGCACACACGCACAAACACACTCTTCATAGTTCCTGTGAAAACTCTTTTGGTGTCAAGTCAGGGGTCACTATAGTAATGAAACACTTGGGGTCTGTGATAACGATGTCCTAACCAGGCAGAGAAAACATATCCCACTATGAGAATTGAAGACAACGTTGGCTCTCTACCAACTTAGGCATTGGAATCACCTAAGTAGTGTCATAAAATCACCCCTGTCTTGTTCTCACCCCTAGGTGGCATTTGTTTTTAGTCACTGCCCACATTGGCATTGGCATTCAGTCCTCACTAATGGAACTGGGTTTTAAAGAGTGTGCTCTGGTCGGTATTAATTGGAGCATTATGGGGGTCTGTACATTTAACTACTTTTTGGTGATATTGAGATATGAACAGTTAATAACTAGAGGTATAGGACTAGAGCATAGAAAAGTGGGCTGTACCTCCACCCCTTTCTGGAAGCAGGATAATCTTAATCTTTAAAGTTTTCATCTATAAATTTTCATAAAACATTAAAAGAATATTTCCCCTGGTATGGTGGCACATTCCTTTAATCCCAGCGTGGAGAGACAAAGGCAGGTGAAACTCTAAGTTTGAGACCAGCATGATCTACATAGTGAAATCCAGGCCAGTGGGAACTGCACACTGAGACTCCGTCTCAAAAAAAAAGTATAGAACTTCCATCACAATGAGAAAAATTCAGAATCTAGTGGCAATACTGAAGCAATTTGGCTTTGACCTTAGCCTTCTTATATGTAAACTGGGAAAAATAATAGTGCCTGCCCAATGTGATCAATGTAAGGATTCTATAACATATGAGGTAGTTTACACCAATGCAGCTGTTGTCCTTACCTTAGATGAAGGTGACAGCAGCATCAGGCTGGAAGGGATGGAAATCAGAAGTCTTATTCCAAACACACAAACCAGTCTGCCTGGGACCTGGGGGAGTAATAGAAAAAAAACATTTACAAAGGCATGTTGTGGCCTAATGGCTTCCTTGAGCTTCAGGCTCATACTTAAACTTCAGCAAATGTTCATTAATGATCATCTAATAACACAGTCCCCAAGCAGGTGGGACGAGCCAGGTGTGTATCATATAAAGCAGAATAAATGAGTGGACTGTTCAGACTTCATTCCAAAACTTTAGTTCTGATTTGAATTTAACCCAAAAGCAGAACCAACAGATGTCTATGTGAAAACTGGAAATGAAATCATCCAAAAGCCTCAAAACTGAGCGGAGAAGCAGTGGGTGTTATTACGCCTTGGTGGTCAGGGACGAGGATGTTTCTCCGATGCCTTCATCTTCTTGGCAGACAGAGCCAGCTTCAGGCCTGCTGTCAGAGTCTCTGCCCTCTTCATTAGAAAGCCCCACCTGGTGCTTCAAATTGTTCCTCTTTCTGTCACTTAATATTCTGAACAGATTAGAAGTCACTTACAAGGATGTATCTCACACACAGGACAGAGAAATCCAAGCTAGATAAGTAAGAAACCAAGAAGCAAAGGGATAGGAATCGTGAGCTTTAGTGGAAGTCTAAGGGAAGCCAGTCCACCTAAAGGAGGCTGTGGAGCCTGTGTAAACCTGCAGCATGCAGATCCCATGCTAAACCTGCCAAGAGGTGGCAACAGTGGAAGACAAGATTTATCACAGTAGAGAAACTGTTCCAACATTGACCCAGACCTCTGCCTGAGAGAGACGCAGCTGTTCCTAGACGAGAACTAGACCAAACTCTAGTTCCAGGGTGAGGCAAACAGTGTGCTGGGTGCGTCAGTTAAAGTTGCTGTGAAAAAAAAGCAACTTAAAGATAATGAAGCTATGGGGATCCAGCTCATTGTGATGGGGAGACCATAGTAGCAGGAGCGGGAGGCAGCTGCTTCCATTGCACCCACAATCGGGAAGTTTGGGGAGAAATGAGTACTGGAGCCCTGTTCTCTGTCTCCTTTATATTCAGTCTGAGATCATACCCATGGGTCAGTACCTTCCTGTAGTGATATTTCAGTTGTATTTTAATAAATAAAGCTTCCCCAAAGTTCAGAGAGTCAAACAACTGCATTGATCAGCCTTACAGACCCGGCAGTGGTGACACACACCGTTAATCCCAGTGGCCACACTAATTCGCCTTAGAAACCATCAAGTAGTGGTGCGTGCCTTTAATCCCAGAACTAGAGAGGACTATAAAATAGGAGGAGATAGCTCTGACACAGTCTCATTCTGAGATTCCTGGAGGCAGGACCACCATAAAGGACTGAGGTAGAGGTGAGAGCAAGTGGCCAACTGTTTTACTTTTCTGACCTTCAGGCTGAACCCCAATTTCTGTTTGTAGGTTTTTATTAAGCATGCTACACAATCACTCAGGATGCAACCCTTCCTCCCTTAGATAACTCAATCTAGAAACTCCTCCTGAAATAAACAAGAGGTTTGGCTCCTAGGTGATTTCATTGCCTCTCATTCTGACAAAAAAAATATTAAGCATTACACTATGTGAGCAACATTAGTCTTATCGACCAGGATGTTGATACAGTGTCTATTGCCTAGAGGTTGCAAAGATTATGAACAGAGAATGGGGGACTAGAGAAAGAGAGACAGGGGAGGCAAGGAGAGAGACATGAGAGAGGAACCTGTGCTGTAATTCCTAAGTCTCACAGGATGCTTTGCCATTATCCTTCTTTGAGGGCTGGTTGCCTCTCATAGTTAATAAAACTAACTCTAGAGTTTGCATGCCCAAAATAGTGCAGCACAGGTGTCAACATTCAACCAACCTGAAATAAATCTAAATATCTGGAAAAGGGAGTAGATTAAATATCTCACAGACAATTTTTACTAAAAGCAGAAATGGACATTCAATAGAAATCCACTTCCCATTCACAGAAAATTAAGGTGAATATGAGTAGCCAGTGACTGACCATCGTGTGTGATGCTTTATTTTAGGAATCCTCCTCCTGTTCTTACTGTGGCTCTGTCCTCTTTGACCACCAAAGGCAAACATGTCATGTGGAACACACCAGGACAGGCCCATCAGCCTCTTAACCAAACAGATTAAGAAATTGATCACATTGCTTCATTCACACTGTGTATTAGGTTTTAGAACAAGTTATTTTGGTTCATGGTTTCAAAGTCTTTAGCACATGGCTGATTGGCTTCGACACTACGTGCCTGAAGGGAGGCAGAAGCTCATGGTCATGGGAACATGTGACAGATCAGCTGTCTGCCTCAACATACCTAGAAAGCAGAAGGACTCTAGTAGGCCAGGAACAAAGTATTTCTTACTAGAGGCATGCTCCAAGTGACCACCTAGATCTTCCATCACTATCTCAAATCAGTACCTGGTTAAAAAAAAAAAAAACAAAAACAAACAAAAAAAAAGTCTCTAACCTCTGAGGCTGTGTTGGACATTTTCACATCCAGACTACTTCACATTTCACTAATGAAGGGTCTTACCTCACCACAAAAATCCTTGAAAATAAAGCAGATTGTGTGTGAAAGTGTGTGTGTGTGTGTGTGTGTGTGTGTTGTTATTCTCCCTTAAGAAGTGAGAGCATTCTGCTCTGGGCAGCACTGACTGTCTTTTCTACAGCACGTCTTACCAGCACCAAACATCTGTATGCACCTTTCTCTCACATAGATAGTCTCCATGTACCTGCAAAGAGGCAGTACGAAAGCCTAGTGTTGGGACTACCCCTGTTCCTGCCTTAAGATGTTCAGGATGGGAGTACTCTCTCATGTATCAGATGTAGGGCTATACTTCCTTGTAAACAGAAACTGCACTTTCATTTCCTGGCCATATTACACTAATTCTGCCATTTAGTACTTTTCTCATCCCTATCCTCATATGACATGTGTTATTGTTGACATAATAGTCTTGGCTGAGAGCAATCAAGTGACTTCATTAATGGAAGGGAGCCTGGGAAATGAAGCCTTTGCCTGGGCTTTCTGTGATACCACCAGCCCATAGAAGAGAGTCCAAATCTGCGGGGAAGAGCTAAACATTGTACCGTAACTTCCTAAGAATATTTGCAAGAATATGCACATGCCTATAAAAATCTGGGACTCTTAGCTCTTCCTTAGCTTGATGAGATGGGACTCTCCTCTTTTGTCATTTTCCACCTCTGCAATGTCAAGCACTATTTTACCCATTCTGAACACCACATGTTCTTAGCTGTAAAATATTGATAACACTATTTACTCCATAGGCTTGGTTTCTTGGAGTGAAATATTTATCTGACTTACCAACAATGGTCCAATAATTCAAAGAAAGAGTAAAGAATCATTTTGATGTCTGTAGCTCATATTTGTGTTCAGTTCTTGTCATAACACAATGATATTACACCGAAGACTTGCAGAGCTGATGATTGCATCTTGGAGGTGTTTCATATTTTATAAACCATGTGCTTGGAGAGCCTTATTTGCTTTTCTAAACAACTAGCTGACTTTCTGTGACATCTGCTTAACAGATTATGTATAGTGCCTTCTCGATTTTTCTGCCATTTTTAGTTTTGCATTTTGAGAACGTCAACCGTTTCAATCCAGTTGGAGGAAAAATCTTTGATTCTGAATTCTGTGATCTAGACAGGCATGACTGTGAGACTTTGCACCCTTGTAGAAGCCAGGACTGAGGCATTATCTGCTTTGTGAGATGTTTGTTTTAGGCAGTGGGCAAATAAACAAGTGATCCATACAATGGAACTAGAGCAAACTAATTTTATCTAGGGAATTCTCCATTTGTATGTATGTATGTGTGTGTGTGTGTGTGTGTGTGTGTGTGTGTGTGTGTGTCTGTGTGTGTGTCTGTGTGTGTCTGTGTGTGTCCGTGTTTGTGTGTCATTTTATATTGAAAAAACATAAAAACTAATGATCTTAAAATCATTAAAACTAACACTAATCACAAAGCCTCTGAAATGAATTCTATCTGTAAGTTGGGAAGAAGGAAGCTCTCTATTTGGATCATAGATATGGACTCTTGACCCAACCCAATGTTCTTCAATATTGTATGCATTAGGATTTCCTAGAAAACTGTTTAAAACACAGACATCAGAGATTATCTCCAAAAAGTCTAATTTGAATTTAAGGCAGAGCTACGAAATTGCATTTCTAAGTAATTCCCCAAAGATGTTGTGACTATGCTTGTGATCACATGCTTGGAGCCATATACCTAACAAAGGAACTGGGAAGCTACACCCTCCCGACTCAATTGCCCTCTGCTTGTTTTTATAAAGTTTTATTGGTATATGGCTACACTCATTTATTTGTGCATTCTCTATGTCTTTTTTTTTTTGCACTGCGTCACAAAAAACCAAAATAGTCATAATAAAGATCTTAAGTCTGGAAGGCAGAATATTATGTCTGCTCCTGTAGAAAAGGCTTCTGTATCTCCAGTTCATGGAAAGATGTGAGTAAAGAGAACAGAGAGACCCAGCCTCCTTCCTTCACTCTGACCTTCATATATAGACCCTTTATTGCCTTGAATTTGGGATCCTCTACAAGCCCATAAGCAGTACATTGAGCTAAACGGACAAATCATTTATATATGCCTGTCACTAAAGACAGAAAATGAAAGGGAATTGAATTACACACTTCAGTACCCAATTTCTACTATACAGATAGAAGACTTATGTTCAAAATGGAATCACAAAGACAGCTTCTGTGGCAAATCAATCCCTCCCAGGAAAGAAACAGTGGTTAATGTTCCCCTCTGAGGTGGCAGGGGCTCCCTCCATCAGTGTGACGGATGATCCACTGTCATGTCCAGTTAATTAGACACACATGCTCATCTGAAACTGAAGTGCAAGAAGTGCAGCCATGTGTCTGTTACACAGAACCCACTAATCTGAATACAATTGTTCCTTAATGAGGTTGTCTAGAGTGGAGTGGAGCAGTCCACAGAGATAGGTCCTTATCATTCTGGTTGCTTCTTGGCTTTATAACAGATTTAGCACAGGGGCATTAATTATCTGTTTGCTGCATTTCTGTGTCTGTGTGACAGCAAGGTTGATGAATCTCTTCAGGGTACTGAATCATTTGCTGTCACTAGAAGAGGTATAAAATGATGTGTATGGCACTGGATGATACAACATATTTAAAAAGTGAGCAAAGGCAAAGCAACCAGTTTAATGCTCATAGTAATTGCCGGCATTTACTTGTCTCTTCTCTAACACTCGGTGTGGCATTGGTTGTGAGATTAGTGGTGGCATTTTGTTCCATGGTGGGAGACTCTGATATTTAGAATACTAAAGAAATTACTCAGGTCCATTCTAACAGGTGATTGACAGCTTGGGGGTATGTAACAACCAAAAGCTGACTGCTTCCATCTGCCCAGTGTCAGATTGCTCTCTTACATTTTCTAGACATTTCACTGGTTTCATCTACTATTGCATTTACCTCTCTGGACCCTCTCCTTCTGCCAGTGAGCCTTTTGTTAAAAAAAATAAAACCCTTGTTCCACTTATCCACAGCCATTGCTTCTACCTTCCTAGTTCTTGTATAGCCATTAATGATCCAAAAGTTCATCTCAGAGGTATAGACAAGAGATGGATGAGTATAGATGATATCGAGAAGTTTTAAATGTTTTCCAGATTTCCACAGAGAAGTATAACTCAGAGTCATGGAAAAGCATTCTCATGAACTGAATAATGCCAAGGCTATTCAATAATGTCTATCATGGAGACGACTCTAGGCATTTGTTAATGACTATTGTAGTGCTCTATGTTGGGGATTCTGAAGCCATGTTCTTAGGATGAAAAACACTGTAGATAATAATCACAAGATTGAGCTCTGACAACATAACTTGCCTTCTGGAGCTGGCAAGTATATTACCTTGGTCCATTTCACAACTGTCCTTTAAGCCAAAGTATAGAGCAAAGATTTTGGGGTTAAATGGCTCTCCCAAAGCACCATGTCACATTCCAAGAAGCAATGCACTGTTGTACGAGTATGGGGCCCCTTGTTCTGGCTGCTCAGCTAGTTTAGGCCTGAAATAACCACACAGAAATTGTATTCATTTAAATACTGCCTGGTCAATTATGTCTAGCCTCTTATTGTCTAACTCTCACATCTTTATTTAACCCATTTCTAGTAATCTGTATAACACCATGAGGTCGTGGTTTACCAGGAAAGATTCAGCATGTCTGACCTGGCAGCTCCATGGCAGCTCTCTCTCTGCTCTCCTTCCCAGCATTCAGTTCTGTCTACTCTACCTACCTAAGTTCTGCCCTATCAAAAGGCCAATTCAGTTTCTTTATTCAATCAATGAAAGAAACACATAGACAAAAGAACCTCCTACACCAATGCACCATGTCACATTAGCAAGAAGCACAATGGAGTGACAAACTGGAGAAACTCAGTTGAATGTGGAAGGGGTGGGCCTTTCTTCCAGAGAGAACAGAGGGTGCAGGTTTGTTGTTGTTGGTAGAAGCCACTTGTTCGTTCCTGGCCACCCAGACCTGAAATAATCACTCAGAAACTATATTAATTAAATCATTTCTTTGCCAATCACTTAAGCATATTGCTAGCTTGCTCTTATATCTTAAATTAACCCATTTCTATATATATGTGTATTACTACATGGCTGCAGCTTATCAGCAAGATTCTGGCACATCTGTCTCTGGTTGTGACTACATAGCTTCTCTTCGACTCAGCCTTCTTTCTCCCAGCATTCAGTTTAGTTTTCCCCGCCAAGCTCTATTCTGCCTTGTGTAGCTTCTTTATTAACCAATGGTAATAAAACATATTCACAGCATACAAAGGGGAATCCCATATCAAAAAGCATATATTTCCATCACTAGATGGGTCACCTAGGGAGGAAGTGAAATAAAGATCAAGTATCCAGCCTTCTTAACCTGCTTTGTGTCCTGAAGCCCAAACCAAGTGATATAAAGCCCCAGATCCCTTCCCAGCACCATGCTTCCTAAAGGTCCAAGATGAAATACATGGAGCAGCTAAGAAAATAAATCCAATTAACATCCAGTTTTCAAAGTATTTCAGATGTTTGGTTGTGAGTGTGGTGTATATGTGCCATCTGCACAGAGTAAATGAAGAAGATAACATCTCAGTGACTCCACCTTAACTATGGGAGTCTATGAAAACCTGCTTTCTTCATATGCAAACAGTAGCTGCTATTGAGTCTGGTGTACTGAATATTATATAATTTGAGTTAGTGGTTAATTAAAAATTGAGTCACATTTTACCTGCTAAATACTAGAGTATTCATAATGTGGCTTCTGTTTTGCCAAAGGAAACGAGGCAGGGAAGTTTCAGCAAGCTTTGTTACTACATCACCTGAATAAAGCCACTAAGTTTCCATTGTCTGCTGTAAGATGGAAATAAACTTCTCTTGCAGGTCTTTTGTAAAGAAAAAAAAAAGTAATCTAGTAAAAAGGATTTGTGAGCTCTTCTTCATCCTTAGAGGGCTTGAGGATGATTAGGTGAAATAGTCATGTGTCAGTATGAAGAGCTGCCTGCTACTTCACTTTAATCAAGATGCTTAAAACACATTTTGTTTCTCAGCTTCTCTGTGTGCCTCCACACTAGGAGGACTTCTGTGCTAGGGTGCAAACATAGATGAGATAAGCCTTTACCTGCAAGGAAGCCAAGGCTACTGTGAGAGAACAATGGTCCACCTCCATCATTAAGGAAAGTGGAGAGGTGGAAGAAGGGAGATGGAGAGGAAGAAGAAGAAAGGAAGCAGGGGAAAGAGCGAGAGGGGGATTTTCTTGTAGGAGATGATCCATAAAGTCACAAGCTGATTATGAAAGGCAGGCATACTGATGCTCCAATTATAGGAACAGCATTAAAATAATAGAAGTAGGCTGTGAACTTAGGCATATAGGAAATGACATAGGAAATGCCACTCACTTCATTTTTTGCTAGACTAGGACACTAGGCTTTTTGTTTGTTTATTTTGGATTGATTTGATTGTTTTTTGAAATAGAAGGGAGATGGAGTGGACAGAATCTGGAAGGTCTTACCGTTCATGTTTAGGCAATTGAACAATATTTTGTGAGAGGAACACATGATTTTGAATACAGCCTTTATATGTTTATCATTTGTGTCTTACAATGGAATTGAAAATTCATGAACTTCTAGGGAAAAAAATCCTGCTTACATGTATGTTTGGATACCCCATTAAATTTCAACTCCTTTTCTCATCATAATTAAATAATCAGGAGACCACATACCCTCCATGAAAACTGAAGAATCTAATAATCACATCTGCCTAGCCCAGGGCATCCATTGTCTATAACTGAGTAACAATGTCAGATATAGTGCATAGTGTCCTGGAGTCCAGACTTCTCTACTTTCCTTACCAACACATAGCCCCATCTATAGGGCTATGTTATAGCCATTTGTTATCAGAATTATAGCACATTTTTATACAGTACAGAACTATTTCATAGTATTCAAAACTAGACCAAATGTGGGAAAATGAATCCCCAAAAGTTATGTGTGTTTTTAGAAAAATGGAAGATACTATATTTCCTTTCTTACTGCTGAGGATCCTGTAGTTACTCAAGATTCTTTGATGTTGAGGAAAAGAGGTGCAGGAGGACTCCCCTGCTTTCTAGTTTGTTACTGGGGGCTGCTATCATGGGGATTAAAGAGGAAAAGGGATGTTTATGGTAAGGAAAGAGTTATCCTTTGGGGAGATGTAAAGTAGGAAGTAAACTCAGGATAACTGTGGTTATCAGTGTTGAGCAGAAAACCAGCAGATGTGTCTGGGTTAAATGTTTGGGATTAAATAACCAGCCTTGGGCAGTTGATGGGTAAGGCCTTGGGAATGAATCCACCACTCAGTGAGCATGAAGTTTATTAAGGCTCATGGACAGATGCCTAGAAAACAGCACAATTATCCAAGAAAGAGGACCTAAAAAATGAGCAAATAAGAGTGACGTGAATCCAGAGTTGTGGATAGTGTTAAAAGTAAGTAAGTAGATTTCTAAGAAGCATCAAATACAGCAAGGCCCATCTTTTGGGGATTTGAACTCCTTTGTTGACATTAATGAATTTCGGTGAAACTTTAAGGATAACAACAGGTAATAATGGTGGCAGTACACACTTCCTGCATGACAGTTAATATAGTCCCAGACATTATATATTTTTATATAGTTTTACGCCATTAGAAAAACAGTATTGGTGAGCCAGACTTGTCTGGTCAATCTCCAACTCCCAAGCTTAGCATCAGTTGCACATCCTGTGTGCCAGCCAAGTCTGGCAGCTTGCCCAACTTCAGTCCACCTGCACCACATCCAACCTCCAGCTTTTGCATGGGTCATTCATCCTGTGCCCAGATCCAACTTGAAAGGTGTAACTCACCACCCACTCTCCGATCCAAGAAGCTTCTTTTGCAGCTTAACAGACAGGATCCATTACAGAAAACCACAACTGCTCAAACTAAGAACAGCTGGCTACTTGGTGTCCAGCCCCAATAGAGACATCACAACCCAACTCCTTAAGGGAGCATTGAGGAAGAAGGGACAGGAAGAGTGTAAGAGCCAGAGGACAGAAACACCTGCCCTGAGGTCGTGTCTTCCATATATGGCAGGAATGCCACACTCAGGAAATTGCAATGATCTGGCTGCTTTAATAAGACCTTAACAGTGACAATACCAGTTGGCGTGCCCATGGCATCAGGGGAAACTTCACAACCTTCACATTAGATAAAGAGTTACATGCAATTAATGATTCATGAGAGAAAAAGAACCAGTACTTCAGTCACCCTGAAGTGGTCATCCCTAAAGACACATGTAGATACATACATATGAACAACAACATTACATATGAGCCAAATAAACCAAACACTACATATAAACCAAATACTCAGTTCCGGGCATCCAACACTCACTTTTGCCTCAAGAAACACTATAATGCATATATTGTACTCTTATACATACAAGAAAAATACTTGAACATATAAAATAAAAAATAAACTTCTAAAAGTACACAGATCAAATAGGATCTCTGGTGGCCTAAGATTCGGGATAATATATTGTATGGTGAAAAGAAGGACTCGGTGAAATTTTACTGTCAAGATTCTCCTAGGCACGTGTAGTGGTAATTGTGAAGGCATCTAACAATGGGTGATCTGGTGGTACCTCTCTAAGAATGCTCAAGAGGAACCCATGAGAGAGATGAAAGGCCCAAGTGCCTGAGTGCTGGGATATGGAGATGGTCTGAAGGACCTGAGGGATGGAGGGTTGTGGCCAGAATCCTTTAACTTAAGGTATGCTGTTATCTTTTCTTTCATCTACTTTTAATGCAGTGTGACATCTACTCTGGTCCTTACTCAGTCATGGAAGGCATATTCAACTTGAAACTCTTAGTGGGCCCCAAAGCTTATGTATTTACCCCCAAGAAAGTATCCCACACTTATGTGGAGCTGACTATACACCAGGACCAAAGCTTGGGGTTGGTATGCCCTGGTCAAAGAGGACCTTTTTGTCTTGCACCGGGGAGGCATTCTCAGGCATGTGTGAAATTGATTGTAAATCACTCGTGTTGTTTTCTGGATACCGGACATGCTCATTTAACATATTTAATGTGTTTCTGACATTTACAAAGTGTCTAGCAAGCTTTAGACAATCATTATTTGAAGCATTTTATTGAAAGTACCCCTGAGTAGTTCCTAAACACTGCATTCTGTTTCAATCGATGTTGAATATCCCTGAAGAGGGAATTGTAAATGTTGAATAACGTTACTGTCAATCATGAACTCACATACTCCCTGTTTGAATGATGATATATTTTCATCTGAAACAGTACACATATCTAGTTGTTCGGGTTTTGCCTGGCTGCTATGGCAATGCTTTATTTCACTAAGATTGGGAGGGAAATGGATTAATCTCTAGAGACAAGAGCACTCGCTGACCTTGAGCACTAGCAGACTCAAGGCTTTTGAGATCTTTAAAGAATGATGGGGTTTGAGTGGGTCAGATGCAGTGTCCCAAATACTCTGTCTTGACAAAGGAGCCATTGCAGAGTCCTTTACCTTTTCACAATTTGTGCTGGGGATTGACAGGCCCTACATTAGGATGTGGAAATATGTGCAATCTGAAAATGCAGCATCTTTCTGACATGACAAAGAAGGGTGCACATTAGAAAGGCAGCTCCTCTTGGTGCCACACTGCTTTGCTTTTTGTCTGATCAAAATGCAAACTGTAACTCTGCCCTTGGCAATTCTGGTACATTCTGAATCCACAGAAGACAGATGAGCCTGAACCAGCAGGTGAGTGGGGTATGAAGTGGCAACAAACAAGGTAGGTGCTGAATGCAAATATGAAGCTCTTTGTCATTAATTCTATTTGATCGAGTATCTGTGAAGAATGTCGATCCTATCGAATGAGAAAATGTGCAGCGAGGCCATTTGGCAATGGGCAACAGACTTTGTGTAAGCATCTGACGTAGGAATAATTTGACAAACAGCAATATGCCAGATTTGTGCTAGATAATTTTAAAGGAACTATTTGTCAGGCTTTACACTCATTACTCCTGGGGCGTTGATCACCAACATCATGATTCAAATGACAACTAACTACAAGAGTTATGCTGTGGTCAAAACATTCACATTCCTCCCAGGCCTCCATATACTTACTCTTTATTGATAGAAGCACTAGTGGCTGTCTATGACCTCTCATCTTGGGACCCTGAAGCTTAACTCTTGGGTGTTTCTTAGTAAATAAAGGTGTAAGAAGCACTAAAATGAGAAATGAATTCTTCACGCATCCCTTGAAAGTAGAGCAGTCGACAGAGACTCTAGCAATGGGGCTCCTACTGAAAATTTAGGGCACGATGGCAGCTGTGGTGTTAAAGAAAAGTTGGTAACTTCAAAACATGTGACATTAGTCAACAGACGAGCTAAACAAGAATAGGGACAGCTCTTCTGGGTTAACCTGCTCTCTTTGTGCGAAACAGATCAGCTACATGTAAGGAGTCCCTCAAGTGTTCTCCTCTATCCTTAAACATTGCCTGTTCTATGCATATATGAACTTGTTTGTCCTGGAACCTGATTCTAAGCACCTTGCTCCCTCTATTCACCAACCTAACAGTTATTCCCAGCACTCTTAATATCCTTCTTCCTGTCTTTGATCTCAAGATCAGCTATTTCAAATATTCTTATACTAAAGTCAGGTACTCAGAAGTTAGTGGCTGTGTTGACGTACTGTATTCCATTGATGAAGCCCAGCTACTGATTAATAGACATCGAAGTTCTTATCTGACCTTCTGGGAAGACTTGGGAGTCTTAAGCAGTGGTCAGTGGCAGTGTTTTGTTTTTGTTGATGCCAGGTCATAACAACTGCTGTTTCATACTCTTACTTTGCCTCTGAAGTACCCATAACCATCCCTGTGCATAGCTTCAGTAGCATTTACAAGGAATTTTTAAGTCACTTTTATCGAGGAAGCAAGGAAAGGAGAACTGAGAATTTAAGTGGTCAAAACTAACCTCAACTACATGGTGACACCCTATTAAAAAACAAGAGTGATGGGGAGAGGAAGGGAGAGAAGAGGGGGGCCTCCAGATTGTTGACCTAAAAGCTATATTCTTAATGCTGATTCCTGACTCAGAAAGCTGAAATAAAAGCTAGGGATCCATAACTGTTCTCTTTATATTAATTTACCTTTAGTTAACAAAAGTTGCTTTCATTTATCATCTACAGCATGCTGTTTCGGGATATGTGTGTGTGTGTGTGTGTGTGTGGTAGAATGGTTAAATGTAGCTAATTAACCTCACAAATTTAATGATTTCAGGGAGGTGAAAAAGCAACTGGTTAACGATTTTTAAGGATGCAGTATCTTATCAACACGGTTGCCATATTGTAAAATCGATCTCTTGAACTTCTTCTTTATAATACTGAAATTGTGTGTACTGTGACTACTCTTGCCACTCAGCCCATGGTAACCACAGCTCTCCTTCTACATCTACATGTTTGTGACTATTTTAGAATACGCAAGCAGCCAGATACAAATGCCTACAATTTTTTGGTAATATCTTAATAGTTCTAATAACATTGCCCCAGGGACCATGCTTCTAAGTAGTTTGCCCTTTGCTTGTGCGTTAGGAGAGATATGAAGCCATATGACTTTGCTGTACTACTAGCACATATGTTATAAGCTAGTACATGAGTAGTTGATAAGTCAAAACTATGGATTGTTTTCCCACAGTCAACTTAATGGTTCACGGTTGTGTTAAATCATCTCTCCAAAGCAATTAGCTCAAGACTAGAGGATTGTAGTTCAGTGGTGTGGAACTACTCCAGCATTCATATAATCCTCAGTTCAACGCCAGTACCAAAATCCAAAACTGAATTCTAAAGCAAACCCAGAATTTTTTTTAGTTACTGTAATCTCATTGCTTATCATAATCTTTTAAAATTATTGCCATCATCTTGACTTAATTTTGATAGGTCATATGCATTTATAAATTCATTTATTTCTTTTAGGTTTTACAAATTAAGGGAGATACAAATTTTTTGCCTATCATTGTGATTTTCTGGATTTCATTGGTACCAATGACAATGTTTCCTTTACATATATTGTTATATTAATTTAGTTCTTTTCTCTCCCCTTCTTTTGGTTAATTCGGCTAAGGATTTGTCATACTTGTTAACCTTTCTAGAATAGCCAACTATTTGTTCCATTGATAGTTTTATGCTTTTTTCTAGTGTTAGAACACAGGATTCTGATTCTAAGAGGGTCTGAGTCCTACATGGGTCTGTAAACTCTAAAAAACAAATAAATAACATTGATACAACTCTTAAAATATCTCTGGATTCTTTCCACAAAAAATGGTATCTGAAGGCCATGTTGAACAGCTTGAGCTACAATCTATTATGAGTTGAGTAGAGATATTTTTACTTTTTTCCTTTCCTTTATAACTTACTCTTATAGAATAAGGGCAACCTAAATATTACTTCAATATGTCTACTAATATCTTGGGAAATTCCCTCAAAACTGACTTATTTTCTGGAGGTTGGTAGAGCAACCTTTTGAGAATCACCTTTGTGGAAGAGCAGCAGCCAGTGATCATAGAAGTTGCTGCTATGAGGGAGAGTTGCATGGTGGGCAACATGGCAACAACCCTTCTCATTAGTCAGGGATCCAGGACGTTCTTTCAACATGTTTTATGGTCGTGAAACATAAGCTTCCCCTGAGTATGGGTATGCCCTTACAAAATGAAGCTCAGGCTCAGTGCGATTCCCAGTGAGCCAGTGAAGGAACTGGGAAAATGAACATCTTTCCTAAAGGAAAGCAAGACCATTGCACACACTGTGTGGACAAAGACCCTGACCTTTCAGCTAACAAGAAACTTTCCTTTCTAAGAGAGTATGGGCAGGTTAAGAAAATGAAGTTATTTTAAAAGTGTTGAAAATTTTGGTTCATCTTTGATTTTGAGTTCAGCATCTGTGTTTTAGAGAGAAAGAAATAAAGAATTTTATGCAGGGACTAATTCCGAAAGCAAGTAATTTTTGTTCCTGGATCGTTTAATGGACGGGGAGTAAGAAATGATTCAAACTTGAATCTTTTGCTTTTGCAAAATACAAGTTCTGAGAATTGAATAAATATAACTAAATCCTGGTTCAAGCACAGAATCAAATGGGACTAATACTAGTTTTATGGGAGTTGAATGCATGTGTTTGCAGTTGATAGAAAGTATTATCTCATCTTTGAAATGAGTGATAAGATCGATACAGAGAATCTCATTTCTGTTTTTCCCTAATTCCCCATTTGCCCATAGAAGATTCTCATTTTAAGATGTTCATGAAGCGACATCATCCCCAGTGAAATCAAAGCAATACATAAATAGAGACAAACTCTCCATGTATCATCACAGAGACCTGCAGTTCTGGAAAACTTAATTAAGATGTTGCACTCATTACCCTTGAACTTGATTGCGTTTTCAGTATTCTTTCCTTTGTAAGAATTGGCACAGTATTTGATACCTGCTTTGTTACATGGGCAGATCAGAAGGGAAGTCTTGAGAGTACACAATTGCCATCCTTTCTGAGAGGCTGACTTTATTGTATACCCTGTCTTCCCCAAAGCATAAAAAAATGAGCGTAAAAATACTTTTCTGTTTTTGTTTTCTAGTTTGTGGCCTCTGTAAGAATTAAAGACTGAGGCTCTTTTAAAAATCACTTCTTCTATAACAACAAAACTATCTAGGTAGGAATACATTTGTGGCATATAAAAAAGAGTTGGATAAATTTATGTCACCAAATCTTGATGTGGCAGCCTTTGAAGAAATCCTTAGAATATCCCCTCCTATCCCCAAAGTCTGATAGCCTAGCTCTTCCATCCCATCATGGGATCTGTCTCCAAGGATAGCACTTTTCATCTTTCTTCTCAGCATTCACTCCTTGAGATGGGCTCCTCCATGAGTAAAGAAATTTTTTTTTAAATACCATCACTTGTGTCCAAAGAAAAGACAAACTTTAGCATAATAGAGAACAAAGTAGTTACTGACAGGTACATAATAAACAGTTTATTACATGTGGTTGTAATATAGTCTTGGGTATTGCATTTGCAGGTAAATTGTGTCTATCTGTGACAACATTGCTCTCTCTTCTCTATGCTCAAGACCCCAATCCTGATCCTACCAAGGTCTCTGATTCCATATTGCTTGGGCTAATGCCTAATGATGTGTATTCCTAGCAGTTGTTCAGAAACTGTTCTTGCTCCTTGTCTGGGATCCATACATGCATAACCACCGTGCTATAATTATTTGAAGTACTGATAATCGTATAATATAAACAAATTAAAATGCACTTTCAAAAGAAACACATCTCAAATGAAATAGTTCTCTGTAGCCCCAAGATATAAACAAAAATGGACACCTCCTTCAGTTTAGGGACAACCATAACTTAGCTCCAACCTTCTGAAAGAGACCAAATCATGTACATTGCACTTACGTTCTATAAAGTCCATAGAATGAGCCATCATAGCCATATTTTTGAATGAGTGCATTTACTAAGTATATAAAAAGCAAAAGTAAATGAACAAATAACGAGCAAAGAGAACACAAAGCGTCATCAAATCATAGCCTGTGCCAGAGATGACTGGGGTAGCTGGGTTGGGAAAGCAAACAAAGGTACCATCACCAAATGGATGATTTACAAACATTAGAAAAATCAACCAGAGAGGGTGAGGCATCAGCTTGAGCTCTCTGTTAAGGAGCTCCCTATGGAATTTTCTATAGATGAGCTTCCCATTTCCTGATCCTCTTTCAGACGTTTTAAACCATGGAATAAACAAGAATAACCTCTATTGGAAGTAGTTTGTGTTCTAGCTGTTCTCAGGGATGCAGCCATTTCACTGTTTTCCTTTCCCTCTGACAAAGGTTGGGGGACCAGTCTAGGATGGAAGGACCCTTCAAATAAGCATGCTTGGGACTGAGTGCAGGGTCTCCTCGCGCCAGAGTCTGCTTTTATCCAGATGAAATGCAATATTTTGTCTTCCAGTATAGCACAGATGAGTATATATATACAGATCCCACACAATGCTTTTTAGCTGTTCCCATCATCCACTCTGTACTTAATGTGCTGAACCTGCGATCTTAGTGCAGATGACTATATGAAGAGCAATTGAAGTTTTGATTGCAATTGCTGTAGACAACCACCTTGGGTTTTGTGGACACTATAGTGGTAGACAGAGCACAACACACCCTCCTAATGTCAGTGGGAATGAAAATGGATTTCAGTTACAATAATATGGTCTCAAGATGGAGACAAAAAACCTTCCTTCTCCTGGAGGGATCCTTCTATCTGTGCTGTGCTAAGTCTTGGCATGCTTCTGCCCCTGTCTATCTATACTTACCTCTGGTTCCCTTCTCGGTTTATGTCCAGCTTTCTGGGAGTGCTTTTGGCTATTCATGCACAATACATTATCACCTTTGAAGAAAATCAATTGCTCCTAGAGCAATTATCAGGGCTTCAGAAAGAATATGAAAACAAGAAAGATCTTCTGTGCAGTCAGAGTAAATGGTAAATCTTTGATAAGACAATTAATAGCAAGGATATACTCTTGCTATTGTAAGTTACATTTCTGAAGACCTTGGGGAAATTCTGAATAAGATGACATATAAAAATAATAGAGAAATAACAATTAAACTTACTTTATATTTTTCTGTATCTTTAAATAGTTATAAATGTATGTCTACACTTGACTTAATGGAAATAAAATTAAGTATAATCAATGTATAATTCATCCTATATAGATTTTGCAGGAAGAGGTATTTATCTTCTTATATATAATTATCAGGAGTTTTATCTTATGTCTTATCATAAGAAAGTCCATTGGCACAGAGTAAAGTGAGAAAGCCTTTGGACTTCCTAATCCAGTTGGGTTGTGCGTTAAATGACACATTCCAGACTAAATCATAACATGTGTAGGACCTCTTGTCATTGTTTGTCAGGCAAAAATGAATGCCCATGACACATACATATTTTTTAGTACTCTTTGGGAGGAAAAAAATGTACTTTTCTGATGAATGTAGTTCATGGATCACTTGGCGAATCCCAAAATTGACAAGTACCAAGGTAAATACAATTGCAAAGCTTTTTTTTCTCCTGCTTAAGTAATCTCCTTTAAAATGTGGATTACATTCTTGTGGGCACTTAAAGTCATCCTCTCACCTCTTTATGCAGTGCCCACTTAGTCTTTGTTTGCATGTTATTGTTACAAATTTAGCTGAAAGGGCAGCATAGAATTTTCAAGCACATAGGGGTACATAGATTTCTATCCAGGGTGACACATTGATCGAGCCAGCCAGTAAATTAGCAGCAGCAGAGCACCATTAAATTTTAAACTTAATTGCCATCTCCTCTTAATTTCTATGGATATGATCAATAGATGCCAGAGAAAAGTTGAAGGAGATCTTTGGAGAGCATCTACTTCCTGGAGCATAATGTAAAAACCACTGTTTTATTTCAAGCGCGATACCAAAACGTGCCGTGCAGCGCAGTTACTTAGAAGGCTTCTGCTATAAGACTTCACTGTACACAGCTTTGATTAGCCTGTTTGGTTGACATACAAATGGGAGTTTTGTTTTTAAATTAGTTTGACTTTCTCTCTGGACCTGGCCCTAGCTTTCCCTGACTGTTGAATTCTGTTGGTCTTCTACTCCGTCTTTGTTATCTATGAAATCATTTAATGATCCATGCTGAATTTTGACTTAGTCAGTGTCTTGTATCCAAGGTTTTAATAAAAATTATAGCTCAGTATCAATCAAGATTGAACATATGCAGAATTCCTGAAAATTGTAGCTCATGGTACTATCGATTGATATTGAACATGTATAGATACATAGCAATAAGCCCTGCTAATTGATATTGGGTGTTATACTTGGTGAAGTCATATGTTCATAAAGGAAACAGACAAAACTCCCAGGCTTGTAATCAGTTTGCAAGCTAATGGAAGTAACATAGAAATATGAGTGTAAGAAGCAAATAAATATCAAATTAAGATGATTTCACACAGTGAAATTACTACAAGGTGAATAAAAATAGATAAAGGGATAGAAATTTGGATGGAGAGCTGTCCTTTAAACCACATGGACATAGAAGGCACGTTTCATGTGAGAAATGTGTATAGCTCTGACTCTATAGCAATTTGATGCTGGTAGCCTCTGCAGGCCTCTTCAAATGTAAGCATGGAGGTGACTGCACTCACACATACTCACATTCAAATAAAAATAAAATAAATATTTGAAGTGAAAAATTGATAAGAATGGCTGGCTGGTAAAGTACTGTGGATAACAACATAGGAGCATCCTTCCTCCCCATCCTATACCATCGCATTTGTTATGGTAGCAGAGCCACGTGCTTTCTTATCCCTGTCTTCCTAAACATGTAGAACTTTAGACCCTGATTGTATTTGGGTAGCAGCTACAAGGAGGACAGACCCAGGAGGCCAGTCATGATGTTCTCTACTCCCAACCCACTTGGATTTTCACTGGCTTAGAGGTATCCTTTGTGGGCCAGAATTGGGGAAAGCATAAAGAGATTGTTAACCTTCATAGAGATTATTTAATCTTGATCTATACAGAGATAACTGGGGGGATAATTCTCTGAAAAGTGTGGAGAATATCATCATGCCATCTCGTGCCTGAAAGCACATTGATGATCACGGGTTAGGAAGACAGAGTCTCAGAGCTGTGGACCTTCCACATCTGCACATCTGGTGGTTTCTCTAATCTTGGCTATGACTAACTTGGTATAGTATTGTTTGGACACCAATATGCTGCTGTTTCTTTGTCACTCTGAGAAAGAACCTAGGGCCTCATACATGCTATACATGCTCTGTCACTGAGTTACATCACGAGCTCCTCAGCAACTGGAAGTTGAAGGCTCTGTGTAAACTCTCAGAACACTATTCAGTTCTTCACAGGGGAAAGGGAAGGAAAAGATATCCCAGTCAGCTCTGGCGTAAGTAACCCAGAAACTTCTATCTCAAGTTGAAGCCTAGATCCAGATAATTTCTAGAGCAGACTGGCGGGTTTTTTCTTGGACCACAACCCTCCTGGGTAAGGTGGCTGCACTTCCTCTGTCTGCAAGGTTTGTATTCCATCCAATGGGAAAGAATGATAGATAGCAGAGGGCATGACCTTTCCCTTAAGGACAGTCATTTCTGCTGACTTTTCCTTTGCCCTATTTTCATCTGCTTACCTAGAAAATAGTGTCTGTTTCTAGGAAACTGTGTATCTGCCTAAAATCTGGGCAGTTACCACAAGAGAGAAGATGGCACACTGGGAAGGAAGCGGTGTGTGTATATGATGTTTTGTATAGGGCATCTGTGTGATGGTGTTGTCGGTGGTGTGTGTATGTGTGTGTAAATGTGTGGTGTATGTGTCCTGTATGTGTTGCATGGGGTGTGTGCGTGGTGTGGTGTTGTTTCTGTGTGTATGTGTGGTGCATATGCATATGTTGTGTGCATGTGTTTTAGTAAAGACTTAATGAATAACTCCTATGTTTCTTTAATTTTTGAAACAGGGTCCTATACAGGGTCTTCTAGGCAAAGTCTGGCCTGAAATTCATTGAAAAGTTCACACTGGCCTCCAATTCACAGTAGCTCTAGCCTCCCACATGCCAAGGTTATAATAATGACCTACTACTCCCAGCTAAAAATGTGAAACACTTCACAGATGCGACTGTCATCCTTATATAGAGGCCTTGCTAATCTCTGTATCATTCTAATTTTAATAACTGTACTACCAAAACTAGCTCTGTCTTTTAAATAGTAACGATAACACAGACTCCTTGCCATGGCGGTGTGCAAGATACGATTATGCAGTAATGCTTGGATTTTCCTCCCATGCTGCAAGCCACTTCCTGTTTCTGAGGTCTTGATTCATTATATTTAAAACAAGCTGAAATGATGCACTGTGTTATGGATGAGTCCCCTAAAATAATCAGCCTCCCCAAATTCATGTGCTGCAAGTTAATTCTGAGTACAAGGTGATTGAACATAGGGCCTGGTGTCAGGTTTAGGTTGTATTGTGCCACCTTCAGCATTTTAATGCTGCTAAAACTGGTTGACTCTGTTGCTTTTCTTGTTTTCCTGGGCTCGAGACCATGATATCCGTCCCCCTCCAAGGACATATCAAGAAGACTCTTGTGGACATCAGTTGGACTCTACAACGATAGGAAAGTAAACTTCAGATCTGTACAGCTGTCTCATCAGCACTGTTTATTACAGCAACACAAACACATCCATAGGCAAACCCAGAAGGTTAAAAGATTTCTTTTTACTTCAGATTTATAATCAGTTTGAGCTTTTAATTCAAACTGAAGGGAACACAGCTTAAATGTGTTGCTTATGCCACAATGGTGCAAAATGAAAGGATGATTCTTGGCCCCTAGACTAAGAGGTAAATGACACATCAATGCTGTATCAGTTAAAAGATATGTAAAGAACATGGTTTACTTCCAGTCCCACACTATGACTCTGAGACTGTGTGTTATACGTTTGACTTGGGGATGCCATAAAGATTAATGGGCAGTGTTTATATTTGTGACAGAAAAGCCAAGTGCCTTCCTGGCCATGTGGTAGGAGGCTGGGCATCCCAGTGGCTGGGTTCTGTTGAGACAACAAAGAGCAAAGGAAACACATATCAGTCACAGGACTGCTTGTCATCCATTCCCATCAAGGCTTGTCCACAAGGGCACTGAAACAATTGGGTAAAATGAAGTTTTGAGAATATCCGTGGATTTCAATTACAGTATTTGTGCTCTTTCGGACCCCTATTAACATCCATAGCTGGTGCGGCAATGCTGTTGAGATTTATAAGGAACCTCCCTTGTTCTCTGCATCCAGCCCGGGGCCCACATGATCAGCACCGTTCTATTATCGTCAACTCTGGTTTCTAAGAGAGACATGTTTGTTGCCGATGAGACTTAAAAAAAACTGCCAACTCAACAATAGCTACATCATTTGTAGTAAAAAATGAATTCTGCAAGGTGTCAAATGGCTCTTTATCAATGTGCTTAGTTCCTTGCAAAGTCACAGGAGAGGAAAAATATGGAAAAAGCATAATTTATGCCTCATTTATTGCTCACAGTCAAGAATGGCTCTCTTATTCTCTCTCTCTCTCTCTCTCTCTCTCTCTCTCTCTCTCTCTCTCTCTCTCTTTGAAAAGTGAGAGAGAGAGAGCACCAGTAAGACAGGAAAGGTGACAGTGATTGTCCCCAGGAGCAGGGCCAGGGGCAGCTCCACTCTGCTTCTGGCCAGGCCACTGCTTTGGTATAAGATAATTTGTATTCAGATTCTGGTTCGGATATCTCCTAACTTCAGTTGTTTGAATTGACTTAAGGTGTCTATGACAGTTTACCCTTTTAATCTGGAAATCAGAGAGGCTGTGACCACATGTAGAGACACTGTAAAGACTGAAACTCAAAAGCATACTTGGAATCCTTGCTGCCAGAATTAGTATCTTGGTGGCAGCACTAGATGCAAGGCACAACACGGGGTGAAATTCTTTCAAACTAAATATCTACACACAAGTAGAGCTGGGGGGATTGGAATGAAATGGTGGTGTTAACACTGATACCCTGGTTGTGGGGCTGTACTGTAATCAAGGGAAGAATCACTCTGGTTGGAACATGGACTCATAATCCACAAATCCTGTCCCCTTACTAGTTTCTCAGTCACATGCATTTGTCTGAATAAAATGTGGGTTAAGCAGTTAACAGCTGACTACCTGGAAATCACGTAGGATTTTCCAGTCAATTAGTGATAATAAATTTTTGGTAAAGTACCGTTTTGACTAACAAATTGCTTTGAACTGGTGGACAGAAATGAGTAGTGCATCAGTTTGCTTTAAACAGAACCATAGGAGTCACTCTAGATAGCCTGAGGAGATAGATGTAGGATGTACGAATGTCATGGTTAGACATCTGACAGGCAGGAGGACTAAGACAGGCCGAATAAGGAAATGGTTAGTAGTCCACAGCCAAGAAACCTTGAAGTGATTATGAATACATCCGAGTCGATGGTCCCCATTGCTTTCAAGATCCGACTTATTGATTGGGAAGAGCCCACAGATGTGAAAGCAAGCCACTGGCTATTATCTCAGCCACTCAGGAACTCTCTAGTGCCCCAGACAGCTGCTGCTCTGAATTGTCTGCCAGAAAAATCCCACCAGAGAATAACGGTTACTATTTCTTTTCCATCTTCCTCTGCTTCCGGGTGTTGTATCTAAGCCAGCAACACACAGCATAAGATGCTAGGAAGTAGGGTTGGTTATAAGGTTCTCCTGGGTGGAGAAGTGAAAATGTAGAAAGGTATGATGGTGATGAACCACAAGGTTGATGTGAGTTGATGATAGATAATTCGATCTCTCTGTTTGTATGCTCAGCATTTCTTTATGAGAAGACTTTTTGTGGGGTGACACTGTTTCCCAAGTACACCTGCCCACAAGATAGCGACAATGATATTGTCTGGTTTGCTTCCTTCTCCAGTGACATTGGACAATGGGAGAATGGTTCCCTCAGATAATAGCCCATATCCATCTATCTGCCATGATATCCTGAAATAAATCAAGTAGCCCCATGGAAAGAAAATGTCTTGATCCCTCAGCCGTCCAGTTTGACAGCTGCTCAGAACAGGGGTCAAGGTGGCCTTCCCTACTTCACTCAGTTCCTGTGTCCAGTGACTCTGCTCAATAGTTTTGCTGTAATTCGTGCTTATGTGCTTTCTTGAGCAGAATCTATAGTGACTTATATGTGTGTTTATTTATACTTTATCTCTCGCCCTTCCCCAAAATACCATTTCTACAGATAACATAATTTTTTTCTTAGCTTTTTTTGTATTGTGTTTTCAGGGCCTAAAAGTACACAAAATATGGATCATAGTACAACAGCTAAAAAGCTGAATAAAAGAAGGCTTCAAGGAGGTCACCATAAGAAAGGTGGATAAGATCAGAGTTTAGTGTTAAACAGTATGTGTGTAAGACAACGTAACACCTTTAGTAAATAAAATTCCCAGGTACTGCAAGTCTTCACTACAATTTAAGTGTCAGATCATTTCGTGGGCGCTTTACATAGCTTGTTTTCTAACTACACTAGCATGTTTAGGAATCTTGTATAAGAAAGGAACGAGAGGATCACAAGGTCGAGTTGAAGTCTCTAAATCCTAGGGTCCTCTTCTTTAACCATTTCTCCTGGATGCCTCACAGTGGTGACATACGACAGTCTCGTCACACTTGACAGCATGAGATTCTGAATCTTTACACAAAGGTGGATTTCCACACTCATGCCCTACTCCTGGAAATTGCAGCAACTGCCCAAACCACTCCTAGGAAGACACCAGAGCCATGCAGCTTGCTCCACAACTGGAAGCTTCAGGAGTAGTTTGAGGGAAGGGAACAGGCAAGCACAGAAAGGCATGAACTTGGAGAGAAGACACACACCTAGCAGCATATTATGGCTAAATATAGACTCTGAGAACAGTGACCACCCGTCCCGTGATATTCCTGTGAAAATATCACTGCTTCTTTATCTTGGTTTCTCAAGTTTGAAAATTATCCCTGTGCCTGCATCCCGAGCCATTTCTGTTCTCCGTGAAAAGTAGGCTTAGGTAGTGGTCAGACATGCCAACAAACCCACAAAAGACTATAGCAAAGTGAACTAAATAAATCATCACTTCAACATAGTCTCTAATGCAGGTTGTTTTTTGTGTAGCATAAGAGAGAAACAATGAAAGTGGAAAAGATAACAGCGACTCTCGGGATACAATCCCGCTTATCGCGTTATTGGCTTTGTCTTCTTAGAATGGCTGTTTTCCCACTGACTTTTAGAAGTGTGGTGAATTCCTCTCAGCTGAGATGTGATCTGCTGAACTGTTTGCCTTAGGTCCTACTTCCTTGTCAGAATCACTCTGGTTCTCTGCGCTCACCCTAGGCATTGGGAGTGAAAGTCTCCTGCTAGGGTCAGATGTGAAATGCTTCTGTTCTCATCCTTCAAAACCCTGTTTTCAATGCTGAGGTCTCATTTTCAGGGGCCTGACCTTAAGCTGTTCAGACAGAGAGAGCGCCAGTCTTCAGAAACCAGCAGCCGTTCAACGTATGCAGAAACATGCCTGGAACTCTGCCCACTTGTCTCAGAAACTGAGACTTGGGAACCTGCAACTCAATTATGAAGAATTCATGTTTGAATGCCTTAATTGTTGCGTCTCAGCCCAATGTGGTAACACACACCAACACTTAGGAAGTTGGGGTAGGAAGATTGTGAGTCTTGACTCAAACAAAAACAAAACAAGACAATAACAAACCCACATCACTTCCTACATTTCTGAAAATAGAGGATTAAAATAGCAATTTCATGGACTAGTATCTGTTTTAATTATAAATTAAGATGACTTCATGGTCAAATATCTATTGCTAAAAACCATTTACTAAGATCTGGAGTCTCACCTACATAAGCCTGAGTGAATTATTTTCCAATACCCATTTTTTAAAAAAATTCATAGGATTTGTTACCAAGACCAAACTTTTTGACAAGTATATAGATACAGATGTCATACCAATATTGGCTATAATTATTAATGTTCCTAACATTAATATTAAAGTGGAGTGTACAAGTTTATAACAATAATTGTTTTCTTTTTATCTTTATAATTATGCAAAATAATGATCATTATGCAAAACTAAATAGCTTCTGGAATGGACACACACGTGTTCCAGGGATCCTAAGACAAATAGTGCCTGCATCTTGGATCACTTACCTCCTTTCTACCTTACCCTCCCAGGTGTCTGCTCCTTACTTCTGTTATCATGAGTCAGTTTATGTCTTTTTAAATTGCTAGTCATACAGTATAATTCTGCAGTGTATTTTTGAAACAGCTTGTAATGGTGTCCTATATTGTTCCATGTAATACTTATTCTTTTTCTCACCACTACCCTACACAATGTGTAGAGTTTTCCACATGCTAAATACACCACAATAGTTCGCGTTTTGAATTTTGTCCAAAACTTTCTTGAACAAGTTTTGAACATTATGTGTCATTTTGTAGACATCTACATGCACTTCATATGGCAAATATAAGTGTGTATTTTGATTGACTATAAAACTAGGAGTGGAATTGCTGGATTGAAGAATAGGTATATGTTTAGTTTTAGAAGATTCAGCTAAAGAGACTGGTACAATACAAATAGGTGGTATGTGTTTGTGGCATGCCTTTGTGTGTGTGTGTGTGTGTGTGTGTGTGCATGTAGGGGTGGAGTATGTCCACTCGATGCACAAGTGTGCAGAGGCTAGAGGGAAACATTGGTTGTTTTCCTCTTAATGTATATTTCACTTTATTTTTGAGATAGGGTCACTGAACCTGAACCTTACTGCTTTGGCTGGGGTGGCTGGCCAGCAAGCTCCCTAGACTTTCCTATCTCCACACCCCAATAATGGGGTTATAGACAGTATGGCCTGGCCAAGATTTTACAAGTGTGTTTACATTCCACACTCATTTCTCCTGCTTGCACAGCAAGTGCCCTTACCTACTGGGGCATCTCCTTAGCCCTAGTGTTTAGTATTATCAGGTTTAGGCATTGTTTGAAAGATCGCATTGCTGGATGGATAGTGTTCCCATTTTATTTTGAGTTTAAATTTAGGAGCAGGAAAGATAAATCACATAGAAATAGTTCTACTAAGGGATTATTTCCCTATTCATGGAATACTTGAGTCTTGGGCCTTTTCCAGAAAAGGGACAGAGTCTTAAAGTCATCCAGTGAGATTTGGGAACAAAAAGGGCTGCCGGAGCCCAGCACTGAAGTCGGTCTTTGGAAGTCTGAGCAGATACATCGCTGTGCCTCTTGCGCTCTCCTGGGTGGTGGCAGCTGCATTTTCTGTCTCATTAGGTATTCTCAACTTTGCCACTCTCTTTGTTTAACAAATCAGAACATGGTGTGGCAAGTTGACAGAAGAGTTGAGGAGAATTCTCAGTGATGCTTATAATGGGCCCAGAACACCTGTGCACATCTAGTTGGTTTCTTCACACTTCCAGCAAGTCAGTGGCCCCTCCTAAAGGAGAAATCAGGAAGAGTTTTTTAGCAATGTTTGAGATAACATCTAGCAACTTCTATAACATAAAAGGGAAGTTTTTCAAATAAAAATTATTCTCTGTAAAGCTTTGAGTCTGTGAAACAGAGAACTCTCTAAGCAGGTATTTATTCACTCACACACACACACACACACACCTGCATCTCTCTCTCTCTCTCTCACGCACACACACACCTGTATCACACACACACACCTATGTCAAACACATACATCTGCATCTCACACACACACATACACCAGCATCACACGCACACACACACGCACATCAGCATCACATGCACGCACACACACCAGCATCAAGCACACACACATATCTGCATCACATACACACACACCTGCATCTCACACACATATCAGCATCGCACACACAGAGCTGCATCACACACACATACCTGTAGCACACACACACAGCTGCATAATACACACATACCTGTATCACACATACACACACCTGAATCACATACACACATATACATACCTGCATCACACACACACCTGCATCAGGCACACACACATACCTGCATCACACACACACACACACACACACACACACCTCTATTGGCAGGAGGCTGCTGCTTGTTCATACCTGTAAGCTCAGACCCAAAATAATCACACAGAAATCAGTATTAATTACAATACTGTTTGGCAAATAGTTTAAGCATATTTCTGACTAACTCTTATATCTTAAATGAACTCATTTCCATTATTTTGTATTTTACCACGAGACTCAAGGTTTACCAGCAAAATTCCAGTGGTCTCCGGTGAAGGAGTCTGTCTCCTGTGGGTGGCTACATGACTTCTCTTTGACTCTGCTATTCTTTTTATATATCTCTCTTAGCCTGGCTTTACTCTGTTAAACCATTGGCCAAAAGAAGATTCTTTATTAACCAATGGCAATAAAACATATTCACAGTATACAAAGGGAAATCCCACATCACCTCCCCTTTTCTGTCTAAATAAAAAGGTAAGTTTTAACTTTAATATAATAAAATTACATATAAAAATCAAGCAAGAATTACAGTTACAAGATTTATATCTACTTTATCATTTATCATAACTAAGAAAAACTATAATTATAACTATCTATTCATCAATTCCATCAAAGACTCTAGAAGGATATAATATTACCTAAGTAAACAGGAAGTGCATTGTAAACAACTTCCAAAACTCTAGAATTGACAGAAACCTCTTGCTGCCTGAACAGTCACCCAAAGTTCTTCTGTATCATTGGGGCATCCAATCTTCAGCCTATAAACCCATAATATTTAGCAGACTTTTCTACAAAGCAGGAAATTTCAAAGACAGTTCCACCAATACTGGCAGTTTGTCAGTCACTTTCTTCTGTGCTCTGCAGAACATCTGGCATGCTCTTTCATGAAGCAGGAACCCCAAAGGACTGTCTCACCTTCTTTAAGCAGCTTCAGCAGTCATTTTTTGTGAATCCTGTGAGTCTAGTCAATCAGTTCAGGCAAGAGCAGTTTCTTGCCCAAATGACTAACAAACTCCATGAGGAGCCTGTTTGATGCCCATTGTCCTCTTGAAGTAGATTGGTGCTGCCAGGAGCAGATTTATCTCACTGTCATGAAAAGTCCTAAGTTCTTAAAACCTTTTAAATGCCATATTCTGTGGTCTATGAAAGGTTTGATGATTATCTACCTGAAATCTATCTACCTATCTATCTACCTATCTATCTATCTATCTGTATGTATGTATATATGTATCTGTATATATATATAAAACCTAACTAACAGAACTAGAAGCTTGACTATTATAGATGATTATTTATTAATCTGTATTTCTTAATTATATATTACATTTTTAAATGGGCTGCACAAACAAAATACTTTAATCAAGAACAAAAATATGCATATGACAAAATTGACCTAAAATTTGTATCAGTAGACCAAGATCCATACCAATGCAAAGTATTCATATCTATAGCATATCCCCCTTTAAATGTAAACAAACATTTATAAACAATATTTGGTAATTTGGGTGTAGTTCTCCCCAAACTACTTCCTGCTGTTTATTGGTTGAAGTAATTTTGGGGTGTTCATGGATGTAACATGTTGGGCCTGCTTGTTTGTGTTTTCTGTCCCCGCCTGGTACCCCACAGCTGGCAGGCTCCAGAGAAAATCAACCACACAAGAGATCTCTATAAGTTATAATGCTGATTGGCCCATTAGGTCAGGCTTCTTACTGGCTAACTCTCACATCTTGATTAACCCATTTTTCTGATCTATTTTAGCCATGTGGCTCAGTACCTTTTTCAGTGGGGCAGCTCACATCCTGCTACTTTGGTGATCTGGGCAGGAGTGGGAGTAATCAACTTCCTCCTCTCCAGAATTCTGCTCTCCTTGTATCATTTCTACTTCCTGTCTGGCTTTCCGGCCTACACCTCCTGCCTGGCCAATCAGTGTTTATTTAAAACATGATTGACAGAATACAGACAATTCTCTCCTACCACATGGAGACCATTCAGGTGGGCTTGGTCCATCAAACCACATTAGTCTGGAAGAAATCCATAGGTTCTCATCCTTTGTGTAAGCAAAAGAAGAACCTCTTTTCCAAAGCAACATATCCTTAGACTCAAATTTTGAAGTGAAGATACCTTTAAACATATAGGTTTGTTTAGCTTAGATGTCCCAGAATCAAATGTCTCTCTGCAGTCAAAAAATTGTATGAATATATAGTGTATGATCTACTTTAGAGCGCACATATATTTCATACATTGTGTTTTTATATGTATGTGGATAAATATTGCTCTAAATAAATAGCATCTCTAGATACTGTTTGTAGGTTCTTTTATCTCCTTAGACATTTGGTGTCCAAAATGTTCTGCAGTAATTTTAAGGAAACAATGCTAGAACATGTCTCTTATTTTTTATATGGTTATATAAGATTTCATTAAAGAGCAAAAGTTTTTAAACCATGATGAATTTTTAACACAGTGAAAACAAAATACATGTGCCCATCATAATTCAAGACCACAGTGTCCTCCTGTTGGGCCTTCTGGTTCTTCATTATTTTTTCTTTACTAAGAAAATACTGGAATAAGTCTTCATATTTAGTAATTTGATAATACATGGGTATTTATTATTAGGATGGTTCTAAAAATCAAGCATGTTAATTTGGAGACTAAGTTTTGAAGGTATTTACACAGTGTTTTTTCTACATAATTGTCTCTTTATATGTAGTATGATAGTGTAGAAGTTCCTTCTGTTTTTGTATTGCTTTCAATGGTTAATAAAGAAACTGCTTTAGGCTCTTGATAGGGCAGAACTTAGGCAGGCAAAGAAGACAAAACTGAATGCTGGGAGGAAGAAGACAGAGTCAGAGAGACACCATGGGTCCTCCACCTGAGACAGACGCTGGTTAGAATCTTTCCCGGTAAGCCACTGCCCTGTGGCAATATACAGATTAATAGAAATGGGTTAAATCAAGATGTGAGAGTTAGCTAATAGGAGGCTCGAGATAATTAATTCAATTTCTACGTGGTTATTTCATGTCTAAGCTAGCCAGGTGGCCAGGACAAACAAGCAAGCCCCACATTTCAATAGTATAATATCATTCCATTTAGATAACAGGAACTCAGAAGATGAAGGCATGTCCCAACCTAAAAACAGGGTAAGAGATGTCAAGGATATACATGCACACTCGGCTTCCACCCTCACCTCTTCAAACTCTGCAGGTCAGGGAGGACCTCACAAAGCTCTACTTACCTGCACTTCAGCTCTGACCTAGCTAACATGGTCAGAGAGGACCTCACATGGTCCTACTTGGCTGGTGTTCAGCTGTGGTCTAGCTCACATGGTTGAGACAAGGCCTTAATAAACTTCTCTGGACAGGAATTAGTTGGATGCAAAGGAAATACTGAGCCTAAATTAGTAGCATCAGCATGGCTTCAGAACTTGTTAAAAACGTAAATTTTCAGGAACTAACTGAAACAGAAACTTAAGGAAGAAGACACAATAGACTATGTTTCAATCATTGTAGATCATTCTGAAGCACACTGAGATTGGGCAGCTCTCACCTAATGCTCAAGAGCATCCCTTCCACTGCAATGTGACCCTCTAAGATCTCTAAGACTCTAGATGCCTTTCTGACCTTTCAATAGTAAGGTTTGTAAAAACAAAGAACAGGATGATCAGAGCTAGTACTTCCAAAAGCAAACAATGAGAGCACAGGTATTAAATGAATCCATTGCAAGCATAGTTGGCTTATAAACTCCTCTTTGTGCATAAGGGGGACTGGCTTTTATTCCCCATGTTTGACAGTTGGCTAGGAGACTTTAACCCACACAACAAAGCCAGGAACTCTTCATAAACTATTGTGTTACTTGAATTTTGTCATAACATCATACTATCAGGGAAACTCATCCAGACTTTCCTCTAATAACAAAAACAGAAACTAGAAAGTCTGTAAAAGTGTTCTGACCTGTTATTTGTCTGGAAACATTATCTGCTATTATTATCTGGATATGTAAATCCCCACAAAATATGTATATGTTGGAATCAGTTCCCAGCTGTTGGCATTATTCAGGGTGATTCTGAGAACCTCACAGGGTAGGAAGAAAGATCAGTTCTGGAAGCAGGTTCTTGGTGGTGTATTGTTCCTGGATCCTCCCTATCTTTCTTTCTGCATCCTGACTGCCATGAAATAATAGACCCTCCTCTGAAACCTGTTCCTTCCTTCATGATATTTGGTCCAACAAAGAGGAGTCAAGAAACCTTGGTTTGAACCCTTTAATATCTACAGCTAAAACAAATTCTTCCTAGTGGATTTGTGCGATTTTCCACAGTGATGAGAAAAAAATAGTTAAATACAACCACACAATCACAGATGCAATTTCACTGATTATTGAAACTCATATGGACTGCCAATGTAAAGTTAATCGCATTGGGACCTAAAGAGTATTTGAAGAATTAGGTGACTTTACTTACTTCTTGTGGCTTTAATGACCATTCAGATAGGTCTAATGCTTATGCACAACCTTACACAGCTATTTTAATGTTGCTGATGTTCTTTACATGTCTCCAAAGTTAGACTGTCGTTGACCTTTCCAAGGGTACTGATAGACTCTAACTTGCTATTTATATAAAGTGGGTAACAGTATCTGTCCCATAGGCTAATATTAATAAACAGTTGAGTTTCAGTTAGCCAAAACTTTTTTATCCATTTTGACTATCAATTTTAATCAATTTTAGAAATCTGGACTCTGAAGACATAGCTCGTTGACAGAGCTACATGCATAGTTTAGGCCGGGTCCCATGTTTGTTCCACAGCTTCAACTGTATTAATAATGATATCAAATATTTAAGCAAGACATGTTGGTACCTCCTTTTTATCATAGTACCTGGGAGTCAGAGGCAGGCATATTTCTGTGAGTTTCAGGCCATGGTAGTCTAGTACCAGGCCAGCCAAAACTAAACAGTGAGATCCTATCTCAAGAAATAAGAATGACATAAACAGTTATTTTTAGATCACTGATAGGATAATGTAAATTCAAGACAGTAAGTCTCTCCCTTTTAATTTTTTTCTGATTTTAGTTCTATAAGAGTCCTCTGAAAAGCATTTTATGATATGAACTACTGCCCAAATCCTCTCAGATCCATTTTCTTCCTTATCTACCCAACTTTGTGTCCTTTTCTCATTTTTATTTTTTAAAACCTACCAAGACAAAGTGAGCTGCCCTTCTATTTGTAGGTACATTCTTTTCACAAGAGTGACTAACCTGCCACTAACTGCATGTTTAAAGAAGAATGACTCTCCCTTTCCCTGCAGCTATCTGTTGCCAATAGCTTCCCAGTGAGGGAGAAAGGCTTTATGCCTACTGCCCCTTTCTGTGATGGCATTTTGTCTGGCTTGAGCTTGCAGAGGCACAACCACTGTGGGTTCTTACGTGTCACTGCCCTGCTTTGTCTAGAAGACACCATTTCCTTGTAGTCATCTACCATCTCTATGACTCTTACAATGTTTCCACCTCTTCTTCCACAATGATCCTTGGAAGAATTGAATGTTAAATAGGAACTCCTCTTAAGGCTGAGCATTCTCTAATCTCTTCTTTTAGACACGCTGATCAGTTAGATTGCCATCTACTGCAAATCAAAGCTTCTCAGATGAGGATTGAGAGATATACTTCTCTATTAGAATAGCCACAAGTCATTAGGAGCTGGTTTAATGCTGTGGTCAGTTAGCATAATAATATTAATAGGTTCTCCCCTAAAGTCCATGATCCATATAGCCACAGATTTCTGACCTGATAATAGTGCCAGTTATGGGCTTCATTTTGTAGAGCAAGACTTAAATCCAATTAGAAAGTGGTTGGTTATTCATGTGATGCTTATTGAATTACTGAACCAGTGAGCTTGTCTTACCAGGTCAGTTGTTCGTGGAGCTCACAGGATGCACAGCTGGATAAGACTGATGGTCCCTTTCTCCTCTGGCAGTATGCATAATTCCTTATAGCATTGAAAAATCTAGCAAGTAGTGATGAAGCTTTCGGATCAGTACCTGCTTGGTTTCTCCATGGTCTATGACTGAAGCATGTGGTGTCTTCAGCAATAGGGTCTTACTGACTATTTCTAGAGGGTAATCAATAGCATTAACAAAAGTCTGTAATGTTTTGTAGTCTATGGAACCCCATTGGCCAACAGTTTGAGAAGAGGCAGCCCATTCCTGGCACTGGGATTTTATTTGTTAGCATGTGTTGTCTGGTAGAGGCATTCTTGCCCCACTCTGGGGTAATTCATTTTAATTCTATTTTTATTGTATATATAGAAGCTACCTAGTAATGGGTTTCCATGTAGCTTTTTCAAAAGGCCTTTAGTATTATTTATGCCCCCCTCTACCCTTTATTCATACCCTCCCCCGACCCTTCCCTCCAATTCCCCCATCCCAGTTTGATCCTTCCTGTTCCATGATCACCCCTTTAATCACTTAGGCCACCGTGTTTCTTCTCACCTTTCTTGACAGTCACCCCCTGCCAGGAACTAAACTTATTTCGTTACAGATACAGTGATGATCATTCAACCTCAACATTCCCAACTTTAGCATACAATGCTGGGGTAATCTTCCTAAAATACCACTTTTACACAGCCATCCCTTATTCAAGAAAAATACAGGTCTAGCATACATTTATGAACATCTAGAACTTTTTGACCTCCTGAATTCCAGCTCCTGTGTTTGAATATTGTGAACACATAGAATTAAAAGAAGAGGTCATTTATGTTGGCAGTCCCTGTAGTAGAAAAGGGGTCATTGTTGTAAATTATTATCACATTGTATGGGTAGTACTGATACAGAGGAATGTCCATGGCCTTAGGAACCAGAATGGATAAAGAAATCAGGAAGGATAGCAATGAAAGGCCAATGAAGTCAGTGAAGGTGACCAGGGAAGATAAGGTTTTCATCCTGCTGTCAAGGACAAACTGGCCAATATCCACAAATTGGCCACATTGCTCACATTTCCTGCTTTTTTCTCCTTATAAATCTCTGATTTCCCCTTAGAGAATCACCCGATTTTATTTGCAGCCTTTTGGCAGGACTGTCTTTGACCTCACTCAATAGGATCCAACTGATGGTACTTTGACCCAATAAAAACAGACCTTTCTTTTTGCTAAGGTGGTAAGTTCAAGGCTGGGCATGTGGTATGATTGGAACCAATGCAGTAACAGTTTCCATGGGTCTCTGGAAGCTCACAGCTCTGAGAGGTCATTGCAGCTTGGCTGCAATCTCAGGTGGAAAATCTGCCTGGTGTTCAAGCTAATGCAAGAGAACAGAGTAGTAGAGAGAGAGAAACAAAATCCAATGCCAGTTTCAGCTCCTGAACCTAGAAGTTTCTAAAGTCAGTCCTATCTCTGTGTTGTTAATAGATTTTCTGGATTCATCTTTTCTTTATGAAAGTATCAATTCTACTGACTCTTGACAGCAACTGGGTTTTTTTTTGCCAAAACAAAGAAGAAAGACATTCTCAGCCTCAAACCCAGCAAGTGGAAAACTATGTACCAGAGAAAAAGGTGGCACCCAGTCCTCAGGATGCCATGGTATTTCATAACTGCTATATATTTGATAGAAAGAGAAATCAGCTTAAAAGACACTGGACAGAGGTCAGTTTATTAAGAAAATTGTCTAACTTTTTAAACAGGTATGTATGAGGGTTGAGGGGACTGAAGAAAACTCCATATGTCAACCTCAGACCACCTAATAGATACATGTATTCATATATATGCACATATGTACATACATGCCATCTATGTACATTCAAACATGCATACATATAATCATACACACCATGCAAGCAAAAAATATGCTATATAAATATTAAAATATTTATGTTCTCTGAAATGAGGCAGATATTCTGGCTTTGTAGGCCAGACATCTCACCTGATCTTTGTTAAAACGTGTAGGCTCTCCCCTACAGCAGCCACATATACCCAAATATACTCATATGCCACATATACCCAAATCTGCATAATGTTTCATGAGGTCCAAAATATATTAACAATGTTTTCACTGATTCTTTCAGCAACTATTAGGGCCTATTGTGCAGCTAAGCAGCTGCTAATTGGGTGTGGAGAGTGCAGTAAGGAGGAGAATTGGAGATTGGCTTCAGAGACTAATGTGTTGACTCTTCTCTGAATAGTCAAAGCCCATGAAAGTTGCTGGCAGAAGCATTCCAAGAAGCCTGGGCTTAAATATATTAAGTTGGAGATGCTTATTAAGCAACCAGAAAAGCAGTTAAACAGAGTGGTTCTGTCCCAGGGATCCACCATTAATCTTACAGGCAGAAGTAGACGCTCATATTGCAGAGGCTTTGAAGAAGCAAGTTTTAATCTACATACGCTTGGCCCACATCCTCCCTTCCTCCTTCTCCTCCCCCTGTTTCTGAAGAGATTGATTTCACTTTGCATGAGATGCTACAGTATTTTCAATTTAAATAGAAATCTCAAATAAATTGGATTTAAAAATCTTCTCAGGGAAAAAGGAAACAATTTGCTTGCTGAGGTTTAATTTCAAGGCAAGAATCATAACCAGGGCTGTTTTAAACCTGGCCTCGATTGCTTTCCATGTGACATGTGCTCTTGCATACAAAGGGGGATTACTGGAATTTCAAGAAAGTGGAGGTGGCCATATCTACACAGGCACAAAACCAATATCAAAGGCCCAACTTATGACTGTCCCCAGTATCCCATGCCTCAAATCCACCCAGCACAAGCAATTGTCTGTCCCTAATGCTTTCTGCAAGTAAGGCCACAAGTTGCATCATCTCTCTTGGTGGCCAGCTGCAACACCTTATCACACTTAAGCCAGCTGGGGGAGAACAGCTGCCATTAACTCCCCAGCAGACTTTGCCAAATGTGCAACTGACTCCAGTCAGCAGTTTTCAAAATAACTATTTGTTTGTATTAAATTACTCTACCCCACCCCCACTGCCTATCTAACACTGGTCTAAATGAATCTACTTGTTTTTCCTATATTCTCTTGGCTCTCGTAGAGAATTAGGAAAGGGAAGCAATTTGTCTTGTGCCTACTGATAATAAAGTCATGATTGAGATAAGAGTGATGTCTCAGATGGCACCCCACTAAACCATTCTGTTTTCATTACTTTTATATCACTGTAGCAGAGTACCTGGCAGAGGTGACTTAAAGAAAGAATGATTCATTTGGTTCATGATTTAAGCAAGATACAGACGATTGTAGTGTAGAACGGATGCCTAGGACTGGAGCTTACATCATAGGCTGTTAAGTCATTGTGGATTAAGAAGCAGAGAGTATAAGCCAGAAGCAGACAGCTGAGGCACTCAGAAAGATATCCTTTACCCCTTAATCACCCCTGATGCCCGATATATACCATCTAAGGCCCTGAAAGATTCCACAACCTCCCAAATTAGTACACAGAATCAGAAGAACAAGCAATCAAATGCATGTGCTTGTTGGAGATGTTTAACCTCCCGAATTAGTACACAGAGTCAGAAGAACAAGCAATCAAATGCATGTGCTTGTTGGAGATGTCTCATTTCCAAATCATAACATCTCTCCCTGGCCCCGTAGGTTTGTGGTCAATACAATACGCAAGGAGTTCTCCTTTAAAAGATGTCTTTTTGCTGGCCCAATTATCGTAAGTATTGGTGTAGCTAAGTTCAGTGTTTTCTGATACTCAAGTCAGTTTCTTAACTATAAGTCCATGTAAAAATCAAAACACGACTCACATGCTTCCAATAAAAAACTGACACAAAGAACCCCTTACCATTCCAAAGGGAAGAATGAAAGGGTGGCAGTGAACAACTATAAAAAAGCACAACCAAAACCCCCAGGAGGAAGAACACCAAGCCTTGTTGCTCTGTGTCTGTGCCAAGGGTCGAGCAGCTTGGGAAGCCCTACCCTAGAGCTCTATCACCTGTAGAACACATGGAATTTTTAATGTGACAACTCCACACAGTGCCTTGTCTCCAACATCATGGGATCTCCATGACATCTTACCCTTCACAGCCTCACACAATAGCATCTCACGATGCCTCCCCAGGACCTTCATATTCTCAGGCTTCATAGGATTTTTCTAGACCCTTAGCACAAGTCTCCATGACTGTCATATTTACTTCTGCTTCCTGTAAAATCAGCACCACAAGAAGACAGTACATTCTGCTGCTCCCTTGAGATGTGTTCTGGTCTTGCTTTATCTGCAGTGGCAATAACGCTGCCACAGAAGGATATTATATGCTCTTAAAATTTACTCCACCAAACAAAAAAGTCCATTTCTTCAACTTTGCTTCATTTAAATTACCAGGACCTAGGCAGAATACAGGCAGACTCTTTGTCAAGTTGTAATAAAAGTGGCCTCCATCCCAGTTACCAATAGGAACCTGACTTCCATCTGAAACTTCAGGTGTCTACTCTTTACTGTACACATTCCTTTCCAGATTATAGTCTTTCAAACTCTCACCAGAATGAGCTCTATTTACAGAACTCTATAAATGTATGAACTACATGGTCAGATTTACAGCCCAGGAATGTCACTTAAGGTACCAGTTATCTTTATCAGTCACATCACTGCTACAGACAACAGACAGAAGTGACTCATGAGAAGAGTTGTTTCCGCCCACACTTTTAAGGGTATGTAGTCTATTATGGTAGCAAAGAACGACAGTAGTGTTTGGTCCACAGTGGTGGGAATTTATAGTACATGTTACATCTCAGCAGATCAGGTGGCAAAGAGCTGGGACTACACTGGAGCCACCTAGAATCTTTAAATTCTATACCTTTGTACCCATGTCTGCCAGTTGTATTTCACGTTTAAAAGATTTTACCTCATCTCAAAACAGTGCTGCCAGCGAGGGAAATAAGGCTTCATGCATGTTAGTCTGAGAGGGACATATCACATCAAAATAATAACACATTCAACAATTGTGAAAAACAGTCAGTGTATTTTATGGGAAATGTCTTAAAATGGTTTATTTCTTCTCTAGGCATCCCAGTAAATGTAAGTAAATTGTCATTACTTTAGAGAACTTTGTGTATCCTTGATTTGAAAAAAACAAAAAACAAAAAAACCCGCCATATCAATTCTATTGAAATTGAATGTTGTTTATTGACATCTGTCAATTATTATGACCTTCTCACCAGTCATTTGCCTGCAGTAGCTCAGTTACTGGCACCTTGAGCTATAATTTCTAGGGAGTTGAAAGGCTACACAGCACTTATTATTGTAATGAAATGCTAGTGCAAATATGTCTTGAGCTAGGAATATCTGACTTCATTCAACACGGTGCTTTTTAAAAATATTTTACCTACATCTCACCTAAATTTGGTAAAATGTAGACTTTTCCTTCCTTGGTAGGTTCTTATTAAAAGAAATTTTAGCAGCCTGGGTAACTAGTTGCTAAATGAAAGATGTGTGTATGAATGCTATTGTTATTGATTTTTGTCAGCATGAGAGAAGCAAGCTGAAAAAGAGGGTGTTTATGGTTTATATGCCTGTAACATATGTTTCACATAGGATATGCAATCTTTAGTTCTTCACAGAGAAGACCACTCTTTCTAGTCTGAAACAAGTCCATATTATTCAAGCCATCTGACCAGTCCATGATATGTGTAATGCCTTGAAAATTAGCAAAGCCTGGCCCTTAAGATCAGTGAGACATGGGTTCAAATCTCAGTCTCACCATTTGCTAGCTTTATAATTTGGAAAAAAAAAATTCTTGATCTTTCTATGTTTCCATTTTCCTGTTCTCTAAGATGAGACTACTAGCTCATTCTGCTGTATGAAACTCGTAAAGTAGATGTAAGAGTTAATTCACTCTGCCTTTCCAATACATGTCACCCAGCAAAGCTAGCTGAGCAAGGATGCACTAAGGCTGAAGCAACCCTTTGAAGGATGTTGTCTGTAGCAGTGGTCTGGACAAGGTGAGCATTGGGTTGATTAGCTGGATGGCATGTGACCATTTAGGAAAAGGAGTTCCCTTTGTACCACTTGGTATTTTTATATTAGAATTAAAGTTTTCCAAGGAATTTCTCCATCACATTGAGATTACTTATATGTTGGTTGCTTATTTTAAACACACTATTCTAAATTAGATAGGAGTTTATTGCAATGTTTCATTTCCACAAAGTTTTGACAGTAAACCAAAGATGAAATGAAGTAAAAATATCAGAAAATAGGGGACCTTTGGGATCCAATTAACCCAAAGAAGGTCATTCTCAAAATTATGAAAAGTTGGAAATATTATGATGGGTCCCTGAGTGTTTGAAAACCCTCACAGTTTAATTACAAATAAGAGAGAATGTCAATTGCCTTCAACTAAATCCCCAAGATTAGGCTGTTAGGAAAAGTTTGAAGAAACCTAATAGAATTCTGTGACAAAGTCCGAGTGTCTCTTACTAGAGTCAAAATGTCCCAAGATATTTTATTTATCTATACTATAAATTTCACTTTTTAAATAGTCTAGATTCAACTAAGGCAGAAAATACCCGTGTTTGTGGCATTTAATTTTTCCATAGGTGGAGTGTATTTTTATTCCTATAAATGTTGAAACTTGTGTCAATGTTGAACAGTTCTCTCTATCAAAAAAATGGTGAGGTGATAAATTATGCATCAGTCTTACTGAAATACTGAGTGTTGTGTCGGTTTCCCTTGTTCTTTTGATTGATCTTTATTGGAGGGCTTCCTCAGACAGACACATCTGTATGATCAGACAGCACAGCAGCAGAAGGAGGGTATCCTCCCTGCAAATATGCCGCTCCTCAAACTGTCAGCAACCATGCCAACTGTGAGGGCTGCTTAGAACTATATTTCAGCACCTGTTTAGAATGCACTTCTTGGCACCAAGGACAAAAATTTGCAGCCCTCTCTATGATGAAATCCAAGCCCCTCTGTTGATTTGGAACACATTTCCTGGGCCTCTATTGTTCCATGTGTGTTTGTCAATAAAACATATCAGTTACAAGGTATTATAAATACCCAGTGAAGGTGATGATCATGACAGAATCACACCACATCTCTATATCACGTATTTCTCTCACTGCTCTGAGATACACAACTAAAGCAGCTTTGAGAAGGAAGGGTTTATTTGGGCTCAGTGTTTGAGTATAAAGGCCGTCATGCAGGTTAGGTGTATCACCAGGAGCCTGAGACTTCAGCCAGGAAGCAGGGAGTGACTAATGCTGCTGTTCAAGTCACTTCTATTCAGCCCAGCATCCCAGTCCCTGATGGTGCCACGCCCACTTCAGTTAAACCTTTCTGGAAACATCCTGATTGACACCCAGACGTGTGGGTGGTGATTCTAGATCCAGTCAATCGACAGTGAAAATTGACCATGTTCTGCAATATGGCAAGCACCTATCCATTGCATCATTGATACAACCACTGTGCTAGAGAGCAAAGCTGTATCTCCATCTGGAAGATAAAGAGCTGAAGTTATGGGAGATAGGATGCACTTCACCAGTCAGTGTGAGTAGACACAGAAGAGGATGTTAATCTGGTACATCTAATGCAAGCAAATGCTTGCCACATTTTTGTAGTAATGGCCTGAATGGGGGATTCGAGCTCACATGTGCTTCATGAAGTAACTGTAACGAAGGAACTAAACTAGCTGGGATTTTCAGTCAAGGGGAAAGAAAGAGCCCTGTCACATTCTGTAGCATCTTAAGATACGTCTGGAATTGAGATTTTTTTTTTACTTTTTGAAAAATTTATTTATATATTTTTGTATATCCCAACCATAGTTTCCTCTCCCTCCTCTCCTTCTAGAGCCTTCCCAAACCTCCACCCCATATATGCCTCCTCTTCCAGAGAAGAGCAAGCCTCCCATTGATATTAACCAGTCATGGTATATTAAATTGCAGTGAGACTAGGCACCTCTTTGCTTAGTAAGGTGGGAGGAGCCAATCCAGTAGGAGAAAGGGGTCCCAAAAGCAGGTAACAGAATTAGAGACAGCCCCTGCTCCAACTTTTAGGAGTCCCACAAGAAGACCAAGTTAATACCTGTAACATGTATGCTGAGGGCTTAGGTCAGTCCCATGCAGGCTCCCTGGTTGTCAGTTCAGACTCTGTGAGCCCCTATGGGCCCAGGATAGGTGATTCTGTGGGATTTCTTGTGGTATCCTTGACTGCCTGGCTCCTATAACCCTTCTTCCTCCTCATGGTTATCCTTTTCTTTATGGCTAATATCCATTTATAAGTGACTACATACCATGTTTATTTTCTGGGTGTGTGTTACCTCACTCTGGATGATCTTTCCTAGTTCCAAGCATCTGCCAGACAATTTCTTGATGTCATTGTTTTTAATAGCTGAATAATACTCCATTGTCTAAATATACCACATTTTCTTTATCAGTCCTTTGGTTGAGGGACTTCTCGGTTGCTTCCAGTTTCTGGCTTTTATAAGGCCACTATGACGATAGTTGAGCAAGTGCCCTTGTGGTAGAATGGAACATTCTTTGGATATATGCCCAGGAGTGATTTGTCTGGGTCTTGAGGTAGATCTAGTACCAATTTGTTGAAAAACCACCATATTTTTGAATTCAGTTTCTAAAGAAACTCCTGATTATTAAATGCTTATAGCAAATTCAATTTAATTTTCAGTCTTTGTGAGAGCCTGTGAGTTTTCATTTTCTATGTTGTTCTCTGGATTGGATATTCTCTGTTAACACAGTTCTCTAATGAATCTCTGACACTCACAATGGTCCAAGTGTTCAAAATTATTTTCAAAAATCCTGATTTAAAATCAGTGATGATTAGAGCTCACATTGCAGTCAGATCGCGTCTCCAGAAACCAGAACACACCAGTAGTCATTATAGCATTCATTTACACCTGCTTACAGTAAATTAAAATAATTACACTCACTCAAGACTGGAACTAACATTTATGCAAACATGTTAATTTCATCTAATCTAAACACTTGAGCACACAAGTATTACATGTGATAAAACGTCAAATGCTTATATTGTCTTTGTTCCCACTGCCGACTTGATTAGCCAACCTGTTTATGAAACTTTTTTCCTTTTTATTTTTTTTATTTATAAAAGTTTATTAATTTATAAAAGTTTCCATTTCCGCCCCTCCTCCCAACACCTTCCCACTCCCTCTCCTCCTCCCTCTCCATCCCTAAGAGCAGTCAGGGTTTCCTGCCCTGTGGGAAGTTCAAGTTCTTCCCCCCTCCCTCCAGGTCCAGGAAGGTGAGCATCCAAACAGACTGGATCCCAAAAATTCAGTATATGCAGAGGAAACAAGTCCCAGTGTCATTGTCAATGGCTTTTCAGAAAGACCCCGTAACAGCCACATTCAGAGAATCTGGCCACGTTCAGAGAATCTGGTTGGATCACGTGCTCGTTCAGTCTTAGTCCAACTGGCCTTGGTGAACTCTCATTAGATCAGTCCCCTTGTATCAGTGGGTGAACACACTCCTCACGGTCCTGCCTTTCTTATTCATGTTCTCCCTCCTTCTGCTCCTCATTTAGACCTTGGGGGCTCAGTCTGGTGCTCCAATGTGGGTCTCTGTCTCAATCTCCATCCATCAACGGGTGAAGGTTCCCTCTGATCTTGCCTTCTTTGCTCACATTCTCTTTCCTTCTGCTTCTCGTTTGGACCTAGGGAGTTAAGTCCAGTGTTCCAATGTGGGTCTCTGTCTCACTCTCCATCCATTGCCAGATGAAGGTTCTATGGTGATATGCAAAATATTCATCAGTATGGTTATGGGCCAAGGCCGGTTCAGGCACTCTCTCCTCTGTCCAGAGAACAATCTGGGGATCTCTCCTTGGACCTGGGATCCCCTTTATAATCAAGTCTCTTGTAAACCCTAAAATGACTCCCTTAGTTGAGATATATACTTCCCTGATCCCATATCCATCCTTCCTCCCTCCCCCCCATCCCAACCCCCCGAACTTTCCCGATTCCTCCCCTACTTCCTTCTCTCTAACCCTCTCCCCTTCCAACAATCCCCCTACCCCCCCCCATGCACCTGAGGTTGCCTGGCACTCTTGTCTACTTCCAATCTCCAGGAGGATAACTACATGATTTTCTTCAGGTTCACATTCTTATTTAGCTTCTCTAGGATCACAAATAATAGGCTCAAAGACCTTTAATTATGCCTAGAATCCACTTATGAGTGAATACATACCATATTCCTCTTTTTGGGTCTGGGTTACCTCACTCAGTAAAGTGTTTTCTATGTCCATCCATTTGCATGCAAAATTCAAGATGTCATTGTTTTTTACTGCTGTGTAAAACTCTAATGTATATATGTTCCACACCTTTTTTAACCATTCTTCTATTGAGGGGCACCTAGGTTGTTTCCAGGTTCTGGCTATTACAAATAGTGCTGCTATGAACATAGTTGAACAATGCTTTTGTAGTATGATAGGGCATCTCTTGGGTATATTCCCAAGAGTGGAATTGCTGGGTCTTGAGGGAGGTTGACTCCCAGTTTCTTGAGAAACCGCCACACTGATTTCCACAGTGGCTGCACAAGTAAAACTGATGGGTTTAGTCACACAGATTCAATATTTGTCAGTGCACCCCCCCACACACCCGTAAGCATGAGATTGTTGTTTCTCAGGACAATGACTCATAGTATTTGACGACAATGAGAAAGCTCATGCTTTCAAGGGAAAAATTCCAATTTAGGAAAACTTTAACTTGACAGATTCCCAATACATGCAGACTTTCCTGGCGTGATTGACAGTGGCATATTAAAATGCTGGTTTTGATATTATGTAATGAAATGTGCCAACATTTCAAAATCTGCTTAACTCAGTGAACCTATATTTCCAAGTGAACAATTACCAATATGACAAATTCTTGCCTGAATATGAGTTCTCCCACGGTACAAGGAGAACAAAGGCTTATCAGTAACAGCATGGAAACTATTTCCCTTTGATTTTGAAGATGTACAATGAGTATTATTTCTTCCTTGGTTGTTGTTTTATTTGTTTATTTAGCTTTTGAGATAACATCTCACTCTACTACAGCCCAGGCTCACCTTGGATTTACTAGGTAGACCAATCTGGTGTGAGATTCGTAGCAATTCTCCTGCCTCAGCTTCCTTAGTGCTGGGATTGTAGGTGTAAGACATTATATCTGGTGGTAAATCACCATAGATGGCTGCAATAATGCCATGTTAGCCTCTTATAATGTAGCACTTTCCCTGTCTTATCTTATATCTGCACAAGAAGAGACACTCTTCACATATTTTAAGTAAACCACATATCCCAAAAGATTAAATGAAGAAGCATATATGCATTAAAGCTATCAAAAATTAGAAAATAAGCCATTTTTGGTAATTTCTTTTCGAAAATATAGTTATTTTCCTTTGAAATAAGTTATTTATGTTAATCTGTGAGGTTATTATTAATTTAGGTAACTTAAAATATTTGTAAAACTTCTCCTTTTTACATTTCTAATTCAGTAAACATCAATATATTCCACCAAAGTTACTGAGGACCCTTTGTTTTGGAGTGGAACAGGATCCTGAAGTTAGAATTGAATGGTACCTACCCTTCAGAATAGTACTGATCTGTGCAGGATTGGGGAAATAGTTAAAAATGCAATTTGGGGTGTTCCATTCTAGATCTGCCAGATCTGAATCTCTCTTGTGAATAAGAAATGGATGATTGACAGACAGGCCAGGTGACTCAAAAGCTCCCTAAAGACAGCAACGCTGGTCTCCCTCAAACTACATTAACACACGCCATCTTTGGATGTGTATTAACTGCCTACTCTGGTCTCCCTCAAACTACATATCACACTCCATCACACTGATAGGAACTAGGGAACGCACTTTCTGTTCATGCACACTTCTTAGCTTAGTCTGTATATGGACCAGGCTACACTCATGTGTCATAAATACCTCATGAAAAAGTAACATATGCACAAAAGAAATAGAAATGAGAGGATGAAGTGTTTTTTCTTCTGTCTCTGTAACTATGCACAGAGATTAACCCATTCGGCTCATAGGATTGTGCCGTAAAAAGACAAGAGTTTCTCAAGACTTCCCCTTTTCCCTATAATGGAGCCTTAATATTTTAAGACAGTTCTTCTTTCTGCCCCTTTCAGTTTAAACCAATGGCTTTCTTTGTCTGTTTGTTTGTTCGATTTGGTTTTTGCATTAAGCTTTTTGCCAGAATTCTCTGTGGAGGTTCCCATACAGAGGCTTTCTTCCCCCTAGGAGTAAAGGGAGAGCCCAGAGAAACCAGACTACAGAGAGAATTTCTGAGTGAGCTCCCTCCCTGGCAGTCCGAATGCCCAAGTTCCTCTGGAAATCCCTCTGATCTCTTCTCTCTGTGAATGAAAAAAGAAGTCAATAAATGAATCAGTACAAGTGTTTGCTCATGCTCTCTGTTGTTTACGGGAGCCTTTCATTCTTGACTTTACTTATGGATGAGTTTTTAATCCTGAAGGTTCAACATAAGTCGCTTTGGAGTATGAGAGGTAGTTTCCTTGTGATGTTCCCATATTTGGTTTGCAGGGGAAAACAAAGATCAAGGATGAAAAACATTTTCTGTGTTGTGTTTTATTTTCTTTTCCTTCTGTTGAAAAGAAAGACATGGGGTAAACTACTCTGAAGACATTTTTACCTCATTTAAATGAGTTAAGGTTCTGATTAAACTCTATACATTATGTGTTCGCACACCATGGTAGACACAAACCCAAGCTGGTGTAGTTTCTGAATCCACAGATTCCTTGGCTCTATTCCAGACCTACCAAAAATCATCTAAAGGGAAAAGGAATTACATATTGTGCTATGCTCTGTGTCAGATTTTCTTCCTTTTTAAGGACTAAATCATATTCCACCTCTCTCACCCCCTTTTTATTTTCTCTTTCCCTCTATATTTTATTTGCTCATCTAGGGAAGGGGTTTGGTTTGCAACAATCATTTGGCTGTCATGACTGATGTTGTACAATCATGTGTGAACAAATTCCTCTTCCAATGCTAGCTCTAAATTATCTCAGGCATATTCCCAGAATGGAATTTCTATATCATACGATCATTTTGCTTTTAATGTCTTGAGGGCTTTCCATTCCGTTTTCCCCAGCAGCTCTGCCACTGCGTTTTCCCACCAGAAGCCCTGAAGGACTCTCCTTTCCCCGTGTCCACACTAGCATATTTGCTTTCCTGCTTTTCATAATTAGTAATAGTCATCTCAACAGGTCAGATGCTTGTTCTGGCTTAATACATAGCCGAGGTGGTTTTTGCTGAATGACTACCGTGTTTGTTATTGATCTGAGGCAGTTTACACATTGTGTCTACAAGTCTGCATGGCTTTCTTGAGCTGAGCACTGTTCTCCTGTGTTTCATGTACCAAGAATGGAGCAGCCTGTAGAGTATGTGGACTCTGCCCCCAAACATCAGTGAGACAATGTGGTATGCTGCCTGGCAGCTTCTGCTTTGGAATCCGATGAGCTAGGATTCTGTTTCAGACTCTGATCTTATTTGCTATGTGTTCATGTGGTTAATCTAAGTTCGATTTTCCTCAACACTGTGGTGGGAAATAGCAATTTCTCAGTTTGGCTTTAAGAGTTAACACTGCCCTTGGCACTAATGTCTAGACTTTTGCTTACTACTTAGAAATCAAGGCTCAGTTTCCTCCCTTAAAAAAAACAGATAGCAAAAACAAATGTATTAGTTTGCTAGTGATTCCCTACTATTCCCTCCCCTGTCTCTACTGTAGAAGAAAGCAGATGCAGCACTGGGGGTCAATTTGCACAACTGAAATAAGTACACAAGGTATAGTCTGTAAATCATGGATCTATGGTAAGTTCCAGAGAATTGAGTTTCTCAGGTTCTTCTTAGGCCATGCCGTGATCTTGAAAACAGATCACACACAGTCAGAGAATTCCAAATGACCCTGAGCCCAAGTATTAACATGTTTATTAAGTCTTTCTCCTGACAAAATCTTCTTTTCTTATATTCACAGCCTGCTATAACCCCAAGTTACACAAAATGCATAAAGCACTTAGAACTGTGTCTGGCACATAGAATATGTGGTGTGGTAGGTCGTTCTGTATATGTGTTGCTTTTATTGGTTAATGAATAAGCTCTTTTGGGCCTGCATAGAACAGGCTAGAACTAGGTAGGAAAACTAAACTGAATGCTGGGAGAAAGAAGACAGAGTCAGGAGATGCCATGTAGCCCGATCAGAGACAGACGCTGGACGGAACCTTGCCTGTAAGCCACAGCCACGTGGCGATACACAGATTAATGAAGATGGGTTAGTTTAGGACGTAAGAGCTAACCAATAAGTAACTAGAGCTAATAGGCCAAGCAGTGATTTAATTAATACAGTTTCTGTGTGGTTACAATCAAGTGGCCTCCTACTACAAATATGCTTTCAAAATAATTATTGTTCAAGTTAAGCTTAACTTCCATATTAGATTACCAAAAGATTTATGCCAAAATATGGCTTTTCCTATGGACTTTGGATAGTGTTGTTTTCACTGAGATGTTGCTAGCCAGAGTGAGAGCCAGAATGCAATGGAGCTCTTCAACATTGCCACCGACTGCTGTGCTGACTGATATCCTCCATTCTGTCTATAAGACTGCCACGGAGATGCCCAGCACTGGGGCTGCTATCTGCGATCTCCTCCAATTTTCACTTTGCTCATTTTGTTTTTAAAGAAAACAAAACTAGTCATTGCAGGTAATACTCAACAAAAGTGTCTTAGGCAGGAATCACTGAATTTGTGAGACCTCAATAAGAGAATCCTGAGTCCCAGAAACACCCTCCCCTTACGTTTAAAAGCTTGACAAATAAATATGCATTTAGTTGTTTTAAGTTAGAGTAAAATCTATAAGAGATACTTCCTACTTGCTTAATGGCTATTCCAGAGTATTCAGCTCACTTCATTTTGGATTAGGGGGCACATTTGAAATCCCACCTGAAGTTGGTATTGCTGCAGGCTTAGCCCAAGGACAGATATCTAAAGCAACTTGGGTTTGATTGTTAGGGTGCAGAAAGACATGAGCTCCCCAGGCTCACACAGGGATCAAGAAAGAAAGGAAACCGAGGAAGAATTTACATCAAAGCAAGTGAGGCAATGCCAAGCAAACTTCCCTCACAGGCTGGATGGGGAAAGCGCTCTCTGTGGGCAGAGGTTTAAGAGGCATCCTTTGAAGTGCTGCTGTTTATGCTGCAGGATTTTCCTACCCACCTCTTGAAATACAATGCCAGTGAACCTTCATTCCCTCAAGCAAGTAAAGATGAGTAACGGGCCTGCTCAATCCACTATCACTGAAACTGTGGTTCAAAACGGATATCTGAAGCCATTGCCCTGTGGGACATTCAAGGAGAGTAGCAAGGCAGGCTTCCTTACCCAGCATCCTCTGCATTCCAGAGAACCAGTTCCAAATTTGCCTAAATTAGGGGAGGAAATAGGATGTCGTAGATAGTTTTTAAAATAATGATTTTCACTCTTTCTCTTGGTGAGCATAAATGGCTGTTGTCCCTACTGAGTTGTTCGATGTAATCACCCTTGACCTGGACTGTCCGGAGCGCTGAGTGCTTCCCTGAGCAAAGAAATATGAGGAGTCACATTCAGTCTTGCCAAGGTTGGATCAACATGTACTCTTGCCCTGCCTCCAGGGTGTTGGATTTTTCTACTTGATGCTCCCCATCAAATTCCAGTCTTAGTGCTGTGAGGATTCCAAACTGTCTGGAAGGGTCATATACAAGTGTGCTTGTTGACAATCTCGATGGTCTCCCAACCCACAGCAGCATCAGCTACCAACTTGGCAAGTAAGTTATCTTGGATGTCCGTCCCCGGTTGCTTAAAGCCCCAGTGAAAAGCTTCTGTATGCTCATAAGAGATTAAACAAATGCAAGAACCACCAGCTCAACAAAGTCAAACACAAAACTGAGCAGCATGTTGTTCTTTGTGGCCAGCACATTTTGAGCCGTGGGTAACTAGAAGAGTTGTTGCCCAGTTAGTACTTAACACTGAAGGCTCGGAATTCTAAGACTGGTTTAAAGTGTATCCTCACTCCTCACTTATCATTCATGTAAATAGTTATTCATCCCTTCATCCCTGCTTGATGTATTGCCCTGGTAGTAGTAATTACATTAACCACCTCATCGAGGAGCTTTAAAGACCACATGATTATGATACATATAAGGAATATAGCATACAATAAATCTTATTACCATAATGCCATCACCATCTAAACCATTACCAACAACTTGCTACAGTTGATACTGTGTTTCTTGCCAACTTTTACCTGCTGAGCCATCTCATCTGCCCTATTTGATTTTAAAAAGCTCTCTCCCTCCTTCTCTCTCTCTCTCTCTCTCTCTCTCTCTGTGTGTGTGTGTGTGGGGGGGGAGGGTCATGTTGTGTGTGTGCTTGTGTATGTATATAATATTGAGAATGATGTATATTAAAAAAGAATAGTTCTGCTCAGAATCATAATACACATAAAAGAAAACATTTAAGAGTCACTGCTAGTGGATAGTTGTCCCCTATGTGCAGACAACATATAGTTTTGAATTTTTTCAACAAATCTGTTTAGATGTTATGCTTCCTGAGATGCAAATCTCATGTCCAATAGTAAATATACTTTTCAACAACAGAAGCTTGATGTTCACAACACAGCACTGTTAGTTAAAAGACTCAGAAAAAAGTTTGATTTTGTCTCTACAGTTTAACTTGCTGTCATGGCCTGTTTCCTCATCTGTAATGTAGCATTAGGGGACGGCTTATTTCGTGGGATTTCAGCAAGTATAGTTCATCTATCAAGTATCTTTGAGAAGCAACAGGAGTGGTGAGACTCCTTAATAATCCTTATGGTTTTGTAATGTTTCTATCTCCATAGAGAAGTTAGGAACTGGGGCTGCAAAGATGAATCAATTAGATGGATTATGTAATGCTAGTAGCACCGAGTTATACAACACAGGGGTAAATGGGGCTGTAGGTGAGAACAACAGTCCTTCCATCATTGTGAGCAATAGGAGAGGGTGCTGCGTTGATGTGCACAGATAGCCGCCTCTCTCTAAAACAGCAAAGGTTTTCTTTTTCCTAAGTCTAGTCAGGACAGACTACGATAGTTATAGAACCCAAGATGTCACTGGGAATGCAAGACAGCTTGAGGACACAACATACTTTTCCTGATTCCAATGGCAGATTAGAAGAAGTCTATTTTAGAACATAAAAATTCTTCCAAAAGTTTTTGGGCAGCTTTCTTTTCCCTGTGAAGGAAAAAAATATATTTTAATGGCCCACCATGAAGAAGGAAGCATTTGAATTAGTGCTCGTGTATAGGGGGTCAGTTGCCAGGTGACTGACCAAAATCATCTTCAGGGACTTTTCTGAAGACAAGATTTATTTTTTTACACTTCTTGGGAAATGAAGCCCTGAAAGCTTGTCTTCAGCTAAAGGGATTTAGGGAATGTATTGGCTGGAGCCTAGAAGTAAATTTCTTCTCTCCTACCTTTGTAACAATCTTTTCCCTTTATGCTGCTAGAGGCTCAAGTGGTCAGCCTTATATTACTGAAATGAAACTGTAAACCTCATCAAAGAGATACATTTTCCTGACTCTCATAGAGCAGCCTGGGTATTGCAATCCTCTTTTGAGATGTATGCAGAATTTTATTTATACTAAGAAACTCATCCTATTTTGGAGGGTGCTGAACTGATATTAATAACAAATATCTTGTCCATAGATGCTTCCACAGTGTGAAACACTAACCAGATTTAATGTTTCCCTCTCTCTCTCTCTCTCTCTCTCTCTCTCTCTCTCTCTCTCTTTCACACACACACACACACACACACAAAATATGAAGTTGATAATAGGGAAAGTTGGTGAAACATGGAGTGAGTTAAAGAATTGGGTATACATGATCATATTTCATATATGAAACTGAAAATAAAAGTTTTTTTAAAGAAAAGAATTTTATAGAATAATGTTGTAAAGTATAGTCTTCTTGGTACAGTCCAATCACCCTTAACATACTTCGGCAGATGCATCACTTAATATCACATAGGGGTATTGTGACATTGTGTTTCTTTGTTTTGTTTTTAATTCAGAGTTTCTTGTATTTTCATTCCATTTCTTTTCACTTGAATAAGCATTGTAAACAAAAATTCCTGAATATCATAATCATATTATAAATTGAAGCATAAATATCTACAATTTAGCTATAAAGCAGAAATAATAATAAATTTAAATTCTAACAAAATTGAAATATTGTTTGGTAAAACTCATGTATTTTATAGCAGCAGAAACCCAAAAATGAATAAGAGAAGTGATGTTTGTTGTAAGTTACAGGCAATTCAGGGAGGAAAAATCCAAGAAGATTGATGCTTTTAGGTTTGATTTGGTTACAAGGGACAGAAAGGGGTGGGAGGGAATTGTTAGCTAAATTCTCAGTAAAGGGAGAGGGAAAATTTAATAGGCAAAGAAAGTAATAACAGAGGAGCAGTATCTTGTGAACCGCATATTTATTAAAACATAGTATCAAACTGTGTCCTCAGTGCTCAGATCCCTATTCCTCTCTCGGTTGGACTGTCCACTACTGCAGGTCTCCCCAGGTTCTATGGGATGACCTCAGACATCAACAGGCTCACAACTGTGTGTGCTGAAGTACAACAGGAGACAGCCTGTTTCTTTAGATCAATCATGGATCAATTCGGTTTCCTGGGCTGATCTTAAGCCGTGCGGTGATTGGAATCGGTGGTGTTCAGTGCTCTGTTGTGATCCATCTTTTATCATCATCACTGAACATCTGATTTTTCATAAACCCCGACTTTCTTCAAACACAGTAAAAGAAAAAGTGAATTAGTATGAAGTGGAAATGAAAATACTTACATGGCATAAGTCTGAAGTTTTATTATTAGGTTTTACAGATGTAAAATTCCTGTAAGATTTAAGTGACAGGTTCTAAACTCTCCAAATGTCTGTATTTGCTACAGACCCAGTCATGCTTTGAGAAGAAGAACTCTAAGCTAGGGATCAGTAAAAAACAGCCCACAGAGCAAGTCTGGCCCCTACCACACTAAATAGTCTTATTGGAACATAGTCAGGCAAGTTTGTCTATGCCTAGTTATCTCTGTTGCTTGCAGGGGTGGTGGCAGAATATGTCACCTACAGGTACAAAATAGTTGCTATCTTGTTGCAAAAAAAAAAATAATTTTCTAATGCCTCCTGTAAGCACTCATTATGGTTGAAATGGCACGATTTGTGCTAGGCCAAGACAAGGGAACACACTCCAGAAGCACATGTGGAAAGGAGGGGGAGCAGGTGATTGCATCACCTCTCAAAGGAAGAGAAGCTTTATCCAGGAAAGCCAAACTCTGCATGTGTGTAGACTAGAATCCAGATATTTTTACTCTTCTCAAGGTTTTCATTGTGTCTTCCATACTGAAAACTGAATTACTAGTTTTAAATGAGTAAAGTAAAAGGATGCTGTGATTGCAAATGATAACCAGGGCTTACAAGAATTTATCATTTCACATCCTCTGCAGAATAAATAGGGCATGGGGGTTTGAATAAGAATGGCCCCCATAGGCTCATATATTTGAATGCTTGGTCACCAGGAAGTGGCACTACTTGAAAACAGTGGGATGTGTGGCATTGTTGGAGTAGTTGTGGGCCTTGTTGGATAATGTATGTCACTAGGGGTGGTCTGTGAGGGTTCAAGGGCCCAATAGAAGCCCAAAGTCTCTATTCCTGCCACATGCAGATCTGGATATGGGAATCTCATCTACTTCTCAATCCTCGTGCCTGCCTGCATCCATCATGCTCTCAGACATAATGACAATAGACTAAACTTCTGAAACTGAAAGATAATCCCAGTTAAACGATTTCCTTTATAAGAGTGGCTGTGGTCCTGATGCCTTCTCATAGCAAAAGGACACTGACTAAGACAAAGGGAAAAACTATACAGAAGGATAAATTAATAATTCAATGAAAATAAGAAAATTACTAACACCTGACATGGTACTATATAAAATGAAGACATTATAGTATATGCCTTTTGTTCTATTTCCCAGAAATGGAAGTGAAAGCTAGTTACCATATTTATTTATCCAATATTTCATGAATATATAGTACAATTATCTAAACATTGTGAAATATGAAAATCTTAAGAATGAGCAGGTAAATGGATCCCTGTAAGAAAATTGAAGGCCAGACAGCCAAAACTATAGTCATTACATAAAACACCTATACATTGTGATTAGGCTACATTTGGACTACAGCGAAAAAGAGGAGAAATAATTATTAGAAATTAGAAAGAAAAATTAATAATAGAGAAATTTCTTTAGCAAAGCTCTTTTATAGAAGTCATTTGAAGCCAATTTCCACAGCAGAAGGACCAACTAGCCAAGAAAATTGCTGTGTAGGCGCATCATAGAGAATTGCTGTATAGATGGGCCAAAGAAGAGAAATCTCTTGATCCCTTGTAATAAGAAAATTTTGTCAGTTTATAGGAAAGAGAAGGAGCAGCTTAAAAAGAGTGAGCTAAACAAACAATAGTCCCAAATAACTTGGGTGGTTAGAGCCGCTATACACACAGTCTTTCATGATTTATAAAAATGGAGAGAGGGAGCTTTAAGCAAATGAATAGCCTGTTCAGTTACATCTGAAAATATCAACTTTGATTTTGCACATTGAGTGGGTAGTGATAGTGACAAACTGATTGGCTAGAATTAATAGCAATGTTCTGAGTAATTTAAATGCATTAAGTAACTTAATTTCGTATGGTAACCCTGTTATTAATTCTTCAGAACACACAAAGTGAAACAAAGTCGGTGAGCAAACCTTGGGCTACTGTAACAAGTGTTCAGAATTGGACACTGACATCCTTACCATTCCATGCAGAATACATTCATAGGTCACTGAACACTGAATGACTGGGTAGGTAATGAGTGTGCTCTGGGCACACATCTGAAAAAAAGACAACCACTAAGTAGACACTGTGACGAGCATTGATGTGGATTCCCCTCTGTATGCTGTGAATACCATTGGTGAACAAAAAACCTGTCTTGACCTGTTGATAGGGCAGAACTTAGGTTGTGGGGGGGAAACAAAACTGAATGCTGGGAGAAAGCAGAGTCAGGGAGAAGCCATGTAGCCCCCGCCAGAGGCAGACACTGGACAGAATTTTACCAGGTAAGCCACAGCCTCTTGGCAATACACAGATTAATGGAGATGGGTTAACTTAAGATGTAAGAGTTAGCCAATAAGAAGCTAGAGCTAATGCGCCAAGTAGTCATTTAAATAATATAGTTTATGTGTGATTATTGGGAGTGTGGGAGGCCAGGAAATGAACAAGCAGCCCCCTGCAACAGAGCACTGCACAGACGATCAGTGATAAGAACTTAGGCCTACATCCCAGATGCTGTTGCCCGTCTTCCCGCATCACTCTTCCGCTTGCCAGTTCCCAGGTCCTCGCCTGCTGTCTTCTCTCTCCCAGCCAAATCAAACAGCTCTCCTTGATACTCTGGAACATAAAATGCTACATGTGGTCTCAGCCACTCTGGATTAGATCTAAGCTCCCTCAACAAGTAATGTATACTGCATTGTTCCTCGGCACACACCCCAGGACTGAAGGACTATGCATGTCCATATGAAGCCAGAAACCGTGAAGCCAGAAGATGTGATGGCATATTCCCCTGTCGTGATCCACCTAAGTCTTAGCACAGAGATATTTTCGTGTCCATGTTTATTTCTGTAGTATTCATAATAGGTAAGAAACAAAACCAGCCTAGTTGTTTATCAACAGATGAATGGGATAAAAGGAATAGAGTGCACATACACAACCAACCAGAAAGAAAAGTGAAACTGTGCCAAGTGCAAGAGAATGAGTGGGACTAGGAAACAGTATGTTAAGCAAAATAAGCCAGACTCTGAAGGACCAGTACTGAGTCTTTCCTCTCACTTGTGGATGCTGAATTTTAATTTTATGTAAGTGTGGTTTGAAGACTATAAGTCAGGAACAAGAAAGGGACAATAAGAGGGAAAAGGGAGACCTTACATGAAAGTGAGAAGAAAATGAAAGACTACATGACACATGCAGGTAACAGAGGATGATGGGGGACAGGGAGACCAGAAGGAGAAGGACAGGGGAATGATGAAGGGAGGCTGGGGAGGAGGATCTGCAACAACGGAGCATTGTGGGACTGCCACAGTGGAACTTCTGTATGGAAATTTAAAAACTAATATAAAAATCAAGCCTTAAAACCATTCCAAGATGCCAAGGAGTTGTACACATGTATTCAAGCTGATACTTGGCTCAGATATCTGTAGGAGCATCATTCACACTAGCCCCAAATGTGAAAGAGCCCAGAAGGTGTGTTAATGGTTATCAGAATCATGAGAAGAGGGGGAAATGCTTATTGGGTACAGTTTCCTTTGGAGATCTGAAAATGTCCTAGAACTACCTTAGTGTACATGGTTATGCACTGTGAATGTGCTAAAAGACCCTGGATTGTCTGCTTTGAGTTGAATATGATGCCAAGTTCTAGTTAGATAAGTTTCTCTCAACAGTTTAAAAATGTCACTCCAAGAGTATTTGTCTGAGGGACACCTTTTTATGAAAATATTTCTCATGGAATGTTTTCATTTATCTAGTAGAAATAATACTTATGACAATGCATATTCTGGAAGCAGAGCATATGGGAAAGAATGTATGGATTTGGTTTATGAGTACATGCTCTGTGTGTGTGTGTGTGTGTGTGTGTGTGTGCGTGCATGTGTGTGCAAGCATGCATATGAGCCCAAGAACTGATATTGAAGTGTCTTCCTCTGTCACCCTCTCCTTTTTCCTTTCTTTTGAGTCTGGGTCTCCTCACTGGACCTAAAGTTCATTGCTTTGGTAACACCTGATCCAAACAAAAATACAACCACCTTCAATCTGTAGCTATCACAGCCAATATTGGGTTCCCACATTAACTTTGTTTCTTGAAATGAAATAGGAAATCCTATAATCAATATAATCTATGATCCTCAATCGTGTCCTTATCACTACAAAAGTATCATCCACTTTTCAATGATTCAACTAATGTGCTTGAATTTTCTCCCATTTCAATGTACAAGAATATCAATGGGCAGTAAAAACAAGTCTATCAGAGAATAGGAAACCCAAACAATAGTGGTTTCTGCCTCGTGCTGTATCTATAGGTATATAATGATGACTCAAGTGGATTCACTTTGACCAAGGGATACTGATGACTCCTGTGAGAGATGATGAAATCTCCTGAAAAGCCAAGGCTATGAAAGGACCTGACAGTGAAATGAAAGGAGAATATGGAATGAGAAAGCATAGAGGATCTTCCTGTATGAAAAAGATGGGAAATTCTAAATTACCCTGAGCAGACACCCAGGGCCACAGAAGAACCACAGAGAGTTCCCAAGCATGTGACAAAGCTGAATCCAGGCACTACAGGCCTCACTTGGCAATGTGTGTTTGGAGGATGCTCAGGTAGATAATGGGGAAACTAGAGAGATAGAATGCTTAGAAATATTTGGGAAAAATAACTAAAATAAAGGATCTACTCCCCAGAGGACAATCATATATAATGATGTTTCCCTGAGCTATATTACTTTTCACATGTGTATAAGAGTCTTTTCATGTTATCATGTGACTATATGTACCTGTGCAGGGAGTATGTTCACTTGTGTGCCCATATATGTGAAGCCCACAAGTCATCCTTGGCTATTGTTCCTTAGAAGTCAGCCATATTGTTTCTTAACACATGGTCTCTCATGGGCCTGGAACTCACTAATTTAACTGTACTTGCTGGCCAACGATTCTCAGGAATTGATGCCTCTACCGACCCACACTACGATTAGAAATGTGCACTGCAACACTAGTATTTTTTATGTGAATTACAGCTAAGGTCCTTGTGCTTGTATGGCAGACATTTTGCCTTCTGAACTGTCTTTCAGTCACTATTTTTCATACTCATCCATTTTTTCATATTCTTATATTCATATCCTTCAAGTTCAAGTATTTCATTTTAGGCTCATCACTGACCCCTAAGGTTACTTTCCAATATTTTCATAACAAGTTATGCAGATATAACAATATAAACAAATATAACAATATTTATCAACTCAAAATGTGTGCCACAAGAGTTTATGCATGCCTCAACTTGCTCCTCTTCTTTTTCCCATTTATTGAGAATTTTTTCTCACATAATATATTCCAATTATGATTTTCCTCTCCCTCTACTCCCTCCACCCCACCTCCTCTCCCATCTGGTTCCACTTCCTTTCTGTCTTTCATTAGAAAGCAAACATGCTTTTAATTGATAATAATAAAATATATTATAATATATAATATACATACATAATGTAATATATAAAACAAAAACTGACACATCAAAGTTGGACAAGAAAAACAAAAAGAAAGCAAAGTAGCCAAGAAAAGGTAGAAGAATCAGAAAGCCACTCATTTGACATTCAGGAGTCCCATAAAACAATAAACTAGAAACCATAATACATACACAGAGGACATGGTGCAGAGACTTGCTGGCCTTGTGCATGCTGCCTCAGTCTCTGTGAGTTCATATAAGCTTTGATCATGTTGATTTAGAAAGCCTTATTTTCTTTTTTTTTTGTAATTTTATTAAATTATAAAAAGTTTCCATTTACGCCCCTCCTCCCAACGCCCTCCCACTTCCCCCCTCCCTCTCCTCCTCCCTCTTTGTCCCCTAGGGAAGTCAGGGTCTCCTGCCCTGTGGGAAGTCCAAGTTCCTCCCCCCTCACTCCAGGTCCAGGAAGGTGAGCATCCAAACAGACTGGATCCCAAAAATCCAGTATATGCAGAGGAAACCAGTCCCAGTGTCATTGTCAATGGCTTCTCGGAAAGACTGCAGGCCAGCCACATTCAGAAAATCCGGCCACATTCAGAGAATCTGGTTGGATCACATGCTCGTTCAGTCACGGTCAATCTGGCCTTGGTAAACTCTCATTAGATCCGACCCCTTGTATCAGTGGGTGATAGTATCCCTCGCAGTCCTTCGTCATTTTCTTCCTCCTTTTGCTCCTCGTTTGGATCTTGGGGGGCTCAGTTCGGTGCTCCAACGCGGGCCTCCATCTGTATCGTCATCCAACGCCAGATGAGGGATCTATGGTGATAAGCAAAATATTCATCAGTATGGTCACGGGCCAAGGCCGGTTCAGGCACCCCCTCCTCTGTCCAGAGAACAATCTGGGGATCTCTCCTTGGACCTGGGATCCCATATATAATCAAGTTTCCTGTAAACTCTAATATGACTCCCTTAGTTGAAATATATTCTTCCCTGATCCCACATTCATCCTTCCTCCCTTCCCCCCATCCCGGTCAACCGAGCTTTCTCCATTCCTCCCCTACTCCCTTCTCTCTAACCCTCTCCCCTTCCATCAACCCTCCCACCCCCCCCCATGCACCCAAGGTTACCTGGGACTCTTGACTATTTCCTACCTCCTGGCGGATAGGTAAATAATCTTCATCAGGTTCGTCTTCTTATTTAGCTTCTCTAGGATCACGAATAATAGGCTCAAAGACCTTTAATTATGGTTAGAATCCACTTATGAGTGAATACATACCATGTTCCTCTTTTTGGGTCTGACTTACCTCACTCAGTAAAGCGTTTTCTATGTCCATCCATTTGCATGCAAAATTCAAGATGTCATTATTTTTTACCGCTGAGTAAAACTCTAATGTGTATATGTTCCACACCTTTTTTAACCATTCTTCTATTGAGGGGCACCTAGGCTGTTTCCAGGTTCTGGCTATTACAAATAGTGCTGCTATGAACATAGTTGAACAAACGCTTTTGTAGTATGTTTGGGCATCTCTAGGGTATATTCCCAAGAGAGGAATTGCTGGGTCCTGAGGGAGGTTGACTCCCAGTTTCCTGAGAAACCTCCACACTGATTTCCAAAGTGGCTGCACAAGTTTGCATTCCCACCAACAATGGATGAGTGTTCCCCTCATTCCACATCCCCTCCAGCATAGGTTATCATTGGTGTTTTTAACTTTAGCTATTCTGACAGGTGTAAGATGGTATCTCAAAGTGGTTTTGATTTGCATTTCCCTGATCGCTAAGGAGGTTGAGCATGACCTTAAGTGTCTTCTGGCCATTCGAAGTTCATCTGTTGTGAATTCTCTGTTCAGATCAGTACCCCATTTTTTAATTGGGTTAATTAGAGTTTTAGTGTCTAGTTTCTTGAGTTTTTTGTATATTCTGGAGATCAGACCTTTGTCTGATGAGGGGTTGGTGAAGATCTTCTCCCAGTCAGAAGGCAGCCTTTTTGTCTTACTGACAGTGTCCTTTGCTTTACAGAAGCTTCTCAGTTTCAGCAGGTCCCATTTATTCATTGTTTCTCTTATTGTCTGTGCTGCTGGGGTCCTACTTAGGAAGTGGCCTCCTGTGCCTATATCTTGTAGACTACTTCCCACTTTCTCTTCTATCAGGTTCAAAGTGGACAGATTGATGTTGATGTCTTTAATCCATTTGGACTTGAGTTTTGTGCATGGTGATAGATATGGATCTATTTTCATTCTTCTACAGGTTGACATCCAGTTATGCCAGCACCATTTGTTAAAGACGCTTTCCTTCTTCCATTGTATACCTTTAGCTCCCTTGTCAAAAATTAGGTGTTCATAGGTTTGAGGGTTAGTATCTGGGTCTTCTATTCGATTCCATAGGTCGACTTCTCTGTTCTTATGCCAATACCAAGCTGTTTTCAATACTGTAGCTCTGTAATAGAGTTTGAAGTCAGGGATAGTAATGCCTCCAGAAGTTCCTTTATTGTATAAGATTGTTTTGGCTATCCTGGGTTTTTTGTTTTTCCATATAAACTTAATTATTGTTCTCTCAAGGTCTGTGAAGAAGTTTGATGGGATTTTGATGGGGATTGCATTGAATCTATAGATTGCTTTTGGTAGAATTGCCATTTTTACTATGTTGATTCTCCCAATCCAAGAGCAGGGGAGGTCTTTCCATTTTCTGGTATCCTCCTCAATTTCTCTTTTCAAAGGCTTAAAGTTCTTGTCAAATAGGTCTTTCACATCCTTGGTTAGAGTAACCCCAAGATATTTTATGGTGTTTGTGGCTATCGTGAAAGGTGATGTTTCTCTGATTTCCCTCTCCGTTTCTTTATCCTTTGTGTATAGGAGTGCCACTGATTTTTTGGAGTTGATCTTGTATCCTGCCACGTTACTAAAGGTGTTTATCAGCTGTAGGAGTTCTTTGGTAGAGTTTTTGGGGTCGCTTATGTACACTATCATATCGTCTGCAAATAACGAAAGTTTCACTTCATCCTTTCCAATTCGAATCCCCTTGATCCCCTTATGTTGTCTTATTGCTATTGCTAGAACTTCAAGCACTATATTGAAGAGGTATGGAGAGAGTGGACAGCCTTGTCGTGTTCCTGATTTTAGTGGAAAGGCTTTGAGTTTCTCTCCATTCAATTTGATGTTAGCTGTCGGCTTGCTGTATATTGCTTTTATTATATTTAGGTATGATCCTTGTATCCCCAGTCTCTCCAACACCTTTATCATAAAAGGGTGTTGAATTTTGTCAAACGCTTTTTCAGCATCCAATGAAATGATCATATGATTTTTTTCTTTCCGTTTATTTATATGATAGATTACATTGATAGATTTGCGTATGTTGAACCATCCCTGCATCTCTGGGATGAAGCCTACTTGATCATAATGGATGATTTTTCTAATGTGTTCTTGGATTCGGTTTGCCAGTATTTTATTGAGAATTTTCGCATTGATGTTCATGAGTGAGATTGGCCTGTAATTCTCTTTCTTGGCTGTGTCTTTGTGTGGTTTTGGTATTAGGGTGACTGTAGCTTCATAAAAGGAGTTTGGCAGTGACTTTTCTTTTTCTATATTGTGGAATACATTAAGGAGTATAGGTATTAGCTCTTCCTGGAAGTTCTGGTAGAATTCTGCATTGAAACCATCTGGTCCTGGGCTTTTTTTGGTAGGGAGATTTTTGATAACAGCTTCTAGTTCTTCACGACTAACAGGTCTATTTAGATTGTTCACCTGGTCTTGGTTCAACTTTGGTATATGGTACTTATCTAAAAAAATGTCCATTTCTTTTACATTTTCCAACTTTGTGGCATATAAACTTTCGTAGTAAGATCTAATGATTCTCTGTATTTCCTCTGTGTCTGTGGTTATGTCCCCCTTTTCATTTCTGATCCTATTAATTTGCAAGTTCTCTCTCTGCCGTTTGATTAGTTTGGATAGGGGTTTGTCAATCTTGTTAATTTTCTCCAAGAACCAGCTTTTTGCTTCATTGATTCTTTGAATTGTTTTCTGTGTTTCTATTTTGTTGATTTCAGCCCTCAGTTTGATTATTTCCAGTCTTCTACTCCTCCTGGGTAAATCAGCTTCTTTTTTTTCTAGAGCTTTCAAGTGTGTTGTTAAGTCTCCAATGTGTGCTTTCTCTGTTTTCTTTAGGTGGGCACTTAGTGCTATGAACTTTCCTCTTAGCACTGCTTTCATTGTGTCCCATAGGTTTGAATACGTTGTGTCTTTGTTTTCATTATATTCAAGGAAGGCTTTAATTTCTTTCTTTATTTCTTCCTTGACCCAGGGGTGATTTAGTAGTTGACTGTTCAACTTCCATGAGTTTGTTGGCTTCATGGGGGTACCATTGTTGTTGAATTCTAATTTTAATCCATGGTGATCTGACAAGACACAGGTGGTCACTAATATTTTTTTGTATCTGTGGAAGTTTGCTTTGTTACCAAGTATGTGGTCAATTTTCGAGAAGGTTCCATGAGCTGCAGAGAAGAAGGTATACTCTTTCCTATTTGGGTGGAGTGTTCTATAGATGTCTGTTAAGTCCATTTGATTCAGTACCTCCAGTAAATCTCTTATTTCTCTGTTAGGTTTCTGTCTGATTGACCTGTCCATTGGTGAGAGAGGAGTGTTGAAGTCTCCTACTATTAGTGTGTGTGGTTTGATGACTGCCTTGAGTTCTAGAAGAGTTTCTTTTACATATGTGGGTGCCTTTATATTAGGGGCATAGATATTCAAGATTGAGACTTCTTCCTGATGAATTGTTCCTGTTATGAGTATGAAATGTCCATCTCCATCTCTTCTGATTGATTTTAGTTTGAAGTCGATTTTGTTAGATATTAGAATGGCCACACCCGCTTGTTTCTTAGGTCCATTTGCTTGGAAAACCTTTTCCCAACCCTTTACTCTGAGTAGGTGTCTGTCTTTGTGGTTGAGGTGTGTTTCTTGTAGACAGCAGAATGTTGGATCCTGTTTTCGTATCCAATCTCTAAGTCTGTGCCTCTTTATAGGTGAGTTGAGACCATTGATATTAAGTGATATTAATGACCAGTGATCGATGACTCCGGTCATTTTTTTGGGTAGTAGCGTGTATGTGTTTTCCTTCTTTGAGTTGTGCTTGTGGAGGGTCGCTAAATGTCTGAGTTAATGTAGGCAGTGTTGGGAATGTTGGATTCCTTGGGTTGTGATTTTCCTTCTAGTATTCTCTGTAAGGCTGGATTAGTAGCTACGTATTGTTTAAATTTGTTTTTATCCTGGAATATTTTGTTTTCTCCGTTGATAGTGAACAATAGCTTGGCTGGGTAAAGTAGTCTGGGTTTGCATCCATTGTCTCTTAGTTTCTGCAGTACCTCTGTCCAGGACCTTCTGGCTTTCATGGTTTCCATAGAGAAGTCTGGTGTAAGTCTGATAGGTTTACCTTTATAAGTTACTTGACCTTTTTCCTTTGCAGCTTTCAATATCCTTTCTTTAGTCTGAATGCTTTGTGTTTTGATTACTATATGACGAGGGGATGTTTTTTTCTGATCCAGTCTATTCGGTGTTCTGTATGCTTCTTGAACCTTCATAGGAATATCGTTCTTTAGGATGGGAAAGTTTTCTTCTATAATTTTGTTGAGTATATTTTCTGGACCCTTGAAATGCAATTCTTCTCCTTCTTCTACTCCTATTATTCTTAGATTTGTTTTTTTTATTGTGTCCCACAGTTCCTGAATGTTTTGTGATGAGAATTTGTTGGATTTGCTGTTTTCTTTGGACAGAGTGTTTAATTTCTCTATGGTGTCCTCAGAGTCTGAGATTCTTTCTTCTATCTCTTGTATTCTATTGGTTAAGCTTGTTTCTGAAGTCTCTGTTCGTTTACCCAGATTTTCCATAGCCAGCCGGCCCTCGGTTTGTGATTTCTTCATTGACTCCATTTCAGTTTTCAAATCTTGAACTGTTTCTATTACCTGTTTGATGGTTTTTTCTTGGTTTCCCAGAATTTCATTTACGGATTTACTCATTTCTTCAAACTTTTTGGTATATTTCTCTTCCATTTCTTTACTCATTTCCTCAATTTTTTTGTTATACTTATCTTCCATTTCTTTACGGCAGATTTTCACCTCCTGTTTAATTTCCTCTATTATTTTCATAAAGAAGCGCTTAGAGTCAATTTCTTCTATTTCTTCTGGCGTAGGGTGTTCAATTCTTCTAGTTTCGAGCTCCCTGGATTCTGGCGGTGTCATGTTGCCTTTCAGGTTGTTGGAGGAATTCTTGCATTGGCGCCTGCCCATCTCTTCCACTCTGGATGAAACTCCTCAGCACTTTCTGGATAGAACTCCTCAGCACTCTCTGGGTAGGACTTCACAGCACTCTCTGGATAGAGCTCCTCAGCCCTCTCTGGGAAGAACTGCTCAGCAGGGCAACAGGGCTAGCTGGTCTTCCCAGGACTCAGGAGACAAAGGGCCCGCAGCAGTGGGGGGAGGGGAGGGGTCCCTTGGAACACCAAAGACCCTGCTGCAGATGCTGGGGGGGGGGGGGCTGTGCTCTCTTCCTGGGCAGTGGTGAGCACCCACTCACCTCTCTGGGAAGAACTGCTCAGCAGGGCAACAGGGCTAGCTGGTCTTCCCAGGACTCAGGAGACAAAGGGCCCGCAGCAGTGGGGGGAGGGGAGGGGTCCCTTGGAACACCAAAGACCCTGCTGCAGATGCTGGGGGGGGGGCTGTGCTCTCTTCCTGGGCAGTGGTGAGCACCCACTCACTTCTCTGGGAAGAACTGCTCAGCAGGGCAACAGGGCTAGCTGGTCTTCCCAGGACTCAGGAGACAAAGGGCCCGCAGCAGTGGGGGGAGGGGAGGGGTCCCTTGGAACACCGAAGACCCTGCCGCAGAAGCTGAGGGGGGGAGGGCTGTGCTCCCTTCCCAGACAGGCAGGCAGGCTGCCCAGGCTAGCACCCACTCACCTCTCTGGGAAGAACTGCTCAGCAGGGCAACAGGGCTAGCTGGTCTTCCCAGGACTCAGGAGACAAAGCGCCTTATTTTCTCAGTGTTCCCTATTCACCCTCTGGCTCTAACTCTTTCTGCCTCTTCTTTTGGGGTTGCCTGAGCTCTGAAAGAAGCTGAGTGTTCTATGCTTTCTTATTATCTGCATAATACCTGGCTGGGGAATCTCTGTATTTGTTCCCATCTACTTCAGGGAGAAACTTCTCTGACGATGACTGAACAAAGCATTGATCTATAAGTATAGCAGAAAAACAGTAGGAGTCATTTTGTTGCTACGTTTTTGTTGTTGTCTAGGATGGTAGTATTTGGTTTTACCCTATGTCCTTGGGCTATCTACTTCTCTGGTTCATTGTCACCCAAACAGTGCCAGGAATAGGTTCCATCTCACGGAGAGGGTCTTAAATCTATTGGTTAATTAGTCTCACAAGTTTTGTGCCACCATTTCCCTAGTGCATCTTGAAGTAAGGACAGTATAATATATAAAGGTTTTATGGCTGGCTTGGTGTTTACATTTCTCTTTTGATAGCCTGCAGAGTACCTCTCTGTACTAGAAATGTTAGAACAGTGATTCTCAACCTTCCTACTGCTGCAGCACTTTAATCCAATTCCTCATGTTATGGTGACCCTCCCCCAACTATGAAATGATTTTCTTTGCTATTTCATAACTCTAATTTTTCTACTATTATAAATTGTAATGTAAGTATCTGTGTGTTCCGATGGTTTTAGATATCCCCACAAGAGGTCGCAACCCACAGGTTGAGAATCACTACACTAGATCATAAGGGTGAGGGCTCTATGTAGGCACCAGCTTGACTTCTCCATGTTCAATGAGTTGTGTAGAAGTTGTCTTCAGCAATGAGGTCTTGTCATCAGTTGGCGGAGAACTATAATAGTTGCCAGCTATAGTTGTATACAGTTACAGCTATATATAGTTGACAGAAGCCTGGGTTCTTCGGGGATTCCCATGTAACCCTTTTGATCGACAACTCAATTAGATATAAAACTCAGTTTCAGTACTAGAGATTTCATTTGATTACAAGAGCTGGCCATTTGAGACTCTGTCTTCCCTATTATTTGACTATTTCATTTAGATTGTATTGATATATGTATGCATTTTAGGACACTTCTACTGTATTAGGTTTCAATACTACCACTAGATATCTCTCCCTATATTCCCTCCCTTCTCTCCCTCTCCATCCCACTCCCCACTTGATCCTTCTGTTCCAGCCCCCTGCCTCTCCATCCACAATTGTCTATTCTATTTCCCTTTCCTAATGAGATCTATTTGTATGTCCTAGTCCTTTACTCTTAAGTTATTTTCTTAAGTTAATATCCACATATAAGTGAATATATATCTTATTTGTCTTCCTGAATCTGAGTTACCTCATCCAAGATGATTTTTTCTAGTTTCTCCCATTTACCAGTGAATTGTATTATTTCAGTTTTTAATGCCTGAACAATATTCTGTTATGTAAATGTACCACATTTTCTTCATCCATTCTTCTTTTGTGGAATAGCTAGGTTGTTTCAAACTTGGGGGTATTATAAATAGAAAAGCAGTGAGCATGGTTGAACAAATATCTTGTTGGTATGGTAAAGTGTTTTGGGGGGAGGTTAAGATCAAGAGAGTTATAGCTGAATCTTAGAGTGATATCCATCTTCCTTAGGAACTGTCACACTGATTTCCATGGTTATTGTATAAGTCTGTATTCCTACTAGCAACGGACGAGTGTTCCCCTTATTCCACATACCCATCAGCATGTGTCGCCACTTGTTTAATTGATATTAGCCATTTTGACATGTGTAACATGCAATCTCAAAATAGTTTTGCTTCATGTTTCCCTGGTGGATAATAATGCTGAATATTTAAGTGCTTCTCTGTCATTTGAGTTTCCTCTTTTGAGAACTCTGTTTAAATCTGTTCATCTTTTCTAATTAGGCTATTTGTTTTATTGATATCCAGCTTTTTGAGTTCTTATGTATTTGGATATTGGACCACTATTGGGTGGTAGTTGGTAAAAAATCTTTTCTCATTCTGTTGGCTTCCTCTTTATCCAAATGGCAATGTCCTTTGCCATTCAGACAGTTCTCAGTTTCTTGAGGTCCCATTTATTAATCATTGAACTTAGTGCATACGCTAAAGAGTATTGTTTTCAGAAGGTCTTTCCCTGGGCCAGTGAGTTCAAGGCTATTCCCCACTTTCTCTTCTATTAGGTTCAGTGTATCGAATTTTTGTTGAGGTCTTTGAGTTTTGTGTAGAGTGATAAGTATGGATCTATTTGGATTCTTCTACATGGAGTCATCCAACTTGACCAGCATCATTTATTGAAGATGCAGTCTTTGTCCAGTGTGTGTTTCTGGATTCTTTATCAAGAATCAGGTGTACATAAGCATGTGGATTTATGTCTATGCCTTTAACTTGAATCCTTTGATCAATGGGTCTGTTTTTGTGGCATTATGATGCTTCTTAATGTGTTTCAAATCTACTGTGAGAGTGCTAACCAGGCTGATCCTTATCTGGAGCCTTGACTGCAGAAGTCTATCTCAAAGCTCCTTAGGGTGTTAACAGCACTTACTTCCTGGCATAGGGACCTCCAGTCGTTGGATATCTGATAGATGCTGCTTTCAGATGTTGGACACTACCTTCCCACCTAAGCCCAGCATAGACCAGCAACTCATGCAGCTTGCTTCCTCAAGAGAAGAAAGAGAATTACTTCCTTCAGACTGTCAAGATTGAATCTTGAAAGCGAGCAGAATTGTGAGAGCAGTGCCGTAGCATCTCTGCCATAGTCTTAAAAACAACAACAACAGCATACAATTTACAGGCCCTGCTAAGGAAAGGAGATTATACAAGAATGTAGACAATCGGGATTCCATCGGAGGGTGGTATGTTATTCATACACACAGTACGGATGCTACACCAATTCACAATTAAGAGCCACTACCAGTATCCAGAAGCTGGTGTCAGTTCTGTGGGCATAATCAGGATACTGTGATATTTTGTCAATGTTGTTCAGACATTAGTCAAGGATGACCTCTAATCCAAGGCAATCATCTTGTACTGAGAAAATTAATCACATTTTAATACTTTAATAGAAGATGTATTTCAAGTGACTCATCCCTCATAATGACCAGAAAAGTTGCCATATAAAATGTTCATAAAAATACCCTTCTATTTGAGTTGACTGAAAATTCTTCATTTATTTCACATGAATAATTCACAAAGGTGGTGGACACAGGATCCCCAGAACAAAAGTTTTTAGAGCTCTAAAATGTTTTGAATTATTTTTTCTCTGGGCAAGAATGGTGCTCATTATGGTGAATGGACCACCTAACCTGGAAATGTACTACCCACAATGGGCTGGGCGCTAATCAAGAAAATTCCCCACACGCCAAACTAGTAGTAGAAAATTTTTCTCAATTGGTTTCCTCTTTTCAAAGGAACCTAGCTGATGTCAATTTGGAAAAACAAACAAAATAACTAACCAAGACAACTGGATATCAGGGTTTTGGGTTTGTTTGTTTGTTTCTAAATTATCTCAGTCTCCGTAGAAACTTTGTGTTGGTGAAAAGTTGATGTTATGAATATTAACATACTGTAGATTCTTAGAAATGTCATGTATACTATCCCAAAATCAAAATTAACTGGCCATTTCTTTGTCTAAAAATCAAAAATATCCAGGAGCTTTTTCCTCTGTGCCAAAACAATCCACAGTACTTGAAGTCTATCCATGAATTAGACAGAAAAGACCTCTCTCCTTGCAAAGCTTATGCATTGAGAAATGAAATCAGATGCACACGATACCAGTACAGATAATTACACTCAAGTTAGGAATGTTTAAGTATACAAGAAAACTGTGTGGTTTAAGGTGACCCTGGGTAGTGAGGGAAAAAGAGACAGCGAATGAAACGACGTGAGGAAGTATTACTGCCTGAATTCTAGGTCTATAGTTTATGGAGGAGACACTGAAGAGAGACAAGAGGGCTGACCACCTGAAGAAATGAGGGGAAAGGAATTGACGCAGGAGGAAGAACAGAGACCTAATGACAGGATCATTGTGCAAATGCCGGGGCAAATTCTAACCTGGAAGTCACCAAGGCATCCAATACTTAAGTACCCCAGAAAAATTCTTTCTATAGTAAAAAGAATGGTACTTACTGATCTTCTGGTACATGTTGGGCTCAGTTCAAGGTGCTTCAGCTGTGTTTTTATGTTTAATTATCACAAATAACTTGCAAAAGGGGTCTGGAGGAAAGTCAATATTGTATTGTCTCTTGAAAACACACCAGATTACTCAATGAGGTGACATCAGCACTTAGCCTATTGAAGCAATTCACATGTCTATCCATTTTCAGGATGATAGAGGAAGACAGTGGCTTAATGTTGAAGGATACCAGGCAATCTTCCCTTATGATCCTATGTGAATAGATGTCCTCTGAAGACCCAGAACCTGAAAGTATTCACTCCATCCTTTTACCAACTTGGGCATTTTCAAGGGGATAAAAGTAATACATTTCTAACTTTATATAAATTTTTAAAAAAATTAAAATACCATTTTGATTTAAATCAATTAAAAATGAGGCACACCAAGGGTAAGAAGATACAATGAAAATGGAATTTTTTAAAAAAAATAAGCACCAATATCAAACCCTAATTGTTTTTAAAACTCACAGCCCTTGAGAAAATAGCATATCTACTCATCAGCCATTACTCTGGGTAATTAGTAGTAATTAGTAATTGGAAGGTAATTTATTAGTTTGATTCTTTCCAGCGAATGGTAGAAAATTAACAACTGTGTCGGTAAAATTTTATTACTGACAAAGCGGCTACAGAGCTTTTAAAGAGGCAAGCTTTGCCCTGATCGCGGTCTCAGAGGTTCTAGTCTGTGGTCACTGGGCTTAGTCACTTGTGGATCTGTGATGAGGTGTTGCCGAATGGCGTGAGTGCACCTCAGGACATCTGATAAGAAGAAAGGGAGGAGGATAGGACACAGAGGGGAAGAACCACTTCCCATAGTCCTTGTAGAGGATAAACCCATAGAGATCTAAGAACTCCCACTGGACCCAAGCACTTAAAGATTCCAGCATCTTCAAATAACATCAAATTAAGAACCAAATGTTTAACATGTGGGCCTGTAGGGAAATTCTACATTCAAACTACAGCAGGAAGGAAAGCTAAAGAAAGGGCTCCAGAAAGTAAATGTTTCCTGAAAGGCAGAGGACAGGAAGGGTCCTGAATGATGGGGTAAAATGGGACTGGAGAGCACTGGGCACCCTGCACGAAGGCTCAATAGGGCTATTACAACATGTGTGTGCTTTTCCTGGACTCACAGCAAGGCCTCATATATAGTATACATAATTTTATTCAGGTGCCCATTGTCTCATGATAGAATCCAGTGTCATTCTGGTGACCTGCAAGGCCATTCACCCCATTTTCCCTCTGGTTACAAAGAAGCAGAGGACTTTCCCATATCCATAAACCTCAATCTTCCCTTGTCTGTCTTCTTGGCTGGTCCCCTCTGCTGTGCTATATTAGTATCTGCTATCTGTCTCCTCTTCAGGATGTATAATATTGAACTGTAATTGCCTGTGGACTTGACCTTCCCCACTACACACTGCGCAAGTCTTGGGAAGAGAATAGAGAGCACTTCACCCATCACCCCATTCCCAGGACTAATTCATAGAGGAAGTCACTGAAGCTAAGACATGCCACCTTGTACTCCAGAAAGCTCTGTTTTGTGTGCCTATCTCCTGGGGAATAGCTTACATGATTGTTACCCATTGGTAACTAACTGCAACATCCATTTCCAAGTTGTGTGTCTTAGGGTAAAGACTGTAGTCACCTCTGTTCCTAGCCATCCACCCAATGCTATTAAGTTTTATACCACATCTAAAATTTAGATTCTGCACACTTCATTAGGATAAGGAAACTGAGACTCGGAAATTTGAAAATGTCAAGTAAGGTGACAGCATAGTTAATGTCAGAGCTGTTACTCAGCGGAGCTTTGAGGCCCAATTCAGCACTTTTCTCATTGTATCATTTCACACAGTAAAGGAAAAAGTGAAGACAAGAAAAATAAAAATGCAGGAAAGTGACAGATTTACTGGGCTCTATCAAAGGGGAAAGGTAGGTTATTATTCTTCTTTGGTTTTCAGGTAAATGTAAGTTGGAAACTTTCCCTCTGATATGAATGCATTCATTCCAATCCTATGGTTTTATACCTTTTGATTGCAAGTCTTTTCTTGCTTGCTCAGAAAAACACAAGGAAGGTCAGGTATCTGCTGCATTGATTTTTCAGAGTGCATACTAAATGGTTTGGAAGCAAATGTTTCTCCATGCTATGCTGGCTCTTTCCTTAGCCCTGGAAGGAGAAAAATCTCATTAGATCTTTTGTGATCACATTTCACTCATTTTGCTTGTTCAAAACTCCATCCATTGCTTTTTCCTTTTTTTTTAAAAAAAAAGGCATATAGTACAAATATCAGAGTGGCAATAAAAATGGAAATAAGGCTCAACTTTTTACTATGATAATTTTATATATAAAGTAATAGGTGTAAAAACAATAACATTAGCAAGTGTGGTTGCCATAAACCCTATTAACTTAATTATCTGCAGTGCTCCAATAGGTTCCTAATCATGTATTTCTAGAAGCAAACAAGTTAAAATAACTTATCCCCTTTAGACTTCAACTAGAAATACAGCAGTAAAGGTAACCATTTTTCTTTTATCAAACAATAAAAACACGAATTTGATTGTGAATAGAGGCAATCAAAGATGAGATGGATAGATAACCTGAGGTTTTCCTGCTTTAAAACGATGCTAAGGAATTCCTCGCTCGAGATCAGTAAATATTCAAAGTGATCTGAGAACAAAAAAAAAACCCACACAGCTTTACAATTTTAAAATGTTAATTAAATACAGATTAATATTCACTAGGCTTATGCTCTTTCAATGTTTCCCTAGTACTCTTTGTAACCCTAGATCAACTTAATCTACTGAAATGACTTGTCTATTTTTATTATGACTCATAATATCACTTACTCAAATGAAAACCAAATATATATTTTAGAATTACAGAAGGGAATGATGAGCGAGGTGCAACATCTAATTAGACCCTTGAGATGGAGCAGGAACTGTTCTTAGTAAGGAGGGTGGTGCCGGTGTTCAGCATCAGCACCACGGATCATGTATGCAGCACTCGTGTATGACAAGTAGTGTCCTCAGGTCTGTCTATATTAGCTTGTTGCATATACACCTTAGCAACGCAAGGAGGTAGGAGAGTTGTAACCATCACTATCTAATGTAAAAGGACACTGAGGCTTACAGAGGTTAAGTACCTGAGTCGAGGTCTTTAAAGACTTCAGCCTCTCTGACCGCAGCTGACCATTCCCTGATGTAATCTTTCCATGTGATGTACACATCCATGGTTGGGTCATTTCCAAGCTTCATTATGTTTCACTCATCGTTTGGAACTTGATTATTTCTTGAAAGTAAAACTGAGGTACCCCCCCCAAAAAAAAACCATAATAAACTCTACTCTCGAAACATTCATTAACTCTTAATCTTATCGGCACAAAGAATTATAGACAATTGGCTTGATAAAGTGGTATTACAACAGTGATACCGCTATCAGCTTTTCTCTATCCATCCTCAGAAGTACAGATTCATTTCTCTGACCCCCTCAAGTCTGTGTTGATTAAAGGCTGCAACGGCCTGAAGATATGAAAGGAAAGTGAGAAGTTTTTAGCCCAATTTAGGTGCAGTGTTTCTAACCCCATTATTTGCTCTTGCTCCTTCATTTTAAAAAGAAAATAGGTTGAAAAGAGTTTTAAAATTATATAGATTCTTATAAGTAGTAAATTATAAAGTGAGATAAAAAAGTAAATATATTTTAAAATGGCTCTCTCTTATAAGAGTTCCTTATCTTGATTATACTTGATCTTTTGAATATGTTATTAAACTGAACTTTATGTGTGAAGACAAACCATTCCATCCCTCTTTTACCTGCATGCCTCCAGAGCAGTGAACGTAGACATGACAGGAATTTGAGGGTCAGATTAGAGAACAAGTTAAGGCCAGTGGAGCAAGGTCACATAGGTGGGTATGAATGTGTACCAGGTCGTGAATCATAGCTCCTAGTAGAGAGAATGCCAAGAATACCCATCCAATGCAACACCATTTTAAGTAGTGTAAAAATGTTCTGTTCTGCACTATTCAGCATGGTGACCCTGGCTGATGGTTATGTCTTTCCAATGTGACTTAAATAGATGAACTGAATTTTATTATTATCAAATATTAACTACTATAAATCTAAGTTCATGTGGCTAACAACCAGTTTTTTATGTTATTTAGATTTATTTTAATTCTTTTCTGCTGAGACAGACTTACTATCTACTTGTACAGCCAAATCAACATTGCACAGTTGTGAGCACTGTTATAGTTTTAATTGTCTTTTCCCATTTGACTATCCAAACTCTAACTCATTTAATTAGAAAATAAATCCAAGTATAGTGGCATGCCTACACCTTCAGCTACCCCTGAAGCAAGCTACAGATAGATTGCTTGAGTCTAGGAGTTCAAAGTCAGTCTGGGCAAGCTTCTGTCTCAAAACAAACCTGTTAAGGAAGTAAGACAAATACCATTTTCATTTTACACATAGTATATTAGTGATGAAATAATGAATGCGTAAGCTAATCATTCTGACCACTAAATTATTTTGTTTCTTTTTCCAAATATCATTTGATCAAACAATGTGCCTTCATTTTCATCTTTGTGGAATGCTCAAAGAAAGTAACATAAGCTGGAACGTCCACGAATAACAGAAATGTATTCACCATGATGGAGGCCACAGAGTGAAAGATCTAGTGTCCAGCAAGTTGAGCCTCGTGTGAATCTGCATTGGAATCAACGCTGTCGTCTCACTCTAATGGCAGATTGTGCAGGACAAAGGATGCCTCTGGGCTAGCTCTTAAGAGCACTGATCCTAGTCAAGAGTGCCACATCTCTATGGATTAATTATCTCCCAGTCTCCCACCTTGTGAAACATTCAACACCTTAACTATTAATAAATTTGATAAATAAATTACGGAAGGATGTAAACATTTAGTGACTAAATTTTAATCCATTTCAGAAGTACATTTAGAAAATACAAGATGGCCTTTGAATTAAGACCATTCCACATAGGTTTGGCAAAATATTTTCTGAGTATCCTTAAGTTGGTCTTTTGTGTATTATAATACACAAAATATGTGAAATAGTATCAATTAGTATTAATATTTCAAGTTCACGGTAACAGATGTGCAGAAGTAGAGAGCTTTAATTTCATTGCCCACAACCTTGTCCTTGAGGTGTTGCCTTTTCTCCCAGGTACAGTTTTCCTTGGATGAAAAAAACTACAGTGGCAAAAATCAAAATTCAACTGATTTAAACATAATGTTAAAAATCAAGGCAATGACTGTCTCCAGATACCCCTATCCCTTAGTATCTCTGCTGTGGTTTATTGTCTATTGATGTCTTTTCTCAAGCTGTCCCCTAACACCAACAATAACCCAGTCTTATATCATCCTGTGATGTCACCCTTGGCAATAAACAGAAAGCATCCTCTCCTCATTAGTGTTAGCATAACCCCGGAATTGAAGGTAATTGGTTGGCTCATGCCCCAAGCCTGTCTCCAAATCAGCCACTGTGGTCAGAGAGATTGATTGTCCCAATTTTTAATTGCTACATAACACCCCTAACACTTGGGACTCAAAACTGGCATTTTATTTCAGCCCATGATTTTATTTGTCAGTAATTTGGATGAAGTTCAGAGCGATAATTTTTTCTGCCCCACACAGTATTGACAGAGGTCATTTCATGGTTCTCCCTGCTCTCTTGAAATCTCAGTCTGGAAACAGCATAGAATAAATCACATTGGCCTAAAGAGGACTGGAAAGCAGAGCTCAGCTGGGATTTTCCAATGTGATGTCCACATATCCAATGTTTTCTAGTATGGTATGGGGAGAGGGTAGTAAGATTTTTCCAGAAAGAAAAGGATTGATTACCAAAGAGAAGATTCCAGAGACTTTTTAGGCTATAGTTTAGGACATCCTAAAGGCTCCTTCTAAATGTTTTCATCTGGAAAAGAAGTCACTGCGGAGTTAGGCTCTACATCCAAGGAGTACCTGAAGCTAACTTCTGTGTTCCTACAACAGTCTTTAACCTTACAAAAAGATAGACTGATCTAATATGACAAGCCTGGGGCTGTGACTACCCTTGTTTCCAAAGGTTAGGGTCAACTCTACCTGAAATATATGACCAATATTTCCTAAAGGAAATTCAGACACGTTCCCAGGGGAAAAAAAGAAAGAAAAGAAATCGGTGCATGTAGACATATAAGCAACAGCTCTGTAGCAAGGAGGTGCTTACATCATACATCCTTGTGGTTCTAGTAAACATTATAAAACATAAAAAAAAAAAGATCAAACGCCACGGTGATGAGCTGAACCTCAGGCTCTACCATCTACCAACTTGGGCTAGTTTTTGTGCCTCTTAGTCTTCCCTTACTTTTCTATAAACTGTGGATAATAGTAACTGCTGTCTGGGGATGCAGAAGGTGCTGGATGAAGCCCCTGAGTTTTCACAGAGGTACGTCTCCCAGCCTTTCTCCTGATGTGTGAGGCAGTGGACATGAGCTGATGTTAAAGCTAGCACCCCCTTTGAGGGCAGCATAAAATGTGGTGAGCTAAGGAGTTTCCAAGGGCTTTAAATGTAGAGAACCTAAATTTATCGGCAAGCAGCAGTGGGCTCTACTTCCCAGAGGTAGTTTGCACTTTCCTTTGATCTGTAAAAGTAGAAAGAGACCTGTCCTCATTCACAGAGGAGAGTGCTCTTATGCATATCTAAGGTGCCACTTCCTTCTCAACCTTTGAAAGTTGCCTCCCCTCAAAAGCAAGGCATTCAGGACCAGTGGTCTTTATGCAGCATTGGAAGCCGCTGAACCCATCTTCATAATGGGATCAGAGGCTGTAGCTAGTTTTTATGTTTTTCCTTTATTGGTCATTGCTGATAAAACTTGATTGCTTAATATTTTTTTTTCCTGGACATTCAGTGGCTGGAAGCTGTCACCAAAATCCTGTGATTAAATTTACCTTCAAATACTAGACCCATGACTTCTCAGTCTGCTGCTTTTCATCATGGAGACAGTTCTGAAAGGGAAATGTTCTTCAGGAAATGTTATCCTGGGTTTCTACATCTTTAAATGTGAATGCCAGATGGAACATTGAAGATAGGGATGTTGCAGTTCTTTCATATTTCAAGCTTTCTTTTGTATATATTTTCAATTAATATATCTAGCTCTTGAATTTGATCTAAAAAAAACAGTGATCTTGGATTAAAAGCAATTGGGATTTTATGTGACATCTAAGGACAGCTACAATTCTTTATCCTGTTCCTGAAAAAGGCAATAAAAAAAAAGAGCGCGGGAGGTCAGAAATAGTTCTCTGTGCTTAGTGTGTAGGAGTCATGGACTGATAATAAATGAGATTGTTTGTGGTAGTAATTGAGGTGGTGCTAAATAACAGGGAAGAATAGAGTAAACTAAACATTTGTGGTGTGGGAGGTCCTTCTGTTCATGTGTTGCTTTTATTGGTTAATGAATAAAGAAACTGGCTTGGCTTGATAGGGTAGAGTTGAACTAGGCGGGGAAAACTAAACTTGAGTGCTGGGAGAAAGAAGGCAGAGCAAAGAGAAGCCATGGAGCCTCCGCCAGAGACAGACATGTCAGAACTTTGCCGGTTAAATATAAAATACTGGAAATGGGTTAATTCTAGATGTAAGAGCTAGCTGGCAATATGTTTAAGTGGTTGACCAAGCAGTGATTTAAATAATACAGTTTCTGTGTGGTTATTTCGGGAGTCTGGGTGACTGGGAAACGAACAAGCAGCCTCCTAAAACACATTTGCTTCTCTTTCTCTATCATCTCTCTCTTCTCTCTCTTTTGTCTTCAATCTTTTTGATGTGTTTAAGAAGACAGAATCTGGGTGAATACTGTCATATATATAACAGCTTGCAAAGCATTTGCCTCCAGTGTTCGGTACAAAGTAAAAACTGCTCCTTAGGGCAATGATCATGTCTACCTAGAGAAAGTAACTATATTTGCTTTATTGACAATGAAGTTAATTATATATGTGATATGATACTATGATACAATGATACAACATGATAGTTACTTTCATACATACACACACAATATATATATATATATACATATATATATATATCACAATTCCTAAAAGTGACAAACTGTATTTTGATATCTCTCTCTCTCTCTCTCTCTCTCTCTCTCTCTCTGTGTGTGTGTGTGTGTGTGTGTGTGTGTGTGTGTGTGTGTGTGTGTGTGAGAGTGTGTGTGTGCATGTGTGCTGTTGTCAAAGCCATGGTCTTTCTCATGCTAGGCAGATGATCTACCACTGATATATACAGATGTCTAGTCTTACTATGTTTAAAACTCAAGTGGAGATCTTTGTTTCTCTTGAGCCCTTATACAGTTTCCTTGTCTGGACTTCCTGTTAATCAAAATCCACAAAACTTTTAGTTCTCTTTTTGATATCAGTGCAAGGACATCTGTACAAAGCACAGCCAAGCAACCTGCAGCAAGGCAAGCAATCAATTAGTTTAGGAGAATCTTCTTTCTATGTGTTGCTTTCATTGGCTAAATAAAGAAAACTATCTTGGCCTTTTGATAGGGTGGAAAATTAGGTGGGTGGAGTAGACAGAACAGGATGCTTTGAAGAAGGCAGAGACACGGAACTGCCTGTCATGAAGTTGCCAGGTCAGACATGCTGAATATTTCCTGGTAAGCCACAACCTCATGGTGACATACAGATTATTAGAAATGGGTTGAATCAAGATGTGAGAGTTAGCCAATAAAAGGCTAGGACTAATGGGCCAGGCAGAGTTTAAATGAATACAATTTGTGTGTAGGTATTTCGGGGTATAAACTAGCCAGGCGGCCAGCAGCTGGGTGGCAGGAAGCAGCCCACCACTCCTTTTACAACAGAGTGGCACCCAACGGGCCCGCGCTCCTCTCGGGCAGGAGGAGCGCAGCCCACTCCTCAGTAAAAACAATCAATGCTGAGCAAGCCTTCTTCAGGCAGCTCCTGGTGGAAATCCAGACTGCAGCAAGTACTAAGGAGAACAGACTGCACGCATGTTCTTGTTAAATTAATTTTACCAATGCATTTATAGCACCACCTAGAATGAAGTTGCATTCTTCAGACATAGAACAGTGGCCAGGGAGGAAAAGTTCACCAGACAAAGAAAAGCTACAGCCCGAGAAGAGAGAGAGCTGTTCTGGCTCTGAAGGAAATCATGTCACCATTGGGAAGATGACTCAGGGGTTAAAAGCACTTTGGTTCTGACAGAGGACTTGGATTCTGTCCCCAGTACCTCACGGTGATTCACACTCATGGGTAATTCCATTTCCAGGGGATCTGGTGCTCTTTTCTGACTTTTTAGCCACCAGACATACATGTGGTGCACATACATACATGGAGGTAAACACTCATACACATAACATTAAAATCTAAATGCTGTTAGTTCAAACTTTTTAGAGTGATCATTTCCATCCGCTTCTTCACACCTTTGAATTTTCCACAACAATTGTGTAGTATGGGGTCCACTTTATAAGGAAGGTTGAGATTCAAGTCTACTTACACCCAAATCGACCCATCCCTACTATTGCCACCCACTCACAAACACATACCTCCTCTTGCTTCAAAAATGTCTAGCAACCAATACTGGCTGGAATGTGACATGCTTGTCCACACCTCTGGGTTATTTACAAGCTTTATGTCCAGTGAGAATATACATCTCAGCCTGGGAAGGTAGCGATTGGTAAAATGTTCGCCATGGCAACCTGAGTACCAGAGTTCAATCCATGGCACACACATACCAAAGCCTGGCATGGTGGCATATGCTTGTAATCTAAGCGCTGGGAAAGGTGAAGATAAGCAGGTAGCTTATCTTGTAGCTTCCCTGCCAGCCATCCAAGTCTTCTTGGTAGACTCTAGGCTAATGAGAAATCCTGTCTCATAAAACAAGCTGGACGGCATTCAGAGGAATGACATCTGACCTCTGGCATCTACACACATGTGCACCCATACATAAACAGTGAATGCACACGCACACACACACACACACACACACACACACACACACACACACACACACACATACCAGTGCCTGTAATTAATTCCTCCTTTAGTACTTATGTGTGGAATTACCTTTTTACCCTCTAATCATCTTTGAACACAGTTTGTGTTGATCGGTCCCCAGTTCTAGCCCTCCCTTACCGACTTTGTAAACAAGGGCCAGTCATGGCCTCTTCCTCCGCTAAGACTCGGCCTCTCTGAACAGAGCAGTAGCCATCTGCATCCCAGGACTAATTGGACGTTTGACCCATCGAACTCCTGCAGTTCAGTTACCGCCATACCTGGCTCACAGTAAGTGCTACATAACTATTATGATTTCAAACTACTATTCATTTTACTAACTCACTGAGCACATTAATGGCAATTAAATTATATTTTGCATTAAGCTGAAAGCTTCTCTGTGGCATTTACTAAAATTAATCAGCTTCTCTTCAGTCCTACTTAGCCCCAGGAATGTGTTTCACTGAACTGCATGAAAACCTGTCTAGATGAGGTCCCCTGATGACACTTACTAATTACTGATGATGCTTAATCAATAGCAACAATAACACCTGGCCATTGAGCATTCGCTTTGCACCAGGGTTTGATATGGAGTTTTATGAGTAGTAATGCTGTCAGTCCTGAAATAGAAACAAAACAGGGCAGTTCTGGCTCCATGTCCCCATTAGTAGGAGACTCTGCTAGGGCCACTTTCATATACTCCAGGGAGTTCCCACTGCGTGAGGCTTCTACATTGCCCAGAAAAAGCCACCTCTAACTCCAGTCTCCTCTCCCAGTACTCTCTACCTCCATCTCTCCTACCCCTCCCTACCAGATCCCTTCTGTTCTCAACCAACCAGCCACCAATCCACCATAAAATCTACTTTTCCCCTTCCCAGGGAGATCTAAGTGCCCCTGCCTTGAACTCTCTTGTTATTTAGCCTCTCTAGATCTGTGGATTGTCCTTTACTTAATAGCTAGTGCCCACTTATAAGTGATTATATACCATATTTGTCTTTCTGGCTCTGGCTTATCTCACTCAGGATGATCTTTTCTAGTTCCATCCATTTACCTGCAAATTTTATGATGTACTTGTTTTTAACAGCTGAGCAATACTCCATTGTGTAAATGTACCACATTTTCGTTATCCATTCTTAAGTTGCTGGACATCTATGTTGTTTCCAGTTTCTGGATATTATGACTACAACTGCAATAAATATAGCTGATCAACTGTCCTTGGGGTGTGATGGAGAGTCCTTTGAATATACACCCAAACATGGTATAAGTGGGTCTTGAAGTAGATTAATTTGCAATTTTCTGAGGAGCCTCCATATTGATTTCTATAGTGACTGTATTAGCCACATGCTTAGCGTTCCTACCAGTGGGACTAGGATATCAACCCAGTCCCAAAACTTTTGACCTATAATCTGTCCTGCCTACAAGATAGCAATGGGGCAATGGCGGTACAGAGTTGGGGGGAGTGACCAACCCATGACTGGTCCAACTTGTTGCCCATGCCACAAGAGGGAGCCCACACCTGGCACTGCCTAGATGACCAGGAACCAGAGGCAAGACAGCCCAGAGAGTCAGAAGAGAAATAAACACAACTGGGGGGAAAAAGTCAAAGAAATTATTTCTAATAATATTTTTGCTACTCATCAATCAATGCCTAGCCCAGATGTCATTACCGGGGTGTCATCCAGTAACTGATGGGAACAGATGCAGAGGTCCAAAGATAATTGTTCATCACTACCTCATAGTCTTGTAGTAACTAGCTTTACCTAGAGGACACATTCAGAAATGAGTAATTGTATTGTGTTGTGGACTTCATTAGTTTACAGGGTGATTCTAGTAAAGCATGATAGCCCATAGACCTGACGCATACCAGAAATCCACGTCTCATATTTGTCCGGGCCAAACAGACTGGAATGCCAGTATGGACAACCTCGGGTAAAGAGTCTTTTCTAGGATATAAGCTGTCAACTGATTACTATCTTCTCGTGAAAGAAAACAGAGAAAGCTCTTCCGGGTCTCTTTTATAAGACCAATGATTCCATCCTTGAGAGACCTGTTCTCAAGTCCTCTTCTCAGAGGCCCCACACCCACACCACATTGTAGATCAGGGTTTCCACATAGGAACTTGGAAGTGGGGGAGCACAAACATTCAGTTATGGCATGGACATCTCTATTCTGGAGGATCGAAGGGGACACTGTTCAGCAAGGGTGCCACAATGAGGTTCATGATTCCTGAAAGAAGGACTTATGGCCATCACAGCGTCTGCCTTCCTCAGAATTTCACTGTAAGCCTTGTTTCTCCACCGAGCATTTCTTTACTCCAGAAAAGTTGTCATCTCAAAGCTGACATGAAAATGGCTTTTGCTTTTAGTGCTTGGTCTGAAGCCAGCTTAAAAACTCAGCGCACAAGGGAAGAGTGAAGTTGGTGCACACCTGCCTTTCCAGCAAATCCTGTCCATTCCCAAAGCTCTTCAGTCTCACGCACTGTGTATGGCTTGTTTCAGCCTGACTCGGGTAGAACGGAAAATAACCTTAAACAAGCAGCTGAGAAATTTTACCAGACCTTCTTCCCCTCTTCTGGCTGCTATTTTTTCATTTTTTATTTTTTTATTGATTTTATTGAGCTCTACATGTTTCTCTGCCCCCCTACCTGCCTCTTCCCTACCCTTCAACGATCTCCCATGGTCCCCATGCTCCCAGTTTACTCAGGAGATCTTATCTTTTTCTATTTTCCATGCAGATTTTTTTTTATTTTGATGGCTGATGCTGTCTCCCAGTTTCTTCCTGAGATGCAGCCAGCCTCGGGAAGTGCTTCCCTGGTATTAGTTTTTATATGGTGCCCTTTTCTGCTGGAATCACGGCAGAGAATGGAAAACAGATCTTAATTGCTTACTAAAATTGAAGTTAGCTTCTCTAGATCATAACAATTAGAATTACTCCATTGCAAGCGTACTAGATTGTAATTAAGAAAACCCGTCACCACTGACACGCAAGCGTTCCAGGAAAATGCCTGATTTACATACAGCTGTGCCCATCCTGCCTCTTCTGCATCTGCGATGTTGAGAAGGACGTTGCAATGATGTATGCAAAATGGAGGCACACATAATAATCAGGACAGAAAGCCACTCTCAGGATTGCCAGTCAGTCAGCTGAGTGTTTGAATTGTAATATTAAAATATTCTGTCCTCAATCATATTCTTTGTGCATATTCAGTGCTAAATGAGGGGTGATGGCAGTGTTCTGGCTTTGTACTTTGTGTGCTTAGATCCATTCATTTTTGCAGTCAGTTCACAAGTGCTCCCAGAGTACATCGGTGTCCCATAGGAGTCTGTTCAGCAGTAAGTACCAGGATGCTTGGACAATAGTAGCTTAAACAATAGGAACTGATATTTCTTAGGTATCAGCCTGCAGCAGACATTTAGCAACCTAAGTACCAGTATTGAGCAATTTTATGAATTCCCCTTGAAGGTGCCTGTAGTTAGAGCTACCATCTCTACATTCAGTAGATACACCTACAAAGCCAGGAGTCAGAAGACGGAAAACCAGGCCAGGAGCAAATGCTTTTTGCTGACAGGAAATGAGGACTTTTCCAGAACACTCTCCCTAAAAGACCTTAGTTGCTTTTATAGAGCAGAACTGCCCAGCCTCAGTCACAAAGAAATTATTTTTGTGTCAAGATTCTGGGGTAGGAATTATAATGGGAGAAAGGGCTGGGAAATGGCTTTTCTGTAGCCAATTTACAGTTCTGGCCACAATTTCAGTGTGTCATCTGCTGTGTGTGGAGCCTTAAACACCCAGATGGAGACGTGTAGTCCCTGGCCTTCAGAGATGTACAGCCTAGTGCGGAGATATATGGGGAAAGAAACACTTCAGCTTTTGAAGCCACAGGAAAAACACAACCTAAAAGAAGGCTGAAGTTTGGGCAGGTCAAAAAAATTTTTACAGTTTAGGGAGCATGAGACAATTAGTTATTTCTCTCTTGTGCAAAGTCAGTGGTGTATGGGTCAAGTAATCAACTCGCAGTCAGTCAGTCTCATATGGGAGGCAGGAGGGGAAAGGAACGCTAGAGGTTCTTGGCCCCCCCAATTTTTTTTTTATCTTTTGTGTTCAGACAGATATTATGTAATTCTGGGATTTGTGTTCTCAAGTCTGCTAACTAGAAGTCTGAAAGTTTTCATAGGTATTAGTAGATTTCTCTAGCAATCCAAGGAATTAGCTGTGGAAAGTGAAGAACGATATCCTGTGATGTCTGCCAGTATTCTATCTCACTTGCTCACCTCCAACTCTTTTCCCTCCCTACATCATCACTGAAAAGAAACATCTCACTGAAGAGGGGAAGGCAATGACCGGAAATCCATGCAGGCAGTGAGAAAAATGTGTGAAGAAAAGCAGACCAATGGCAAGGGTCTGGGGAACACGAGGTCATTCATAGTTGCTAGTCTGAAAAGACATTCTTGATTATAGTCAGTTGGAATGGTGTTTAGAAGCAGCACTTAAGCCAGGATTTGGGCATTACGGCATAACTTGTGGCGTGTGTGTGTGTGTGTGTGTGTGTGTGTGTGTGTACAATATGATCATCGGGGCTATAACAAAGAGGTAACAACTAGCAAAGTAGACAGCATAAACAAACACTACTTGGTATCATGAACTTGCCACTTCAGTGTGTGGCTTAATTTTTTCATTTTATCCAGAACATGAAATTTGAAACTTAATGTACAACTCAACATTGGCCATTAAATTCAGCTATTAAAAAACCACTGTGTCAGAGAGAAAAGCAGCCTCTTCAGATGGGTTTAGTGCCCAAGTTGCAAATTTTTGACCTTTGAGTCAAATTTGTTTTGTAATTTCTTAGGATCACCATGATTTCAAACCAAGAACAGCCTCATCTGCTAGTAAAGGGACTGGCCAGTGATTTGGGTGCCATTACAACATGCCCTGTCATAAGCTGCTTTAGTCTTTAAAGTTTTTCACCAACATATGTTAATTGCACATAATAAGGTATTTCATTGTGAGATTTTTCAAACATTTATGCAATGTATTTGCACAAACTCAAACACATACACATCACCTTGTTTGTCCCTTTCCTTCTTAGGTCAGCTCGTTTTCCTTCTGTGTTTTGTTTTGGTTTTAAGTTTGGGGTTTGGTTTTAGGGGTGGTGGTGTTGATAACCCAAATAATTTGATTGGGATTGCTTCCAGAGTATGTGTAAAATGTTAAATAGAGGATGAAGTTGATTAATTTCTGCATCAGTGCCTTCAGAGACAAAATTCTGTAACTGTAATGTCAGCACTGGATGGAAAGAAAATATCCTATCCAAATAATATTCCTGATTATGATCCAATTTGTTTTCACCCTCCCAGTTTTATGCTATTTGTGGTGGTTAAGATTTTGGGTAAAGCAAAGAAAACCAGCCTACAAATCACAATCCCAAACAACCTAGACAACAATGAGGACCCTGAGAGAGACATACATGGATCTAATCTACATGGGAAGTAGAAAAAGACAAGATCTCCTGAGTAAATTGAGAGCATGGAGATCATGGAAGTGGGCAGAAAAGGAGGGAAGAGGCAGGGTGGGGAGCAGAAAAAAATGTAGAGCTCAATAAAAATCAATAAAAAATATTTGGGGTTTGTTTTATTTTCCTTTTAAAGACTTAAATTTGCATGTGCTTCTTCCTTAGCTTGATATGAGCCCTGATCCTTCCAAAGTGCACCAAGAAAATCAGATTATAGCTTGTGAGGACCCTTCTTTAAGATTTGCATAGAGGATTCTTGACATTTAATAGCAATTCTTTTCAAATTTGTCACTTTTATGCCATCTTCATATTTTTACTTTATAACCACAGACTCTCCTTATTATTCTTTGCTGACTTATTTTTTTGTGTTTACTTAAACCTGTTCATTTTAGAAGTGTATCTTCTGACTACCTAGTTCAGTTCGGGCTGTAATATATTCCATTTTCCAGCTACACATCTGAAGGTTGTGATTCTAGGATGGCCAAACCTTGGCTAGATACTCTATGCTTATGTGCCCCTTTGGTAGCCCAATCACTTTTAATCCTCTTCCCATGTGATATTTGCTAATCTGCTAATCAGAAAGTCACATGATCAAAGTCAACCAGAAGCACTGAGGAAACAGACCACTTCTTGAAGTTTCTTTGTGAAGAAATGAGCACATATGGCGAAGAAGATTTTGGACATTTTCATCATCCCAAAATGGAAAATTAGTGCCATATGACATAAGAAGATTGTGATTTTTCAGAGTAAAGCAAAAAAACCCAGAAGCCCTGCACCTCTCCTGCCTTCCAGGGTATTTGCCTTTAAATTTGGAGATGCCATTCTAGTTTCTAGGCTTGATTGTGGAACTCTGATAAAACATCATGCCTGCCTCTCAACTTAACTAACTTACACTTGAGCACTGGCTGCTCTTCCAGAGGACTAGAGTTCCAGTCCCAACACCCTCCTGACAACTCACAACCATCTGGAACTCCGGTCCCAGGGACTCTGTCACCTTCTTTTGCCCACTACCAAGCAGATAGTCACAGATATACGTGCAGGTAAAACATCCATGCACATAAAATCATTTTAAACAAGTAAAATAGATTATTGAAAATAGATATTTGTGCTAGTTGAATCAAACTGTGTAGGGGAATGAAATCATCACTTGTCATTTTCTGCTTCTCAAAGGGTTGATGGCAGAAATGTTTGATTCTGAGGAGACGATGGGAACTTATTGAACATGGCAGAAATAAGTAATAAAAGAATTATGTTGATATTTCAGGCAAATTGAATTAGGTCTCACTGCTCTATGATCCCAGGTTAAGCATTTCATCCTCACATGAAAGTCAAATTATTTATTTTGAAGTTAAATCCATTACCACAAACCCAAAGGCATTGGTCTCCCCAGAAATAGCAGGACGGGAGCAGTGTTAAAACATGTTGCTGTCTTGTTTTGTAAAAACACCTCAATTAATGAACTTGCAAGTGTCTATGAGAAAGGCAAGTACGACACTGAGACCAGCCAGCTTTGATTTGACTTCCATCTTCAGCTGGAATTCACTCAGCCACCCATGACATCGTAATGAAATCAGAGAAACTGTGTGTCTTGTTCAATTCTCCAGGATTTGGCTGCGCAGGCAGTAGGTGAGCTCAGGGTTAGAGACACATCTGCCCTCGTTGCTATCAATTTTTATAGATTTGAAGTGGCCTGAGAGGTTTGTGTGCCCTGTTCTTTCTCCCTTGTCTAAAGTCTCGTCAGTGTCAGGATCATCTCCCTGGGAGTCTGAACTTCCCTTTAATCTAATCCATTTAGAAAATGACTTACAATTTATTGAATAAAGTGGAGAAAATTGATACCTTTTCATTAGGCCGACAAAGTCTTTTTCACTGCTGGCATCTGAAATGTGTTTTCTATTTAAATTTTATTTATATCAATCTTCTCTAGTGGGAGTGAGATTAAAATGAAAGACCTTACAATCAGTGTGCCACTTTCCCATTACTGCCAACGCCGTGAGTGCTGGCTTTGCAAATGAACTTGATGCCAGGAATTTTCCGGGCATGATTTAGTGTTCCAGATCAGTTGCAAAGTGAAATAAAGCAAAAGTGATATTTTAATATATCAATAACCATAAAAGTGAGTACTTTGCATATGAAAAGAAGAAAGCATACTTAACCGACATTATTTGATTATAGTAAATCTGTAGCAATTCTAGCAAAAACCGTATTAAAGAGCCTAATACCTTTGCAAAATACTCTTTTCAAATTGAAAAAAAAATACTTGTATACCAATGTAGTCCTCCAAGGAGACATTTCTGAAGTTGTAAGAAAACATAGTCAAACGGAACAGTGTGCCTCCACCACACACGATTACGGGCAATGTTCCTCTCTATGGATATTTATCTCTGTGTTCAGAATGCTGGAAAATGGTTGAATAATGGCTACAGAATCAAAGGAGAAGAATTCCAAGTACATTTCTGTGGACAACGGAAGAACTTTTGGAAACATTTATGCCTCAGCAAAACAAACAACTTCTGTGTCCTATGAGCTTCTGAGACATGTTTACTGTCTTAACTGGGAAATGTTAAATTAAGAGATTCAGGATAAAAGCAATATGGAATTTATTTAAGAGTCATAGATCCTTCTGTTCCTCTTATAACTGATTAAAAATCATATACTGGGGACTGTGGAGATGGCTCAGTGAATAATAGACTTGCCGTATAGCCTGACGAACAAGGTTTGAACCTCTAATACCCACAGAAATGCCAGACAGACAGCCCAGCTGTAATCATAGAACTCTAGAGGCAGAAATGGGTGATGTTCAGAGCCATCTGGCTTGCTAGGCTAATGAAACCAGTGAGCCACAAGCTCAGAGAGAGGGATCTTACCTCGGTAAATGAAGTGGAGAAAGATTAAGGAAGACACCCAGTGTCAACCTCTGACTTCCACAGGACAGCACGCACATGTATGCTAATACACATGTAAACACATACACACACACACAAAAAAAAATTGAATCTACACTGGTGTGAAAGTACATTTAGCTGAACTAACTTCTTAAAGAAAGCTGTACAAAGTGTTAGGATCTTTACTGGACTCAGAGTTAGAGATATCCTGAGCGAAATTGCAGAGTAAGCCTGGACTCAAGTGTCGGTGTCTATCTGAAGAAGGAAAAGCTTACTGGTGACAAGAGCTTGGGGTTCTCCAAGTAGCACAAGCTGGAAGTTTCTGTCACCAGAACAGATCATTCTGTATAAAGCAGTATATGCTCCCCAGCGAGTGGTAAGATATCTCAGGATAACCAGTGACGACCAGAGAGGACTCGGTGGGTTCCTCCCACCTTATCCCCAATGTAAAGCTGCCCCTCTCTCTTATAAAAAATATGCCTGTGTGTACTACTATGAAGGTTTCTTAATGATTAAATAATTTCAACAGTGGAAAATCCTCTCGCCACTTCTACCCTCCTTATCTGAATTAGAACCACTTCTCATATCCCTGAAGATATATTGTACCTTTAGGCAGCACAGTTTGGCTCTCGATATTTTCCTTGTCTCTCCTATAAGAAGCTAGCAGTGGCTGAAAGGTGGGAACTATGCCTCTTTGTTTTATGTGTAGGATAAAAGTCAATACATAGCTTCTGAATGCATAGATACAATACTTTTTCTCCAAATGCTTTCAAGGAGCAATATTACCCACAAAAGTTGTATCAATCTTTGTGGTTTTGTCCTACTTATTTTGCATTCCCCACCTTCACCGACACCTTTATGAAAGAAAATTACCTTTGGAAATGTCTGGAAAGTGCTAGAAAACAATTGTAGAAAGAATTAATGATAGCCAAACCTATACACACCTATTCATTCTGTGGGTGTTATGGAATGTTTATTAATTTATGTGTTATATAGCATATGTGTTAAAATTTTTACATGTTATACTATATTAGTAATGTATGTATATTAGAACTCATATAGACTTCCACTGAAAATCAAGCATTAACTCATGGGTAAATTCATGCCCATAATGAACACACATATAAAGAATAACTGCCATGTGGCAAGTACAGCCTTTATTATGAGTTATGCCAAATCCTTAATGTCATGTGAAATTCACATTAACCCGCATGGTTTTTGTAAGTGAGGAACCTGAGTCTTGATCCAAGCCATGTTTGACATTCATGTCGCTAATGAGTGGTAGAGTTGAGACAGAAACTTGAGGCCCAGTATCACAGGCATGTCATTCAGCACGTGCCATGGAGCTTGACAATGCATAATGTCTCAGGCTAGCCCACTTCCTTAAATGTCTGATCATAGGAAGAGAGTGTCTGGATAAATTGCAGGGATGGGTATTCACTGCTTTGATTTTTTGTTTGCTTTGATAAAGACAAAACTACTGCGACTGTGTTCCCACAACGGCAAGAGGAGAAGCTGGAGTGCTGCCCCACCCCTGTGGAGCTGTCGCCATCTCTTCCATTGCATGACAGGCTGGATAAAAATGAGAGTAGAAACCCATCCTGATTGATGTGCTTATAATCTTCTAGGAATGTGAATGTGATCATATATCCAGCCACTTATTTATGCTCAGACTCTCATAAACCATAAAAACAAGCTGGGACTTTGGCGTAGCATTGAAGAACAGTGGTGTACTCTCAGTTTGTGACAAACTGCTGTTCTGCCTAGAGTGACTTTATTCTAAAAACATGATGACACCAGTGGAAATGACAGCCAGATGTATTGAGTGTTTACTAAATGCCATCGTCTGCCTTGTTCTTCACATGCTTTTCGCCATGTGATTCTCACAACCACTGTTTCAGGCATTTCTTTTTCTCTTTCTGTTTCAGATTTTATCCATTCATTTGTGAGTTGATAACTTACAGTCAGCTATTACTACCCCTCAAATAAAGAAATGTAAGATTTCTGCTGGGTTATTTCTTTTTTGAGATTATAATATAATTACATCATTTTCTCATTTCTCTCTACCATCCAAGCCCATGCTTTCTTATAAAATTTTGTCTCTCTTTCACACGCATGCACGCACACACACACACACACACACACACACACACACAAATTGTATTGTTCCTACATAAGTAAATGCAACCTGCTCATATAATGTTGTTCGTATGTGTAATACCAAATGGTTAGCCCTGAAAACATATAAATACAAATTATCTGTTTCTGAGGTTTGGCACTTAGTACTAGCAGGTGGGTACATTTTTCCACTGCCCACTGCCATGAGAGGGACAACTTAGGTGTTGGAGTTAGTGACCACATTGTCTCCTCCAGTGCTTCTGACGCTGCTGCCAGCTCTGCACTTCTTAGGTGTCCTACTGCAGGAACCCCAAATCAAGCCTGTATGTTAATTAGGCGTAATGGCAGTGCCTGCTTTGGGGATACTTGAAAGGCTGAGGTAGGGAGGCAGCAACTCAAAGCCTAGCCTAAAAAACACGAGAAGGCTCTGTCAGACAGAGACCAGCACAGAAAACCACAACCAGACAGGATGCAGAGCTGGGGAGCCCAGTTGAGATGGATACATCTATAAACTCTTCCATGCCTAAGGTTTGGGGAGCATTTCAGAACAGGGTACAGAGAGATTGCAAGGATCAGAGAATCAAGGACTTTGGTGTGAGATCTTGGTTCCTGGTAACATCAGAAGCAACACCCATAAAGTGTCACGAACATGGATGTCCAAACAGGAGCTAAAGAAAGACAACACCAATGGACATACTAAAGTAGATGGGAAAAGCCCAGGAGACCACAACCCAACACAAAGAACTGCAAACAACTGAGGAAATCAGGCAGCAGGAGAGGTGGTCTCCCCAGGCAATGGCACACCAATTGTTTGTCCAGTGCCAAATGGTCTGCCCTGAAAACAAATATACAATTAATATTATATATACTAAACAGGAAATATTTAGGAATGTACATATGCAGGAAATAACAGCTAGCAAAAAGAGAAGTCGTGAAATTTTTTTCTTTTTCTTTGTTCTTTTTTCTCTTTTTTTTTTGGTGTTTTGAGACAGGGTTTCTCTGTAGGTAAATCATGAATTTGAAGGAGAGTTGGGAGGAGGATGTGGGAGCATTTGAAAGGGAGAGAGGAAAGGTAGAAATGCAACTATACCATAATCTCAAAATTTTTAAGATTAAGAAAAAATATCTTTTATACAAAAGTTTGAAAAAACAATGGCAACAACAAAAACCTTCAAGGTCCGTAATGAGTGCAGTGAGTTTCACGGAAACGCCTGCTCCTTCTTGGTCTTTTCATGTCTTACACTCCACTGCCCAATTCATCTTCTTCAAGCACCCTTTACTCATATCTCACTTTTGCTCATGGAATCTTGGTTCTAAAATCTTCACTGACTTAACCCATTTATGAAAAGTGGAAAACAGGAGGCTAGCTTAACTTCCAGAGCACATTAAAGCTTTTCTATTTCCACCCCCCCACACCCCCTGCCCAATGCCAGCGTGTTCTTTCAGCATGGTAATGCATTTGCTCGCAGAAGATCACTGTGCCCATTTATTAGTGTCAAATAGTGCCTGGGCCTCTGACAAGAATCTAGATCTAGACTGAAGCTGGAGGGCGGGCCTTTGTTGTCATCTTAATCACTCTAGGTATACTAATATGTAGTGAGGAGCCGCGGGCAGACCTGCATTTCATCCTGCCCGGCCCCCTCATGCAAATGGTGTGGGAGAATTGTCTGTATTCTGTCAATCATGTATTTTAATAAAACGCTGATTGGCCATGCAAAAAGTATAGGCGGGTCAACCAGACAAGAAGTAGAGGCGGGGCAATGAGAATAGGAGAAGGATAGGGAAGAGGAACCTCCCTCCACCACTCCTGCCCAGACCACTGAAGCAGCAGCATGTGAGCTGACAACTGAAAAAAGGTACCAAGCCACATGGCTAACATAGACAAAAATTATGGGTTACCGTCAGATGTAAGAATTAGTTAATAAGAAGACTGAGCTAATGGGCCAATCAGTTTATAACCTAATGTAGACTCTGTGATTTCTTTGGGACTTGCCGGTTGTGGGGTACTGGGTGGGATAGAAACCCCAACAAGCCGGCCCTCATGCAACACTAATAGCATGACCTGAGAGTCAACCGCTGTTTGCTGAGATGATAAAAGGCGGATTTCTACTCTTGTTCAATACAATGCTTCTGTGCTATGTTTATTAAACTTAGCGCCAATTAGTATCTCACTGCATCCCCTCATCAATGGCAATAGTGATAACAGGAGCAGGGCACAAGGATGCCCGCCCATCTAGATTCTCACTGACAGGCGGTTTGATTCTCCTTACAGTATCTTTCTGGCCTGGCAACAGTATGAGCTGGTATACGGGAGAAATCCAGGACTCATGATGAAAGGGGCTTTAGTGATTTTTAAGAATCTCTCCAGGAGACATGAACATCCTTAAAAGGGCTGAAGATCAGATATTTCCTGCACGTGACACATTCGCAGAGCAAATCCCTGAACCCCAGGGTTAAAAGGGACCTTAAAGGCCCCTTTCATAATCACTAAGGAAAAGAGGAAGTCGTTTTTGTAGATGGTGTTTAATTAACTCGGTTTTTCTAAGGGATGAAAAAGCCCTTGTCACAGTTACAGATCTGCCACACAGCATCCCTCACTTCCAAAATTGTTCCCTGGTGGGGATTTCTGTTACAACGTTGTAACTAATGGAACCGAGCAGAGCGCATCTCAGACCAGAGAAGCAGCAAGCATGCTGAAACTAATTTTATCAAACACTGAATGGTTTTTATTTTCTGTATGTGTTTGTTTAACATGAAATTATTTTCAGCAGTAATATGGCAGGGAGAATTCATTCACTCAGCAATCAATAATTGTTTTAAGTTCTCTGAATTCTGAACACAAAGCTATAAAAATGTGAGTTCTTTGAGGATTGTGTTTAAGAGGGCCAGGAGGCCCTCTTACAGCCTGTAAACCTGGAAAAGCTAACCACTAGGCATCCATAGTAAGCCCTGAGAGGATAATGTAATACATTCTCAGTTCTTAGTACAGGGAGCAAGAGAGGTGACACAACACTGCAATGCTAACCCTCAGGGGTGGAAGCAGTCATACCATTAAGTGTGGACCAACCTGGGCTACATAATTAAGATCCTCAAGATGAAAAAAAAATCTAATATAGAAACATATGACTGACGTTAAGTAATTGCCATTTATCGGTATTACTAACTACTATAATTTGAGACAAGAATTATTCAGATGTAGACTCTAGATTTTTTAAATTGTATATATATATACACACACACCTATATTAGTACGAGGAACAAAAGTAGACTATCTTGGACGATGAAGGGCTCTGTCTAAATTGAAGGAATGGGGATAACAGAGAGGTAATTAAAAAAAGAACCAAATAGTGTGTTTCATTCATGTGTAAAATCTAGTTTTTTTTGGGGGGGGAGAATAGGAAGGGAACTTTGGGGTAGAGGAAACTGACCAGTGGGAAGAAGCAAAGGAAGGGAAGGGGAAGGTACTGGGATGAATAAGAGGACAGTGCATGTGTAAAAATGTCAAAATGAAAGCCATCATAATGTATTCTAACTAAACTTTTTAAAGTGGCTGAAGGGGCTGGAGAAATAGTTCAGCAGTTAAGAGCATTTGTTGCTCCTGCAGATGACCTGAGTTTGGTTCCCAGTGTTCACATAGCAGCTCAGACTTGCCAGTTATTCCAGTTCTACTGGGATCCTACACCCCTTCTAGCTTTTAAAGGCACTGTATACCTGGGGTGCACAGGCATATATGTAGGCAAAATACTTACACCTAAAATAAAATAAATAATATAAAAAGTAAAGGAGAAGAGGAGGAGGAGGAGGAAGAGGAAGAAGAAGAAGAAGAAGAAGAAGAAGAAGAAGAAGAAGAAGAAGAAGAAGAAGAAGAAGAAGAAGAAGAGGAGGAGGAGGAGGAGGAGGAGGAGGAGGAGGAGGAGGAGGAGGAGGAGGAGGAGGAGGAGGAGGAAGATGATGGAAAAGGAGAAGAAGAAGAAGAAGAAGAAGAAGAAGAAGAAGAAGAAGAAGAAGAAGAAGAAGAAGAAGAAGAAGAAGAAGGAGAAAAAGAAGGAGAAGAAAAGGGAGAGGGCTGGAGAGATGGATCAGTGGTTACAAGTGCTCCCCAACCAGATGACCCAGTCATTTCCCAGAACGCACATGGCTGCTCATAGTTATATGCAACTCTAATCCCTGAGGATCCAATACCCTCTTCTAGCTTCTGTGGGCACCAATAACTTACATAGTCCATTTATATACATGCAAGCAAAATATTCATGCACATAAAAGTAAATAAGTAAATATTTGCATAGCAAATAAATAGAAGATAAGAAAATAAAAGCATTTCAAATTTTAAAATTCCCAGTTTGGATAAAACGTTTTATATATACTAATAATTTTTGGAAATGAGGGATGGGGGCTGTTGGAAATATTATTTAAATTGTGTTACTTTTCTTTAGGGTGTATTTGTTTAACTCTGTGAAGCTGTGTTAATGTGCCCGTCTAAAACACCTGATGGTCCTAATAAAGAGCCTAGTGATGAAGAGTGAGGCAGGAACAAGGATAGGCTGGGCTAAAAGACAGAGATTGTAAGTAGAGGGGGAGCAACAGAGAAAGGAAGGAGGAGGAGGACTTCAGAGGCCAACCCCCCTCACCACACAGTCAGACACTGAGTAAGAAGAGAAGAAAAGAAATACAAAAATAAAGATTTAAGCCCCGAGGCCAAAGATACATGGGTTAATTTAAGATAAGAAAAGCTGACAAGAAACAAGTCAAACGAAGGCCTGGCACTCATCACCAAAAATAAGCCTCTGTCTGTGATTTATTTGGGAGCTAGTTGGTGGACACATTGAAAAAAAAAAAGTCAAAGGAGTAAATATCATAAACCAGGGGACTTCTCTCCCTCATCCATTCCATCCTACGGCAGATAAGGGGCCAGGCCAGCTCTCTCATGCTGAGACACAACACAAAAATTCCTGTACACCCTCCATGTCTTGTCTTCAGAGACATAGAAAATGAGTCCATATCAAAAGCAATATGTTGACAAATGAGCATGGAAGTAAAAACTTCTATTAATTACAAATTGATTTTTAAAATTAAGGGACAATTAAGAAATGAAATTTGAATACATTTCAGGAAACTAACCAAAGTTTGGAGAATACTACTAAATGCACACATCAATTTTTATATTACTTCAGAAATATGTGCTGAGCAGAAAAAAAGAATTTTTATATTTATGTTTTTCTTCTTTTAATTTTATCTCCATTTTAAAAAGTATCACAAAACAGCTAAATTGCAACTGTTCCCAAGTTTGAAGGTTTAAAATAGCTTCCAATTTGAGCAAAGGAAGGGGGTAGTTTGAAATGGTCTTTGTCAATCATATAAAAAATACTTAAGTAATACAAGTATATGAACAAAAGTCAGAATTAGGGACCTAGGATGTGAAGAAGTATTTTTGAAGATGCCCATATGATGGGGTGGTCTATCAAACAAGGCTATGCTGATGATGAACCAGATTCACAGAGGAAAGGCAGATCAGCAACTTCATTCTGTAAAGAAAGCCATGGTACAAATGTTTTGCTATTATAAATGTATCTGGGGGATATTTCCATCTACACGAGCCTTTCCCACAGCAGTCTGTGGCTCTTGAAAGCTTTGAATTGAAGATGCTTCTTGAGTTTGAAAACTTTTCTGTCTGTCTGTCTATACATTTACCTAGGAGATATTAGTGCCCAAGAGAAAGGGAAACGGCTTTGGTAGTAGCTTGTAGCAAAGTACGGCAGCACACAAAGAGGGCAGCGAGCTGCCTGAGGGGAGGGAGGGAGCATGAGGCTTTAGAAGCCGGCATAAATACTATTACTACACCTCCATGAGGAAACATGGCAACATGTTTGCCATGTTTGCAAACATGGCAAAAGTATGTGGCAACATGCTCAGTGAAAGAACTGGTGGAAGAGCATCTTCCCCTCAAAGAAGTCAGATGGTATCTGATCAATTCAGGGCTATGGTATGGTATGGAGCAGGCTTTACAAGAGAACATTGGCTTTGGTGATAAATATGAATAAATCGTTTCTGGCTAAACACCAGCTGAAGGGAACCACATGTTACAGGATTTCAATAAATACCAGGAAATCCTTATTTTTCTCTCATGTTATTGATTCACCATTTATTTTTGTTCCCTCCCAACGTGACATTGGTTTTCTTTGCTGCAGAAAATGTAGACTGCCTTATTTAATACGCTCACCTACTCATCAGCATGGATAAGTTGTTTTCCACATGTCATAAAAACCCTGCCCTTCTCCATGCCTGTTGTAGAGCAAGTACTGGTACTAGTGAGAAAAATAACGAGACAGTCACGTCGTAAGGCTGAACGGTGAGGAGAATTTTGTCTGTCTCATCATCTCATGCTGTCCTGTACAGAGATAGAAGGCTTAGTGAACTGTGACCTCTGACGCCTTCATCATATTTGCATTGGTCTGTTCCACATGAATGGGACAAAATCGCCCCTGAAAATGTTCTTAAGTTCATGATATAAAGGAACAGGTGTGATTTTTGTCTACATAACCCTGTTCAGTGATTTTGACTCAATGCAATGCCGAAGCAATATTGAAATCTAAGGGAAATGAGCTAAAGGAAGTGTGAAATGGGGTTGAAGAGATGACTCAGCAGTTAGGAGCACTGGCTACTCTTCCAGAGGCCTGAGTTGGCTTCTTATACCCAGAAGGCAACATCTGCAACTCTAGTTCCAGGGGATCTGATGCCCTCTTCTGGCCCTCTCCGTGTATTGCATGCATGCGGTGTACAGAGAAGCACACAAGCAAAATACCCACACACACTAAATTAAAAAATATAAATAAATCTTTTAATTTAAAAAGTGTGGAAGAAGGAAAGTCTAAATTCAAGTGGCTGTTTGGGTGTGTGTACCACATATTTTTAAGATAGAAATCTAATCCTTGTAGTTAACACAGGAAGCATGGAGAATTTTAATGTGTTCCTACTTCCCTGCATTTTAATATTCATCTTCTGAGACACAGGTATTGCTTGGCTCCTTTATTACTATGATTTAAAATCATGGTAGATGTACCTTTGGGGATGGGAGGCTAGATGGCTGAGTAGCTGGAGGCCCAGTATAGAATTTGAATAACCAGCCAAAGTAAAAAAAAAAAAAAAAAAAAAAGCTGCCATTTGCCCTTTTGAGCATGAGTGTTTATTGTTGCTACTGTTTGGGAGATTTCCTTATTTTTATTTCATGCGTATGAGTGTCAACCTGTTTGTATGTATGTGCACTGCGTGCATGACTGGCACCCTTGAAGCTAGAAGAGAACCTTGCATCCCCTAGAGATGGAGTTATAGATTCCGATTGTGAGCCACTGTGTGGGTACTGGGAGCTGAACTCCAGGGTTTCTTCAAGAGTGGAAAGTGTTCTTAGCCCTTGAGCCCTTTCTCCAGGCCCTTCCTTTGACATCTTCAAATGGAACAAACCCAGGGGAATTTATGAGGAACTAACGCAGTGAAAGCCATAGCATAGCAGATACTTGGTTTTCACTGTTTTATCAAGTCTCATTATCAAAAGCTGTTATATATGTGTGTGTGTTCATATGTATATATGTATATATATATACATACATACATACGAATGTATTCATTGCCAGTGTCTTAACAGTGTCTTAATAGAACTATCCTTGATATAACCCCCAAAAGACAGTTTCATCTGAGATTGGGCTTGTATAGTTCTTCCACAGCCTTTCAAACACATGAAAGGGAAACCACTGCCCATACCAACTGCACCTTTGGCTGCAAAGATCGGACTTTTCTTTATCATTACTCTTCATTTGTACTTTACAGCTCTGCTTCTACGCTTTCAGTTCTGCTTTTTTTTCTTTTGCTAGGGCTTTGAAATTCTCAAAGACCTAGGCTAAGGGATAAACCTAATACTGGGTGGATAAACTGGCCTTTCTGGAAAGAATATGTTAGTCAATCCAAAGAATACTCAACTCTTTGTCCTGTTAACTCGTAAGAAACAGCACAAGGTGCCTGATCTACAAAAAGTAGTGAGTCGAAATCCCTCAAACTCTGAGCGTAAGTCTCCCACACAGCAAGCTTCGGGCCAGGAAGAGCTACATAGCAAGACTTTGTCACCGACAGAATGACACAAAAGTGTTTCATTCCTCATTTTTTTAACTATATGAGGTGAATTTGGACAGGATGATGACATCATTATATTTGCATTATAATGTATTATACTGTTTTCTTGATGTGTCTTTCCTAGTCAGTCTTAGAAGATGGAAGTATATCTACTGTGCTTCAGAGAATATTAAAACCTGCAGAAGGATAGAGCATCAGAACAGGTTTATAAGGCAAAGTACCAAATCTAGTTGTTTCCTGTTTTTCCGCAGCCTCCATAGTGATTGGGAAATGGTGGTGTGAGATGGAGCCCTGCCTAGAAGGAGAAGAATGTAAGACACTCCCTGACAATTCTGGATGGATGTGTGCCACAGGCAACAAAATTAAGACCACAAGAGTAAGTCGACTTCAAATATTGCATTCATGTCTCAGATTGTACCATTTGCTTTGCTCTTGTATTGGCAGCAGTCTGAAGGGCTTTGAGTGGGACAGGAGGAAAGATTTCCTTTATCAGGACGTATTCTGGATTGGGTGGGTCAGTGTCCATCAATGAATTAGAAGTTAGAACCTGGCCTTTTTGCATGGTGTAGTTCTTTATGTTACAGAATCACAAATAAAGCAAAGGAGGAGGCATCAGTAGGGCGGTTACTTGGGGAATGTATCTTCCAACCACAGTGCTCAGGATGATAAAAGCACATGGCTTGCTTCATTCATCCAGGTGGTATGCTGAAAAAGACTGTGTTTAAGTACAATCATGTTTAAAGGAATTTTAATGACATGTAGAGAAATTTGATGACATTCAAAGGAATTTAATGACATTTAGAGAAATACAAAGAGATTTGTAAAATCAGTAATTTCTTGTTTCTCTGGTTAAACCAGGAGCTTCCTAAAATGTATGAAGTCTGTAGGTAACGTTGCCTCATCCTTTAGAATCGGTGTTACACTGCTATATCAGGGTGGGTGGTGTCGCTAGGCCAACCATTAATCATGTAGGGACTAAAATGTGTCTGGAATGCAAGACACCTAAGGGGAGAAAGTAAGTGGAATTCTGGATGCTTAAGAGGGATTATTTATTTACTAGTACAAAGGCATGAAAATAATTTAACAGCTGGTATCATCCTATGCTGTGTATTACTCAACTGTCAGCATATCAGCACTGGAGAGTATGTGTGTGCCTGTGTGTGTATGAGTACCTGGAAGTGGGTTTGTGTGCCTTTATTTCTTGGCATTTAAAAGTGATCTTTACCAGTTTGAAGTCCACATGATAACCATTTACTCTAACAAAAGGTTATTCAATTTTTTAATTTTAGTTACAACATAATGAACCTTCATATGGTCCTTCTTCTCAATATCAAACTGTCAATTAGTAAAATTTATAGCTTCTCAATATCATACTGTCAATTTACAGCTGTGTGGTAGAGAAATCAGCAATCAAGTTACATAATAGTATATGAAACACTCAAGTTCTCACATACAAAACAAAGGAGCATCAAATATAGTTACTCATGTGGACGATAGTGGCCAACAAATGGCCATAATTCCTTGACTTGTGGTCAAGAGAGATTCCTGAACCACCTCAGCTTATTAATATGAATCCTCACGTCTCTGAATAATTCAGCACAGATTTTTGCCTCACATTGCAATTAAACACTTACATAAGGAAGTGTCAAGAAATGAGGCTGGCTGGGGTTACTTATACTCAAAAGAAGTTGTTTTAATTAGCTGATGGAGGAGGCCAATTTTGACTCTGGTTATGTTTTCTCTGAAACATACCTGGACAAACTAGAACACTTGAAGCTACTCTGAATATTAGTTAGAGTCCTGTCAATTTCGGTCAGAACAAATCATTTAGGTGTCTTATGCCAGGGCTCTGTTCTTCTTCAACTGATGACTGCTGCCCTGTATGGAAGCCACCCCACTGCTCTCACAGTGGCTAAGAATCCAAAATTCAATAATGGAAATTAATTCAACTCAAATTATTTTAATATTTAAGTATAGAAAATTCCATGAATACCAATTCAGAGACTCTTTGGAAGATAGACTTTGTACTAAAAATAAGAAAGAAGCAAACTAAAAAACAATGAAAACGTCCAGAAAGAGTTCATGATACTTTTTTGAGAACTGTCCAACTTATATCCAAATTCGACCTCTCTTTAGCCATCTGGCATGTTGTAATGAACCTCCAAACACTTTCTAATTTGAAGGAGGCTTGTGCAGAACCTGATCATTGTCATTGAGATTGTGGTGGCTGTTTGCTCCACCCTGGGTGCACAGAGATTGACCCAGGCAAATGAAGATATAAAAGAAATAAACTATGGCTGATACTGCTTTGAAAGTTGAGAATGTATGTGTTCTCACACGTCTGAGAATTCTCAAGGTCACTTTCGGAGTGGGTAAAGAGGACACTGAATAAGACTGTGCTTTATAAACCCTAAGAGGAGCAAACATTATTCTCACTTTTTCTCTGCTAGATTTCCAAGAACTGCCAGATTGAAAAAAAAAAAAGACACTTGTAAGCAGGAAACACATCCACTGAGCCCAGACATTCGTTCATCCAGGAGCCCACATTCTGAGCAGGTGGCAGACTAACATCACCTCTTAGATAATCCGTCCCCAAAACAAGGTCTATGCTAATTTTTCACACACTTCTGTGTGTTTTTCCCATAAGATTACATGTAGGCCTACCCATTTCAAATATTGACTCTAGCAATTTGACTTTTAAAGTAGTTTAATTCACAGAGGGACTTCAATCATTACGAGTTCAATTTTTATGGTTATCTAAGAGGCAAAAAACATAAAAGAAACTACTCATTTTCTTCGTCTATGTAAGATTGGTTTAAAACGAACACTGCCCACAATTTTAAAAATGAAAAAGTTAAAAGATATTCTAAACTGTTAAAATGACAAATGAACATTTTTTTTTGTAGTTTAAACTTACTTAGATTTATTTATTTATATGTGTATGTAATTTGCGTGCATGTATGTCTGTGCACCATGTGTGTGCCTGGTGCCCACAGAGGCCAGAAGAGGTTATTAGGTCTCCTGAAACTGGAGTTACAGGTGGTTGTAGACCACAATGTGAGTGCTGGGGACAGACCTCGGATTCTCTGTAAATGCAGCCAATACTCGTAACTTCTGAGCCATCTCTCTATCCCCAGGTACAGGATTTAAATGTCTGTTTTTGAGGTTGATTGAACACATCTCTCTATACAAGAAGAATTTAATGGGGAAAAGAAGCCTTGCTTTTCAATTCACTATTATTCTTAGCACTCAATAAATTCATAAATACTATTTGAAAACTGAACACAGAGAAATTGTGTTTCTCTAGATAGTGACAATGTGTTCACTAATTTGAAAGAACCACAGTTGATGGACTCACCATTAGTCCCTGTAAGCAGTTCAGGAACCTGAAAATGCAGCTTGCCTTTCCAAAACAACCGTAAGGGGCTTAACCAAGCTTCAGGGAACATTGGACTGAGCTCCCAAGGTCCAGTTGAAGAGTAAAAGAAATGAGAAGATGAGCAAAGAGGTCAAGACCACGAAGGGTTCCTCCACTGAAACAGTTTACCTGAGCTAATGGAAGCTCACCAACTCCAGCTGGACTGGGAAGGAACAAGCATAGGACCAGACTAGTCCCTCTGAATGTGGTTGACAGGTGTATGACTGGGGCAGGCTGAGGGGACACTGGCAGTGGCACCGGGATTTATCTCTACTGCGTGTACTGGCTTTTGGGATCCTATTTTCTTTGAATGGATACCTTGCTCAGCCTAGATATAGTAGGGAGGGCCTTGGACCATCCATAGGACAAGGTGCCTTGCCCTCTCTTAGAATTGGATGAGTGGGGTAGAAGGGGTGTGTAGGGAATGGGAGGAGGGGAGGGAGTGTGAATTTGGATTGGTATTTCTTTAAAAATATCTAATAAATTAAAAAAATAAACCATAAGAACAAGTCCTTAATGGTCCCATGCATAACAACTTTAAGGGAAGTGAGCATTTCTTTCAGCTGTTAGTTTAAATATTAACTCTAGGGCCAGGAATATGGTGCAGTTGCTAAAAGGATTGCTGGGCAAGTATAAAGAACTGCCATGCCCCACATTAAAAGCTGTGATAACACATGATTATATCCTACTGGCCAATTATTCTTGCCAAATATATGAGCTCTGGTTTTAATGAGTGACTCTGTCTCAGAAAACACAGCGCAGGGTCCTAGACGAAGACATGAATCTTTGGTGAGCTCCATGGACACACACACACACACACACACACACACACACACACACACACACACATATATATATATATATATATATATATACACACACACACACACACAGAGAGAGAGAGAGAGAGAGAGAGAGAGAGAGAGAGAACATGTATGCACACATAACCACAGATAAATAAATAAAACAAATTCTATGGTAAAGGTCTTTGCCAGAAAGTTCCTAGGAACTTAATTCTTTTCCCTGGGAAATCAAAAACCACTAAAAGCCTTACAGGGGAGGGGGGACTCAGAAAGTCTCTGGAACACTGATAAGATGTTTTGATGTGTGATCTACTTTAAAGATGTCCAGTGTTCATTTTTAAAGGAGGGCTGGAGAGGAGAAATCACATGTATCACCTAAACCAGAATAACAGACCTGAGTAGCAAGCCACAGTATAAACGACTCATGGTAATCATGAGTCTTAGAGACAGTATAAACTAAGAGGTAGAAAAGATAGATGGAATAAGGCAAGGCATTTTCTACCAAGGGATTTGGAGAGATAAACCTTACAAAGACGGAAAATCCCTGGAAGTCACCATATAGAAACGAAGTGTGTATGTTTGAGAATTTGTCAAAGATTCAGTGTAAAGTAGAATAACGTTGGTATCACAGTCTTATAGGGAGAAGCAAAGTGTCATGGCCAAACATTAACTTTCCTCACCTTGAGCATTGGTCGGGTTATTTTATTAAATTGTTTTATTGTTGTATAATAGCAAAACTAGACTAAATGTTGCCTAAAATCTTTTTCTGTGTTTCCAGATATTTCTTAGCACTTCCTTTATTTAAAATAACATATCAAATAAAGACTTAGAATTTTGGTGAGGCTGACTCATGCTCAGTATCATAGTCACCTTATATAGGAGGCACAATGGCTTGATTTAGAGCAGCAGAATTGCCCACAGAGGAAATGAGTTATTTGGTGTGCTCGCGCGTGTGCGCGGGCACGCGCGCACACACACACACTAACTACACCTGGAAATGGAATGCCGAGTGCTCTGAAGATACTTAAGAGAAAGGGATGAAATTCAGAGAAAATTATAGTCAATTGGGAAGAAAAACAGAAGGATAAAGATTGTAGAATGTAGACTGATTGATTTCCTTGGGAAGAATCGATCAACTGTGGATTTGCTTCAAACCAGTACGGAAAAAAAAAAATTATTGTGTCTTGTAAACTCAAGAGGTTTGTTTTCTTCACTTAAGCAAGGAGATATTGAACCTTAAATTACACAGCAAGCATAACAGTCATCTTGTAAAGTCACTGCTTTTGTGAGTGGCCAACACAATCTATGGTCCTCTGTTGATGGTCTCTTGCTCTCCCTCAGATGATGACTTTGAATTTGACAGTTTTTATCCATCCTAATTACCCCAACAATTCTTTTATATTTAAGAAAGAGAGGAATATTAGTTTTGACACCTTCTAGCTTCTTCACTAAAATTCTACCAGGTCTAAAATGTTTTGAGAGACTGTGGCATTACACTTCTGATTTCCATTCAATTTCTAGTTGAAATACAGAAAGGGAGGGAGAGGAGAATACCAACCTCCAAGGAAGTAATATCAAATTGCTGTCAAAATTAAAAAGCAATTATGAGGGAAAGGAGAGGCTTTAAACATGGAGTTGGCTGATAGGGTCAGAAAAATGCACAAAGGGAAGATAAACTACATCACACAGTGCCATTTGCCCCTGAAATGATCAACACAATCATTAGTTTAGTCAGGAAGTACAGGTTAGTCTCTGGTGTCTAATTTAATGTATTAATGTCCCCAGGATTTGATGGCAACATGACAAAGTCTCCCAATCTTCTATGTTGGGATATGGAGGAAAGACAGAGTTGGAAGAAAAGCAGTTTCAATTCAGTTTGGTGAATGTTACTTTATCTCTTTTTATAATGTTCTTTTATATTCTTTTGTGGTGGACAAGCAGACACTGTCAATTAAAAGTTATGTCCACCATTGGAATAAAGGAAATAGTGGTTTTAAAAAAAATCTCCATCTTTGTAAGGAGAGAATACAAAATAAATTTATGAAAAATTCCCATGCAATTCTGTACCTGGACCAAGCAATGTTTGAGTGCAAATTTTTACTATTGGTCTACCTAACTCTGAAAGACTTGAATTCATTTGTACTCCCGGATTCAGAAAGATCATTTTCCAAAACTATCAAAAATTAAGAAGGCTTGGAATGTATCTCTGTGATACCCTGGTGTGCACAAGACATGGGTTTGGTCCCAATATGACAAGAAATTGAGATGATAAAGAACAATAACCTATTTCCTTAAGCTGGGCTTCTCCCTGCTAGAGTCCTTGTTCATGTTCTCAGTCAGTGGTTCCTTGGGCATGCATACATCCTTAACATTTCCATCTTTGGGTTCATACTGAGATGGTCTAGGTGGCATGTATAGATCCAGGCATGTTCTTGATTTCAGTTAACACCCATCATTGATTGTTACAGGTCCTTGTCTTACAAAGGTCGTCCTCTGTTCCTCCACATACATGAACTAATCTAGGCAGGGACTACCAACAGCCACTCCTCAATGACTTACAACAGAACAGCTACACAAGGCCATGGGGTGACAAGTTCAAATTCTCATCATAGAAACAGAAGTTGATTACATAATTTACATGGCCAAATGCAACAAGAAAATGCAAGGTTGTCATTAGAAATTTATTGGTGAGTTCCACACAACAGTAGCAAGGAAATAAGCCAACTGTGGGACCCTTACTAGTCCAGAACCCATGGAATTGGGTAGCAGTTGTATAGCCATGAAGTGAGCTCTGGGTAGTCATTTCTCTAAGAATCTTTCTACTTGCTTTTGACACAAAGGAGCTTAATGGATTTATGGAAATATTGAATATCTGTCCACATATTTTAGGTATCAGTGGAAACCACCTGAATGAACACAATGAAATTAAAGACATCCTCATTTTCTGCATGTGCACATTTCTTTTGGCTTCGTTTCTTACTTTTATTACTAAAGTATCTTTCTTTCTTTCTTTGATTTCAGATCCATCCAAGAACCTAACAGAAGCATTCATTATACAAAAAGGAAAAACAACCTGTGGAAAATACATTGCGAGGATTTAAAATAGCTTACATACTTGCAAGCAAAATGGATCTCTTATTTGCACTTTGACTGGTTACCAGATAATCAGAGTGCATTTACTTTGTGAAACAGAGTACCCCATAAGAAGACTTGGGATTTTCTGGCAGCATCATGGGAAAAAGACTCTAAAAAATCAAAACAAACAAGTTTTCTCAGTGAAGTTTGGAGGATCATGAAGAACGATCAACCATCTTCTAACTTGGAACTACCATTACTTTGTACCATTTGAAATATATGTATATATAATATTTTGAAATATTATATATTCTCTTCAAGAAATGAACAGTACCACAGTGCGAGGTGGCTGGTGTATCCCTTTTGGTTTTGGATGTTTGGTCGGTTTTGTTTCGCTTGCCATTTCTTTTTCTCTTGGTGAGGAAGACACATGCCCATGTGTGAATCCAACATGGCGCTCTCCCTGGAAGGCCAGCTGCAGGCGAACTCCTGGAATCTGAGGCATCCTGACAATACTGAGTCAAGAGCTTCCCTCTGCTTCTACCTGGTCACCCAAGGAAGCTCGTCGTCTTGTTTTATTGCTTTCTACCCTGTGCAATATTAGCATGCAAGCTTGGCTTACATAACCATACTTTATATTCGATTGATATATAATAACCGTTCTAACCTCTTCCAGGAAAATATTTTTAGAACTACTAGCTTTTCCACAGATAGGCAAATGAGGACTCTTGAGGGAGCTACTCCACCACACTTTTAAGACTCTGGCAGGGTGGAAGGATGTAGATTCCTACATTAACAAGTCCTGTAAATACAATGTCTTAGGGCTTTGTATAGCTGTCCTAGACTGCAGAAGTGTCCTCTGATTAAATCCAAAGTCTGGCATTGTTAACTACATCGTGCTGTAGTGACGCGTCTTATCAAAGCACCTCTTTCTAAGTTTGATTTGCTTTTTCCTAGAGTATTCGCATCTCCTCCAGTGAGATAGGAAGGCTATGAAAGCAATTAGGTTTCCCAGTGATCTATGTGACCAAATGTTGGACAGCCCTATTAAAGTGGTAAATAACTTCTTTCTTAACCCACTAGTCCTCGTGTCTGCCATTTAGTTTTACAGACTCTGCTTTGACCAAATCACAAGAAGACCCTGTTCATATTTGTAGTTAGCTGGAAGGTCTTTGAAACTATGGAGGCTACTATTGCCAACAATAAAATATTTTGAAACCTAGAAATTCATTAACATGATTGTAGCGATAAATCCAATGACAACTGGGTCACTTCCATCTGGGTCACTCTGATAATTACATGGGGCACTCAACCCCACCACAAAGTCATTTTCCCTGTCTTTTTGGAGTTACTGAGCTAAGAGTAAACATCTACTTAAGAGCTACTTTTCCTGGGGGAAGTTTTAATGGAACTTTACACTCCTGTTACGGCGTCATCCCAGAAGTGCAAGTGTTGTGTTCTGTTTTCTCCCATACTTAGTCTCTGGCCTCTGTGTTGTTAAAGCCTCCTCCTAAATCAGCAGCACTGCGACCCCTGATTCTGGAGTCTCTAGAATCAAACCTCAAGTAAAACTCAAGACATCCCTTTCACTCCACCTAAATAGCCTGAAGTTTGATTGAACGTGTGAACTTCTAACCAGAAAATTTGATTCTGTATCTTGAAGGCCTGTTAAAAAAAAAAAAAGTGTCTAGAGAAAGAAATAGAAATCTTGACTGTAAAATTGAGACTTCCAAACAGTTCGGTGTATACTTGCTAAAAAGGGAACATAAAATTCATTCCAGTACCCAGGTGTGTTTGCAAGTGATAGCTACCCAATACTTGAGACCCCAGCACTTGAGATATGGAAAGGGGAGAGCTGTGAGGAGTTCCAAGTCTGCCTGGGATACAGAGCCTGATCTCTGCCCCAAAACAACAAAAACCTTCACTCCAGAAGTCCTTTCTGGGTTTTACAGTGCAGATTCAAGTGGCAAGCAATATCCTTTAGATACACGCACCCTCAACCACACCCACACACACCCAGAGAGAGAGAGAGAGAGAGAGAGAGAGAGAGAGAGAGAGACTACTTCTTATCTGTCAACTTCATATTAAAATTAAAACCATAAAGAAAACCAAAAAATAAATAAAATTAAAACCATGAACCCTAAGAATTATGTAGTTAAGGAAAAATTAAAACAGAAATGTTTGGCAGAGAATTTGGCATTGCCTTGAACACACCTAAAGACAGGGTAGCAAAGGAAGATCAAGAAAGCCAAGTTTGAAACAAAAGTAAATAAATCAATCAAAATTCAGGTATATTGGGACTTCACTTTGCTAAATAAGATTGAAATGGGAGCCTACAAAAATTTACTTCTAGACAAATTTATCATCACCATATTATCACATCTTCAGTTTTCCAGGAAACACAGAAGTCTAGAGTTTTACATAAAATTCCCTAACATTCCTAAAACTAAATGAGCCAACTTCACTTAAATGGCAGCAAACATTGTTATTGTGTCACATTCTCTGAAGGGTGAACTGAGCCATGACATTAGTGTCCCCTAGAGTCTTCTTCTACTAGCTTTGAGCCCAGATGAAAGACCAATGAGAAGGAAGCAGACTTCTCTATTTTGCAAAACCTCTCATTGTAAAACAATTCTGCTAACACACACAAGAGAGAGAGAGAGAGAGAGAGAGAGAGAGAGAGAGAGAGAGAGAGAGAGAGACGCACACCAATATGTGAGGCACCAGAAGCTCTGACTCAATGTTAGACCTAACCTGGAGGGTGACATCTGTTAGCTCACTGCCATCCATAAATTCAGGCAGTAACATCCCTTGAAGAGACCTAGAGAAATAAATCATATCAGAATCAGGCAGCCATCCAATAAGACAGTGCAAATATTTGTAAATGTCAAATGCAATTTAGATTCATCCAAGCCCCTTACACGAATGTGTGAACCCTCAAATTGTGTTTAAATTTAACTTGTTCAAATTTGGGGAATTCAGTCGCTACCATCTGCCTACTGAGCCTGCACATTTATGGTGTACAAAATTTTATCACATACATATGATAATAAAGGGATCAGTGTGTATGACTAATATCAATTTTAAGCTTGTGCCCCACGTACCATGAATAATCAGTAACATAGTTGGTATATATATATATATATATATATATATATATACACACACACACACACACACACACACACACAGTTTCAGCCAGACTTCTGTTCTTGATAAAAGAGAAAGTGAAGCTTGTTCAAAGATTTTTGACATGAGTCTAGTTTATTTGTTGATGCTTTGGGTGCTTGGATTTACCGATTCATTGGCTCCACAAGCACTTTGGGAAGTTGACTACTCAGCATTTTCTAGCACCGTGTGACGAGCGGTTTCACCAACACACAGCCAACATCTCTTTTCAATTAGATCATGCAGCTTTCACAAAGCAATGTCGTGATTTTATGGTGTGGTATATTATGCCACCTTGCGATTTTCACAGATACAGTAAATTATGGAGGGCGTAAATATTGTTTATAGGAGGCAAATCACCCATTCCTCACATACATGGAGTTTCTCTACTAACTAAGCTTGGCAGTTCCATTTCAAAAGCTCTTAGGGTCTATGTGACACAGGGACGTGTCATGTCTTCGCTTGAGTTATTACCTTCTAAACAGCAGGGTTAGTGTTTAGTAAAAGTGTTAAGACTGAAGCCATCTCCACATATTTTATAAATAAAAGAAGACATGATGAAAGGCAGAATTAGTAAAAAGGAGTATTTGGGACAAATAGCATGGGGGATGGAATCTAACTCCCTAGAACTCACAGACTTTAAGTCAAAATGATGAAAAGGAATAAAGTTTAAACTCCAAAGTAAATTAAAGAGGCCAAGAACCAATCTCTATCTATCTGTCTAACTCTCTCTTCTCTCTCTTTTTCTCTCTCTGTCTGTCTGTCTCTGTCTCTCTCTCCCCCTCTCTCCCTATCCCTGACTCCCCCTCTTATTCTCCCTCTCACTCCCTCTCTCTTCCTTCCTTCTCATGCACACTAAATATCTTAAAATAGATTTTGTGATTTTAAATTTATTAGTCTGAGTTTTTTTTTTCACCTTGAAAGGTAGCTCAGAGACATCATTGACTGTTAGGGCATCCTTTCATTATTGACTTGTAGCTGGTTCCCATTTGTTTATTATGTTTATTTTCTTTTTTTTTCGACTCAGGTTATCTATTTATTTACGTTTTTTTTTTAGTAAATTTTATTAAATTATAAAAGTTTCCATTTCCGCCCCCCCTCCCAACACCCTCCCACTCTCCCCACTCCCCCCCTCCTTCCCCTCCGTCCCCCAGGGCAGTCAGGGTTTCCTGCCCTGTGGGAAGCTCCAGCTCCCTCCCCCTCCCTCCAGGTCCAGGAAGGCGAGCGTCCAAACAGACTGGATCCCCAAAATCCAGCATATGCAGAGGAAACAGGTCCCAGTGTCATAGTCAATGGCTTTTCAGAAAGACCCCGGGCCAGCCACAGTCAGAGAATCCGGCCAAATTCCGAGAATCTGGCTAGATCACGTCCTCGTTCAGTCCCAGTCCGACTGGCCCTGGTAAACTCTCATCAGATCCTTTCCCTTGTATCAGTGGGTGATAGCATCCCTCGCAGTACTGATTTCGTCTTTCATGTTCCTCCTCCTTCCGCTCCCCCTCCGGACCTCGGGGGGCTCAATCCGGTGCTCCAATGTGGGCCTCCGACTGCATAGCCGTCCTTCGCCAGACGAAGAATCTATGGTGATAAGCAAAATATACATCAGTATGGTCATGGGCCACGGCCGATTCAGGCACCCTCTCCTCTGTCCAGAGAGCAATCTGGGGGATTTCTCCTTGGACCTGGGATCCCATATATAATCAAGTCTCCTGTAAACCCTAAAATGGCTCCCTTAGTTGAAATATATTGTTCCCTGATCCCATATTCATCCTACCTACCTCCCCCCCCCCCATCCCCGGCCACCAAGCTTTCCCCGTTCCTCCCCTACTCCCTTCTCTCTAGCCCTCTCCCCCTCCATCGACCCTCCCACCCCCCCCATGCACCCGAGGTTACCTGGGACTCTTGTCTATTTCCTACCTCCTGGTGGATAGCTAAATAATCTTCATCAGGATCATCTTCTTATTTAGCTTCTCTAGGATCACAAATAATAGGCTCAAAGACCTTTAATTATGGTTAGAATCCACTTATGAGTGAATACATACCGTGTTCCTCTTTTTGGGTCTGGCTTACCTCACTCAGTAAAGCGTTTTCTATTTCCATCCATTTGCATGCAAAATTCAAGATGTCATTGTTTTTTACCGCCGAGTAAAACTCTAATGTATATATGTTCCACACCTTTTTTAACCATTCTTCTATTGAGGGGCACCTAGGTTGTTTCCATGTTCTGGCTATTACAAATAGTGCAGCTATGAACATAGTTGAACAAATGCTTTTGTCGTATGTTAGGGAATCTTTAGGGTATATTCCCAAGAGTGGTATTGCTGGGTCCTGAGGGAGGTTGACTCCCAGTTTCCTGAGAAACCGCCACACTGATTTCCACAGTGGCTGCACGAGTTTGCATTCCCACCAACAATGGATGAGTGTTCCCCTCACCCCACATCCTCTCCAGCATAGGCTATCGTTGGTGTTTTTGACTTTAGCTATTCTGACAGGTGTAAGATGGTATCTCAAAGTGGTTTTGATTTGCATTTCCCTGATCGCTAAGGAGGTTGAGCATGACCTTAAGTGTCTTCTGGCCATTCGAAGTTCATCTGTTGTGAATTCTCTGTTAAGTTCAGTACCCCATTTTTTAATTGGGTTAATTAGAGTTTTAGTGCCTAGTTTCTTGAGTTCTTTGTATATTTTGGAGATCAGACCTTTGTCTGATGAGGGGTTGGTGAAGATCTTCTCCCAGTCAGAAGGCAGCCTTTTTGTCCTACTGACAGTGTCCTTTGCTTTACAGAAGCTTCCCAGTTTCAGTAGATCCCATTTATTCATTGTTTCTCTTATTGTCTGTGCTGCTGGGGTCCTACTTAGGAAGAGGCCTCCTGTGCCTAAATCTTGTAGACTACTTCCCACTTTCTCTTCTATCAGGTTCAAAGTGGACGGATTAATGTTGATGTCTTTAATCCGTTTGGACTTGATTTTTGTGCATGGTGATAGATATGGATCTACTTTCATTTTTTTACAGGTTGACATCCAGTTATGCCAGCACCATTTGTTAAAGATGCTTTCCTTCTTCCATTGTATACCTTTAGCTCCCTTGTCGAAAATTAGGTGTTCATAAGTTTGTGGGTTAATATCTGGGTCTTCTATTCGATTCCATAGGTCGACTTCTCTGTTCTTATGCCAATACCAAGCTGTTTTCAATACTGTAGCTCTATAATAGAGTTTGAAGTCAGGGATGGTAATGCCTCCAGAAGTTCTTTTATTGTATAAGATTGTTTTGGCTATCCTGGGTTTTTTGTTTTGCCATATAAACTTGATTATTGTTCTCTCAAGGTCTGTGAAGAAGTTTGATGGGATTTTGATGGGGATTGCATTGAATCTATAGATTGCTTTTGGTAGAATTGCCATTTTAACTATGTTAATTCTCCCAATCCAAGAGCAGGGGAGGTCTTTCCATTTTCTGGTATCCTCCTCAATTTCTTTCTTCAAAGACTTAAAGTTTTTGTCAAATAGGTCTTTCACTTCCTTGGTTAGAGTAACCCCAAGATATTTTATGCTATTTGTGGCTATCATGAAAGGTGATGCTTCTCTGATTTCCCTCTCTGCTTCTTTATCCTTTGTGTATAGGAGGGCCACTGATTTTTTGGAGTTGATCTTGTATCCTGCCACGTTACTAAAGGTGTTTATCAGCTGTAGGAGTTCTTTGGTAGAGTTTTTGGGGTCGCTTATGTACACTATCATATCGTCAGCAAATAACGAAAGTTTAACTTCATCCTTTCCAATTCGAATCCCCGTGATCCCCTTATGTTGTCTTATTGCTATTGCTAGAACTTCAAGCACTATATTGAAGAGGTATGGAGAGAGTGGACAGCCTTGTCGCGTTCCTGATTTTAGTGGAAAGGCTTTGAGTTTCTCTCCATTCAGTTTGATGTTAGCTGTCGGCTTGCTGTATATTGCTTTTATTATATTTAGGTATGATCCTTGTATCCCCAGTCTCTCCAACACCTTTATCATAAATGGGTGTTGAATTTTGTCAAATGCTTTTTCAGCATCTAGTGAGATGATCATATGGGTTTTTTTTCTTTCAGTTTATTTATATGATGGATTACATTGATAGATTTGCGTATGTTGAACCAGCCCTGCATCTCTGGAATGAAGCCGACTTGATCATAATGGATAATTTTTCTAATGTGCTCTTGGATTCGGTTTGCCAGTATTTTATTGAGAATTTTCGCGTCGATGTTCATGAGTGAGATTGGCCTGTAATTCTCTTTCTTGGTTGTGTCTTTGTGTGGTTTTGGTATTAGGGTAACTGTAGCTTCATAAAAGGAGTTAGGCAGTGACTCTTCTGTTTCTATATTGTGGAATACGTTAAGGAGTATAGATATTAGCTCTTCCTGGAAGTTCTGGTAGAATTCTGCATTGAAACCATCTGGTCCTGGGCTTTTTTTGGTAGGGAGATTTTTGATAACAGCTTCTAACTCTTCGCGACTAACAGGTCTATTTAGATTGTTCACCTGTTCTTGGTTCAACTTTGGTATATGGTATTTATCTAAAAAAATGTCCATTTCTTTTACATTTTCCAACTTTGTGGCATATAAACTTTCATAGTAAGATCTAATGATTCTCTGAATTTCCTCTGTGTCTGTGGTTATGTCCCCCTTTTCATTTCTGATCTTATTAATTTGCATGTTCTCTCTCTGCCGTTTGATTAACTTGGATAGGGGTTTGTCAATCTTGTTGATTTTCTCCAAGAACCAGCTTTTTGATTCATTGATTCTTTGGATTGTTTTCTCTGTTTCTATTTTGTTGATTTCAGCCCTCAGTTTGATTATTTCCAGTCTTCTAGACCTCCTGGGTGAATCAGCTTCTTTTTTTTCTAGATCTTTCAAGTGTGCTGTTAAGTCTCCAATGTGTGCTTTCTCCACTTTCTTTAATTGGGCACTTAGTGCTATGAACTTTCCTCTTAGCACTGCTTTCATAGTGTCCCATAGGTTTGAGTATGTTGTGTCTTTGTTTTCATTAAATTCAAGGAAGAGATTAATTTCTTTCTTTATTTCTTCCTTGACCCAGGGGTGATTTAGTAGTTGACTGTTCAGTTTCCATGAGTTTGTTGGCTTCCTGGGGGGAGCATTGTTGTTGAATTCTAGTTTTAGTCCATGGTGATCTGACAAGACACAGGTAGTTACTAATATTTTTTTGTATCTGTGGAAGTTTGCTTTGTTACCGAGTATGTGGTCAATTTTCGAGAAGGTTCCATGAGCTGCAGAGAAAAAGGTATATTCTTTCCTATTTGGGTGGAGTGTTCTATAGATGTCTGTTAAGTCCATTTGATTCAATACCTCCAATAGGTCTCTCAATTCTCTGTTTGGTTTCTGTCTGATTGACCTGTCCATTGGTGAGAGAGGAGTGTTGAAGTCTCCTACTATTAGTGTGTGTGGTTTGATGACCGCCTTGAGTTCTAGAAGAGTTTCTTTTACATATGTGGGTGCCTTTATATTAGGAGCATAGATATTCAGGATTGAGACTTCCTCCTGATGAATTGTTCCAGTTATGAGTATGAAATGTCCATCTCCATTTCTTCTGATTGATTTTAGTTTGAAGTCGATTTTGTTAGATATTAGAATGGCCACGCCCGCTTGTTTTTTAGGTCCATTTGCTTGGAAAACCTTTTCCCAACCCTTTACTCTGAGTAAGTGTCTGTCTTTGTGGTTGAGGTGTGTTTCTTGTAAACAGCAGAATGTTGGATCCTGTTTTCGTATCCAATCTCTAAGTCTGTGCCTCTTTATAGGTGAATTGAGTCCATTGATATTAAGTGATATTAATGACCAGTGGTTGTTGACTCCGGTCATTTTTTTTTTTCTTAGGTAGTAGAGTGTATGTGTTTTTCTTCTTTGATTTGTGCTTGTGAATGGTCGCATTATGTTTATTTTAGTGAGTTTGCTTTATTGTAAAAAAATATACTGAGCCACTGATATGCCTCTCATAAAACAAAGGTGTTTGCTACCAGGCCTGATGAGCAAAGTTCAGAACCCATGCAGTAGAAGGAAAGAATAAACTCTGGCAAGTTACCCTCTGGCTGCTATACACACTCCATGGCAGTGAGCATGTCCTCTCTCTCTCTCTCTCTCTCTCTCTCTCTCTCTCTCTCTCTCTCTCACACACACACACACACACACAGAGAGAGAGAGAGAGAGAGAGAGAGAGAGAGAGAGACAGACAGACAGACAGACAGACAGACAGACAGAAAATTCAGCCTATTCTCTTTGCTTTTTTTAAAAAAATTCAATTTCTACACACTCCTACTTTGGAGCAATCAAACTAGTAGAGAGGGAAAATTAGGGAATTGAAAGAAGACACTGCCAGCTTAAGATATTCACATGATTTGAAAACTTGTGTATTCACTCAAATTAATATAGGCTAGTGAAAATGCCCCTCATAAGTTTCTATGCTGTGAACACAACCTCCCACATTTAAAATGAGTATGTGTCTCCCTCCCTCTCCTAAAAGACCCTCTCTGTTCACACCTGGACTACACATTGACACTTACTTATTTGGATTTTGACCTGGACTTTGTCAGTGGGGCCAGAGTGAGAAAGCTTGAAGGCCTCTCTCTCCTGTCCTACACATGTCACTGAAGGCTCTCCCTCTCCCCCCTGTCCTACACACGTCACTGAAGGCCACTCTCATCCCACACATGTCACTTACACATATTTCTTTCCTTGCCTTCCACCCACAACCTGGAACAGCATGTACAGTTTCTATTTGCTTTCATAGTGGAAGATGGATATTACTACACAAAATCTGAAGATTATAGGAGGACTAAGGGAGAAAGAAGTAGACACATTCTAAACAAACAAAGTGATAAGAGCAATTAGCCTTTTCATGAATATCACTGCCAGTGAGTGATACCAGTGGCATTCTATGACATCATCATTCCAGAAGCTCTGTGTCACTGGTCCCCACTGGAAATAAACGCTGAAAACAAAGTCACAATGTTATTTTACACTCTCTTTCTACAATGTTCAAAGACTGGACAGATCCATTGTCTGGAATTTTCTGATCACTAGTACCACTACTAATATTTTTCAGCCGCTGGAAAATGCCAGTGTACGCTACTCTTGAACCATGTCAATAATGCAAGTAGGTACCTGATGGCAAAAGCATGGCTAGTGTCCAGAATAAACGTGAATGTAATTCAATGATGGCATGAGCCATTGGGTATGCAAGAGGATGGCCAACAACCATGACAGGTCATGACCAGACAACTTCTCCACACATAGCTATCAACCCATTCAGCCTAATGGCCAAGCAGATTTATATAACACTCCTTATTACTCCAGAAGTAGGACCTCAAGTTTTTTTAGATGTACCTCACTGTTAAAGATCATGTTTATTCATTCAGCCACATATTCAGTCAAGAAACAACCACTTATTGGGTTTTGACACTAAGTGACCAGAGTAGTAAAAGTTGAGAATGACATTATATGTTCTATGAATGACAAAAGTAATCAAGAATCACACATAACACAAGAAATTCCAAAGCTACCAAGAAAGTAAATGATGGAACAGAAATGCTAGCTTTAAGTAGAATACTCACAGAAGGTCTTAAGGGGGTGGCGTTTAGTTTGAGAATAGAAGCATAGCAGAAAGTGAGAGTTGAAAGGAGGGATAATGAAGGGGATATATGCAGATTCCAGGGGCTTCGGCCTGTGCAAAGGCCTTGTTCAAGAAAGAGCTGGATGTGTCTCCAAAAATGATAGCACCTCTGAAGCTATACGACATTGGGAAAGGAGTTTAAAGTCACATCATGTAGCAAGTACACACAATTCAGATGTGGGGTTCTTTCTGAATTGTAGCAGGAAGTCGTTATAAAGGGAGCTTAGAAGCTGGGAGTCACCCAATCTGATTTATACCTATAATAGGTGTCATTTCTGTGCAGTCATAATCTCCACTTACATCCTTGTTGAGGCAGAAAAATAAAAATTAGGTATGGTACAGGGAATTAGGAAAGCAATCATTGATTGCTAACACATGAGACTAGAGAATAAAATCCCCAACCTCTTCCATTCCAAGTGGGAGAAACTGAAACATATTCTGTGTTCAAGCTCTGTAAAAAGACTCTACAATTTGAAGACCGCCTCCATTTGAGCTGTCTAGTTGGGAAATTGTTGGCACGTGTGGCTCTCAAGTTATTGAATGAGGGAACCATAGTGTAATTTACTTCTGCTTAGAATCGTCATCGACTTCAAACTGAGTTTCATTTTGACCTGACCAGCTCCTAAATACTAAGTAGATCACAGGTGACCAGACCCATAGTCTGCTCACAAACAAGCTTAACTGGTTTGCCTTTGGTTCCTGACTTATTTCCTTGTGCCCTTACCAATGGATCTCAAGTTTATCACTCAGACTCCTTACCCCAAAATCTTTGTGTCGAGAACTTTTTATGAAGAGCCCCAAATGTTGTTTTAATAGAGCCAAACGAAGATGCGATTGAAGAGCACACAAAAGGAACTGAGGTAGCCAGTGTTTAGTTACATACAGGGGATATTCACCTCATCTCAAGCTGAGGCCAGAGCAATGAATGTCACTGCCTCTTTTGAGGAAGAGTTGAGACCTTTGCTTCCAGTCTCAGTTATTACAATCAATTGCTAAGGCCATGTAGGTAACAAAGAAGTTTAAGTGGGGCTGTAGTGAAATGAATGCTCCAGCTGTAAAGTGCTTGCTTTACACACACTAGGACCTGAGTTCAGTTTCAGCCTGGGACAATATCAAGACCCTACCTTGGAGGAAATAAAAAGTAAACATGGCATCTGTGTAAGTTCATTGGAGTCCTGACCTCAGAGTCACCTAAAATCCTGGGGTTGGTTCACAGATTGGCATCCTAGGCAGCAACAGCCAGGGTTAACAGTGGAAATACGGCAAGTCAGCTTAAGTGCCGCTTTAGAATTTTTAAAGACATAGACAAATGCTTCCTCAAGTCATCAAGAAAGACTGTGTGAGTGACAGCACCTCTCCAGACAGGAGGTTCTTTTCTCCTGGTAGCATTCTTTCCAGAAATACTAAAAGCAAACACCCCTGAAAGCTTTCTGTATCTCAGCTCAAAACAAGCAAAACAAAGAAAAGGCAAACATCTGCCAGAATCTGGTCTTGTGTGGGCAACGGAGAACTTAGGTTTCTCTCAAGTGACTGCTCTTCCTGTCTTCTGTGTCAATAAAAATTATCTTCAGGCTACAACACCTGGGAGGAACATTGGAAAGAAAGAAATACACCCAGGATAGGGAAGGAGAGTTGTAAGACTGAAACCAGTCCTCCTCTGTCACTCAACCACCCCACCCGGGTTCGGTGCTGAGGGAAGAGGTCGCCATGCTCTGTTCTTATCTGTGTGCAAAGATTTCCACCAGAGCAGAACCCAAGCTGGGAATGTGGAGTTGAGGCTTGGTACATGTAGCCAGCTTCCACAGCCAGGGAGAGAGACTATCCTGTGCACCACTGCTTGTGGGAGGGGAATTACACTCTTCATTCTTCATGCCAAAGGAAAGAATTTACCCAAATATTATCACACCAGTGGATGGAAAATTCTGACCTTCTGGAAGAGGCGCCAAAAATTAAAATTAATTAATAGAGCTACTGTTGTCAAAAGACATAGGTCCTAAAGCCTAAAATACAGAGACTCAGAGATCAACCCAGGGCAAAAGTCTAGAGTGAATAATTGTGAATAATTAAGGAGATAGTACTCTATAATTTGGTTTCATTAAAAGAAAATCACATCTGATACCATTTTCACTGGTATTTTCTTTTTTTCTTTTTTTCTTTTTCATTTTCTTGTTAGAAATTAGTCTAAACTATTAAAAGAAAATGATGAACCTAATTCTAGACTTAGCAAGACATAACCCTAGATCCAGGATTTCCAAATTCTGTATGACTCTTACACTAGATCTTGCCTTTTTTTTAAAAAAAAAAAAAATAAAGCTTTATTCTAACACAGTCTCTTGTTAACAAATCAGCATTTGTATTCCAACAGCAACTGAACAGTCGTGACAGCTCTGAGAGTCTGGAATACGTACTGTATGGTCCAGTATTAGGAAAGATTTTAGACAACTGGTTTACTGTGGAGAGGGCTGAGTGATAGGGACAAGCAAACATGTGGGCTCACAGCCGTGGAGGCAGACATATTCTAATGTTTCTAATTCATGAACAACAATATCTTAAGAAGAGTTTTCAGTCTGCCCAGTGTTTATCACCAGGCACATAGGAGAGGTTGGATTCTGTATATGCAGACTGCCTTTGCATATGATTGACAGTGCAGGTAGCCGTTGACCACCTTCCATGATTAAAGGGACTCAAGAAAATAGACAGGTGCTCCAAATTGATTGTGACAAGTGTGTACAGTGGAAGGGCATGTGTTTAGATCTTCAGAAAGCGGATAAGTGGCTTACGAACGAGAGCCAAATGTAAGCATTTAAAATTCTGTCATTTAAAAAAGGAATTGTATTCGGTTCTGAAGAGTACATGTAAATTTTCAGTTGAAGATGCTTCATTCATGGAAACAAAGAAATACCGGCAGGCTTCTTCCAGTGGTCATGAGCTTGTCACGCCTGGTATTGAAACTTCACTGGGAAGAACTGTTAGGAGGGCTGGGTCAAGACTCATGACTAAGTAGCCTCGCCCTTCTCAGATTGTGTCCTTCTCTGAGATGGTTTCCTTGCTGGTGGAATAGCAATGAAACTAGACCCACTCACTAATATCAGATTTTTATAACTCAAGAAACTGATGAAGAATTCAGACCCAGAAAGCTGGGTGGCTTGGTTCAGATATGCAAATACCTCTTGACTGCCCTAAAATTGCTGCTTGCCAACAATAACAGTTTCTTTCTCCCAGTATCAGGGGCATCTGTTTCTTCAAAGTGAGGAGACCATGCCTGATGGAAGCCCACTTCACCTCTGGTTGATCCATTAGAGGGAGCAGTGGGCTGATAAAGGTGATGAGCTCCAGGAATTCAATACATTTGCATCTCTTTATATAGAGAAGCGCAAAAAGACTCAGGCGTTTCATCAGCTACAGATGAAGAAACAAACATTTGATAGCAGGAAATAGACCAAACACAAATTTACAGAAGACAAATTGGCCCAAATTACAATATGATTAAAGACATGAGTTTGTTCAAAAGTATCAAAACAAGCCAGACAGTGAATATCTTAACCTGAGATACTTAAAACCTATAAAGTGACCCTTTACCAGCTGACAAACAGCATCAAGTCTATACCAGATTTTCAAAAGCAGTGCTAGCATAGTGTGGCGGTAAAGGTCTGAGGTCTGTAATCCCAATACTCAGGATGCTGAGGTAAGAAGATGGCTGCAAGTTAAAAACCAGCCTAAGTCAAATAGTGATTTGTAGGCAATGCAGGGCTCTGAGCCTGAACTTTTATCACTCCTACAAAATGCAGTAACAAAAATGAATTGCTGGACACAGTGAAACTCAGCTAAGCGAAAACCTCCAAAGTCTACTTAACCTGGTAGTATTAGCATACTAAATGCAATTTTAGTAGTAGAAAAAGGCAGCCACCAATTATTTCTTTATCCCACTGCAAATTCTGTTTTTCTTTTCTTTGGAAACACATTCATCAGGAACAAGCACACACAATACAATGTCATTATTAAGAATCTTGTCATTGTGCCGCATTCACCTGGTTCACCAGGAAATGCAGCTCTTCCCCAGGTCCCTGAGAACATGAACACGCCTGTGTGTGCAAACAGCAATGAAATGTGAGCCCATGAGAAAAGTTGACTGCTCATTCCCCAATAAAGTGATTATGGACCCTAGATGAGCCATGCCCCCTTTTGATAATAAGTACTTTTGACATTATCTTCTGTATAATTAAATTCATGGCTCCTAGGACTTCCCTACATATATAAAACAGAAAAGTATATGGCTCAATTATTCCCTAGCAGCAATTAAGCATGGAAATGTGCTTTTGAAAATGTCTAATTTATCTCTAACAGGTAAGGGAAGACAACATTGTAACATGAGGGGCCAGCTTGTTGGGGTATCTGTCCCACCCAGTACCCCACAACCGGCAAGCCCCAATAAAAATCAATCACACAGAGATCTCTATAAGTTATAAAGCTGATTGGCCCAATAGGTCAGGCTACTTATTAGTTCTTATGACTTATCTTAACCCATTATTCTGATCTATGTTAGCCATATGGCTTGGTACCTTTTTCAGCTGTCAGCTCACATGTTGCTTCATCAGTGATCTGGGCAGGAATGGCGGAGTGAGCTTCCTCCTCCCTAGCCTTCTCCTATTCTCATTGCCCAGCCTCTACTTCCTGTCTGGTTGAACCGCCTATACTTCCTGCCTAGCCAATTACTGTTTTATTAAAATACATGATTGACAGAAAACAGACAATTCTCCTGCACAACAACATGGTGAAACAGATGATTGTACAGACTTCAATAAATTAAGAAAAGGAAAATTTATACAAATACATTGTATTTTGTGTTTTAAGGTACAGACTAGGAGGAAATGTGTGCATATGTTTAGGTGTTTATATATAAAACAGAACACTCAGCATATACACATCCAACTGCAAAAAGTTGATATATTCATGAATCAAGTCCACAAACCCTGTTGCTCTTAATACAGTAATTTTTCTCAAATGCTGAATAATTCTTAGTCAAAGTCTTAAAGTTTAGTCTTTCCCACATGTACATGGTAGCTTCTTTCACTCCTGAGTAGTCCACACCTAAATCACGTCAGCACAAACCTCTACTGATTAATAAGTGGATAAAGCAAACTGTCCATAAAATGGAGTATTGTTCACCCATTAAAAGGAAAGAAGAACCGATACATGCTACAATATAGATAAACTATAAACACATTCAAGTAAATGAAAGAAAACAGGCACAAATGATCACATACTGTTTCATTCCTGTTGTGTAAAATGTTCAGATTAAGCAACTCTCTAAAGACAGAAAGATTAATTACAAAGGGCTGGAGAGATGCAGATGAGGAAATGACTGAACTGGCTGTGCTAAAAGATAAATGTTTGGAACTCAACAGGAGTGGCAGTGGCATGGTCAGTCACTTGACACTTGGAACCCAGCACATTGTATACATTTCAAGGGGTGAAATGATTTCTATGACAATTAGGAAGAGAATTATCTTTTGAAATAAACTCTTTCTTCTTAGATCTTTGGGATGCCATCGATGTTTCAGCTTAGTGGTCATTTTCTGAAGATCGGTCCTGTAGGAGAAAATGGCCCAGGAACCACAAAAGAGGCCTTCTCCGCCTCTGGTCAGCAGTGAAGTTTAAGGGTGCAATTTGAACTGTACTGGTTTCATTGCAATTTTTTTAGCGTTATTTGCAAACTGAGTTTGCTTTCAGGCTCCAGTTATCACAATAGGATTTTTCCTACATGTTCAGTGGAACACTAAAAATTCATTAGGACAGCAATTAATTCTATATTGTGCAGAATTGGTCATCTATTTCAGGACATGCAGCATCCTCTTCTTTTATTAATACTACCCCACAACCACTGTGACAACCTGCAGATCCCTATACTGATTTCCAAGTAGCCTATGGCCAGGCATCGCTGTGTGATGAACTGCCTACCTATTATCAGAATACAGAATGTAAACAATACTTTGCACCATGCAGCAGCTTCCAGAGTTTCCAAACTGAGCTGCAGTCCAAGTGACGAGACCTTTTCACAAGTTTTTCCTGTGCTGTGCTTTGGTCTTGTCTGTACTTCCTTACCTGTCCGTTCCACTGAAGACAGCAGTGTGTACTGTTCTTCAGGGGTCCAGGAAGGCACTGGCAGTATTCTGGGGTTTGCTCCTGGGCATCTATGCCTGGAACATACAGCGCTTTGAGTTCCCAGCTGCTCTCATGGTTGCACCCATGTCGCAAGGAGGAGAGTGAGGTACCAATACTGCCATGGAAGACATGCAAAACATAAATTTTTTTTTTTGTGTGTGTGTGTGTGATATTTATTTATTAGTTATATTTACAATGTTCTATCTGCATGTATGCTGCAGGCAGAAGAGGGCACCAGATCTCATTACAGATGGTTGTGAGCCATCATATGATTGTTGGAAATTGAACTCAGGACCCCCAGGAGAGCAATCAGTGCTCTTAACCTCTGAGCCATCTCTTTCTGTCCCCACAAAACATAAAACCTTTAAAGTTTTTGTGTTATATGAAAATGGGTTGTTCTTGAGACTAAAGGTTTTCCTGTTTCTCTGGGGTTTTTTGTTTTGTTTTGTTTTTCATTATAACAGCAGTTAAGAGGCCCTCAAAGTGAAAGAGGGCTTCAGATGGGAAGTGAGAGGCTGTGCTCAGAGTCCTTCTGTCTGTCTGTCTGTCTGCCTGCCTGTCTTCCTGTCTGCCTGAAAAGCTGAGGTCTGGGAAGAGGCCAAGAGGCACTTCCTTCTTTGGCCTTATTGGCTCTGCTCAGTGCTCAGGGCAGAACTCCAGTCAGTGCCTCCCCAATCAACACTGACCACACCAAGTTTGCCTTTGTTTTCTCCTGTTGTGAGAGACTAACACCTTCAAAATGCTTCATTTGCATTAGATTTCTTTTTTGGAAAAACAAAAATATGCCCCTAGAGTAAACTAAAAGAGATGGGAAGTGCTACCCAATCATTCACAAAGAAACATCCCAGGACTGGCCACTGTTGACAGGACCAGGTGACTGCCCCCTAAAGCTCCTATGATCATTTCCACAAGGAGGGTGGAGTTTGAATGACATAAGTATGGAGTTTGAGCAATGGTCATTGTCTCAAAGAGAGAAAGGTTTTATTTAAAGTGTTCCAAAGGAACATGCTTTATTTAAAAATGTCATTATCTTAGGGTTTATATTGCTATGATAAAACACCACGACCAAAAGCAGCTTGGGAAGGGAAGGGGTCTTTCATTCTATGGCTGTGGTCCATCATCCAGAGAAGTCAGGGCAGGGACCTAAAGACAGGAACTGGTTGATGCAGAGGCCATGAAGGAGTGCTGCGCATTGTTGTATTCCCCATGACTTGCCCAGTCGGCTTTCTTATAGCAACTGGTACCACCGACTCAGGGATGGCACCCCCCAGGGTGATATGTGCCCTCCCACATTGATCATCAAAGAAGAAAATGCCTCACAGAGTTGCACACAAGCGAATCTCCAGGGGGTATCTCCTCAACTGATGCTCCCGCTCCTCGGATGACTCTGGTTTGTGACCCGTTGATATAAAACTAGTTAGTACAACTATCCTCTTTCTAGAGACCACGTAGCCCATTCCAATGCTGGGGTGAGGAACATGTCTCTAATTTTTTCTTTCGATCATTTCGTGAGACTTGAAGCCCCAAGGAGTCCACAACTGGAAATTAAAATTTCTTTTATGGACTATTTTAATTTTAACAAGTAGTTAATGGTCAATGGTCTCTCTTTAATAAAGGGGACTCTTGTATTCAAAATGACCATTCTCTCTTTCATTATTCTTCAAAACTGTATATAAAAAGAAAAACATTGATCAAGTATGCTATGAAGAAAACTGAAAATTGAAAAGAAAAGAAAAGAAAATCAGGACATCACACAAGTAAGCACACACTACCACTAAGCTCTTATTGAGAACTACCTTAGATATCTTCTATATAAACAAGTAAGATTAAAAGAATATTGGTGTTGTATTATCTAGATATCATGGTGGGCTATGTACTGTCTCTCTAAATTAGAACCAAGACGCTCTGCCTGCTTATGTGTAGCCTGTGATTGAAGAATGTCTTTTACATTTTTAACAGTTGAAACAAAAAAAAATGAAAATACTGCTAATTTGTTAAAAATTCTACAAAATTTGCATTCTAATGTCCACAAATAATGCTTCTCTAGCACACTGTATTCATTTACACATTACCTATGGTTGCTTCACACTGCAAGACTGAGATGAATAATTGCCAAGGGGGCCTTCTTTCTACCTTGGAAAAAGTCTATCTACAGAAGTCTGCCACCCCCTTTCAGGAAAATCATCTTAAAATTCATAAAATAGAATACATAGGATTTTTAAAAATTATATTAAGACTCACTAACATCTAATCAAGTATCTGAAAACAAATTTGAGATGTAATAGAAAGCATGCTTTTATATCAAAATGTTAACAAAATCTGGTAGCAGTTTTCATAATGTTCACAATTTTACGGCAGCGGTGAGTGTAAAAACATGTGGAGAGGATGGTAGTGCAGCCCAGTAGGACAGCGCTTGCCTAATATGTACAGTGTATCACCAAACATCTGGAACATCCACAGCTGTGCAGTGATATGAAATAGCTGGTACCTCTACACAACACAATAGCGGGTTGTGCTGGTGTCACAGTGGTCTTTTACCCACTTTCGTGATAGACAAACTTCCGAAATTACCTTTTCTGAAAATACAGATACACCATTTTATAACCAAATGAAGATACTAGAATTCCATCTATATACCAAAAATTCCATGTACACCAGTCTATAAAGACCATACACACACACACACACACACACACACACACACACACACACACACATTTGTGTGTCATGGATTCTTCTATTGAGCTTCTGTTTCTCAATATCAGGCAAGTAAAGCAATCCCAGACACCGTTTCAGAGCCCTGAAGGGACTTAGCTATTCAAGGGCTGTTCTGAACAGATCTTTGGCTTCTGTCCCCACTAACTGTAAGGAAGCCTGGTGAAGAGAGTCTAGACAAAAGACTGCCTGATTAAATACTCAGCCCTTGTCTACCACAGAACTCTCCCCATTGCTCTGAATGAAGCAATGATGGAATCTGTTTTAGGCAACTTCAGCCAGCTGCCATGGCTTGACACCTTCCCTGGGTAGTTTAAACAACAAAATTTTATTCTTATACCATTTGGAATGTGGGCAGTCCAAAGTACGATGCAGAATTGGGAGAGGCACTAGGAATTTGACTCAGTTGCTGAGGTGTTCCATGAAAGCTTAAGAATGCAAGTTCAGATCCTCAGCACCCCTATAAAGTAAAAAGTGGGATATTGCAACACATAGCTGTGACCTCAGGCCTGGGAAGGAGGAGCCAAGCCGGGAGGATACTTGCAGATTGTTGCACAGCCTGTCTTGCTTCGCTTCAGGTTCAGAGAAAGACCCTGTCTCAACAAATAAAGTAGAACTCAATAGAAAAGACACCCAACATCAACCTTGGCCTCCTACATGTGTGTTTACACAGGTATGCACATCCACATATGCATACACACATATATACCCACACCACATAAACAAAAAAATGCTAGCCTGCTCAGCTCCTGAGGTATATAAGATGTGTGAAAGCAGTGGAGGAGAGAAGAAGAGAAAAAGAGTAAACAAGAGGACTTAAGGCGGTATTTCTCACCTATAGATCTCAACTCCTTTGAGGGTCTAACAATCCCTTCACTGCGGTCACATACCAGATATCCTGCATATCAAATGTTGACATTACAGTTCATAACAGTAGCAGAATTGCAGTTGTAAAGAAGAGCCAAAAATAATTGTACAGTTGGTTGGCATCACAACGTGAGGAGCTGGATTAAAGGGTCTCAGCATTAGGAAGGTTGAGGACCACTGGTAAGGGAAAGGCCATCAACACACGAAGTAGCAGGATCCTTCCTGAGCTTTTTAGGAGTCAGAGAAAGTGGAACATTTTGTTCCTTACTCCCCTCTGCTTGACCCTCATATGGCAAATAGCTCTGTATGGTCATGTTTCCTTGTTTTATCCCAAAGCAACAGAGCACCACATTAATTGTCCTGTCTTATTAATTCAATAAGCTGCTTCAAGGATGGAATGCTTGGCTATGCTTGCTTTACATGGACAAGCTTTTGATTGTTAGAAGAAAGCTTCAAGACACAAGCTTCACCACTTCTGAGGTTGCGTGTGCTGGTGGAGACTCACCATGTTTAGCCTGACTTCAAACTGCAAGTTTCTCATTATATTATAATTTCATTCACACCTTTTAGGATGATAAGAAAATACTGAGGCATTTGCATACCAAGTAGGATGTTTGGTCATGGATAGTTAAGACTGCATTTCTACATGCATTCCAAATAGTGCTCAATGCCAAGCTGATGTCAGTTCATGTCAAAGACACTCTCTTGTGACAATGGTTGCTGTAGCCCAGAGAAATGTGGGCTTCTAACACTTTGGAAAAAAAATGAAATCATAAAATTCAACTGAGAGTGAAATTTTCTGTAAACATGGGAGAAATTATCAATATTTTAAAACCTAAAATCTTGCACTTTAGATGAATTCTCAATAGGGGATTTTAAAGAACTTCTCAGAAATATATTTGCTTTTCTTTCTCCCAAAACATTTGGAATAGCAGCAATTGGGATGTACAGATGGTGACCTGTTGTTTTAATGAGACTTACACTGATGATAATAAATAGACTATTTTGTGAAGCCACATGAGATGGTACTAACCTGTGGCAAGGGAGGTGTTTTAAACAATTTTTAGCAGTTTAGACACTAATGTTGAAGGGCACCATAAACTTTTCCTACTACTGAACAAAAAGCATTGCAAAATTTGGTGAAGTCATTCTTGTCTTCCCCACAAAGAAACACACATGGATGTGGGCTTTGTTTTGCTTCTTTGTAAAGAAACCATCAAATAATGGGTTTTGCAAAAAGAAAAAAGAAAAGAAACATTTCAAATGCTTGTTCTACAAAAGTCTTGACATACCGAGCACACGAAGCAGTTCATACCTTGACAAGCATGCTTAATATGAATAAATATTCATTACCCAGTATGCTCACCTAAGCTTGAAACAAAATGTGGACATAACTGATTTCTACTTGAAGTTTTTCTATTTTATATTGTACCCAAATCTGATTTTTTAAAAAAGGGTCAGTGTACTTGGTAAAAATGGTTTTCATTCAAAGGGTTTGATTTCTAGATGAAATTTTAAGCATTGATACTAGGAAAATGGATAATCATGAAAACATAGAGGTTGCATCTTAGGTTGTAAGCCTCACAGAATATGCCTTATGCCTATCCTTAAAAGCCCAGGAGCTTCTCTGGGCTTGTGAACTATAGGCTTAATGACCTTGGTTTATGGCTAAAGTCCACAAATGAGTGAGTACATAGCATATTCATCTTTTGGAGTCTGGATTATCTCACTCATAATAGTGTTTTCTATTTCCATCCATTTGCATGCAAAATTCAAGATGTCATTGTTTTTTACTGCTGAGTAGTACTCTAATGTGTATATATTCCTCACTTTTTTTTATCCATTCTTCCATTGAGGGGCATCTAGGTTGTTTCCAGGTTTTGGCTATTACAAATAGTGCTGCTATGAACATAGTTGAACTAATGCTTTTGTAGTATGATAGGGCATCTCTTGGGTATATTCCCAAGAGTGGTATTGCTGGATCCTGAGGTAGGTTGATTCTGCCACACTGATTTTCAAAGTGGTTTTACAAGTCTGCATTCCTACCAGCAATGGATGAGTGTTCTCCTTACTCCACATCCTCTTCAGCAACATATACAGATCCTCCTGGAAATTGGAAGCAAATAAGATTGCAGGCCAAAAGTTGTGAGCATGGACGGGGGAGCAAGGGTGAGGGTGAGGTTGTGGGGAAGGGGAGAAGGAGAGAGAGTTTGGCGGAGTGGGAGGGTGGAGATGGAGGAAGGGCAGATATAGGAGCAGAGAAGAAGATACCTACATTAAGGGTTCCATTTTAGGGTTGGCAAAAGGCTTGGCTCTAGAGAGGATCCCAGGTTTCCATGGGAATGTCCTTGTAACATGAGAAGGCTGGGCCTGTTTGTTGCAGGTCTTTTTTTGTCCTGCCTGGTACCCCCAGCTGTTTAGTTCCAGAGAAAAATCATAAAAGATCTCTGTAAGTTATAATGCTGATGGGCCCATTAGGTCAGGCTACTTATTAGCTAACTCTCACATCTTGATCAACCCATTTTTCTAATCTATTTTAGCCATGTGGCTCAGTACCTTTTTCAGTGGGTCAGCTCACATCCTGCTGCTTCGGTGATCTGGGCAGAAATAGGAGGAATCAACTTCCTCCTCCCCAGAATTCTCCTGCTCTCCTTGCATCATTTCTACTTTCTGTCTGGTTTTCCCGCCTACACCTCCTGCCTGGCCACTCAGTGTTTATTTAAAACGTGAATGACAGAGTACAGACAATTCTCCTGCACCATGTCCTCAGCTAGGTCCTTGGACAGCAGAGAAGAGGGTGCCTGAACTGTCCTTGCCCCACTATCATGCTGATGATTATCTCGAATATCACCATAGAATCTTCATCCGGCGATGGATAGAGATAGAGACAGAGACCCTCATCAGACCAACAGACTGGACTCACAAAACTCAGTTGAAAGGCAGAAGGAGGGAGAAGACAAGCATGGAAGTCAGGACTGTGAGGGGTTGGTTCACCCACTGAGGATGTGTACCTGTTCTAATGGGAGCTCACCAAATCCAGCTGGACCAGGTCTGAATGAGCATGTGATCAAACTGGACTCTCTGATTGTGGCTGACAATGGGGGCTGACTGAGAAGCCATTGATAAAGGCACTGGGACTTGTTTTTATGGCATGTTCTGGCTTTTGGGGACCCTAGTCTATATGGATGCACAGCTCCCTAGACCTGGATGTAGGGGGGAAGGGCCTTGGACTTCTCACAGGGCATGGTGGGAGAGGGAGGAGGGGGTATGGGGGAGCAGGAGGGGATTGGGAGCAGGAAAGGAAGTGTAAATAATTGAATGGAAAAATAAAATAAAATAAAATAAAATAAAAGCCCAGGAGCTTTCAAAATTATTATTTTACCTTCATAAAAAACACAGGGAAAGACTGAAAATAGATGAAGCTACACATACTTTTATTTATTTAAAATCAATTATTCTATAGACATTCATTGAACTTTTATTATTCTCTTGGTTTTCCCAATTTATTTATGTTTTCTATATCTTTAATCATGAATCTCATGTCTATATTCTTCTGGCAAAAGATCTAAGTAATTAAGAACATCTGAAGTACAAAACTCAATGAGTAGCCATCCACACAGGTTTTAAAGGGTCACTGAACTCAGCAGTACTAAGGGGACCCTAGGTCAGGAATCCACCTGTGGGGACAGAGACTGGAACTTGATGTTTGTTTGTGTGTGTGTGTGTGTGTGTGTGTGTGTGTGTGTGTACAAATACATATACAGAATGTTAACCTTACTTTTAATAACTTGGTCTGTTTCATTAGTATATATCTTTTACATTGTCCTGTGTTAGTACATTTATGTCAATCTTTTATTTTATTTTATACATTTAATTAAAATATAGTTATATCACTTCCCTCTTTCCTTCATCTACTCTCTCTCATGTCATTCCATTCTTAAATCAAAAGAAATTCTCAAATCTTTTCCTTGATTATTGTTAGGTGTACACACACACATGCACAAATTCATTAATATCACCTGCTGTCAACTTCTCTTTTTAACTCCCAAGTATTTTGTATTTGTAAAGTTATTTCCCCTCCCAAGTCTAGAATAACACCTCCTCAAAAAATCACACACACACACACACACACACACACACACACACATATGCATGTATGCACACACACACACATACACAGAGAAGGGTAGAGGGGGAAGAGAGAGAGAGAGAGAGAGAGAGAGAGAGAGAGAGAGAGAGAGGGAGAGAGGAAGAGAGTTATATTTTACCTATTGATCATGCTTTCATGTTTTCCATTTTAAACATATGTTCTATACATACATGCATTCTAAAGATACGTTTGGCAAACTCTAGCATCAGGCACACTTACATACCCCATGGATTTGATATTGAAAACAAAGACTATTCAGCATCCTATATACTTGACAAGTTCCATGTCAATGAGTGAAACTGTTTTAAAAACAAGATGGACAGCAGTAGAGGAATGACATCCATGGTTATTCCCTCTTCTCAGTTCCTGGTGCGAGAGAATTGTCTGTATTCTGTCAATCATGTTTTAAATAAACGCTGATTGGCCAGGAAGGAGGTGTAGGTGAAAAAACCAGACAGGAAATGGAAATGATGCAAGGAGAGCAGGAGAATTCTGGGGAAGAGGAAGTTGATTCTTCCCACTCCTGCCCAGATCACCAAAGCAGCAGGATGTGAGCTGCCCCACTGAAAAAGGTGCTGAGCCACATGGCTAACATAGATCAGAAAAATGGGTTAATCAAGATGTGAGCATTAGCTAATAAGAAGCCTGACCTAACGGGCCAATCAGCATTATAACTTATAGAGATCTCTTGTGTGATTTTTCTCTGGGACTAAACAGCAGGGGGGCTGGGCAGGACAGAAATACAAACAAGAAGGCCCCTCATGTTACAAGTTCCTCCATATGTAGTTACATACATGAGCACCTACAGACAGAAGTTTCTTTCCCACCTAGACCCACAACCATTCAGTCTCATTAGGTCTATTGCTCAGGCTTATTACTAACTAGCTCTTACAACTTAAATTAACCCATAATTCTTATCTATGTTTAGCCATGTGACTTGGTACCTTTTCTCAGTAAGGCATTTCCATCTTACTTCCTCTATGTCTTGCCTTCAACTGACTCCCTGCTTTTCCTCTTCCCAGAATTCTCCTTGTCTGATCACCCTACTTATACTTCCTGCCTGGCTACTGGCCAATTAGTGTTTTATTAAACCAATACACCAGTGACAAATCTTTACAATGTACAAGAGCATTATCCCATAACAAGCACCTATAAACACAAGAGCTTACACATACACATCACACACAGACACAGACACAGACACACACACACACACACACACACACACACACACACACACTACTAGCACAATGGGTCTCTTTTGCTTATCTTCTGTGAAGGACAGGCATAGTTGTGACCATAGAAGACATTTAGATATTAGGCACAGCAAGGTCCAGGGCCTCAGTTGATTTTGAATGCCTGTTTTTGGTCTCTGAGTTCTGCTTCTGGTATGCATTGATGTTTCTTATCTTCATTTTCCTGCCATATAATTGTATAATTGGAAGATAGTTACTAGGAATGCCATGTATGCATCAAGCCTTCTCACAGTCTGTGATCCAAACATCTGAACATGCTTCTTGTTCAAAATTGTAGCCTATGTGCCCAGTGAGCATGCTGACCAGCCTATGTTGGAAGGTCAGCTGACCCAAAACTAGCTGCTGCAGCTAGAGGGATGGTCATATTCAACAGAACTTGAGCTCAGGGAACAGGGACAGTCACACACAAAATCATATAAAGAATAGGAAGAAATTAATTGAGGAAAAATATGTATCTACCATAAGAATAGGTTATAAGAGGAACAAATCTTCTTAGGATTCCGACATTTTATAGTTTCCAGTTGCAAAATAATGAATATATTTTATGTAAAAGCATCACTTTTTTAGACTGACATTTTAACTTTCTATTGAAAAGTAGTGTGCATACACCCAAAGTACATATTTAGAAACTACACACACACACACACACACACACACACACACACACACACACATTCTTATGCTGTTTACAAATATTTCCTATATTTAAAAACATCACTATGGTTTAGACTAAAGTAGATAATAAAACTCTGTTCATAAATTCTGTGAGATGCTAGGCTTGAGTGTGCAAGTAAATGGAGATTAAATGTCTGCAGCACTTGGACTACTCTGTCTTAAAGGCAAGCAGATTGTATGATTTACCAAGCATGGTGTACTTCAGCTACTTTTCTTCAGGTTACTCTGTATTTCTGTATAACTCCTAAATAATGGTAAACTTGTGTTTCCATGATTGAGATGATCCATGAGCTTGGAAGTGGAGATGCCTGCTATCTCAGTCTCTGCATTGGTTCTGGGCAGAGTGGAGGATGGATGATGGCACAGGGCTCAGTCTGTCTGCTGTGACCACATTCTATGTATGACACAGCCATCACAAAGCCTCACCTGCTATTTTACCATAGTTGCAGATTCAGGAGCCCTCTCTAAATCTTAATCTAGAAATTCACCCCTAACCATAGTGATATGGTTATCTCACTTGCACCTCTTTGCATATACTCCTTATCTCTGGCTTAAGATTGATGCCTATGCAGGACATCAGAAGATCTCCTTAGTTCCCGACTGTCATTTGTGCTCAGCCAACATCGAACAGGTCTGGGAGAGTAAAATGAAGAGACAATACACTCATGACATTAATTCCCCAAGTTCCTCCCTATGGAACTGCTATAGAACAATGTACAAAGCTGATCTGGTGTCTCTGGACTAGAGAAGCTAACACTCCTGAGCTCCCGTGATCTATAATTCCATACATCTCTCCCCTCTCTGTTTTCAGTGTTTCCTACCAATTTCAATCACAGGAAACACAAGTGGTCATTCTTGGTGTCGTATAGATAGTTATAATTATAGTTTTCCTTAGTTCTGATAAAAGATAAAGTATATATAAATGTTGTAACTGTAATTCTTTCTTTATGCCTACTTTGTTATATGTAATTTTACTATGTTAAAGTTAAAACCTTCCTTTCTATTTAAACAGAAGAGGTGAAATCATGTGAGAAGTCCTTCTGTATATGTTTTCCTTTTATTGGTTCATGAATAAAGAAACTACCTTGGCCTGTGATAGGGCAGATTGGAGCTAGGCAGAAGCTAAACTGAATGCTGGAAGAAAGAAGGCAGAGTCAGGGAGAAGCCATGAAGCTTTCAGAGGAGAAAAACACAAGTTGCCAGCTGGAACCTTGCTGGTAGGCCATTAACCTCGTGGTAAAATATAAAATAATAGAAATGGGTTAATTTCAGATATAAGAGTGAGCTAAGAATATGCATAAGCTATTGTCCAAACAATATTGCAAATAATATGGTTTCTGGGTGATTGTTTCAGGTCTGGGCAGCTGGGAACGGACAAGCAGCCTCCTCCAACAACCCTCATCTTTGAAATCTCTCTTTGTTTTCATTTAGGCTTAAGTTTTCAACCTGGGACTCATAAGCATCTTGGTCTCTTATCTTGGATTTGAAAACATTTCATGCTTAGTGGTATGGGATGGAAGATGGGTAAGGTCTCTTCCATGAGTTCTAATAAAGGAAGAGTTGTATGGTGGTTTTTACAGCACAAGAGACTTCTTTTAATCCTTGTATCAGAAAGTAGGAAAGATTCCAGAGTCACTACACATCTTTATCCAACCAAATACAGCAGAGATTAACAATCACAGTCATTAATATCTTTTATTATCAATGGACTCAATTCACCTATAAAAAGACACCAGCTAACAGAATGGATACAAAAGCAAGATGCATCCTGCTGTTGCATACAAGATGTCCAGCTCAACATCAAAGACTGACATTATCTCAGAGTTGGGAAAAGATTTTCCAATAAAATGGACATAAGAAACAAGCAATGTAGCTATGTTAATATCTAACAAAATAGACTTCAAACTATAATTAATCCAAAGGGATGGAGAAGGACATTTCATATTCATACTAGGGAAAATCTATCAAGATGAAGTCTCAATTCTGAACAGCTATGCCCCAAATGCAAGGGCACCCAAATTTGTAAAAGAAACATTACTAAAGTTTAAATCACACATCAAACCCACTTACTAATAATAGGAGACTTCAGGACCCCCTCTCACCAAGGTACAGGTTAGCCAGACTGAAATTAAAGACTTTCTAGAATTCAATGAAAATGAATGAACAACATTCCCAAACCTACAGGCCACTATGAAAGCAGTGCTAAGAGTTCACAGCACATTGTGTCTTTATTTTCATTAAATTCAAGGAAGACTTTAATTTCTTTCTTTATTTCTTCCTTGACCCAGGGGTGATTCAGTAGTTGACTGTTCAGCTTCCATGAGTTTGTAGGCTTCCTGGGGGTAGCATTGTTGTTGAATTCTAACTTTAGTACATGGTAATCCGACCAGACACAGGTGGTTACTAATATTTTTTTTTGTATCTGTGGAAGTTTGCTCTGTTACCGAGTATGAGGTCAATTTTCGAGAAAGTTCCATGAGCTGCAGAGAAGAAGGTATATTCTTTCCTATTTGGGTGGAATGTTCTATAGATGTCTGTTAAGTCCATTTGATTCAATACCTCCAATAATTCTCTTATTTCTCTGTTAGGTTTCTGTCTGATTGACCTGTCCATTGGTGAGAGAGGTGTGTTGAAGTCTCCTACTATTAGTGTGTGTGGTTTGATGACTTCCTTGAGTTCTAGAAGTGTTTCTTTTACATAAGTGGGTGCCTTCATATTAGGGGCATAGATATTCAGGACTGAGACTTCCTCCTGATGAATTGTTCCTGTTATGAGTAAAAAATGTCCATCTCCATCTCTTCTGATTGATTTTAGTTTGAAGTCAATTTTGTTAGAAATTAGAATGGCCACACCCGCTTGTTTCTTAGGTCCATTTGCTTGGAAAACCTTTTCCCAACCCTTTACTCTGAGTAGAAGTCTGTCTTTGTGGTTGAGGTGTGTTTCTTGTAAACAGCAGAATGTTGGATCCTGTTTTCGTATCCAGTCTCTTAGTCTGTGCCTTTTTATAGATGAATTGAGTCCATTGATATTAAGTGATATTAATGATCAGTGGTTATTGACTCCGGTTATTTTTTTATTTATTTCAGGGGATAGTAGAGTTTGTGTGTTTCCCTTCTTTGTGTGCTTGTGAAGGGTTGCTAGATGTCTGAGTTATTGTAGGCAGTGTTAGCAATGTTGGATTCCTTGGGTTGTGATTTTCCTTCTATTACTTCCTGTAAGGCTGGATTTGTGGCTGTGTATTGTTTAAATTTGTTTTTATCCTGGAATATTTTGTTTTCTCTGTTGATAGTGAACGTTAGCTTGGCTGGGTATAGTAGTCTGGGCTTGCATTCATGGTCTCTTAGTTTCTGCAGTACCTCTATCCAGGACTTTCTGGCTTTCATGGTTTCCATAGAGAAGTCCGGTGTAAGCCTGATAGGTTTACCTTTATAAGTTACTTGGCCTTTTTCCTTTGCAGCTCTTAATATTCTTGCTTTAATCTGAATGTTTTGTGTTTTGATTATCATATAGTGAGGGGATGTATTGTTTTTGATCCAGTCTATTTGGTGTTCTGTATGCTTCTTGAACCTTCATAGGAATATCGTTCTTTTGGTTGGGAAAGTTTTCTTCTATAATTTTGTTGAATATATTTTCTGGGCCTTTGATCTGCAATTCTTCTCTTTCTTCTACCCCTATTATTCTTAGATTTGGTCTTTTTATTGTGTCCCAGATTTCTTGAATGTTTTGTGATGAGAATTTGTTGGATTTGTTGTTTTCTTTGATCAAAGCGTTTATTTTCTCTATGGTGTCTTCAGAATCTGAGATTCGTTCTTCTATCTCTTGTATTATATTAGTTATGCTTGTTTCTGTAGTCTCTGTACATTTACCTAGCTTTTCCATATCCACCCTGCCCTCGGTTTAGAACCTTAATCTGGCAATGGATGGAGATAGAGACAGAGACCCACATTGGAGCACTGGACTTAGCTCCCTAGGTCCAAATGATGAGAAGAAGGAGGGAGAACATGAGCAAGAAAGTCAGGATCACGAGAGGTGTGTTTACCCACTGAGACGGTGGAACTAATCTGATGGGAGCTCACCAAGTCCAGCTGGACTGGGAGTGATGAAGCATGTGATCAAAATGGACACTCTGAACGTGGCTGGCAATGAAGTCTGACTGAGAAGCCAAGGACAATGGCACTAGGTTTTTATTCTTCTGCATGGACTGACTTTGTGAGAGCCTGGTTTTTTTGAATGCTCACCTCTATAGACCTGTATGGAGGGGGGAGGACCTTGGACTTCCCACAGGGCAGGGAATCCTATTGCTCTTAAGACTAGAGAGGGAGGGGAAGGTGGGGAGGGGGAGGGAAAACAGAAGCAGGGAAGAGGTGAAAATTTTTAATAAATAAATTAATTAATTAAAAAATAGTTCACAACACTAAGAGCTTACAAAAAGAAAGTGGAGAAATTGCACACTAATGACATAACAGCACACTTGAAAGCTCTAGAACAAAAGGAAGTAAACTCACCCAAAAGGAGTAGACAATAGAAAATAATCAAATTGAGGGCTGAAATCAATAAAACAGAAACAAAAAAAAATATGGAGAGTCAATGAAACAAAGAGCTGGTTCTTTGAGAAAATCAATAAGATAAAATTAAAAAAACCTTATCCAAGTTAATAAAAATGCGAAGAGATAATATCCAGATTAACAAAATCAGAAATAAAAAAGGGGACATAACAACAGACACTGAAGAAATCCAGAGAATCCCTAGGTCATACTTTGAAAACCTGTACTCCACAAAATTGGAAATCTAAAAGAAATGGACAATTTCTTTGGATAGATACCACATACCAAAATTAAGTTAAGACCAGATGAACAATTTAAATAGAACTGTAACCCCTAAGGAAATAAAGGCAGTCATCAAAAGTCTCCCTACCAAAAGAAGCCCAGGACCCAATGGTTTCAGTGCAGAATTCTAACAGATCTTCAAAGAAGAAATAATACCTATACTCCTCAAATTGTTTCACATAACAGAAACAGAAGGAATATTGCTAAACTCTTTCTATGAGACTACAGTCACCCTGATACCCAAGTCACACAGACTCAACCAAGAAAGAGAATTACAAACAAATCTCTGTCATGAAAATTAATGCAAAAGTACTCAAGAAAATACAGACAAACCTAATCAAAGGATACATCAAAAAATCATCCACCATGATCAAATAGACTTCATTCCAGAAATACACGGATGGTGCAATATATGAAAATCTATCAATGTAATTCACCATATAAATCAACTGAAAGAAAAAAAAACATTTGATTATCTAAATAGATCCTGAAAAAGCATTCAACAAAATCCAATACCCCTTCATAGATTAAAGGTTTTGGAGAAATCATGGATACAAGGAACAGATCTTAATATAATAAAAGCAATATAAAACAAACCGACAGCCAGCATCATTAAATGGAGAGAAACTCAAAGTGATTTCACTAAAATCAAGAACAAGGCAAGCCTGTCCACTCTTTCCATATCTATTGAATATAGTACTCAAAGTTCTAGCTAGAGCAATAAGACATCAAGGAGATCAAGTAGGTACAAATTATAAAGGAAGAAGTAAAACTTTCACTGCTTGCAGGTGATGTGGTAGTATACATAAGTGATCCCAAAAATTTTACAAGGGAACTCCTATAGCTGATAAACACCTTCAGTAATGTGGCAGGATAAAACATCAGCTCAAAAAAATCAATAGCCCTCCTATACACAAGTGATGAAGACGCTGAGAAAGCAGAGAAACAGCACTTCTTAAAAGAGTCCACAAATGACATAAAATATCTTGGGATAACTGTAACCAAAGAAGTGAAAGTCTTAAATAACAAGAATTTTAAGTCTTTGAAGAAAGAAATCAAGGAAGATATCAGAAAAGGGAAGATCTCCCATGATCTTGGATAGATAGGATCAACATAATAAAAATGACAGTCCTACTGAAAACAATCTACAGATTTAATGCAATCACCATCAAAATCCCAACACAATTCTTCACAGACTCAAAAGAACAATACTCAACTTCATACAAAAATCAAAAGACCCAGTATAGCCAAGATAGTCCTGTACAATAAAGGAACATCTGGAGGCATCACCATCACTGACATCAAGCTCTATTATAGAGCTATGGTAATTAAAACAGTTTGGTATGAAAACAGACAGATAGGTCAATGGAAGAGAATCAAAGACCATATTGATCCACACACCTATGAACACCTGATTTTTGACAAACAGGTTAAAATTATACATTAGAAAAAAGAAAGCATTTTCAACAAATGGTGCTGGCATAACTGGATGTCAACATGTAGAAGAATGCAAGTGGATTCATATCTATCTCCATGCACAAAACTCAAGTCCAAATGGATCAAAGACCTCAACATAAATCCAGCCACAATGAACCTCATAGAAGAGAAAGTGGGGAGTAGCTTTGAACACATGGGCACAGGAGACCACTTCCTAAACACAACACCAATAGCACAGACACTGGTGCAACAATAAATAAGTGGGACCTTCTGAAACCAAGAAGATTCTGTAAGGCAAAGGATACAGTCAATAAGACAAAACGGCAACCTACTGAATAGGAAACAATCTTTACCAACTCCACATTGCACAGAGGACTGATATCTAAAATACATAAAGAACCCAAGAAACTAGATATCAAAATACCAAATAATCCAATTTAAAAATGAGGTACATATCTAAACAGAAAATTCTCAACTGAAGAATCTCAAATGACTAAAAGACACATAAGAAACTGTTCAACATTCTTAGCAATAAGAGAAATGCAAGTTAAAAAGACTCTGAGATACCATCTTTTTTAATTTAATAGATGTTTTTTTAAAAAATTACCAATCCAAGTTCCCATTTGCTCTCCTCCCCCCATTCACTCCACACACCTTCCCATCCCATACCTATCTAATCCTCAGAGAAGGTAAGGTCTCCAATGATAGCTTATGCTGGAGAGGATGTGGAGTAAGGGGAACACTCATTCATTGCTAGTGGGAATACAAACTTGTACAACCACTTTGGAAATCAGTATGGTGGTTTCTCAGAAAATTGAGAATCAATCTACCTAAAAATGCAGCAATACCCCTCTTTGGCACATAACAAAAGGATGTTCAATCATACTACAAAAGCATTTGCTTAATTATGTTCATAGAAGCATTATTTGTAACAGCCAGAACTTTGAAATGACTTAGATGTCCCTCAACCGAAGAATGGATAAAGAAATGTGGGATGTTTATACAATGAAGTATTACTGAATGATAAAAAAAACAATGACATTTCGAAATTTGCATGAAAATGGATGGAACTAGAAAAAAAATCCTGACTAAGGTAACCCAGACTCAGAAAGACAAACACAGTATATACTCACTCTTAAGTGGATATTAGATGCAAAGCAAAGGATAACTAACTTATATCCCTATCCCCAGAGAAGCAAGGTAACAGGGAGAACCCTAACAGAAACATACATGGATATCTCTGGGAATGGGAAATAGATAAGATCTCCTGAGAAAACTGGGAGTATGCGGGTGGGGGAAGAAAGGAGGGAGGAAGGGGAGAAGGAGGGGGAACGGAGAGCAGGAAGGAGGACGTGGGGGAATAGGATGTTCAAGATGTGGAAGGAACAGAGGAGATCAAGGAAAGAGGTATCTTGATAGAGGGAACCGTTGTGGGGCTAGCAAGATACCTAGAAATAGGAAGAATCCCAGGAATCCAAAGGATGACTCCTGTTGAGACCATAAGCAATAGTGAAGAGGGTGCATGAACTGGCCTTCCCCTGAAATCAGCTTGATGGCCACCTTAATTGTCATCACAGAACCTTCATCCAGCAACAGACAGAAGCAGATGCAGAGATCCACAGCAGAGCCCTGGGCTGAGTTCCAGATGAAGAGAAGAAAGAGCAATAATAAGAACAAAGGGATCAAAATAGTGATGGGGATACTCACTAAACTTACCTGATACAATGGAAGCTCCCTGACTCTGGACTGACAGCAGGGGAACCAGCATAGAACCAAACCAGGTCCCCTAAATGTGTGTGACAGTTGTGTGACTGAGACAGTCTATGGGGTCACTGGCAGTGCGGCCAGGATTTATTCCTGTTGCTTGAACTGTGTTTTTGAAGCCCATTTTCTTTGGAAGATACTTTGCTCAGCCTAGATAAATGGAGGAGGGCCTTAGTCCTGCCTCAAAGCAATGTGCTAGACTTTGCTGACTCCCCATGGAAAGCCTTACCCTCTCTGAGGAGTGTTTGGATAGGGTGGAAGGGATTGATATGTAAAATTTCAATTAAATAATAAAAATCAATCAATAAATAAAATCTAAGATAAAAATGAAAAGGCAAGTTCATGATGGCTTCACCTGCCTCAAAACAACTCCTAGCCTAGTCATCATAGCAAACGTTCTTCTCACAAAATGCCTAACCAAAAAACAGAAACAGGTCACATTACCACCACAGAATAAACTAACATCTTTTAAAGCACACGTATATGAATTTGATATATATATCAGTCGTCTCTGTCTGTACCAGTTATTTCATTTTCTTGACCTCTTGCTCACAGAATTGAAGCAGCACATTCCAAAGTCGGAAGAACAAAGGATTTTAATCAGAAGCAAAGCAAACATACATGCCAGGTACACTGCAAGAAAACAGTAGACTCTTAGCATGACTTACGCAAGAGACCCTGTTGGTTCCTAGAGGTGGAGTGAGGGAGACTTAGTGTTTTGAATGACAGTCTTTGATATGTTCATCTTTGTCCTCTGCGCATGTCCTTACCTGTGGTACAGCTGATTTGAATGATGTACATGCCTCCAATAATGCACAGGCTTTACTATGTTACACAGAGAACCCCCTCTAAAACCACTCAGAAGAAACAGTTTGCTTAACTATGTATACAGCTAAAACCAGTCCAGAATGAATTGGCTGACAGCCTCTATTTTCAGGATATATTTCAGCAGGTGTTTGACTACAAAAGGAGAGTTACTAAGGGTGCTAAGGGAAACACAGATGACTTTGTTTGTGTTATTATGTTGTGCAGCTCAGTGTCAGTGTGGTCCAACTTTCTCAGTACAGTGTTGGGAGTGGGATATATATATATGTGTGTGTGTGTGTGTGTGTGTGTGTGTGTGTGTGTGTGTGTGTGTGTGTTTAGCTCAGGCCGAGGGGCGGCCCAGTTGCTAAGCTATCCAGCCTTCTCTACTCTTTCCTGCTTCAAATTCATCAATTGACCAGCAGCAAATGTTCTCATATCAGGGAAACCTTTTGTGGTGTCTTTCAGGAAACTCTCCAAATTCTGCAAAACAGAGAGGGGGAAGGAAAGGGGTGGGAGGATGGAGAGAAGGAACTATAGTGAGTCTTGTAAGGATGGAGAATTGGTCTGATTTGTTTGATTTCAACAATTTCTATCAGAACGAATCTCCACTAAGAAGACCCAGACAAAAGTTTGAGTGTCAGTGGTTACCTAAATAGAAAAGGAGGAGAGAGGAAAACCCCCGGTAAAGTGTGTGTTACAATGAAGGTACTCTAGAGAGGGATGGAGCTTCACCTTGCTGGGGAACTCTGGATAATGGTGCAGTCAGCCCGGTGTGGGAGTATGAAACCATCCTGCCAGTCATCAGTAGACAGATGCTCCAGTAGAGTAGAACTTTCAGCCACCAAGGGTGGCCTCGGACAGACACTGATGCCAGGACCTTCTGAAGAAGTAATGGCTGGAACACTCACAGGATTTGCTATATGGAATTGAATTTATCATCCTCTTTGGGTTCTAAAGAAACCAGCAGCTTATTTGAGTCAGTCTGAGCTTTGAATTGTACTGTGCCTGAAGCGCACGCAAACATTTTAGCTATGAGCTGACAATGCTTAAAATATTATGTCTTCATCAAACATGGACAAATTATTTCCCTAAAAGTGTGACAATCACTTAGGGAGCATTTAAGCATTTAAGGTATTTTAAGTGATGTAAAGATAGTGCAAATTATATGGAGGGATTTGCACAGGTTGTACATAAACACAACACTGACTTTGTGTTAGGAATGTGCATCGACAGCCCTGCATCATCTGCTAGAAATAACAACTTAGATATAAAAGATGTGTATAAAATGCGTTGGTTCTCGTTGCACACATAGTTAAATAAAAATGTAATGGAGGGCCTCAGAGAATGGTCACCAATCCCCACAATCCTTTCATTCATCCAAAAACATGCAAAGCCATAAATAAGAACTTCAGTGAAAGAGAATGAAAATATCCCAGCCTGCTCTCCGAAGCTCTCTAACAATGGCATGGTGTTAAGAGTCTGTTCTTTGAGTAAGCTTGTTTCTGTCTACAGCATAGGTGTGAGGTTTATCTGTCTTGTTTATTCTCTCCACTCTTGTTTGCTAAGCTGAGTTAGAGGATAAGAGCTGAAGTACTCTGGACAAACAGAGAGGGTTCAGAAGATAATAAGAACAGGAGGAACAAATATGATTCTGACAAAAGTCAAGGCGTCATGGGAGGGAGTAAAGATTCAACATGTTTAGGAGATTGAGAGACACATCAAAAGAGATTAGAAGAAAAGTTTGGAACATCTCAAGCAAACAGTTTCTCTCTGTTCTTGGGGGAGAAGATGAATATATTTCTATTGTGTTTCTGGTTTGGTAATGTTGAACTTAATGTGTTAATGTGCACTTATGTGGGCCTGTGAGACATATTTCAGACTCAACCCATCTTTACTTATAGTTATCTAGAGAAACAGATCCAAGTGTGTGTGTGTGTGTGTGTGTGTGTGTGAGAGAGAGAGAGAGAGAGAGAGAGAGAGAGAGAGAGAGAGAGTATAAGGGATAAGAATTTGTCCATATGACTATGGAGATTAACAAAGCCAAGTATATACATACATACAGCAGCCTGGAGAACAGGAAAGCCCATTTAAGGACCAAATGGTGTAGGGACCACAGTCTGAGAATCAGGAAAGCTAATGAAACATTAGTCCAGTCTAAAAGTTGGTAGATTCAAAGGTCAAGGAAGTGTGAAGTTTTAATTCAGGTGCTGGGGTAAGTAGGAGAAGCTAATGGCCTAGCCCCCAAGACAGTCGGATGGAAAGAATGTGCTCTTCCTTTGAAAGGTAAGCCTTTGTGGTCTACTCAGGGATTTGACAGTGAATAAAGCTCACCTACATTTAAATACAATCTGGTTTGCTCAGTCTACCTACTTAAATATCTGTTTATATTAAAGTATTAGAAATTGCCCTTACAACCACACCCAGAGTCATGTCTGACTCGTCATGGGTCACATGATCTTGGATATATATTCTGAAGAGTGTGTAGACTGAGTCACTGTGGCATGCAGGCTGGATGTGAAGTCCTGAGTTTAAGCAATCCTTTTCCTTCAGCCTTCAACCTCCCAGTTGGTAGGATTATGGGGATGCATCACATTTGAGAGTAGGCACTAAACATTCTCATCATAAGAGCAGATAAGTATGTGAGGCAATGAATATGATAAATAGCTCTCTTCAGCTATTTTGTCTTGCACACATATACTAAAACATTATATTATGTACCATAAACACATATACAATTTTAGCATGCCAATTAAATAATTATGTGTCACCCTAACCAGGTTATGGGGCACCCACATATAGTTACATGGCATACAGTGCCACTTTGGTCAGCAATGTGTGACAGTGGTCCCACAAGAATAGAAGACCTTACTGTACCAGTCATGGTAGTTTGCAAGCACAGAATATTGTCTTTTCATGAGGTCAAAGCATCTAGTGCTCCTCACAAACTTGACATAACTCTTGCAATCCCACCAACTTGGAGGCTGAAGGAAAAAGACTGCTTGAGTTCAGGACTTCAGATTCAATCTGGATGTCGTAGTGAAAACCCATTGTAAGTGACATAAAATATACAATAAAAATGATGATGATAATCTGCCCTGTCAGGAATTTTCCAGTAGCCAGGATGTTGTTACTTACTGTTCTCACCGTGATACGCACTTGCTCTTCTCATCCAGCTCAAAGTCTGTGTCCTTTACCTCTCACCCCTACTTCCTCCATTCTCCACACCTTTGGTCACCAACATTTTATTCTGCTTCTATGCATAACACTTTTGTAGAGTTCACAGAGCATGACAAACAGGATTTCTTTTTCTGTGTCTAGCTTATTTCATTTACCATAATACCCTTCGTGTCTATCCATGCTGCCACAAATGAGAGGATTTCCTGGTTAGTACAGAGGATTTTGAAGGATTCCAGCACAAAGAAATAGCAGATGTCTGGGGTGATAGGCACGCTGATTACCCTAATCCGATCATTACATGTTATATGTATTTATTGAAATTTCCACAGTACCTCATAAATATGTATAATTACTATGCATCAATTGAAACCAAAAACATTTTAATGGCAGGCATTCATTCCTTTGGAAGACAGAATACTATTCCATTAAGTACATAATACATTTTCGTTATTGGTTTATATGCTGATAGACACTTAGAATCCACATCTTGGCTATTTGTGAATAATGCTGCAATGAATGTGGGGGATGTTGTATCTTTGAGATATTGATCTAATTTACTTTGGATAAATGCTGAGTGGTGGATCTGCTAGATCAAAGGGTGGTTCTGATTTAATTTTTAGGCACCCGCATAGTTTTTCCATAGTGACTGAGCCAATCTGCACTCCCATCACATCCTTGCTAATACTCTCTTCTATCTTCTCGATAATAGCCATTCTCCCAGGTATGAAGTGAGAGCCCTTTATAGTTTGAATTTGCATTTGCCTGTTGATGAGTGATGCAGAGCATGTTTTTCACATCCCTGTTAGCCATTTGTATTACTTCTTTTGATGTGTCTACTCAGGTCTTTTATCAATTCTTAAACAGGCTATTTGTTTACTTACTGTTGGACGATTTGTATTCATTATATTTTGGGATAGTAACTCCTTATCAAATGTATGACTTGCAAATATTTTCTCCCAGTCCTGACAATCTCTGTCTTCCCTCTAAACCATTTCTTTTACTGTATAGAAGCTTTTCAGTTTGACAAAATTCCACATGTCTATTTTGACATATAATATCAAGCATCTCATTTTACATGGGATGGAGACAACTGGAGAATTAGGATTCATCTTGAGACATTTCTTAATGTATATGTTAAACATGTTACTCAGGCTGATGAGCTAGGGCAGAAACAGGGAAGACATCTGGAAACCATTACAATGTTATATGCATGAAGTAAAGAAAGATGATTTGAATAACAGTGTTGTTAGTGAAGATGATAAGAAATGGTTAGATTCTACTTGGGCATTTTAACAATATTTTATATTATATGGCTATGATTATGGGATAAAATTTGCAGTAAAAAGTACTATAAGACTTAGTTGTGAGAAAGGATCAGATTGACTCAAGGGGACACAATAGAGACAGTGAAAAAAGCTATTTGAGAGAAAAGAGATAGAATTTGGTCTTGAATGGATTCTTAGATACTTCCTAGCAATTCAAGAAGCAACATGGAGCAGTCATATATGTAGTCTTGTTTAAAAGTTGAAGGTCCATCCTGGGCCTAACTCCATAAGCAAATTCGGTAGAAACAATAGAAACATTTTAATATTACCACACCCCTGCTTTCGCTTCCCTTCACATACACAATACGTCCAAGAGCGTGCTCTCCCTCTGTGTGCTGTTCCATGCCCCACTCCGCAAGCCCAAGCTTCTCTCTCTGCTACAACTGCATTTCACAAGTTAAATAAATTTCTCCAAAACCCTCCCACTCTATTTGGCTCCCTGGGTCTCTAATTCTTTGCATTTTGTCAGATCTGCATCTCCTGTCTTGAAAGGAGAAGAAGTGAATCATGGGAAGGGGATAAGAAGAAATCTGTGTGTCCCCTTTTTATAATCTGGTAAGGCAGACCTATGAGAATGGCTGAAATCTACAAACATCTCCACCAAATAGCTATATACACATTTTCCTGATGAGTGTGGATGCTAGGAAAGTCTCAAAAAATTCTAGCAAACCAAAGTCATGAATATTAGTATCATACACAATGATCAAGTTACTTTTATTCCAGAATGAAAAGTTGATTGATACAGATCAAGTGCTGTAATATAGCAGATAAACAGACTTAAGAATAGAAATCACATTATCACCTCAATTAATACATTAAAGGCCTTCAACAGAATTTAGGGCCTTATCATGTTTTAAAAAAACCTTGTGAAAACTGGGCTAGAAGGAACCTTCTTTAATATAATAATGGCTGTATGTGACATAACCTATAGCCAACATTCTGCTAGATGGAGAGGAATTGACAGCTTTTCCTATAAAATCTGAAACAAGACAAACGTGCCCACTTTCTCCACTTTTGCCCAATACAGTGCTTGAAGGAACAGAGAAATTACACAATAAAAAATAAAAGGATATATATATGTATATATATATATATATATGTTTACATAAATGGAAGCTGATAAAACCCTATATTAAAAGATTCTAAAGACTCTACTAGAAAACTTTCAAACATGATCAACGGCTTGAGCAAAGCAGCTGTCTACAAAATCAATATAGAAAATCAGTAGCTTTTCTATATAGCAATAAAGAACCTGCCAAGAAATAAATCGAAGAAACAAATCCCATTCACAATAGCTTCAAAAAAGGAACACCTAGGGGTAAGTAAATGATCAGGGAGGTAAAGGGCCAATAAAAACTTTACTGCATTGAGGAATTCCTGAAGACGCTAGGGCATGGAAAGACCTCCCACACTCAAGGACTGGCAAAAGATTAAAACTCCTATTTCTCTCTTCACAGTAAGCCAAGTTGAGATAAAAACCAAAAAGCAAGCTTCGAAACTGGAAAGTCTTCAAGTTGTTATTCCAGGTAATGACAACCTTAATAATATCCCAAACCCCTGGAGAAATAAAACCCACAAATGTATCGGCTGAGAAGGTGCTGCCCAACAGCACAGGGAACATTCAACCATCCAGAAGAGCCTGGAGAAAGCTTAAGAAATGCAGGACAACATTTCTAATTTGTTATTTCATACAGGATTGATACTCACAGTACATAAATAAATAAATACACCAACAACAAAAAAACCAATTTGATAATGGATAATCGTGATAGTATTCTTGGGGGAAATGCAAATCAGCAGCACAATGCGGTGTCGTTGCTCTGAAGTTAGAGTGGTATCATCAAAAAGGTAAAAATGAAATCTGCTAGCAAGCCATGGAGAGACAGGAGGGTGTGTTCAGACATCGTGAGAACATGAACCAATACAGTTATTGTGGAGAGCAGTATAGACGTTGATCAGAAAACTAGAATTCAGCCTACCATGTGATCCAGCGACCCTGCTTCTGGGTAGATACCTAAAATAAATTAAACCAGCAAATCAAAGAGACACCTGCACAGTTTATTACAACACTACTGGCAGTTGCCATGGTATGAAGACAATCCCCATGGCCATGGGTGGATGATAAAGAAGGATCCAGAATAAGTACTACAGAACAGTCTGGGCTCAGAGCGGTGTACCTTCTTACTTGAAGAACAGATCATGCCTTTTAGAAATGTGATGTGATGTGATGTGGTGTGGTGTGGTGTGTGTGTGTGTGTGTGTGTGTGTGTATGTGTGTGTGTGTGTGTGTGTGTATGTGTGTGTGTGTGTGTGTGTGTGTGTGTGTGGCATCACGCCGCTCACACCAAAGCACAATGGCAAATTCCTCAGCTATAAAAAGAATGAAGCCGTGTCATTTGCTGCAAAATGGATGGAAAAACACGACACTGTGTTAACTGAAATAAGCGAGATAGTGAAAGATAAAATGAAGGATTTTATCGTGCATGTGGGAACATAAACTGAAGGTAGAGAAGGGGTTACTAGAAGTTTCCAAGGGCAGATAGAGGAGGTTTGGTAATGGGAAACAAAGCACAGATAGCTCATTTGTGTTAGTGTTTACAGCGGAATCAGCAGACTTCAGTTCACAATACCCCACCAGACATTTCATAAAGAATGAGAATAGAGGAGCTTGAAGCTATTAAACACACAGAAATTATAAGAATTTGACATGCTAATTTGGTACAGTTGACCAGTTTATGCTGTACATGTTTATGGAAATATCACACTATACCATATAAATACATTAAATAATTTCACACTAATCAAAAATTAAAAAAACAGGAAAGCTAATTTTTAGAACATATGTCACAGGTGCTGTGTATGTTCCCAAAGAAGTATATCATTTAGGAGTTACTTCTGTAGTATATTTGGGTTCAAGTGCATATTTGCCACCTGTCTTCTCATTGTGTCCTCAGATAAAATGTTAATATTTCAGAGACATTGAAGCAATGAAGACCTTCTCGGAGTGTCAGTATGATTACTAAGTGAGGTAGTGGGAAGGATGGGGTGTTGGTTAATGATCAGCTGATGAATGACAGATATGAAGGTTCCATCTATGACATTTATCATTACCAATTCATTTTGTGTGAGTGATAGGCTGTTGACATCTTTCTACTTCTTTCCAACAGGTAAGGTTCCAGAAAAATTACTGCAAAAGCCATCTGAACTTAGACAGATGCACTTTTTTTCTTGCAAAAGATCCGGTGCCTTTTAGAAAATGACTGACTTTCCCCTGCACCTGCAGCCTTTCTCAGGAAAAGTCAAAACCAAGATCGGCAGTGGCATTTCCTGCATGGATATGAGACAGCCCGACCTGCCTGTGTCTGATTTACTTTGGCCAGACTCTTTATTGAATCCTGCAGTGGGGAAGGCAGTGTGGTGGCAGTAGAAGATGCAGTTATCCATCTGGGTGAAGAACACGGATGGAGAAATAATACGAGAGGGCTCCATTCCAGGAGATGGCAGCCCCTGACATGAGATTAATCTAAGGATGATCATACCTGCAGAAGGTTTCCAAACTGCCCTTTAACTATTCACAGTTGGAGTGTAAACCATTTAAACCTTCCATTTTACAGAACAGTGGCCTTGTTGTTCAGGTAGAAAACTCTTTGCTGTTAAGGACTTTAAGTGTAGTTAAAAAAAATAGCATGGAACACCATACGGTTGAATTTTTGGAAGGACACAGATTAAAGGAAGTGGACAACCATTCTCAGACTTTATTGTAACTGGTGCTGATACACAAAGGTCACCTTTGGACACCTGTGCAGCTTTGCACCCCATATTAAGATAAAGAAGTGTGCTTCCTGAAGTCAGGCTAACCTATGTTCAAACTGACCCGTGTCAATTCCCAGCTCTCTGACAGAGGGTGGGAATCTGCTGCTTTCAGCCCTCTGTTCCTTGTTCTATAACACAAAGATGGTGATGATGGACAGCCAAACAGACCAAAGGTACCCAGCATTGTCACAATAGCTGGAGAGAAGATGGTGATCTTGGATGGATGGATCCTGGCACAAATACTTCGTGACATTTCTGGATGCAAGAAGTGCAGATAATGCACTGTATCTCCTAAGACAAAATTCTGTGTCCCACCAACCAAAGATACATTGTCCATCTTATCCTCTTGGAGCTGGGGCAAGAGAAGAACAAAATTTGTTATCTCGCAACTGTGTGTGCACTTACCCAAGAACAATTAGAGACCAAAAGTGAGCAACATCCAGCCCAATCAGGCATTGTGGGGAGGGTGCTAGTGACCAGGCTAAGTCAAGGGCTATGGGGTGGGACAGGAGAGACAAATACGTAAGGTTCCCGGGCATCCGTTCTGTGCTGGTTATTCTCTGGCTCCTAAGATTTCAGACCTTTCCGTGCACTGTGGCCTCTGAAATTCTGTCATGAGCCAGTTTTTCTTGGTTTTATTCATTCTGAATACCTGGGTATAGGGATATAGTAGTGAAAATAACTAGGGTGCTAACCGGTGTTCCAAATGTGGGGAGCAAACCATGCACAAGAATGAAACACACACAAATGAGTAATGAAGGTGTGCCTGGTGATGTAAGGTTTATCAAAGTCAACATTAAGAAATGTGACTAGAATTGAGATCTACTGTAGGTAGGTGGATACAAAGACAACATCTCTTGAGGAGATGGCATTGAAGATAATAATATCTAAAGGCAAAACAGGTGCCAAGCATGCAAAGATTCATAGACAGAATTAGCCAAACAGTTCAGACAGCCAAGGTGAAGGCTCTGAGCAGGGGACATTCCTGATTGCTTCTTCCTGTTCCTGTTGATTTCTCCATGCCTTACCCATATCTGATCACTCAAGTTTTTCCTACTTAGGAAGGTATGTAGAATCTTATATATTTGGACTGTGTGTTTATCTGTTCATTCTTTCATGCAGCCTTTTATAAGGCCTTTCAATACCTGGAGCCATAAATGGTAACAACAAACAATAGTAAATGAAGCTGATGTGTGTTGCATTCTCATGAATCTTAAAATGCACAGAGATGGTCCTCCAAGAACCCTTGGTTCAAATGGTTACAACTTAGAAGGTTCTTCAGAGCCTACCCTGGACATATAATACCTATTTAGAGGGTCCATGAATTTGTAGAGAGTTGGACACCACAGTTTGAATGCAGGTGGAACTTAGGGAAACAGCTGAGACTTGACAGTCAGAATGAACCTGATTTCAAAATCTGGTTTTGTCATTGTGAAGGACCTTGGAAAAGTCACTTACACTCCTTGAACTTCAGTATTTTCGTCTATAAAATGCTTACTTTATGAGAACTAGTCATAACCCCCGGCCTAGGGCTCGGCGCATATCACTCCCACATAAATGGTTAAAGTGACATTTTTGCTCCAATTTTTGTGTTCTTTTAAACTTCTTTCACTGAGAAAGTAAAATTACGTAGACTACATGAGGAAAATGCATTTTCAGTTTTTATTATTAATATAGTTTCATCATATTTAAAATATGTCCTATTTTTAAATTCAGTAACATATTTGCTATAAGTTACCCATTCTGCTTTCTAGAGTATTGCCACATATAGTCCTTCTCTCAGGCATGGCTTCACTTGTCATGGGTTCAGTTACCCAGAATCAACAGCAGTGAAAAAATAACCAGTGTAAAATTCCAGAAACAAATAATCCTTAAGTTTTAAGTTTTGTGTGTCACTCTGAGCAACACAAAATTCCATGTCCTCCTGCTCCATACCACCTAGGACATGAGTCACCCCTTTGTCGAGCACATTTAGGTTGTATACGCTACATACCTGATAGCCGCTGGAGTCCCTCTTAGTTTTAAGACTTACTGTATCATAATTCTTATGCTTAGATGACCTTTGCATATCTTAATAACATTCTCAATGTGAAGAGCAGCAATGCTAGTCAGTCATATGTGCCAAAGAGATGCCTTTCTTTGTATGAAGAGGTGAAAAGGCATCCTTGGGTGTGTATGTATAACAAAAAGCATTATATGAATATAGAACTTGGTTCTGTATATGGATTGGGCCATTCACTCAGTATCTTAGAATGCATCTCTCACAGGGATGAGAGATAGCTCAGAACTTGTGATTGCTTATTTGTTTTGGTCTGTTTCATTAAAACCAGATGTGAAAGTTATAAACCCAGCATTAAGGAAGCAGAGGCAGGAAGATCCCTGAAGTTACTGACCTGCTAGCCTAAGTCAATAAATGAGCTTTAGGTCAGTGAGAGGCTGTGTTTCAAAGGAGTAGATAATATTTATCAGGATGACACCCCCAAGTTGCTTTCAACCCACCACACACATGTGTACACACATCTTTATAAGCGTACATACAAACATTTATATGCACATCTATGCATGTACACACACACATTTTCAGAAACTAAAAACGCATGTGTGCCCACAGATATGGGAGTTCTACTATGCACTCGCTGTCAACAGAGATGTTGTACAGCAGCCTGAACGCTCTTGTTGCCTCTGCTGTGACATTTAGGTAGATAATTGTCTAATATTCACTGAAGTGAAGTTTAATAAAAGGCTCTCACTCCATACTCCGGATGGGTCACTAAAAGGACAGTTTGACTAGAACTCCTGCCAATATCTTTACAAAAGAATTATCCTCCAAGGGATAGAACTAGGTCTTTCATATATGGGAGACAGTGATGAAGCTTGGGCTATCTGAGGGGCCCCGGCAGTAGGACCAGGATCTATCCCTGGTGCATGAGCTGCCTTGTTGGAGCCCATTCCCTTTGGTGGAATGTCATGCTCAGCCTTAATGCAGTGGGGAAGTGCTTGGTCCTGCCCCAACTTAATGTGCCTGACTTTGTTGATTCCCCATGGGAGTCCCTATCCATTGGAAGGAGTGGATGAGGAGTGAGCTGGGGGAGGCATGGGTGGACAGGAGGAGAGTGGGGGGAACACCATGGCTAGGATGCAAAATGAAATTTATAAAAGAAAGAAATATCACTTCTCTTTCTCTAAATTAGATTTGATGTGTTTTCATTTTCTCTCTATGATTGTTTTACCTACATGTTTGTGTGTGCACCATGCGTGTATCTGGTGCTTGTGAAGGTTAGCAGAAGATGTCAGATCCGTTGAAACTGGAGTTACAGATAGTTGTGGTGCTGGGAACTGAACTCAGCTCTCTGGAAGAACAATACAAACTCTTAAGCAGTGAGGCATCCCTCCAGCCTCCCTCCCGCCTCCCCCCAGCCTCCCTCCAGCCTCCCTCCAGCATCACCCCAGGGCAGAAATGTCCTTTTTTACCCACTAGTCGTCACCACCACCTCTAAGCAAATGTGTTGGGGGTCACTGTTAATATGTGCTTCACGTGCTATGCTCTGCAAAATACAGGACCCAGAAGGTACTGCTCATTGTTACCTCAGAGCATCTAACTATTTCTTGTAAATTAATCTCTAATTATGAACAGAAACGGATGCTGTCAGTTTCCACCTCACGCAATCCCTACATCTGTCATGGCTCTGGGTGGCGACCATCACTGGGGGAAGAATTAGCTGCTGAGTTTGTGGATTACCGTCTGGAATTAGGGTGTGGGGTAGGGATCGTGTGAGGTGCTGTATGAAGGTCAATTCCAAGCTATGTATGAACCTTCCGTTAAGTGACAGTGGGGAGCAGGGCTGCTGATTTTACCAAGGCCCCTGGAGTTACTCAGCTGTATTAAACTATTAGGAGGAAAAATGAAAATCGAAATAGATGACATCCATTTGAGGGTGTGCTGCTTGAAATGCGTTCACTGCGAGTGTTAAATTCAATACAGATGACAAGGTCAGCTGAGATCCACTGCCGTACGCCAAGCAGATCAACGCTCAGGTGCCCACTGCAGGACATTACTGCACACTTCATTAGATTATACTCCTAACCTGAAACAATAACTACTAAGTTCCAAACTGCGTCCGAGGCCCGGAGAGCATCCCTCTGAGGTACTTTAACCTTGGAGTGGGGAACGGAGTGAGCACTGATTAGTCTCCTAAAGCTTGTTGAAGCTGAGAACTCACAAAATGAACCTCAGACAACATATTCTGAATTCCGTAGTGATTTCAGTGCAGCTGGCAACTCAGACCACTTTGTGTCGGCTCCAAATTGCTGATGTCCACTGAGGCATTACCTTGAAGTCACACTCACATTTGGGATGCTGCTCTGGGCGTGGAAGGTTGTTTACATTAAGACTGTGCCTGCCTTGCGACCCCATGGCCCAATCTGCCATCAGTTAACTTTAGCCAGAATTCATTTTTACCTGTACCATGTTCAGGTCACAAAGTTTAACGTGACCAGTGAGAATATGACCACACATTTCTAACCTTTTCAGTTCTGTGTTTCAACTTCATCTTTTTGCTGCCCTGTTTGTACAGGCTAAGAGTTTATGTTCCCTGATCAATCTTGTGCTTTCTTGAAATGACAATATTCACTCTGACACTGTTTTTCACCTCCCTGCCCTGCTGTAGATAACATCTGTCATTCAGAGAAAGGAAATGCCTTTGCAATGACACGCTACATTTTTTCCTTAAAGGACGAATTTGTTCATTCAATTAATGAATATTTCATTCAGTTGACAATACTGTTTGAGTTCTGTGTTCCTACTATGTGTCTGCTGTTGTTATAGCAGGACTTTGGGCGGGGGGGTCATTGGAAGTCACATAAGATTGGAGGTAAGAAACAATAAGCAAGTAAGGCAAACACTTAATTTCAGAAGGTGAATAAGGCAATGGTGTCAGGAAATTGAACATGTTCTTATACATGCCTTATGAATATCTCATGAAGAGAGAGAGTTTATAAAGATACCTGAAAAGGTTGGAGGAAAGAATATCTCTGACCAGAAAGACAACACAAGCCTCTTGGAGGCAAAGAAAAATGTTTAGAGAAACAGAGTCCTGGACAAAAGTAGTTGGAAACAGGCAGAGATGGGTTTTATGCTACATTCTTGGCCCGGGTCAGTAGTTTGGGTTTTGTTTTTTTGTCTGATGAGAACCTATCGCCGAGTTTTATTATGTGAAGGCTATCACTGCCTTAACTGTTCTACCTGAATGTTCGAGCTTTCTGCCCAAAGCTATAGCCTAGGGGACTTTTACCTGACAATTACTGGATCTGAGTTCAAGTCCCAGCTCTGTCGCTTACAATCGTACTTTAGAGATGCCAATCCCTAACTCTAAAACTCAAGCTGAGGGTTGGGAAGGGCACCTAATATCTGCCTCTTTAAATAGTCAGAGTTAAAGAAGCACATCAAGTCTGTACCATAGAGCAAACATTATTTCCTTTCACTCACTCATCCAAGCATTCACTCATTAACGCTACTACCCTTATACAACCACGGTTGCTCTGCCTCTTCATATGGTCATTCATTCAGTACTTGATTATTTGTCCATACTGTTTTTAGGCCATTTGATTTTCTATCATTACTGCCTCCTCAGTTTTTAACGTGAAGAACTTTTAAGCTTTCCATTTCTCAGCTCTTTCTCTACTTCCTCAAATCCAAAATCCTTCCCTAAGGACCTGTGAGGAGCACATAGATGGGAGATCCCCACTCACTCAGAAAACCCTGGGCTCTGTCCCCAAAGCAGTGCTAGGTCAGCAATCCTCAACCTTTAAGACACTAGAAATTGTGACCTGGCATTAATTCAGTTGTAGGACTGACAGTAGTAATAAACAATGTGATTATAGGACCACTCTTTATAGTAGTATAATGTGTTACAGAGAGTGATGGATCATGCTTTTATAGCTTTTGATTGTCTTTTAATCCAAAATAGCCCCTCTCAGAAGACTAGTTTAGTTCTCTGACTGAGCTCCCTAAAATATTCACCAGGAAAACTTCTTCAGCTCTCCAAAAACCCAGGCTTCCTTCTCTAAAGTGACTTTGGAACTGTGGTTAATCTGCTTTTATTGGTTTTCTCTACAGAGCTAAGTCTCACTCAGTACAGACTTCTATCTGACGAGGCATTATAATAATGCGTACTCTAAACTGTAACAAAAACTCATTGTCCACATTGATTTAAACCCGAAGGCAGAAGCAAGTGATTCTCAGTGTATAATATTGTGGCATTCCCTTTGAGAGCTACTAAAATCAGGAGAGTCGCTGAACCCTTGATTTTTATTTCCAGTGACAATAATTGTTCTTGAGGTAGAACCACACAGACAATGATATTCTCCCTGTATAAAACTCCCAGCCCTGCATCTGATCAAAACCTACTCAGGTTCTGATTTTTCCATAGAACTGTTGACGTCTCATGTCACTGTGTCCAGACAGGTGTCTGACCTTCATAAAAGGTTTCTCAGAATGATACTTCTCGTAAATCCAGTCCTATGTACTCAAAGTTCTGATGGCCACTCAGAGCTTGGCAAAATCCAATCTGATACTAACAAACCTGTGGAACTGTGTGCCTAGATTCTGCTTTGCTCTGCTGGTAAAATCTCTGACAGCATGTCCAGCCAACATTTCTTGATGCCTATGAGACCTAGGGGTAAAGTAATGATGCATGGCAGAAATGGGAGCTGTGAAGACTGAGCAGCCATACTGAGACGATTCCCTGTGTTTGGATGGCCATCTCTGCTCCTTTCTCACACATTATCACCTAAGAGAGTGTTCTGTATTCTTTCCCTTCCTTAGTCATCTTGAGAGGACTTTACGATGATGTGTTTCGAATCCCTTCCATGCTTTGTCTACTGGACTACTTTCTGAGTGCTTTTCAGACAATCGCAGAAGAAAGCATTTATTTAGAATTTTTAACAGCAGCAGTTTTACCTGTAGGCCCCTAAAATTTTATTCCTCAACTATTCTGTGACCCTACTGAGAGAAATGCTCTGTCAGTAGGAACAAAGAGAGTTGACTCAAGATCTCACTGTTTCATTTTTTAAGTTAAACCGTAAAAATTAGAAAGTTTAGATTTTCAGATGGTGAACCCTGTGTCTGTGTGCGTGTGTGTACATGTGAATGCATGTTGTTTGTGTTCATGTACATGCAGGTGCAGAGATGTATGAAAATATGTATAGAAGACTGAGGACAGCCTTGCATATCATTCCTTAGGCACCGTCCATTTCTCTTTGTTTGTTTGAGATAGTCCCCATTGGCCTGAAGTGAGCCAAGCAGGCTAGGCTGACTAGCCACGAGACCCTGGTGATTCTAGCGTCTCCACCTCCCCAGCAGGATAACCTTCCAGGATCACAATACATGTCACTATGACCAGTTGTTTTCAGTGTGGGTTCTGGGCATGGAACTTGGCTTCTCATGCTTGCATAGCAAACACTTCATGTCATATTTTTTTTCATATTTATGCAACAAAAGGAAAGTTTACCAAAAAAGGTAAAGCTAGCTAAAGAGAATAGATAGAAAGAAAAATATCAAGTCCCTTTCTTGGGGAGGCAATGAGAACCTTACTTGCTAAAGTCCTCTGCATTTATTCTTCAGCAAGTTTTTTCCATGATATATCTGCACTTCCTCCCGGTCATAGTATAATTATTGACCCTCATTCTTTAGCCTTCTGCAGTGACCTCTGCCTTGACCCCAGTTGGAATGTAGTTTTACAACCTTTGGCTTTTTTGGAAACACGATCAGCATTGCCAATGGGTAATTAGTTAGCAAACATGATACTAATATAAACTAGAATTGTGCCTTCAAGTGTGGGTTTGTTCTATTCCATGAAAAATCCATGTTCAGGAACTATCTGCCGTTTTAGCACCACAAAGCAGGGTAAGGTCAAGCCCTGCAGACTCATAAGTGGAATCAAATCTGCCCAAGTAGCCACAATTTACAAAATCTAAACTACTGATCCACATTCATTAGAAGTCATTGCTGCTTTAATCGCTGAATTTGGGAGCCATCTGTCACATAGCATCACTGAGACCAGAACTAATAAATACATTCAGAAACACAGACTAGGAGCTCCTGTATTTCTTTCTGAGTCTCTCAATTTTCTGTGTTAGCCATCAACAGCTCAGCTACTTGCCATGAAACATACATGACCTATGCTGTTTATGCCCAATGATCAGTAAATTTATTATTTGGTTGGGAAGAAAATATTGTACAGGATACGAGTAAGTATATTAAGGAGAAATTAAAGATTATAAATTAATATCAAAAGTCATTCAGATCAATGCCTTTAAATGCATAGTTCTATAATTGTACATCCATCAAAATTTGAGAAATTCTAAAGAATGAAACCAAAGAAATCTATATGTGGATATGTAAGTATTCAAATTCATTATTTAGCATAATAAATAAATCCAGACCAGTGTGGGATAAACACACAGTAAAATATAAAATGCCTTTGCTTGTAGGAATGTTCAACCTCTGCTTATTTGAGAAGATGCTGGGCTGGAGTCTGGGTCTACAGGGAGGTTAAAAAAGCATCAGTCAAGGGGCATTTAGGTTGTTTCTAGGTTCTGGCTATGACAAACAATGTTTCTATGAACATAGTTGAGCACATGTCCTTGTGGCACGATTTAGCATCCTTTGGATATAAACCTGAAATCATTGGTATTGCCGGGTCTTGAGAAAAGTTGTTTCCTAATTTTCTAAGAAATTGCCACACTGACATCCAAAGGAGATGTACCAGCTTGCATTCCCACCAGCAATGCAGAAGTGTTCCCTTTACCCACAACCTCTCCAACATAAGTTGTCATCAATGTTTTTAATCTTGGCCATACTTACAGGTGTAAAATGGAATCTCAGAGTTGTTTTGATTTGCATTTTTCTAATGGCTAAGAATGTTGAACATTTCAACCTAAATGCCCCTCGACCGAAGAATGGATAAGGAAAATGTGGTACATTTACACAATGGAGTACTACACAGCAGAAAAAAATAATGACATCTTGAATTTTGCAGGAAAATGAATGGAGTTAAAAAACATTATTTTGAATGAGATAACCCAGACACAGAAAGACAATTATCACATGTATTCATTCATAACTCGTTTTTAAACATAAAGAAAAGAAAACCAGCCTACAAACCACAATCCCAGAGAACTTAGACAACTGAGAGAGACATGCATAGATCTAATCTACACGGGAAGTAGAAAAAGACAAGATCTCCTGAGTAAATTGGGAGCATGGGGACCTTGGGGGAGGGTTGAAGGGCAGAGGGGAGAGGCAGGGAGGGGAGCAGAGAAAAATGTAGAGCTCAATAAAAATCAATAAAAAAATGAACGAGAAAGCATCAGTCTGCCTTCAGCTTGAACACTAAATGTAGACATGCATGCGTCATCCCACAATTCTTCTTTCACCTGCCAAACTCAGCAGTTTATCTGATGAATATGGGGAGTCATTTTCCTATTTCCTCTCCCCAGCATTTCTCTGGTGATCCAGAACAACTTCACAATCTAACCATGGCCAAAAGATGCTTTGAGGGTCCTAAACTATCTTTAGGCTTTGTCTGCCATGACTTTTTTTTTTAACTTCCAATCATCTTTGTGTTCTCTTTGGCCCTATACATGGGACTGCCAACAGGTTTACTAGTACAGTTAGTTATAAATAGTGGATAATGTATCCAGAGTGCTACGTTAGCCTAGCCTTTGTCTAACCTTCCCACTGGGCAGACTTCTAGACAGATAGATGAGGTGGGTCAGAAATAAGAGTCTTATTTCTTCATCTTGCACACATAAAGAGATTTTTGTTTTGTTTTGTTTTGTTTTGCTTTCTGAGAATTGTGAATCCTATCTGAAGCTCAACATAACCCTCAATGAGAGAAATCATTCATGGGAAGCCTGGAACATCTTCCCGAATTCAAAGGCAGGCTAAACCACAGTTAGTTCCCCTGGCAACTCTCAGAAGAATGGGAAAGCAGCCATCAGAAAATGAGAACGGCAGAATGGCAGAGGCTTGGGGTTGAGAGCGAACAATCACTCTGGCATTGAAATAATGTTGACAGGTTGAAATCAAGCCATCACATTAAGAAAATTTCAGCCTTAGATGGGTGCTCTCCAGCCAAGGCAGCTTTTCATACCTTAAGCCACTGATCGTTCTCACACAAAGCCTGCGAATCTTGGTGAAACTGTGACTTGGGAATCTAGAAAGTGCTTTGTTGAAAGTGAAGAATTCCATTACCACACTAGGAAGTGCGTGGCAATGCCTGTTTTTGTTTTTCCTCTCTGTTCACCTTATCTTCTAGGCATGTTAAAAATAAATCTCGGCTCTTAAAAGTAGCTCATTATGTGACTGGTTGTGCAGAAGGTGCTATTTTGGACTCCCTCTGAGTTTCCATCTTTCTGATGGAAATTTTAATAGCTTATTAAATGGCACACACACACAGACACACACACACACTCATTGCTTCACATCCTCACTTTCTACTATTTCCATGTATGCTGAGGGATCTGGAGATTGCCCTCATGTCCACAAGTAACACTGAATAAGTAATAGCACAGAAGAGGCTATTTTTACATGAATTGGGTTGCTGGTGAGTGTGGGAAATAGTACTGAAACTGTGCTATATGCTTTCCTTTAAAAACGTGTTTGTAAGAGCATTTTTTATGTGTGTATGTGATGTAGAGTCATATATGTGTGAAGATTCCTACGTACTGAAGTCAGGGGTTATCAGGTGTCCTGCTCTATCACCTACTGTCTTGTTCCCTTGATGCAGGATCACTCACTGAAGGCGAAGCTAGGCTGATAGTCAGTTCCAGCAATCCTCCTGTCTCTACTTGACATAACACTGAGGTTGCAGGCATGCTGTGACTGTGCCCATCTTTCTGGGGGTGCTATTGATCCAAATTCCCATCCTTTGACCTGCCAGAGAAAGCACTTGTATACACTGAGCCATCTCCCCAGCCTCCCTAAACTTCTTTCAAATGATGAATATCACTTAATCATCCACAGAGGAAACAACTATTTTTTTTATCACCAGTAGATTTTTGGTTCCTACTATGTGCCAGGCACTGTGTTTAGTGCTGAGTTTGGAATTCTATGTACCATCATTTTCTATCTTCATCTTCAGATGAGGGACCTTCAGGGCCTTAAATGACTTTGCTGCAGTCACAGTATGAAAAGCAGTGTGTGCTTTTCTGATTCCAGATCCTATGTTCATTTCCACAAAATAAATCTGTACTTGAGTTGGACTCAAGGGATCATCTTATTCAATAATTTTACTTTATAAAGAGAAAAATATAAGAAAAACATTATAATTTTACTTTATAATAAGAAAAATAATTGTAACCATTTGTCCAAAGGTTACAATTTATAAATGGTGTTATTGGGAGGGGTACTTGAATCTCCCATTGCCTGGTATTATACTATTCTCATCCAAAAGGAAAACTAGATTTATCATGTGTTTTAGGTCATCTCTAAATCCCGCATGCTTCTCCAAAGAACATCCTAATAAATTTTTTTGTCTAGCTGAACCCTCTCTGGGAAGTTGAGAGTACAATATGCAGGGAGACAAAGGAATTGCTGATTATCAATAATAATGACAAACACTCATAGGAGGAATCATCTTAGGACACCCCCACACACATATGCTAATGACAAATGGCTGGAGTCTAGCCAACACTACAGGCATTTAGGAGCATTGTTTGCAAATAAATAAATATCCACAAGGTTTTTGAGGAGTGGAACAGCAATTTTTGGATGTGGGGGTAGAAATGAAGGTGGAATGAAGAAATTTGGGGTCTGTTTTCTTTTAGACCTGCAGTGCTCATTGAGCGAGAGATGATGGCCAGGTGAGTGAGTGAAACACTCTTACCAAGCCAGTCACCAAGTTAGTTTTAGCCTGTGTTGAAAGTGCTGCATTATAGATGCAGCTCGTAGACAGCTTTCTCTGACCCTGTCAGTCAACATCTGTCAATGCTGAGAATCACTTACAGTCACTTCTCAAAATGCAAACTGGACCATTGTATTTACAAGAAAAGGCAGACTCCATCAGACATCCTGTGACGTGCTTCAGTGTGAGCCCCTCCACTCATCCAAACACCATGTTTATTCCCTTACCCCTCATAGCCCATGGGCCATGAAAGTCTGCCTTAAGTTCTATATCTCATTGAGTTCTTTCTTACCTCTGAACCACAGCCTATGCTAGTCTCTCTTCTTAAGGTGTTCTTGTCTCTTTACTCAGAAAGCCCTTTTGTATCCTTCAAAGTCTTGGCAGAAGAATCCCTCTGGTAGTTCACAAACAGGAGTCTCTTCCTGCATCCTCGTAGCCTATCTACCATTCACAAAACATATTTATTGTTCATGCATTATTTATTTGTGCAATTGGATACTTAATATGCTGCATGAAAGGTGGCACTAGATCTACTATTTTGACAGCTTTTCCTGGCTTATGATCATGGCTTACTAACTATTATTGGATGCATACATCAGTGGCCTCCAGTAAATCCTTTAAAATCCAGTAATTAATGTGTCAGCTCCGGACTGCATTAGAAATCTGTAAAGCAGGCACTTCTCTTATTCATCTCTGTTATTCCCATAATACCTTTGTTATTCCCATAATACCTTTGTTATTCCCATACTAACTTTTGTGGTTCCTAACACAAAACAGATGTTAAATAGTATGTATGTACAAAACATCTCATGCAGGAATACAATCCAGAAAGTCAGCTGATGCCAGGGAATGGAACATATATCTGACAGACTGGGCTAGACTCCTCAACCAAAGGAGCATACTTCTCTATTGTCCTGCCTGCCTCTTTGACTTCTTAAACAAGCTAATGTGCCCCTGTGGCTTTGTTTACTTTCCCTTGATGTTGGTGAATATTACTTTAATTCAGATATCATTAGTTCGGAAAATCTCATTATCCCCTGCATGGAGATATCAGCAGCCTAACTGATAGTCACTTCCATGGAGACCAGATCTCCTAAGACACTTAAATATAAATCAAAAGAGAATGAAGACTAATAGTGACAGTGACCGCCTTCTGGCCATAAGCCAGCATCCCCTAGAGAGCGTTCGCTTTGTTAATGCAGTTTTACATGCAGACATTTAAATGAGGTTTTGAGAGGCAGGGTGGCAACATAGCTAAGGAAACTAATGTGGTATTTGCGCAAGGAACCACTTTTGTGCCCGTCCTCATCCCGCCACAAAGAACGCTTGAGGTAGCCGCACTTGCAAGGCATAGAAGCTGAAGAGACCATGGAGGGAGCAGCTGCCTTACTCTACTGGAGGACCTTGCACTCCAGCAAGACAGGCTGGGAAAGCCTTGTTGCTCAGGGAGGACTTCTGTGTGTTAGGTCTCACTGCCTACCCCATGTGTGATTCCCAGAGCAGCTCTGCATCACCTGAGAGATGCTTAGAAGTGCAGAGTCTCTGGCCACAAAACTCCTGGTCCCTTGGACACCTTAGCAAGATCCTATTCCAATCCTTTCAGGGACCAGATGCATATTTATGCTGAAAGTTACATCAAGAGGAGAGAAGAAAAAATGGCGGGAAGGGTGGGAGGCAGGGTAGCACCCCCTTACCAGAGTCAGCACCACAAAGAACACAACCATGAGACCATTAAGTCATCAAGATCCATCTTATGTCATCTTCTTCCGTGGTTCTCCTTGTGGCCAAGCAGGGCCAAGTCCCAGGGTAACTCTGAGAGGGAGACTTTCACAAGGATTTTGTGACTTCCAAAACAAGTCACCGGCTGCTTCTACTAGGACTTTCTGTCCACACTTCTGTGGCAGGATGGGGTGAGGTGGATGACAGTGAAAACCTATCGTTTGATATTGCAAAGATATAATAAACTTGTCAGCACCCAACAGTGACAGCTCAAAAACAAATTCCCGGACAAGAAAACAAATCCTCTGTTCATACCTAATAGCCTTGTTTACAAGGAGCTGTAACTTGGTCTCTGAGGTGGAAGAATAGATCAGGAAGAGGATCAAAGCATGCTATCTAGAAAGGAACAAAAGAAAACCCACTGTGTGATTATCTTTCTGTGAATCATGGTCTATTTGTAGAGAGTATTTGTAGAGACGATGAATATTTGAAGAAACAATGCAGGTTTAGACTTCGTTTCAGCTCAATCTATTTATTCTAATATTTGAACTTAACGTTTTGACACTGTAGGGCTGGGGAGATAGATCACTGTGTTAAATGTTGACACATATGTGTGAGAACCTTAGCTCAGGACTCAGAACGCATGTAAAGATAGACAAGGTTGCACTCACCTGCAATCCTAGGGCAGAATGGGAGGGACTGACAGGACAGGCTCCCTAAGCGAGTTTGGAAGCCTACTAACCTGGCCGATGCAGCTGTGGACAAGAGACCCTCTCTCAAACAAGGTGGAAAGCAAGAACCAACACCAGGAACCAATGCTGCTGTGATTTCTGACTGGCACGCATGTGCTGTAACATGCAGGTTCCTGCAATCACATATATGAACACACACACACACGCACAAATACATGACCACACACAAATAGATACACAAAAGTTTGGATTTTTTTAGGTTTGATACTCTATTTCAAGAACAAATGGAAAGCCTAAATTTGCAGTAACTAACCCATTAGTAAATCAGTCCTAATGCATCCTTGAATCTGTCCAATCACATTAAAATTCCCTTTTTTTAGGAAAGCAATGAAGAGGATGGTAAAGATGAGTGGTAATTCAGTGTGGGACACAGCAATCCTCCTGTAGGCAGGCTTAAAAGGGAGAGTAAGTTCCACAGGGCAGTGCAGGAGGTATGGGTAGAGAGGTGAAGACCTGTGGACGAGTCGGAGGGAATGGGTAGCATCTGTTAACTTTGAACCTTTGAGAAATATTTCCCAATCCTCAGGACAGCTCTCTGTTCCCAAGCAGAGGAGAAAACAGTACCATTTAAATACTTCTCACAGATCACAAACCTTTATCTTTCACAGTGTATTTTCCCACCAACGTAAAGGAGCTGCCTATGAAAGCAACACCCCCCATACACCCTGGAATTCTTTCACCTATATGTATGAATCCCCAATATTCTAATTGTTGTTATTCTGTCTTCTGTCAAAATTCTCAAGACAGAATCTTAAATGCTGAACTGGAGCCCTAAGGAACACATTCAACATGAACTCACTTTTCCTTTCAACTCAGCGTTTAATTTTAAATTTTAAAAAACACCAACATATTTTGTGGATTTTAATATCATGGTACTGTAGGACATGGGCAACTTCGTAAATAAGGCAATAACTTATTTAAAAGAAATCTGATGTTCTGGTAGGCTCCAATATTCTTTGACATCTGACATATCCAGCTGTCTGGTTGGTTGTTTCCATAACAAGATGTATGAAGCTGCCCTTTGTAAAAGCTATAGGGTTTTGTTACTTAGAACAGCAGCAAATCTGCTTTAATGTGCCAGTGCAGTGATCAGGCATGTATGTTGGTACATATGTTCCATGAGTATAAAAATTAGCTCCCTGGCTGGAGAGATGGCTCAACAGGTCAGAGTGTTTATTATGCTCTAGTAGAGGATTTGCTTCCCAGCACCCATAGGGTAGCTCACCGTGCTTGTAATTCCAGTTCCAGGGGCATATATATATTTTCTCATTCCCATGGTCTTGTGCATGCATGTGCTGCACATATTCACATGCATGCATTCAAAATTGCACAATTACATAGATTTTATATATATATATATATATATATATATATAGAGAGAGAGAGAGAGAGAGAGAGAGAGATTGATAGATAATGATAGATAGATAGACAGACAGACAGATGATGGATGGATGGATACATAGATGATGAATGGATGGATAGATAAGACATATAGACAGACAGACAGACAGACAGACAGACAGACAGACAGATAGTACATACGTTGATATTTTAGAGATGAGAGAATTGGAGTCTGGTGAAGCTGATGTTCCTAGAAAAGTGTGTCTGGATCTGTAGCCATGCCTCCCATTTTACCCCCACCTTGTAACACTCCCTCTTACAAAACTGTCAGTTAGGCTTCTTAGGAAAAGCTTTTCTCTGAATTCTGTATCGTGTGCTGGTGTGAAACATGACCATCAATGACTTGCTTGATGTGCACGAGGATTTACAAAACTAATGAATCCAGCATTGCAAATCATATTCCAGGCTTTATTTGAAGCTACTTAATAACAAGGGAGAGAGATTTGCAAAGGCACACACAGATGTTATACAAAGGGGTAAGAACGCAGAAGTGTTGAGGAAGGGGGAGCAGAAAGATACATATGATATGAAAGAGGAAGGGGAGTGTGTGAAGGATGAAAGCAGACAGTGAGATGAGATGAGGGAAGGGGGATCAATTAAAACAAGTTTGGTTTGAAAATGCCATAATGAAGCCTAATACTTTGTATACTAATTTAAATATGTAATTAGGACGGGGGAGATGACCCACTGGGCAAAGTCTGCATGTAAGCATGAGGACCCACAGATCCAGAGCTCATGTAGCACGATGGGGAGTGGAGACAGGAGAATTAACAGACGCATGTATACTAGCAAGTGACCTCACATCAAAACTAAGTGGAAGGCGAGCACTCACACCTGAGGCTGTTCTCTGACTTTCACATGCGTGCTTTGGCATGTGCTCTCTCTCTCTCTCTCTCTCTCTCTCTCTCTCTCACACACACACACACACACACACACACACACAGAGAGAGAGAGAGAGAGAGAGAGAGAGAGAGAGAGAGAGAGATTGATTGATTGATTGATTGATTAATATTTTTGAAGTATGAGGGTACAAAGCCCTGGTCCTCATGTGATGATCATGGGGACCATTGGTAGGCAGAGATGCTCTCCAACGTTCTGATAAAGGACTCATTCGTGTGTCTTTAAAAGCATATCCATCCACCATTTCTTACTGAGCATAGCACTATAATCAATTTTCACACAACCCTTTTGTTTTCATATGTCTAAAGTTTACTATGACATATAGAAATAAATCAGAAACAGACCTTTTGTCAAGTGTGGTTTGTAACATTCCCGAGTAAACTACAAAGAGCAGAAACACTAGGTTTGGGAAGCTACATAGTGTCGTCTGTGGCAGTTGAGGAATGTCACATGAACACAACAGTGCACATCCAAAACCTTGGGATGAGGAGTATAGCTTGGAATATTATTTGTAAGGAAAATCAAGTAGCCTAAGATACGCAGTTGAAGCTGAGAGGGAAAACTGAATGAATCCATTATCAGGACTGCATGACTAAAACTTTGTACTTCCTGTAATGTCAGACCTGGTGATGGAGTTTGGAAGTGGGTTATTTTCTAGATAATTATTTATTTCTTGAAGGTGTAATCCCATTAAGTTCTCCTGTGAAACAATGATGTGACCAAGAATGGCTTTGGAAGAGAGACCCAGGTTCACATCATGCTTCTGCCAACACCAATGTTTTGATGTGAAAAGTTGCCTGCTTTTCTGAATAGATTTCTTATTAATCTGAAAACTTACCCTAACTTAACAGTGTCATGCAGTTGAATGTTTATTAATAATTGGGATGCCTGCTTAGTAAGATTATGATGAGAACTGCACTAAATAACATGCATAATTAATATAATTGCCCATCTATTGTTGATATTAAATGCATCCAAGTTTCTTGGTTGCAGGGAACTCTATAGTCTATGCTCAAAAAAAAAATGTGATAAATTGAGGGTTTCCTTCTTCATACATACCCTTATGCATTTTATTTACACTCATCTGTATTATTCAAAAATTATTTTGGTTTAGAGTTTGGTTTGGTATTTGAGTTCTCTCTATTCCTGGCATTGGATTTACCAAGTGTTTGATGGAGGAGGGTCATCTGTCTATTGTTACTTTCATTGGTTAATAAAGAGACTTCCTTGGCCTTTTTGATAGGCCAGCCCTTAGGTGGGTGGAGTAGACAGAACAGAATGCTGGGAGGAAGAAGGCAGTGAAGCAGTCGCCATGACTCTCCTCTCTGAGACAGCTGCAGGTTAGAATTCTCCTGGTAAGCCACCACCTCATGGTGCTACACAGATTATTAGAAATGGGTTAGATAAATATGTAAGAGTTAGCTAATAAGAGGCTACAGATAATGGGCCAAGCAGTGTTTAAAAGAATACAGTTTCCGTGTAATTATTTCGGCGTAAGCTAGCCGGGATCCGGGTGGGAACACAGCCCGCCGTTCCTTATTACTGCAAGTGTTAATATTCTTTAATAGCATTATCCAAGAACTGTTGTTCAATGGATGTAGCAATATTCCCCCAGACCTCTCTCTCTCTCTCTGTCATCTCCTATCTCTGACCCCAAGACAGAACATATTCAGGAGATGTGACATGACCTGGGTCTCTTTCCCCTGAGCCTTGTTTTCCTCTATGGAGGACATTACCTTAATGAAGCTTTTTTATGTGCATGTGTATGACACTGTGTGATTTTGTATAAGCCATGTGTGTGTGGTAGACCAGAGTCAGAAGACAGCACCAGACCCCTGTAACCAGACACGCTAGAGGTTGTGAGCTGCCATGTGTGTGCTGGAAACTAAACTCAGGTCCCCTGCTGGAGTAATATGCACTCTCCCATCCTGACTCATCTCTCCAGGCCTTAATAAAGCTTTCCTGACCAAGGACAGGGGTCCCGTGTTTTTTATGCTGATACAACCAAAGGAATAGCACAGTGGTTTTTTCAGAGAATTTATCTGTCTCACTAAATTTATAAATAATCATCTACAGTTCATCCTGGAGTTCAGAATTTTAAAATAATTTCCTACTTTTCTCCACATGGTCCTTCACAAGGCAGTTCATCCAAGTTTTAAGGGCTTATTTCTCACTGAACTTTCTCTGAGACCCAGGCAGCAGGCAGGGAAATACTCCTGCACCAGCTATTTCATCTTAATTATGAAGACATGTTTAATAAATCAGAACACGCATCTGGCTGTTTCCCATTGACCAGTAGAAAGTCGTAGACTGATCTGAGATATTGAGCTAAAGCGCACTTGCTGCTTCAACCTGTATATCCGCACAAAGCCTCCTAGCTGTCAAGGTTAGATAATCACAACTAAATTCCAGAATTCTTTCCTGCACACCTCCCAACTAGTTCAATATTTGCATCACTTCCAGGAGAGTTTTGTACAAAATCCTGGTCCTAAGTTATAGCAACAGCACTCAATGCCAACTCACCTTTTTATTCAAGCAGTCACTATTGTATGACACAAAGTGCCACTCTTCCCCACTTAACGAATCCTTATTGTGTAAAGACTCTGATCCAGGCACTATTTTAATGTGTAACAATAAACAAAAACCATGAATGTCCTACTTCAGGGGAGTTTACAGCTTATTGAGATAAAAGGCCAATAAATATATGTGTTTTAGTTAGGGTTTCTATTGCTGTGGAAAATACCATGACCATGGCAACTCTTATAAAAGAAAACATTTAATTGAGGCTGGCTTACAGTTTCAGAGGTTTAGTCCATTGTCAAGATGGCAGACAGTCACTGGTCTGGAGAAAGAGCTGGGAGTTCTACATCTAGTTCAACAAACAGCAGGAAGTGAATTGAGACACACTTCCTCCAACAATGTCACATCTATTCCATCAAGGTCACACTTCTTAATAGTACCATTCCCTATAATCCTATGGGGGCCATTTTCTGTCATGTATATATATATATATATATATATATATATATGTACACATATACATATATGTATATATGTGTGTGTCAGAAAATACACATATATATAATATTAATGTGTAATATAATTAATATATGATATTATATATCAATGTGTATATATAAAGAATATATTATTTCACATATACATTCATTCTTAGAGCAAATGAAGTAAAACATTAAAACAATGAGTAAGAAGCAGGAAGAGTAGGTGAGGCTGGACATTGCAGACTTAGACAGTCATTGAAGTCCGAAGAGAGGAGTAAAAAGATTGGGGGAGTAAGCCATGCAGATATTTAGAAGCAGAGAATGGGCAGAGGAGTTGGGAAGGACGGTGGTCCTGAGGCAAGAACAGCATCAGTAAGATGGAGCAGCCGGTGACGAATGAGAGGTGTACGGCAATGGTGAGCAGGAGCGGTGAATGCGGAGACTCGCAGTCAGAACATAAAAAACTTTGAAAGGCATCAAAATGACTTTGAGTTTAATCTCTGAGCAGAAAAGGAGAAGTCAATCTGTCTTAAGAGAAGTACTATGGCTTCTATGTATGTGTACATGTAGCCAATATTTGTTGGCCGTATACTTAGCATCAGCCTTGACACAAGGTGTTGGGGGACACAAAGTTGAAAAACCTCAGGACTCTTCTTCAACTCAGAGATTGTGCAGGAGTTATTTATAGAGGGTGCTGTGAAATGAATAAAAGTCTGATTTAATTCGGCATATGAGCAAAGCCCATGGGTTATGAGTGAGCGAGGCTGTGATTTGATTCCACCACTGAGTGCCTCCACAATTCCTCCACATAATGCCTTTCTTCTGCTTGGTGGGAACACCTATTTTTCACAGGCTCATCCATTACCTTCACTAATCTGACTAATAGCCCCTTTCTCCTGGCTGAGCCAGGGCTGGTGTAGAGGCAGCTAAAAATGTTCCACAGCAAGATGTATTTTATCAGGTTCCTAAAAGTCAATTTTTCGCTGTAAAGAAAATGCAAATTATCCGAAGGAGTCTTATCGTCGTTCTTAACTATGAATTGCTTTAGTGATGAGCAAGCAAGTAAAGAGTGTTAAAATCTCTTCCTCTCTCATAAAACCATCTCCACTCCAGCAGTTCTATCACCGGGGTTCAGAACTAAGGCAGGATGAATGGTCTTGGGCCAATTTGGGGGTAAACGATCTGGTACTAGAACCTAAAACCAGCCTCCCTAAGAACTTCCAGTACACAGCCACTTACTGCTCTATCTGTTGCATAGTCTGCATATTCCCTTTTGCCAGGAGGCAAGTGTAATGACTCTTCCTTTGTCTCACCAGCCAGCTCCCAAAAATGACACAGAGACATCTTATTAATTATGAAAGCTTGGTTTATAGCTGAGGCTTGTTCCTAACCAACCCTTATAACTTAAATTAACCCATTTCTATTCATTTATGTTTTACTATGTAGCTTTTTACCTTCCTTTTGTTCTGTATGTCCAATTCACTCCTTGTCTTGTTGGTGTCTCCTCTGTGTCTCAATCATCTCCTCCTATTTCCTTTCTCTGCCCATAAGTCCCACCTCTATCTTCTGTCCAGTTATTAGTCATTCAGCTCTTTATTAAACCAATCACAGCAATATATCTTCACACAGTGTAGAAATATCCCACAATAGGGAAGTAACTGCATGTATTATTTATCTCAATGGATTAGTAGGCTGTTGTTTTGCAAGAAGCTATAACCTAGTCCCAGTAGTACTCAGTAGTCAACAGTTATCATGTGTTAAAATTTGGAAGATCAATTGGTGCACTGTCAGTATAGGGATTGTGGCTTGTGTTTAAGCGTGCACAGGCAGGCACAGACTGAAGAATGGGGTGGATTATTTACTACAGGAACCAAAAGCTCATAGTATATAGTGAGTTGAATCTGGCTGGGGGGCGGGGGTAAAATTCCATGCGCATTCTAACTCCTGAAATTTCTGAATATAGATATATTTGGAGAGGGGGCTTGCTGTGTATTGAATACTTGTGTCCTTCCCAAATGTGTATGTTGAAGACCTAATACTCAATGTGGTTGTGTTTAAAACTGGAGCCTTTGGGAAGTAACCAAGTAAGATGAGCTTGGGGCCCTGTGTTGGCTACCTTTTTGTTGCTCTGATAAAATGCCACAAGCAAAAGAAACGTATAAAGGGAAGAATGTATTTGGGCACACAGTAGTTACTGGGGAATAAGAGGCCACCATGTTGGGGAGGCAAGGCAGCCAGAGCAGGAAACTTGGAAACCACATCTCAAGCACAAGCAGAAAGTACAAAGAACAAACTGAAAGTACAGTGAGGTTGAATACTCTCAAAACCCATCCCAGACACATACTTCCTCCAGCCAGACACACCTCAAAACGTCTGCAAACACTTCCGCCACCTGGGGTCTGAGTGTTCAAATGCCTGCATCTGTGTGGGGATTGCTCATTCAAACCACTGCAGCCCCCAATGATGGTATTAGTGTCCCGAGAAGAAGGAGAGACTAAGACTTTCTCTCCCTCTACCATCCCAGTGCATACTAAGAAGTTGGCCACCTAAAACCAAGAACAGGACTTTAACAGACACGGTTCAGAGGGAACTTAGATCTTCAGCATTCTCTAGAAATGTGAGACATAAATATCTAAGCCTCCCAGGCTACAGTATTGTGTTATTGCAATTAAATGCAGAACTTCAAAATGAGATTATCATTTGTGATCCAACTGAACTCTAAATCTAGTGATCAACAGATGGCACAGGACAAGGTCATCTGACTATGAAGACAGAGATTGCAGTTGGACAAACACAAGTGAAGAAGCTTTGGGGCCACAGAGGATAGACAAGGAAGGAACTGTTCTTTAAAGACTTTGGGAGGTTCAGAACTTGCTGACATCAGGATTTCAGGTTTCTGGTTTCTAAAACAAAAAAAAAATCTACTTTTCAAATGATCACACTTTTGATCATTTGTTAAGGCAGCTAAAGAAAATGAAATTAATACACATACATTCAGGGATGCATAGAAACATGGAATGCTTTTCCAAAATAAGCATGGAATTTGCAAGGTGCCAAGCACATACAGGGTCATTCCAGGTATCCATGAGGCTGGAAATGAGTTAGTCCTCCAGAGGACAGGGGGAATGGAGGCAAGGAGCTTTCCACCAAGAACATTTGACGATGCTTTGTTTTGCTTATTAACAGCATTTGTACAGGAGATCTTCTTTCCAAATACATGAGCATAGGAACAATTCAAAACCTATCTGGGGTTCTATGACAGGGGAAAAGGTGGGCTAGGATAAAAAAAAGACAATGAATGAATGATAGAAAACACAGTGGATATGAGCTAGGTCCCCAAGAAGGAGATGGATATAATATCTAAGTCTCAGCCAGCCACCGTGATGTACATGGGTCTCCAACACATTAGACACAGAAAGCATTCAGGGTAAACACATCTCTATCCTTCCTAGAGACGTGAGCCTAAATACCTAGGCTCTGTCTCTTGGTCAGTTTGGCTGAGATATACTAAGAAGCCTGCTTTCAATGTTTTCCTTTTGGTCCCATTCTTTTTAAAGTGAACCTTAGACCACCTCTATCGAAATTCCTAAGGGCATTTATTACTAGGGCAGATTTATGGGTCTCAGCTCACAGACTAAATCAGAACCTCTGGACATTTTAACACACATCACAGAGAATTTAGATGTGCACTAAAATTTAAGTACCTCTGTTGCTTCTCAGACTTTTATAGTAACTTACATCCATCACTACCGCTCTCTATCTGGTGTGAGAGATCCTCTATTCTGCTAGGATTTGAAATCCCTTGTCGTTTGACAGTCGAGTTCATGTATATGTCTATGTTCTTCTCTAAAGTCCACTAATATGTATGTTTCTATTCCCCAATATATTTCCTTCCATGGCAAGGATGTTTCCTTCATTTCTGAGTTAGGTAGAGGGTCCCCCTACTTTGTATAGCTAGCAGTTTCCTGATCTCATTCCACACTATTTTACAACCCATTTAAATATTGACATTGATTCTGGACCTCTCTGGTGGCAAGGAGAGGGGTATGATAGGAGTACATTACGCTTTCATTTCAAAGTTTTATATTTATTCCTAGCCCCAATGTATAGGAATTTACATTCAAGAGCCCACAACCTCCTGAAGCCCCTTATGAGTTCCCAGGTAAAGAAACTCTGGTTGTAATTTTATAGCACTGCTCATTGATGATTCATTTCTATAATGGAAACAATAAAGGTGACAATAACCAACCATTACTGAATACTTACCATGTCGGCGGCTTGAAGCTAAACACTTGCTTTATTTCATTCCACTCTTATACTTCCCTAAGGATTAGATAGTGATAGTATCTCCATTTTACACTTGAGAAACATGGGCCTTCAAGAGTTTATATAGCAATCCCCAGCTCAATAAGCTAAGAAGTCATTCTCCCAAGCCACAGGAGACCGCATGCTGGTTTTTCGCAAATATCCCAGTATTCCCTTGGCTAAGACATGATGCAGAATCACCTGGCCTCTTGTCAAGTCATGTAGATCACTTTACTATTCCATGTGGCCTATAGAGACTTTGGCAAAATAGGATGGAACCTTGGATCTCCTTTGATTGGTCCTTTGGTGTCTTCGTTTTGTGTCATATTGAACTATTGCTCATCTTTCGATTTCCCTAAATGCAGTTTACTTGTTTGTATTTTGGGCATAAATAGTCCCTAATCTCAGATAGAGAGAACAGTCTATGAGGAGATGAGAGTGATGTGACTGTGGGAACTATTTTAAGTAAGAAAGGAAAAGTCTCTTTAGCAAGAGGACACTGCACCTCTGGGGATGACCGTTTCAGTCTTTGGGAAGATCATCTGTGAAGAACTTGGTACCAGGTCCCAAGTGCAGTCATCTATGAGGCAGACGTCTACAGATGTGAAGATAGGGAAGGTAGACGGTGGCTTATTCTGGGTTTTATATGGCTCAAGTATTGAGGTTTAGCTTTCACTCGGTGTTAGGAAGTCCTTGATTGCTGTGGGAGCTCCTTCTGCTCCTTCAGCCAATCGCCACTGAGTTACCAGCCCATTGGGGCGTGGTCTCTCTCTCTTTAAAAAAAAGCAGCGGTTGTCCTCCTCTCCCTCTCTGGCTTCCGGCTCTGTTTCTGGCTTCTAGACTCCTTTCCTGTTCACGCGGAGGGGCTGTTGTCTGGGACGGTAATCTGTAAGTTTTTTTTTCCCTTTGAATAAATAACCATTCTATTAATCATAATTCCAAACTGGTGTGGTATTGTCTGTGACTTACGCATTCACTTGAGGGGATGAATCAGGGAGATATATGGTACATTTAATCTGTGACAGGAACCACTGAGGCCATTGCGTAAAGAAGCGAGGTGGCCTGAAACCCATGAAATGAAAACAATAACATTTAAACTTTGTGGCTCTATGGAATCTGACTTCTCAGCACAACTTTCAATTGCCTAACAAAAGTTAGATTAATTACAAGAAGAGTCACACAAAATGCAGTTAGTGAAATATTAAATAAAGTCTGCCACTCAGTAAAATATATATCTCTTTATAAGCCCGTCAAATAATAGGATCTTAACTCTGAATCGTCCAAAATGCCAAAAGCATGATGTATATCAATATTTAACATACTGTGAATATCTGTAATGCATGGAATTTTCTATAATGGTTTTAGTTAATATGTCATTGATTCTACTCAAAGTCTTATAGTATCAAAACAGAGACAGTTTTCAATGAAATGCCCAACTTCCTATTCAGACACTAGTGAAAATGAAGAATTTCTATTTTCATACAAGTTCAAATATTCATCCACCCTGAATTTTATACCTGGAACCTTGTTAAGAATTCATGAGTTAGGATGTTGTTATTTCAATAGTCCAAGTAGATGGTCTAAATTATGGTCAGTTTCTTGAGTTTGGGGAGCAGTGAAGAACATACAGTACATTTTAATGCACCCTGGCTATCCTTTAAATCTAATTTGTAAGATATGGCCCATGTATTATAATCCTATTTTTATTGAGCATTAGTGATATTAATGTTCTGAACTAGATTCACTAATTTTACTAAAAATGTGTACATTTTAGTACATATATATGTTATATATGATATGAATTATATAGTTTTATACAACTATAATATATAACATTATATAACTATATCATGCATGTGATGCCTTTATATGTTGCAATATATCTATTTATGCATATTACACACATATGTGTGTATGCATGTAGTGGTTATATAGTGATTTAATGAACTGGAGTAATATGTTGTTCACTCACTGTCCCAATAGTTCCTGACACATAAGGATTTCAAACTAATTTAAAATAAGATTTGCAGGCTGTCTCCAGACCTGGTTATTTACTTCTATATTTTTGTTGCTTTTCTTGTAAAATGGGGATGATGAAGAACATTATCTGTGAATACCACAAGATAGACAAGTAATAAGACTGAAGTATGCTTTGGTCAAGCAAAGTTCAGAAACAAAGAAGGCTACAACAGTCCCATATTTGATGACTCCTGTGCTGGGCAGTTTAGGTAACTAAAAATGGAGTTGGTAGGCAGTGTTATTTGGTGTTCTGACAGGAAGTAATGATGACAATGAATATGTACAAGACAATGTGAGAATGAAATGATAAACCCTGAGCCTGGCTAGCATTTTATTCCTACATTCATTTAATCTGAATTCTTATATAAAGCATAGGATGTCATTCTTGTTGATCGCAAATCATCTTGGCTTTATTCTGAGGTGTTTGCTTATTCAACTCCATCGCCTCCTGATTCTGTGTCCCGGGAAATTTCAGTGACTAGGGCAAGGGCAATTTTCTTTTCTATCTATTGAGCCATTGGCGATTTTTGAAATAAAATGTCATTTTCTCCACCAAATTTCTACTTGTTACCATTTAAAATGGGCAAGTGATCTATGCTCAGGGTAGAAAAAGAAAAAGGCAGGATCTATCGGAGAGCCAGACAGACCCTTAACAATCGGAGTGCAATGAGATGTTAGTGCTAGAGTTTATAAATAATTCATCAATCGCTTGGCTTTGAACAGTTCTGTCAAACTCTGCTAGAAGAGGTGCCAAATTATTCCTCAACAAAATCGTTTGTTTTTGCCCATGAAAAAAAATAGTATGCATTAATACCATAAAAAAAATAAGAATTGAAATTCCAGTGAGGCAATGTGTTAGAAGAGTTTTGCACATCAAAAGCAGCAGTGTGCCCGATGTAATTGCCTCTCCCTTGCCGTCACTGCACGCAGTCACTATTCCCATTATTTGACTAATTTGTGTGTTTGGCTGTCAACCTTAGAAGCAGTCCTGTAATTCCATGTCAAGCTCAGTACAATGCTTTAACAAAAAATATAGTTGGGTCAGGGTATACAGGAAGTTTGCTGCTGGTTCTGTGAGATGAGCAGGTATTTGACTTTTTTTGACTTGGTGTATGAATCTCATTTCATCTACTCATTACAAAATTAAGAAATGATTTATGATTGGATGGATGGGTGGGTGGGTGGATGGATGGATGGATGGATGGATGGATGGATGGATGGATGTAAAGATATACAAAGTCTGATTCATAGAATGTCCTATGTGCCAATGACTAGCTATCACTAAAGTGCTATATAAAAATGTGTCAAAACTGCATGTCGATGGCCCTATTGTTCTCACTTTCCAAAAAAAGCATGTAGAATGGGGTTAGAGCAGAGCTTTAAAAGACAAGATGAACAGAAAATATTGCCTCCTGGGTCTTACTCAAACAGCCCCACAGTTAGAAATTAAACCAATGTCAGCACTCTGTGTGAGCTACAGCCTGTTTAGCATGACAAGAATGAAGGATAAGAAGCTGAGAGGTAACCAGTTCTTCACACCCACTACACCTTCTCCTAGAAATTGTGGTCACTACAATTTCACATAAGTTTACTTTGAGTCAAAGTCAATGAGACTGCTGGGACTCCAATATTCCAGAATACTAGTTACGTTGAGAGCAGTATCGTATCTGTAATATCAGGCTCTATCCAATCAGATTTAAATAGGAAGATCCAGACTCTAGTCTGTCCAAGCTTTGCAGGCTTACAAATGAGTTGCTAGGGCTCTAGGCATTGACTCTGTGTCCTGAAACAATATTAATCTACTTCATTAATAGAATCTTTGTTCATGTCATCCCTTAGATGCCTTGTTGTGGAATATTATTTTAACTGGGCAAAGATGTGTTACATTTGTTTCTGTTACCTTTGTTAATGATGTAAAGATATGCTATACTTGTTTATGTTGCATATGAAAAGATGGGTTGCATTTGTTTTGCTTTGCCTGCCTAAGGTACCTGATTGGTCTAATAAAAAGCTGAATGGCCAGTAGATAGGCAGGAGAGGGACAGGTGGGGCTGGGAGGCAGAGAGAAGAAATAGGAGGAGAAATCTAAGAAGAGGGAGGAGAAGAAAATGGAGGAGAAAGAGAGGGAGACACCCAGGGCTAGAACCAGACAGCCATCAGACAGACAGCACAAGAAGCAATGAAAGATACATAGAAAGAAAGAAGGTAAACAATAAGTAAATAGTACTGAGTCAAAAGGTAGATTAAAGAGAAACAGGTTAATTTAAGTTAAAGAGCTAGCCAGAAGTGAGCCTAATTTAGGTAGCGCATTTATAACTAATAAGAAGTCTCCATGTCCTGATTTGGGAACTGGGTGGTGATCCAATAGAAAGCCTGGTACAATGCCTCTTTTTTTAAGACACAGTATCATGTAGCTGAAGTTGGCCTTGAACTTTCTTTGTAGCCAAGAATGACCTTTGGTTTTGATTTTCCACTTTCTACCGCCCAAGTGCTAGAATTACAAGTTCACCACAATGTCCAGTTTTATTCAATTCTGAGAATCATACATAGGGCATTGTACATAATAAGTAAATTTCCCACCAACTGAGCTATGTCCCCAGACCCCTGAGCTCCTTTAATGTCTGTTTCTCATCTGTAAAATAGACTAGATTATTGAATTTACAACACAGTGATAATTCAGGTTAAATACCTATATATACATTATGCCATTCTAGATGGCCAATAAATATTTGGTGTTCTTTGTTTTATTGTTGTTTTCTAATAATAAATGGGATTTAGAAATTAGTAGACTAGAAAATGTTATGAAGAGAAATTAGATGGGAGACAAATCATAGAGAAAAGGAATATGTAGTATGTGCCTGGGTCAAGTTGGGTAGAGCTTCATGTAGCACAGGCCCATCTAGACCAAGGGAAAATATCATACCATGTAGCCAGCTCCTCTTCAGGGGACTGCTCTTTAAATTTACAGTTTAAACTTAAGCTTAAGAGCAAAATGATGGTAATTGAGGAAACAGCAAAAATCAAGCCTAAAAGACAATATTATCTACCATGATATAAGGCTTTCAAGAGCCACTTCAGTGTTTTCCACTTGTTGAGTTTCCTGGTCAGGATATACCTCCTCTACCATTTCATCTGTCAAATTTGTACTTGCACATCCCTGAGGACTCAACAGAGTGAGGGGACAGAAATACACAGGCTCCAGTGGAACCCAGATGTGCCACATGTGGGCCACAGGGACCTGTTCTGAAAGGAGGAGCCCCCTTGGGTACCCTCACTCTTGGTTTTTAATTTGGGAAGAAAATCTGTCTATCCCCAATGAATGAGGGGGAAAGTCCAGGAGAGAGGACAGGCCAGAGTTTCTAAATGCAGGTTATAAAGACCTAACATTGGATTCTTGAGCCTGTGTATAATGAAATACAAAGCTGGCACTTTGCATTAAAGGTCTGTCACTTTGGGATGAGGGGCTTGGGTTTTCAAAAGAAATCTTATAGAGAAAATGAAATGCAGGCAAGCCTCAGAATGCAGAGTTCTCTCCAGATGCAATGCTTTGAAGAGCATTGGTTTTGTTGTTTGGGCCTAGGAGGAATTAACTTCAGTATATAAAGCAAGATTTACTTTACCCGTTGAGACAGGTTTATCTGTCTAGTTTTTATATAGACTTAAATAAGATATGTGACTGAATACAAGATACTGTTTTGTTTTATTTTGTTTTGTTTTTCCAAAACTCACCATTAAAAAAAGCATGGAGTCATTTTGTGTACCACTTTTCAAACTTTTCAGTTTCTTAACTTTAAAAAGAAAACATTATTTGGGGAAAACCTAGCTTGAAAGATACTAAGTCAATTAGAGATGAAGATAGTTTTTTGAGGAGCTGGGGAAATGGCCCCATGAGCAAGCAGCTTGTTGCATAACTATGAAGACAGGCGTTGAGCTCCCCAGCAATCTTGTAAATGTTGGATAGGTATGGAATGTGGGAGGCAGAGACCAGGGATTCTCAGGTACACACACACACACACACACACACACACACACACACACACAAGAACATGCATGCATGCATGAACACAAACTACAGGTATACATGGAAAAAGGGTATTTATAGAGATCCTTGTACAGCACTGGTTTCTAACATATTTTTATGCTTGTCTTTATACAAGGACTGAATATTTATTTCCAGAAATATGATTATCTTGATGGCCAAGATTCATTGTCATAAGTAGGTCTTAAAAGATATGTTTGAAACTAAATAGAGTAGGCAGTGCCTTTATAAAGGTCACAAGTATAATCCAAGAAGAATGAGTGGGAGAAAATATCCCATTGTTATATAAGGAAGACTTAGAGGTTGAGTTAAGATACCAAAAATTAACAAAATAACCAGCTTCTCAAAGCATACTGCATGTTACACTGACATGCAAAGGTGCTGCTGAGCCCTAGAAAATTGATGGGTGACCCAATGTGCTTTAGTGGTGGCAGAGAAACTGAGAGGCCGCTTCATGCTATGCCATCAATTTCGTTTGATTTGTAGCCAAGGTTTGATTTGGCTACAGATTGCTGCCTCATCCTGGAGTCTCCTCTTTCTCAGAAATTCTATATATAATGACCCATGAAATGGGACTTATCATAAAGGCCCATTCACTTGAACTCCACATGGACAAATTTCATGAGCTTTGTGCGCCACAGGGCTCTCCAGAGACTGACTCAAGACTTTGAGGGACCTGCATCTCAAGAAGCATCTCTCTCTCTCTCTCTCTCTCTCTCTCTCTCTCTCTCTCTCTCTCTCTCTCTCTCTCTCTGCAATCTATTTTCCTCACTAGGAATGTAGATACTCTGTGAATATTCTGCACAGCAAACTCTGTCTCAACATCTGCTTCTAGAGAATCCAACTTGCATAGGCAGGTTTGGGGCAGAGACACAATAAGAATGATAGTTCTGCTGTAGAGAAGATGTGTGCAAGTTCATGTTTAGACAGCTGAGGGAAGACCAGTGCCTAAAATAACACTAAGGGTGAGGGTAGGACTGAAGGTACAATGTGAGAGACAGATCTTACAGGGGTGCCTACAGCCGACAGATGTAATGAGATCTTTTCTAGTACTGAGGTTGAACCCAGAGACTTGCTCAGCCTAGAAAGAGCCTTATCATTGAGCTCTATTCTCAGTTCTCTTTGATTTTCTGATTTGAGAAAAGATCTCTCAAAAATGTCCCAGGCTGATCTTGAATCCCCGATCCTCCTGTGGCCAGCCTCATAAATGGCAGGCCTGCACTACCAGGCCCAGCTGAGATGAAGTCTTTTGAGGGACAAATACATATACAAATAACAAATGTTAGGATCAGGATGAAGAAATCCCAGTAAGGAGGCTGAAGGGACAGCCAGGAAATCAGAAGAAAATCCAGGTGAGTTCAGTGACCTGAATAGGCAGCACTGAAAGTTTTAAAGAGTGATTGGTCTTGTAAGTGTGTTTAGAGGTTGAACAAGATGAGGACAGAGAAGCAATCAGACTTGGCAAGGCAGAGTCATTGCCAGCTTGACAGGAGTGATTTTGTGGAACTGTTCAGATAATCACGTGTTGGGCGTGTTTTCAAGAAAGATGAGAGGGTAAGAAGTGGGGAGAAAAAGAAAAGAATTCTCCCACTTCCCTCGAAAGGGAAAGGAGCGTGAAAGGCCAGTGGAAAGGTATTGCATCTCAGGAGCATCGGTTTAAAGATGGATGTGGTTTTGAGCGTGGCTATAAGTGATCCTACAGGGTTAAAGTTAATGACACAAAAGGGGAAAGTGGAAGATCACAACTTCCAAGGCAGTAGTGAGGAGACCAAAGGAAACCTTTATTCCATTATCAGGACAGTGGAAAACAAATGGGGGCAGGTCGAGGGAGGAGAAGGCATTGCTGGTGTTTATACAAAGGGGCTGTGTTCTGTTTGCTCTGACATTCTCAGTGGAATTAGCAAGGCCATCATGTAAGAAAGGGACATGGGTCTTTGCCCTCTAACACCAAAAGTCTCATTTTTAACTCCTTTGCAGTCACCCATCCTTCAGCCTCTGGGCATTTAAAGCGTGAAATACTTAGGATCACCACTTATTTTCCTTTGCTTTTCCATGTTTGAGTCCCCCGTGGTTCAATGTCAAGGTTCCCCTGACTCCTCTTGTGCTGTTGACTTTGGTAAAACAAGCTCACATCCTCTATAACAAGGCGTGACTCACAGGCAAGTCACTTCTTCCCACCTGAGTCAGCTGTCCTGTGCCCTCGGCTCATTTTAGCTGTTTTCCATTTGCTGGGGAAGATTTTCTGGGACTTCTGTCAGGCTGTATTTATTACTAACCAGTGTGTGACTCTCAGTTCTAATCCTAAGTCCTAAAGGGAAATAGAAAGTTGGTTCTGAGAGGGAATGTTTCATTATAAACATAATTTGGTTAGCTCTTTAAGTGTCTCTGCCAGCACTGGAGGCCATGGATAATGATGTCAGTTAATTTTCCTGCGACATGGAAGGTGCTGGAGTCTGTCAGTAGTAGTGTCTAATGACAGGTTAGGAGCTGTTTTCCAAAGAATATTAATTTTATAAGTCCTCTGCACAAGGAATCACGCTGCTGTTGCTGTCGGAGTCCTTTGAGATCTCCAGTGGCCTTTTGTTCCAAGGATAGCCCAGGTTCTGGACACAAGTTTCTGGCTCTCAGTTTTTACTAGTATGCAAATTTTCAATGATTCTATGTTTCTGTTTCATTTTATCATTTCAAAAATGGACAGAGTGTGGCTGGAGATATGGCTCAGCAGTTAAGAGCACTGGCTGCAATTCCAAAAGACCCAGGTTCAATTCCCAGCACCCACATATCAACTCACAACTGTCTGAAGTTCTAGTCCCATAAAATCTTACATCTTCTTTTCAGCCACTACACACACATGATATGTAGATATATAAGCACACGAAACACCCATATATGTGAAAAAGAACAATAAATAAAAATGGGCAGCATAGGAGTTCCCAACTTCATAGAGTTGATATAATGATCAAATGAATTAACAGGGTTTCTCTGTCACATACCTTCTGGGAAGAATGTTAAATGCTCAGACAACAGCAGCAGCTAATAGTATGCCAAAATCCCTCAAGAAAAGCAGTGTGTGTGTGTGTCTACCCTAGAGGGAAACTTCCAGTGTCATCTTCAGGAATGCCATCTACCTTCTCTGAATGGAGGTTCTCATTGACCTCTAGGGAGACATGCTGGCCACAAGGCCCCAGGGAATCTCCTGTCTGCACCTCACCAGTGCTTGGTTTCTCAGAGCATACTACCTGGCCCAGTGGTTTCATGTGGATTCAAGGGATCAAATCCAAGTCCCCATGCTTGCAAAATAAACACAACCTAAACTGAGCCATCTCTCCAGTTCATGCATTCAGAAAACAATTTAAAATTACAATTTTTCCCTAGATTGTTCCCTGGGCAGTGGAGGAGAGGGTGCCTGAACTGGCCTTAGCCCATAACCACACTGATGAATATTTTGTATATCACCATAGAACCTTCATCTGGCAATGGATGGAGATAAAGATAGAGACACACATTGGAACACTGGACTTAACTCCCTAGGTCCAAATGAGAAGCAGATGGAGGGAGAGCATGAGCAAGGAAGGCAGGTTCGGAGGGAACCTTCATCCGACGATGGATGGAGATGGAGATGGAGACGGAGATGGAGACCCACATTGGAGCACTGGACTGAGCCCCCAAGGTCCAAATGAGGAACGGAAGGAGGGAGAACATGAAAAAGGAGGTCAAGACCGCGAGGGGTGCGTTCACCCACTGATACAAGGGGACTGGTCTGGTGGGAGCTCACCAGGGCCAGCTGGACTGGGACTGAACTAGCATGTGATCGGACTGGATTCTCTGAATGTGGCTGACATGGGGGCTGACTGGGAGGCCATTGACAATGGCGCTGGGTCTTGTTTCATCTGCATGTGCTGGCTCTCTGGGATCCTGGTCTGTTTGGATGCTCACCTTCCTGGTCCTGGAGGGAGGGGGGAGGAACTTGGACTTCCAGCGGGGGCAGGAGACCCTGACTGCTCTTGGGACTGGAGAGGGAGGAGGAGAGGGAGTGGGGAGAGTGGGAGGGTATTGGGAGGAGGGGAGGAAGTGAAAATTTTTTTTATAAATAAATGAATAAAAAAAGAAGGCAGGAAGTAAACAAAAAGTTTTTCTTAAAATAAAATTGTGCTACACAATAAAAAAAATTACAATTTTTCACTTTCTCCTAGGAAATGTATTAAGATGTGAAAACCTGTTGTTTCCTGTTACATAACAACCCTTTAAAATACCATTACATAGGATCTACTCTTGGCTGGGTTTAGTAGCATACTCCTTTAATACCAGCATTTTGGAGACAGTGGTAGCTGGATCTCTGAGTGTTTGCATGTGTGCCTGTGCTTGTGTGTGTGTGTGTGTGTTGGGAAAGTGCATGTGGCTCAGTTGATAGAGTGCTTGTTTGTAAGCATGAGTAACTGGGTTTGGTCCCTTGAGCTACATGACAGCGTGACCTACACAAAATTTAGGATACACAAGATCTTGCCAAATTAGATAGATAGATAGATAGATAGATAGATAGATAGGTACGTACGTACATATGTATGTATGTACATACATACATAGACAGACAGACAGATACAGACAGACAGACAGACAGACAGATAGACAGACAGATAAAATTATTCTTGGTTGATGGATTCATTTGCAATGGCTACCATCAACAAGTCAGAGACTGAGTACCAACATAACAGAATTTTGGTTCTAGCAACTGAAAACTCTAAATTGCAATGTCATCAGGATTTCCAGTCTGTGTAAGGAAAAGATCCTGCTTTGGCTCTCCTAACCTTCTAGCAGTTTCTGGCTATCTGGTGCTTCTCCGCTTGCAGCTGCATCATCCAGTCCCTGCTGCTGTCTTCAGATGGTCTTCCTCACTGCACCTCCTCTGATCTCCACACGTCTCTTTATAAAAACACCAGTTATTGAATTTAGGCCCCATCCTGTCCCACTATGATCTCATTTCAACCATATGGCATCTGAGAAAAACTATTTCCACTATAAGATAACATTTCTGGGCACCAAGGATTCAGATTTAGACATTTGAGAAAAAACACATTTCAATCTATGTATTTATGGAACATATACCTCTAACCATTCTTTTGTTCTTTTACCCAAATCGTATCTCTGACTCTGATCTAGTTTAGTAGTGACATCCAGCCTGATGACAGATGCCTTTTTAAATCTTCTACGTGTATCTGAGATATGAAAATTTGAGGCACATAAAATAAGTTTTAGAGACGTCCAAAGCTGTTTGATTACTGGGAAAACAAAGAATGTATACAATGAACTTTGTTGAAAGGGAATAGATTGATTTGGAGTTGTCCTCAGTGAGTCTGGGAACCATGGGTTGTAAAGCTTCAAAAACTCCACTCATGGATCATTTGAGATGCATTGATGTTGTCCTCTTGGGAAGGGTCATGTGGAGGGAAGTGTTATCTTTCATTTTCCCCTAGTTATTTAGATATTTCCCATTCAACACTCAGCCTTGAGTCCTAAATAATGAGCTGTTATTATTTCTGCCAGAAAATTGTCTTAGCTAGTTTATCTAAAGAAAAAAATCACTCCCCCTTTTAAAGAGCTCAGTCTAAAGTTTCGGTGAAGCTGTTCAGACAGTGGCGTGTGCTCCCTGTCTGCAAACTGCTCTGTTCTGTAACCGCTGCCTGCTTTGTCTCAAGACTAAAATAAAAAGGTCTCGATTAAGAGTCTTTTAAAATCTTTTAGCGGCATAAAGGGAGTTGTTCTGATAAGAATGAGATACGGAGTTCGTTGTGTGTCTTGGTTATTAGTATGTAGTGAACACATTGGCTCTTGATGACACTGCTGTTTTCCTTTCATTCAACTTTAAAATATTGTGCATTATTACAAAGATACTAACTCTTCAAATGAACAATGATTTTAAAAGACTACATTATTCATAAAGTATATATACATATGTGTGCATATTATACTATGTTATATTATTATATTACTATTATTATATGTAGTTTAGGAGCTACATAGATGGCAAAGGGTTAAGAACACTGAATACTCTTGCTGAGGACCTTAGTTCCAGGCACATACGTGATAATTCAGAACCACCTATCACTCCAGTTCTGAGAGATCCAACTCTCTTCTGGTCTCGGTAGATAGTGCAAGCACATAGTGTATACGCAGACATATACACATACAACAAAAAATCTTTTAAAATATATACTGTTTTACTTACAATATGTGTTCAGTCTAAGGGAGATATAAGTAATAGCAAACTCTAACAATACTAACTTATGTTTTTTTAAAGGAATAGTTGTGTGTTAGACTAAATTTCAATTATTTTCTGCTTCTTCTTATTGTTTTGTTTTATTTAAGTTTGGAATTTTTTTTTGACTTTCAGCCAAGTAACATTTCAACTAAATACTAGGTAAAAATCAACATGCATAAAAGTTTTCAAAATGGAACATAGAAGGTACCTTTTGGCCTAACACCCCTAGTCCCATGTACTCACATTTTGCAGACCATTCTGGTCACCCATTAGGTGACCTTACAGAAAGGACATGCATGCATATATTTGTGCACAGATATGTATGCATTTCCCTAAAACCAGAACCATTAGAAGCAAACTGTATGTACCATGCTGACCTTGATAAAAGTTTAACTCTGATGTAGGTTCATACCATGATGTCCTCCAGTGATCCTTGTGCCCCTGTGCTGTACTTTTCATAAAGATAGCGTTGACTGTAATTCAACAGGGAGTCATTTAAACCAGCAGTGTGTGATTTCCAATACCAAGTTACAAAAGGCTTGTGGATTCCATCTTCCTCTTCGTCAGACTAACTCCACTCTAAGGTAAAGCACCTGGCATATGATGACGGGAGATTCAAGTAGCCCTGTGGAGAGGCAAAAACTGTGCTCTCTGGTCAGTGAAGATAAAGGTTTGTAGTTCAATTCATCTTCCAGAATTAATAAACGCTTTCCAACCACTGCACTCTCAGGTAACACCTTATCTACAAGTTCACTAGAGACCTTGACCACCCAGCTCAGCAGGACTGCTCCCAGTTCCTCAACCTCTAAATCTGAAGTAGTAGATGTGGGTGCTTGTGGTTTTGATTCTGTTGTTGTTTGTACAGGCCTAAAGGACCCAACCCATAGCCTTGCAACTGTTATTCCAACTTAGCTAAATCTTTAGACCTTGGATAATTTTAGGTAGTCACATATGTGATTTGTTATTTACTTTTAAAAAAATCAAGAGGCTTAAAACAAAGAAGAAACAAAATTCTAAACTATACTGACTTGATTAATACTGTCTGTCTCTCAAGTATAGTTCAATGACATGAAGCACAAACTGAAGTCTACTCCTTACTACCTTCTGGGGACCTCTGTCCCTGTTGGTTTATTTTGTATCTCAAGCATAATATCATCTGCAAGAGTAGAAATGGCCTGTGGTCTGGTCTGCATGTCTGCTTATGGAAAGAGAAAAATGAAGAAAGCCAAGGCATGCAATTTTCTTGCAAATGAAGCATACTAAAATCTATCTTGGGAAAAAAAAGAAACCACATGACCCACTCCTGGCTGCAAAGACATCTATGAAATTATCCATATACCTGGTCACCACATACCCAATATAAAGTGGAAATAATATTGGAAGATCTCTATTTGCAACAGCATTGTAGTATTTCTTTGTAGGGATATGTACTTTTAAATTTTAGTTTAATTTTAATTTTTAGTTTAAGCCTTTGTAGCAAATTACTCTGAGAATGAGCAAATGAGAAAAAAAGGTAATGTCATTATAATAACTGCAGGAAAGCTATACAAACTTCAGATAATACATCATTTGAATGGCCATTGGTTAGATAATGAAAGAAAATGATCCCACAAGGGTCAAGAATGCCATTCAAATGCCATGTTACAGGATCTTTCAGTGAATATTCTTTTCAAGCCAATTTTATTAACTGGAATATAAATTTCAAAGACTATTTGTTGACAGTTAAAATTTTCAAAGTACAGCTTTTGAACCAACACCACCATCATCAACTGGGAACTTAAAATATATATGCTTAGACCCCACATATAGTCAGATTCCTAGGTTGTAGCCACCTATATTTAAAAAACCCTGCATGGGAATTTATTACTTAGTAAAGTTTGGGGACTAATACCCTACAACCTGAAAACAATGTATGCTAATTTCTAACTTGTAACCTTGGAAGCTTTGCTTGAGTTTCTCTGTCCAGGATATATGGAGAATAATAGCATCTGTGTTTGATGTGCATTGAAAGAGCTAAAATATATCACATTATAGAATAACTGGCATATGCTGACATTTGGAAACCAAATCCTAGAGACAATTATTGCTATTATCTTCTAATACCCTGGTGTAGTTTCACCAGTTTGCCTCCAAAACAAAGTCATGTCTTTCACTATACAGTTGAATGACTGAGACATAGTACTCAAAGAATTGCTTCCTTCCTGCCTGAGATGGTTGGCTCCATAATCATGCCAATGTCTTAAGAATATTTCCCTAAGCCTTGTCAGAATCAGCTGCAGTGAGATGAGACTGATGAATACCTTTTCAGAGGAATATGATAGGAGTCCCCCAGAAGTACTGCTTCACCACAAACCCAGTCTCACAAAAATGACCAAACCATCCAAAGGGTATTTTATTTTATGTTCTCAATGGTCTCAAATAGTGTTCTAGAGGCTAGGGAATTGAGCATGTAGCAAGAGTTCTCAGCACCACCAAGGGTTAGCCTAAGACACCAAGAGGCAGGACAAGTCAGGGAACATAAAAGCGCTTACCCTCTGGTGCTGGCTATTCAGCACCAGAATGTGTCTGTGCAGGCACACATACACTTATGTGCGCTCTCACTTCATCTGCATACATGGTATTGAGTCTTAACTGGTGATTTCCTGGGCCTGTGGTCTTTCACCATGAAAGCCTGGTAATTGTTATTTTCAAATTGTTGTGACAAACACCTGACGAAACCAAGTTAAGGGAGAAAGGGCTTGTTTCTGCCTGCAGTTTGAGGCATCCAGCTGCATTGTTTTGAAAGTTGGGAAGCAGAGACTGATGAATGCTGGCGCTCAGTTCTTTATTCTTTGTATGCAGTAGAGGAATCCATCGTAGGGAACGCTGACCTTCATATTTAGGGTAGGTCTCCCCATTCTGATTAACTCAGTTTGTTGGTTTGTCTCCCAAGTAATTCTAGATGTAGTCAAGAAAATATTAGCCATTGCAGGCTTTTTGCCCTGCCTGACTTAGGTGTGTTGTAACTGGGGAAGCAATCAACACTGCAGCTTGAGCACTAGCCACAGAGAAGTGGACCAACAATGCAGTGACTACAGAAGAGACACTGTCCTTCCCTTTACCCACTGCCAGAGGGGAGCTTTTCTCTGCTTGCATCAGAAGTTGGCAAAGCCTTGGAAGTGGCGTGGCAAGGACTTCCCTTCACACTCAGTTACCAGTAGGTTTGTAGCCTCTGCTTCAAGACTCATATAAAGAATGGTCACATCATTGTTTTCATTGCTTCTATGGTACCATTTTTTTTCTTAAGCCTATTGAGCTAGGTAAGTGGAAACAGAATTTATCTTTGATCTACTTAATAAGTGAGAAAAATGGAACAGGACCCTCCTTGAGCACAGCTAGTGTTCTGTGACAAGGTAGGCATACATCCTGAAAGAATTCATATACCATGCTAGGCATGGGGGCACATGTCCATAACCTTCCTACTTGGGATCCTGAACTTCATGGAGAGACTCTGTAGGGTGTGTGTGTGTGTGTGTGTGTGTGTGTGTGTGTGTGTGTGTGTTTCAAAATAACAGATGAGGAGTAATTCCAGCTTCAATCTTGGCTTTAGTGGAGGATCTCGTCAAGTTACAAAATCTTGGCAGCGTGTGGGTAATGTCTCCAATACCCATCTCTTCAGTCCCTTCCAGGAACCAAACTCCTCTGCATTTCTTTGTGAAATTCACCCCTCTGTCCTCCTCAGCCACATTCCCCTGAGTTCCCCTTAGTTCCAGTCAGAATCTCTAGCTGACTCAAGCAAATCTTCTCCAGAGACTAGATCTAGAATGAGCACCGGGCCATGTCAGAGTCAACCCAATACCAAAGACACTGTAGGAAAGAGCAGGACTGCTGGGAAAGATTCACATGGTTTTTATCACCCGCTCACAAAGCTGGGAAGAAGAAAGGGAACCAAATGCTACCTGAAAAACACTGAACCATTCCCAAAGCCCATAGTGAAGGAGAGTTGGCAGATGTCAGAACAGAAATGGGGAGCCCTGTGGTCATTGGTGACATTTGTCTGTGAATCAAACCTCACCTGAAACATAAACTACCAGCATTTTCCAATGTGGTTTCCAACATGTGGCCCTTTCAACAGCAGAACCTATGCTGACTCAATAGAAAGTCAAGTTCTTGGATCCTCATTCCACATTTTTTAAGTCAGATCTTTGTGTGGAGAACCCAAGAATCTGCTTTTGTATTTGTGTGTTTGTGTGTACATAGATACATGTGTGTGCACACATAAATGAAAGCCAAAGGATAATTTCCAATATTATTTTTCACATACCATCCATCTAGTGTTGTTGTGAGAAAATAGTTACCTGCATGTGTGTCTGTGGACCACATATGTGCAGAGTCCAGGGAGACCAGAAGAGGATGTTAGATCTTCTGGGACTAAAGTTACAGGTGATGGTGAGTCTACACATAGGTACTAGAGTACTCAGGTCCTCTCCAAGAACAGCCTGTGTGTTCTCAATCATCAAACTATCTCTCTAGCCTCACACACACACACACACACACACACACACACACACACACACACACCTAATATTTTGAAAAATGGACTGTCATTGGAATAAAGCTTGATGTACAGGCTGGGATAACAGGCCACTAAGCCCCCAGAGATCCAACTGTCTCTGCCTCTCCTAAACTGGGATTACAGCTGTGTACCACCACAACCATCTATTTTGTATATGTTCCAATATCAAACTCAGGTCATCAAGCATTTGAGACAAGCGCTTTAAGAATGGAGCTGTAACCCCATGAATCTACATTTTAACAAACCCGTTGGGTGATTCTAGTATATACTCAAATTTAAGAACCACTGGTGTTGGCTCAAACAGTAAGTTGATAGAAATAATCTGTTTTAGTTTAAGCCTAGTTATTCTGCACCATAAGCGAAACTTTTTTCCAGTAAAGGTGGCCTGAATTTGATGTGTGCTTGCTTGTGTTGGTTGCTGGATATTTTTGTTCATCTAGCTGGTTGGTGGGTTGATTTTCTCTGAGACAGGATTTCACTATGGCAGAGGAGAGCCAGAAACTAGATATTCTCCAATCCCAACCTCCCCAGGGCAGGGCCTACATCCCTGTGCCTTACACAAGTTTCGGTATTTTGTCTTAACAGGTAATTTATAAGTAGATGTGTTTCATTAATTACAATTATATAATTATAATTCTAATGCTTTAGTCTATTTCCAAAGAGTGTTGATATCCATTCCCCCAGGACAATCATGTAAATTAAAGGACACTGAGCAAGGATATTATGGGTGTACCCTTCTCCACAAAGAGATGAGGAAACTAAAGCGCTTCTCTGTAATTCTCTTAGGTAGTTCACAGGTTTCCGGTCTGGTGCTTTCTATCATACTTGGATGTCCGTGTGACTGAGTAATTACTTTAGCAATTGACAGAGACAGGCAGGCGCTTGGATTTGAATTCTGACTTTACTATGTCCTAGCTATAAAACATGAAAAGCTAATTTCACAGAATTTTAGGGTAGAATAGTGGTTAACTAATATATACATTAATTAGAACATCAAATATACCTTACCCATTGATATCATGACACAAATTTAATAGGAAAAATAATCAATGGGGAAAATGAAACTACTTTTAAACACCGGAGCATGGAAGTCAAGCTTTTATGCATCCCTTTCCTCGTGTGTAATACAGTGAAGTGGAGGGATGAGAGTTTAGTGCAAATGTCTGGTAAATATTTAACATGATACTAATTAAGAATAATGCCACCAGGGAGCTGGAACAATGGCTCAGTACATACTAGCACTTGCTCCTGCAGAGAGCCCAAGTTGAGTTCACAGAATCCACATAATGGCTCACAATGAAACCCTTTACCTCCAGTTCCAAAGAATCCAATACCTGCTTCTGGACTACAGGAGCACCAGGCACTTACATGGTATATGCCCATGCATACCTACGCTCATACACATAAAGGAAAAATCAATAAATCTTAATAATAGTGTCAACTCCTTACACCCTCATGGCTGTGCAACTGCCTGTCAAACAGACAGGCTGTCACGTGGTGGATTGCATCTAGCTGAGGGTCATCTTCAAGGGAAACAGTATCCTGCTCAGGCAGCTAATCATTCAGTCGAATCCGTTGACTTGTGGCCACCACATGACTGCTCTCAGCGTTGTCCACCCCCCCCCATACATCCCCTCACTATGGCACCAGGCAGCACTACGACTTGCTCAGGCTTCAGGTTTCCATGAGAAGCCTGTTCCACAGCAAGGCCTTCTTCCTTCTGAAGGTGGTAGAGAGCCTGCTGACCTCAAGCTGTTTAAATTGCCATCAGGAAAACGGGCAGGCTTGGGCATTCTTACTGAAGAACAGGTCTGCTAGAACCTATAGCTGGCTCACCCACAGCCAACCCCCCTTCGCCTGTGGCTGCTCCACAGGAAGAGGTCAGCTTGTGGAAGATCTTGCCTTCCTGCTTGCTCTGGTTGGAATATTGTCCTGTAGGGGAAGCAGTCATATGAAGCCAGTAGTGTTTTTTTATTTTTATTATTATTATTATTATTATTATTATTATTATTATTATTATTATTATTGTTCATCTGGCCTTGCTTCGGAAAATTAAAGTAGATTTTCATCATGCTCGTGACTGTAACACCCAGATGGAACAGAATCTTGTAACTAAGTGATATAAATGACTCTCAGCTTAATACTTCCATGGATTCAAGTCCTGATTTTGTCAATTAATGCCTATTTGCCTTTGAGGGAGGTATTAACCATTTAATGCTTCAATGTGTTCATCTATAAAATGAGGAAAATAGAAGCATGGACAGGGTTATTAAAAACAATGAGTGATAATACTTACCATTTACTAACAACTTACCTTCTGACAGACTCAATGTTAATCATCTACTATTTACTCTCTAAACTAATCCCAACCCTAAGTCAATGAATACTGTGGTATAGATGGAGATAAATGGCTCCGTGGATAAATGACTTGCTATGTAAGCATAAGGACTGGGTTTCTATCCTCAGCTCCCACAGAAAAAGTCAAGCAGGTATGATGGCCCACGTCTAATCCCAGCACTCAGAAGACACGCCTAGGAATGGTGGAGCAAGCTGGCTAACTAGACTGGCTGACACTGTAAGCCTCGGTCAGATTCATGTGACTCATGGTAAAGTAGAAATCAATTGGAAAAGATACCCAGCATCAACCTTTTGCCCCCCCCCACATGTACACATACATGCACATACACCAGCACACACATGAGCCTATAAACATGTAAATATACACACATATATGTCATGCCTATACGCACACAAAAAGAAATGGAATCATATTTTAATGATGCATATGATGATAACATTAATGATGGTGCTAAAGCTATATACTCTTGACACTGTATTAAGAATTATGATATATCTCATAATAGTCTTATTGAGGAAGTCTCAGAATCCTCATTTTGCAGATGAGAAAACTGAAAGGTTCTGCGTCTGCCCAAAGTCACACAGCAGGTAAGGAAGGTATAGAGCTAAAATTCAAATGACGTCATACTCTGAGCTCTCCATGACTTCATACTCTGAATTCTCGGCTGTCTACCAATTTGAAACCACAGAAACACCACTTTGTGAAATGAAGATGCCAAGGCTCATGCTGTCTAGATACACAAGACTGACCAAAACCATTAATAGCAATTTTGTTCTCTTGGAGGAAGGATTCCAAAAAGAAGTGAGGTGAACAGAGCAGTGAGTTGTACAAGCTTTCAACAGGCTGCATGTACCGCGAAGATGAGGGGTCATTCCCAATGTGAAAAATAACTTTATTAAGCAATAGAATTTAAAAGTTAGAGAAGAATAGGCACCCAGACTTTCTACAATATAGGTTGTTGTGGAAAAAAAAGTGGATGGTTTTATGGCATCAGGTGTTATGAGAAATGAAGTACTTTTATAGGTATGGTAAAAGTCATGCCAAACTTGACTGGAGAGCTTCCACCTGTCCATAACTGGCCTGCATAAAAAGCTCCTACAACCTGACAGAAACTAGGTACATCGGCCTGATAGTATCATGTCTGGCAATCAGGGGTTCACAGAGAGGGAATTATTTTAGCCATCAATCGCTTCCCACCTGTTATGCGCCTGCTACTGGGTAAGGCCCTTCCATTAGGAGCACCATTTAACAAAAGGGGAAATGGAACGCAGAAGGCAATAAGAGTATAGCAGAACTCCACTGTCTAGAAAAGGCTTGAAATAGGGTCCTGCTGAGCTCTAGAAGCTTGGGAGATGGTGCTCTTTCCCTCTGTAGCATTGTTTCTCCCAAGATCAGATGGGAAAGGATGGATACCAAGACTCAGCCTTGGGAAACAAGGCTTTTATTGGCTTTGCACAATATGAGGTAGAAATGGAATGTTTCTTCTTAAAGGTGAGGAAAAATTGAAGGCTTTAGAGAAAGCTGTTAGGGAAGACTTGTGTTAAGTCAGCCTAGTAGATAGGATCATGGCGACTCTCTTCTTGCTCCTCAGGCCAAGAAGAACTTGTTTACTTATCTTTATAACTTTGCCTTTTGTCCCAAGCTGATACAGGGTGTATGCTCCAGAAGTGTTTGCTCAACCGACTTGAATAGTCTCCTGGTTCCCTATCTCTTTAGGGAGAGTCAAACGCCTTGAGCCCTGTAGGGGGAGAGAGATCCTAGTGTTCACTTTTCTGCTTTGAGACACTGTGGAAAGCACAGGGCTGTCCAAACAGTACAATAAATGCAAGTTCAGGGGAACTTTGTTATATTTTAAGGTTCAGGCTCAGAATCTGAATTTTTGGGATTAGTGTAAGACCAAGTTGGAGACTCGCCTGAAACTATCAGAAACTGGTAGAAAAGACCCCGAAACATTTGACCATGAGGAAAAGAGAATGATGTTTTTAAAGGACTCCATTTAGCTCTGATCTATATGAAGAAAAAGAAATAGCAGAAGCCCCACGTAGTGGCTCAACCCTCCAGTCTTTTTATAATCTTGAACATGACAGTTACAATCGTGGAAGTCGAGCAGACTAGCTTTAGCACTTGGCCAGGAACTTCTCCTACAGAACCATCTTTTCGTGAGGCTCTTGTGGTTGTCTGGTTCGGTTTTTCTTAAGCCAATTTTTGTACACAAGAGTCATGTGGTGTCAGAAAGGTTGGAGAATGGAGTATTTCTGGGAATGAGGATGTGCTTGTAATTCTTCCTCCTAAAGAAAAGGGCTGGATGAGAGGCAAAATATAACCCTTTAAAAAAGCTGGCATCTATATCCTTCACATGGGTGAGGTGTGCCCTTTAGCTGGCAAAGGAGACAGTGCAAGTGGGAATAGGAGGATCTCAAGGTGGTGGCCCTGTCCTGGGCTACTCAGGGGGTGCTCAGTGTCATCATAAACCTTCTTATAGAACAGAGACGGGAACAGTATAGTTTGAGAAACATATTTGACCAGGCATAGATGAACAATGGGACATCTCATCTTAGGATGTCAGAGCCACAAATCAGAAACAATGAGAAGCTTGCAGGAGCTGAGAATGACAAGCTACAGATTCTTTATCATCACCCTCAGAAGGGAGACTTCTGACCTTCAAAGGTACAAGATAATAAAATCTGTATCATTTCAGCCAAGTAGGTCACGGCCATTTGTTACAGTAGCAGCAGAAAATTAACTTAAGAGCTAAGTTCTCTTGAAACAGCTCCTGAGAAAAAAACTTGACGTGATTGGTAGCCTGGGAATCATCGTTGGCTGCTTAGAATTTACCTGGGGGCTTTTTAATATCAGCGCTATCAACATTGCAGGCCAGGTAATTCTCTGCTTCGGGGCCGCCCTGTGCATTGGAGAACATTCAGAGGCAGCCCTAGCCTGTTCCCACTGCCAACATCACTCTCTGCTCTTGGTGCTGTGACAAAGAATGTCTGTGGACAGTGCCAAATGTCCCCTGTGGAGAGAAGGGACAGCAGAATTGCTCCCAGGCTTATGGACACTGCTCTAGCTTCATCGTCTGCTCCTCGGATGTGAAATTTCTGATGACAGCAAGCAACTCATCTTTCCCCCATGGTCCTGATTCATAAATGAGCCAAACCACAAGACACACAACATATGCTTTTGCCAGAGACATTTTGCTGCTCAATTACAAGGCAAAAAAAAAAAAAATCCTTGCCCCTAGACTAGATGGAATAATCTCTGGCGTGTACCAAGAGATCAGACAGGATTTATTTCTGGATGAAGCTTGGCTGATAACCCAAGGCAAGTTATTAATCTGCTTGGCCTAGCCCGCTAACACCTTAAGCCTGTTACTCTCAGTAGATGCCAAATAAAGCCTTATATCAAATTGAGTCAGGTGGCTTTGTGCCCCTCTTCCTTATTTGTGGATGTTAATTGTGGATCCTACTCATAACTACTACTGCTTCAAAACCCCAGAATGTATTAGGACGAAACTTGGTAAAGCTCGGATAAGGGCTGGGGGCTCTGTGCTTTTACTGGCTCCAAGATGTGCACGCTTCTGGAAATGAAAGCAAAACCAGTCTTAAGAAGCCAAGTTCTCCACTCTCTGTATTAACATGACTGCCTAGGGAGGCCTGAACTTAGAGGGAGAGACAGCTACCAATTCATTTTCCAAAAGATAATTCCTGCTGTGGGTTAGTAAAAAGAGATAAGAAGGCAGAACTAGAAAACAGGGAAAGAGAATAAATGATCAAAGGTCAGGAGTAGCCAGGCTATAAAAGAAGGAAAGACTTTGGAATTAAAGTTTGTTGGTTCCACACAAACTCATATTTTGACACTCTAGTCCCCAGAGTGTGACATTTAGAGACGAGGCTATTGTGGAATGGGTTTTGAAGAAGTCATGACAGTAGAGCACCTATAAGTAGACTCAAGTAACTGTAAGGGGAGGAAGTAGCTAGAGATCACCAGAAGGCATGGTAATAAGGGAGCCATCTACAAACCAGGAAATGAACACTGAGCAAGAACTCAACCATACTGGCATGTTGACCTCTGAGTTCTCAGCCTCCTGACAGTGACAAACAACTTTTAGGATGGCAGAGTTCCCTTTCTGCTGTGAGAGGGGGCTCTATGTGCAGCCTAATCCTGGCCCTCTCAGGATCCACCATGATAGAAAGACGGGACAATTGAGTCACTGAGGGGAAAAACAATGAAAAAAGACAAAGGAGGTTGAGTCTCTTGGGCTCGCGTGTTTGTGGAACCTCTTGGCCCTGTTCCTCAGGATTTATGTTGTGTCTAAGACAGAATGAACTGAGTATCCCCGACCCCCAAGAACAACAGCAGCCACAAATAAGACTTCTAATTAATATATTCGTCATAAAGATTTCTGAAAATAACCTTATGGGTGAAATTACTTGTGTAGATGAATAATTTCTGCCCAAAGATTCTGTGGCTGATATTCAAAGACCACTGGAAACACTGGAGAGCATCTGGTTGGATAGGTGCATGGGCAACCAAGCTGCCATCATTGCGTAGACCTAAGAAGCTGACCATAGACTTTGCTTAAAAACCACGGCCACCGGCAACCAGAGTATCCTACCCTCCTGAAAGAACACCCTGCCTATTGAAAGTCTCACATCTAAGACATACCTTTCTAATAGACAGGGAGAATTCTTTCTCCAGTGTCACACAGAGAGTAACCTCATTTTACCACAAACATAAAATATTAAGAGTTATTTCTCTCTCTCCTACCCAATTCATGTTCTCATTTGTATGGCTAACCCCAGTACTTTTCTCTACAATAGTGTTTGAGGAGCTTTTGGTGATGGTGGTGGTCTTTTGTTTGCTTTGTTTTGTTTTGTTGGTTTGTTTTGGTTTGGTTTCCGGCTTTTTTTGTTTTGTTTTGTTTAGCTTTTCAAATCAGGAAGTAAAAGAGAAAGCAACATGTGAAGAAGGTAAGGAAAGTCGTGGATGAAAGGCAACATCTGGATGATTTACAGCTGATCTACTGTCATGTCAAAAAGGCATTTAGAAAAACTACATCATTAACAAGAGCCTTCATTCAATTCACAGTTCTCCTGACATGACAAAGGAAACTTTTTCTTATTACTTAGCCACACAGAAGCCTTTGTGAAAGTGTCCAAAGCCATAAAACACTTGGATACTGACCCAGTTCAAGACCTGAAGAGGAGTGCAGAGACTTAGTAGCCAGCAACATTTGGTGAAAATGCTATAGGATATAGGCAGGGCATCCTGAGGATGCTTGCAATTGGTATCTACATTTCTGTGATCATCTATCTACACTTAGTAGGATAACTCTTACTATGACGGCTTCTAGTACTCTTGACTTCAGTATGTCTTTTGTTAATTTTTCAACAGTTCCATTAAATAACATTTCTTGGGCTGCAGAGATGGCTCAGTAGGTAAGAAGGCACACTGTTCTTGCAGAGAACCCAGGTTTAGATTCCAGCACCCACACTGTGGTTCACAGCCACCTCCAGCTCTGGAAGAATCTGATGTCTCTGGCCTCTGCAGACTACTGCACTCGCTCAAGGGCACTTGTACATGAGTGCAGACATGCCCGAGTGTATGTGAACACACACACACACACACACATACACACACACACACACTTAAAAATAAAATAAATCCTTAAAACTTTGTTTTCTAAGATAGTGATGGCTCTCTGGAAAACCAAGACTAATTGAAATAAAGAATTTTAAAATGAGAAAAACAAAAGACCTCGAGAACTCTCTGCTTAAAGACCTCCAGGAAAACTGTGGCTTTGACACTATTAAGACAATAGGAACTGAAAGAAAAAGTTTGCAAGTTGCTGTTTTTGTTTTGTTTTGTTTTGTTTTGAGACAGGATCTCATGTAGGCCAGACCAGCCTCAAATTCCTTTATGTAGCTGAGCATGGCCTTCAACTCCTGATCCTTCTACCTCTACCTCTCAAATGCCAAGAAAACAGGCCTACAACACCACATTTGATAAATTTTGGAAGAGAAGAGGTACTTAGCTATATTTCTCTCCTTAGCGCTGGATAGATGTGAAATCACTAAGTTGTTTAAGAATGTCATAATTCTTTCTCTGAATTTTCTCTGTGACGTCTACAGAAACCATAGGCTTCAGTTTCCGGTAGACTGGACTCTCTGCCTTATCTCAGAGACTTCTAAATTAGCAAAAATGCGAGATGGAAAACACCATCAGCATATGTCTCTTGAAATATAGGAGGGAGAGAAATAAGGCAAAGAGTTGGATGGGTGGAGAACTGGGAAGGATTTGGGAGGACATGGGAAAGAGGAAACCATGATCATAATATATTATATGAAAAAAATGCTTATTTTCAATTAACAAAAAGAAATATACATGCAACAAGTTCAAGGAGGAAACATACATATCCCTACTTGTCCCATTCCCAGATACGAAGAGAAACTGATGACCAATATTGGGCAGAAATCGACCTGTCATCTCAGTCAGAAGAATGGCACCATGAGTGTCAAACACAAAGTCACTTGGAGATAACTCCAAATCCCTGAACGTAGCTTCTAGAAAACTGCATGATTCCATATTTAAACACAAGCTTTCTCATTTTCGTAATAAACTCCAGGATCACCAACATCAGTTAACTACAATAGTGGGGCTGATCGCTCCTCGCTTTGAGAAAACATGTCTACCGTAAGATTGATCCCAGCCAACAGTTTCTTTTGCCAAAGTTTGGACAAACGGGCTCCAAAACTTAAAGTGATCTTTAAGCCCCATTAAATAGCACAGTTCCTTCTCAGGGATTTCTCTTGGGAAGAGATGTCTTGTATTCAAATAGTGTGTTATGACAAGCATGCCAGAGCTGATAGGGATCTGTTCTGACTCATGACATTGCTTAAATTGGATTAGTTGAATGTGTGTAGGCATTCAAATAAAAAAGCTACTTGGGGAGCCAGCCCTGATATTTTTTGCTGGTGGCCCTGAATTATAATTGTCTTGCACCAAGACACCATAACTCTTGGTTTTAGATTGAGTGTATAAGGAAATCTATATAATACCTGATTCCTCACTACCAGAGTCAATTGACCCCCACATCAAACATTATGGTCTGTATTAGTTACTTCTTAATAACTGTGAATAAATACCATGACGAGAAAAAACATACAGAAGGAAGAGTTTATTTGAACTTATGGTTCTAGATGGCTGAGAGTTCATCATGATGAGAAGACAGGCAGGAGGCATGGTGTCTAGGGCAGGAATCAGAGAGCTTACCTCCTCAACCACAAGCAAAAAGCAGAAAGGGTGAACTGAAAGTAGCATTAGGCTTTAAACCTACTTCCTCTACCAAACCTCCCAAAACAGCACCACCAACTAGTAATGAATTATTCAAATACTTGAGCCTGTGGGGGACATTTCTCATTCAAACCATCACACAGTAGTATTTTCTTTTCCTTCCTATCTTGTCCACTAAGCCATAATTAGCCCCAATGCCAGGACTACAATACCTTGCAAATCTACTCTTTTCAAGATAACCTTCATAGAAGGAAGAGCCCTAAAGACTCTGATCACCACTGTATTCCTCAGCTAGATTCACTCACAGTCAATATCTCTTTAAGAGCGTTGGTTCACGATACACAGGATCATCTTATTGCTTGATATCACAGGTGAAAAAAGAAATGGTCCTTAATATGATTTAGTATATCCCACAAATTCTTAGTCAGGAGTCAAACCTATCTCCTTAGTTTATATTCAGGGAACTGAAGATAAGATGTACTTGATTTAAATGTTTTAATAAATTCAGCAAGTAGGTTATAATAAGAACTTGTTCATTCTTACAAATCAAAACTTCAGGACTCCTGCCCATCTGCCCATCATTAAAATTAGGTCTAGGACTTCAAAATTCATACTTCTACTTCTCTATCAATCTCAAGCAGAGTGGTTGGTGTTGAGCTCATAGAAACAGAAACATGTCTAAATAGATACCTAGAGTAATTGAGGGAGTGCAGTATGCATATAACCAAGGAAGGGAGTCATGGCTGCAAATGTCCTAATAATGAGGGGAAGGCATGACCGAAATAGAGTAGTGGGGAGCTAGGATCTACATTGTATGAAAGTTCAGAGGTAATGAGGGAATCACTGAGGGAGCAATGTCATATAGGATCCTTATGTACTTATAAGTGTAGTAGGAAGCCACATGATCATTCCCGAATGCCCAGACTCCTGAAATAATCCAATAATTTCTTGGTCCATTAGCTCTAACTTCTTATTGGCCAAGTCTTACATCTTAATTTAACCGATTTCTTGTAATCTGTGTATTGCCACATGGCTGTGGCTTACCAGCAAAGTTGCATCTGGCATTTGTCTTTGGAATTTGTCTACATGGCTTATCACTGACTCCACCTTCTTTCTCCCAGCATTCAGTTTAGTTTTTCCCACCTAGCTCTATTCTGCTAAGCCACTGATCAAAACAGCTTCTTTATTCATTAACCAATAAAAGCAACACATATACAGAAGGACTTCCCACGCCATATAAGGATGGCCTGTAGGGAGCATGGCCTTCGTGAAAGAGCTTTTAGCAGAGGTGCAACATGCTAGAAATTATATGTGCTGCTGGATTTAGACTATTACTTGGGTGAGAAGGGTGGAAAGGGAGTACTTGTTAGAAGTTCTTTGTATTAGCAACAAGGAATTTACTGGTGCCATTGATGATAGTCTAACATCAGTGAAAAGGCCTGGATAAAAATTAAGAAAAACTCCCTGAATAAGTTTTGAGAATGTGGAGATCAATGCCCTAGACTTCAGTATCTTTTGGTGAAGTTACTAAGGGAGAGCAGGGGTAAATGGAGTTCTAATTGGAGAGAGACCATCAAGGAAGATTGTTTTATGGTGGCAGACTGTCATGTTTTCCTACAACCAAGAACAAGTTAGTGTGGAAAGGATGTGTGATGATGTAGAGGAATAAGGTACAGCTGTAGGGTGGTACTTTAGAGTGGCAGAGACAGGGTTAACTTTTGTCTTCGAAGAGGGGCATTATCCTTAGGAAGGTGCCTGTACAGAACCCCTACAGCAACAAGAATGAGACAGCACACCTGGACTGGAGAGTCAAATGGTGAGCCAGGAGATGGGAGTTTATGGAAGTTCTCTTACTTCTGCATGTATCCTTTCAGAGAAGAAAGCAGAAATGAGCCAGATGAGAATATTACACTTTAAGCTGATGACCCCAAGATCATAATGTTCTTAGGATGGGATCGAGATTTCAAGAGGCATCAGGGCAAGCACGCTGAGCAAACAGTGCTGAGTTGTGTGGCTGGATACCAATGTCAGGTAAGAAGAGGATGACTGTGCTTTCTTCTCTCTGTTTGTGTTAGGATGGAGGACAGCAAGCCAGTGTCTCAGGCCTTGAACACTGTTTCAATGGATATATTTAAGGTTGACTAGGGAAAGATATTCAGCCATTGAGTTGGGCAGACTAAGAAAATGACAAGGGACAGGCCTGGGCAGGAAGCATTTCAAGACACCTGATGGGGGGGATTTTTTTTCACACAGTTTGCCCTATATTTGCTATCAATCTATTGGGAGGATTTTTTGCTCTGGGTTGGAGCGTGAGACAGGACCTACCACACTGCTCCTTCAATGGTTCCAATAAAAACAATCCTACTGCAGAGCCAGTGAGTTCATTGGGCTTACATACAGAGCAGTGGGTGATGGACAAAGGTATGGGAGACTCCAAAGTGAGCCCCCAGGAGGACGGTACACAGCATAGATGATGACTCTCGCATTGCTGCGGTGATGGAGCTACATTCCCTTAGTCCTCCCTAGCCTGCTGCTTAATTCGCCCTTGAGACCCAAAGACCACATGCAATGAGAGCAGAACTGCACACAAGTGGGTGGAAGGAGGTGGTTGGATGCCCAGGGCAGGGTTCTATGACCCTCTCTACCCACTGCTAGGAGAAAATGCCCACAGTCAACAAGGCCAACTGTCATGGTCTCTTGCAAGCAGGCACAGCTGAACTTACAATGATGGTGGTGGCTCGGCTGAAGAACCGGACCATACAAGGCCAGAACTTGACCCTCTTAGAACTGGGTCTTTTCCTTCTCACTCTTACATGACCAGAATTTTCCTGATATTGGCATAGGAGTCTGTAAGAAGATATTTGAGTATGATTGATTCTCTTTGGAGAACTGCTACCATTCACACCAAGAGAAGTTCTCGCACGAAGACAGCAGGTTGGAGAAACCTATGTCTGCAGTGGAGGATGATTGTAATCACACAGTCAATATACACTGAATAATGCAAAGGTAAATATTCCTTCAGCAAAAAATAATCCGGTGGAAATGAGCTTTTCCAAAATTATAATTGTCGGAAGATACCAGAGTCAGCAGCCCCTGACTCCCCTTTCAGAAATGAAGGCCCAACAGGATCAATTACGCTTATTTGTTGACTTACCCGATTCAGATGCCTCTAGGCCTCAAGAAAAAAATGAGCCCAGAATGCACTGAGCTCAAAGCGAGAACCGACAGAGAAAATAGATCCGCAAACCAAGTTGAGTCTGAGAGACAAGCCTGGAGGTTGGAAAGCCTCATTTTGGAAATCATACAAAACATGCTTAAGAAGGGAGAAAGAAAGCATGTATGGCAGCCTCTTTCCGTGTATCCCCTTACATGCCTTAGAAAAGTGCCTTTCTTCGCCCAGACGTTATCATGTCTATGTCCAGAAAAGCATTGTTTCCTTCAAAATAGTTGTCTCTGGGACTTGGCAGTTGCTCTGGTGATGTTCACCTAAGCTGCTCTCACGGCTCACGGGGCTTTTGCACCTGCCAGCTAAGCCCATTTCTTTCTGGGAGGATTTGATTTTAATGAGACACCACCAGTTGTTCTGAATCAAAGCTAACATGTAATGTGGCTGAAGAGATAGGAGACTGGGAGCTCTGGGAAGAGGCCTGTGGCATGTAAATGAAACGAACAGATGATTTGCAGATTTGACACGCTATGGAAAAGAACTTCAGAGAACGCCTGCATCACTAGACACTGGGGTCAGCCCCTCCATCTAAGCTTTACTTTTTTACTTGCTATTTAACTTTTGGAGAGATAAAATTACAATTGGTTTAATCCCACTACCAAGAAGTATCTTTGATTTATATTTTTGTCTGCATTTTAAACAATTTCCCTAGTTTGAGATATTGATATTTTTAACGAAGTGTGCAATTTAGAAATGTATGTCATTAACTATAAAACAATCATCCTTTATCAAACCTAGAGCTGCATACATCATTCTACCTCTGTACATTGTAGAGAACTCTCAACTTTATTCACCAGTCCTCTCCTGATGGCATAGAAGTGGCATCCAATTTTTTGCTGTTATAAACAACACTATTATTGCAGGCTGGTGTTCTCCACACGTCTGCTGCTCACACACAAGCCCAAGCTTGCTCTCCCTGTAGCCAAATTCTTCCTCAGTCTTTTTATCTTGAGTTAGGATGTTTTTGAAAACATGGCTAACTTAGTCTTTTTTATAATCCTCATTTACTGAACCTCACAGAAAAAAGAGGCAAAGTACAAATTAAAATACCATGCTTCATGACCAGCTTTGGTATTGATACTGGGACTCCTAACCTCAATATTCTCCTATTGTTCAGAAGAAGACAAACTCAATTATTGCTTTTTGACCCATCATCCCGTGGGAACCAGGAGAGGATCCATTTGAACATGGAGTTCTAGGTGATGGTACAATGTCTTGATGGCTTATGTTGACAGAATGTAGTATTGAAGTTTCCCTGAACAGTAATAGAGAGACCTGTCTACATATTTTTTCACCTGTTCTTGGTATGCTATAAACAGGAAGACTGGAGTCTGGGAAAATGAAGATCAGAGTCACTGGGAAATTCATGGCAGTTAGTCTGTGAGCACCCTTTACTGAACCTGGGACCCAGAATCCCACAGACACTGGATCTCTGTACACCAAAATTTGCATTTGGTGAACACCTTCATTAAACTTGATTGACTTTATATTGCCCAGTTTATACTGCTGTGAAGTCTAGAAAATTATGTAGATTTTCAATGCAATCATTTTCTAGAGGTTGTGGTGGACATAACAGAGCAATAATGGTAGATTTAGTGTGGTGTTGGTGACCACAACTGCCATGGCAGCTTGGACGCGTTGGTGGCTGTTGACTGCATCACTCAGTGGTGTAGAGCTGTGTGTAACGCAGGGACTGAGCTTGGAGGGGGAGCCAGTTTTGTTTAGTGGTAATAAATAATTGATGCTGCTGCTGATGATGATGATGATGATACTGCTGCTGCTGCTATGTCCCTTAGAGCCATATCTGTCATTATGATAGAATGTAAGGGCAAGATACGGGGGTGGGTTTTCTGTTGAGTGTTCATGGTGTTGATCTCTTTTACTAAAGTTCTCAAGTACCTTGAAGTTGGGACACAATATGGGCATCAGTCTAAGGTGGGACATATGTACTTCTCTGAGGGAATTCTCATGCATTCAGCTGATTGGAGGAAGAACAAGGTTTTCTCCCTCTGCTCTAAGTCTCACAACCTCTGCTCAGTGCCTCCTGAGAAAGTCCATTGTCTGGTGGATGCTGCAGGCATGGCTGCTACTGTGTGATGAAGTAAAGGTGACATTCACAACAGTAACTTTGTAATCTCATTTTTCTATTTGCTTTCTTGACAAAGTGAGCTCCTTTGGCAAAGCGTGCATGTCTTTAAATTTTTAAAGGAAAAGAAAAAGAAATGTGTCTGTGTGCAGGCAGTCATCATAATCCTCATGAATATAACAAGTGGATCACAGTCAAGGTTATGTTTCCAAGTCCTGTGTATGGATTTATTCATTGACTCCTCACTGATTTAATGGGAATCATGCTGATAAATTATAACATGCAACATTTTTTAAAAATTAAGGGCCTGATTTTTCACTAAGGATGCTTGAAATCAAATTAATATTTGTATGACCATCTCCAGATAACCATTCTGAAGGAGGAAATAGTTACCTAACCTTACAAGGCCTGCAGCCCATCACATTGTCCTTTTACTGAGAAATTCCTAGGATGAGCTTTCTCCAATTCATCTGAAGGTCATCTTTTAAAATTCAGCTTCCAATACAGTTTTCAGCAATGGCAGTGCATTGAGCTGGGCATAAATGTTTTTTTTAAGTAGAATCCGAGCCAGCCATTGTCCTGTGAGTCTTCTCTTATGCAGGTAATCCATGGCAGCACTGCAAACTGTGAATGCTGTGGCCACAAGTGTCACTTGTTTGTGTCTGGTGACTTTGGGGGATGTTCTGATTGCAAAAGGGTGGTGCTGGCATCTACTGGGTAGAAGGAAGAAGTATTTCTAAATATTATCCTTGCCCAGGACACATTCATACCACAGAATCACATGACCCATGATGTTCACAGCACTAAGACTGAAAGGGCCTGATGGGATCTGTCTTTTCTTTTCCATCAGTTCCCCACTTATTAAACATCTGCTATATGCCACCAGTTTTTTATTAGCTATTTAAGGTATCCACAGGTTAAACCACAATGCTAGATCCCTGTGGTCCCTCCTTACTTCATGAGATCTATGGAGCAGGAAGATGGAAAGAATAATGTGTTGTTCTGAGACATTACCACATTGTGCCCAGATCAATTTCACCATTGAGTATGTATTTTCAACACCAAATATCCAAAAAGATATTAGGCATGATTCCTACATCTGCTCAGTACAGGGAGATAATGTATTCAGTGCAGCCCTAAAATAATTCCTGAAGGTGGAATATGAATAACACTAGAAGAGGATATGTAGCATATTATTTTAGAATAATTCAATAGTTTTCAGTGTTTCATTTTACCTATTGCAGAAGAAGCTCCCAATGAACTCTCGAAGACCCTAGGATGATCCCTTCACCAACAACCAAGCTACTTCACCCCAGCCTATAGACAGCAGGGAAGATGTGAGTAGGAAGCAGGCAATTGCAATGCAAATTAAACAATTGTGGGCGTGGTACACATGCAAATGAGGAGCCCAACCAGTCACCAATTTCCACTTTATGAACTGCCTACGGCTACAGTTTCTCAGAACTGATGAAATGTTCAGACACTAATATGTTTTTTTTCATAGTAATGAGGTTTAAGAAAAAAAGTGGGAAGCAATACAAAAGCAACATTTCATTACAAATTTCTTTCCGGCAGTTTGGCCAGGATTAGAAATGTTTTATTAAAAGACATGCAGTGGAAGTCTATGATTTAGAAAAGGTGGATAAGTCTCCAAATCATATACAATCTCTCCCCCTTTCCTGTCCACTACAGTACCCAAGTGCCAACACTGTGTCAGTACATGCCTTGGGAATCTAATAGAACAGGTAAAAGAGAATATTGCCCCATTCGGCATCTCGTTACTGATGCTCATAGGTGAACTGAAATATCTGAATGGTGTTAGGACTAATTCATTGTTTTGGGTTTTTTGTTTTTCTTTTTTTTTGAGACAGAGTTTCTCTGTCTTTGAACTCTGTCCTGGAACTAGCTCTTGTAGACCAGGCTGGCCTCAAATTCACAGAGATCCGCCTGCCTCTACCTCTAGAGGGCTGGGATTAAAGGCGTGCGCCACCACTGCCCGGCAGGACTAATTCTTTAAGGACCAAAATAAATGTGAACTTAGAGTGAACAAGTAGGAAGGATATGATGTGTGACGGATTGGGCAAAGTCATAATAAGATACACACTGGTCCATGTTCAATGGCCTCTAGATGTGGGCCAAGATAGATGGTGTTTTTGGAATCATTGATATTAAAAATGGTTGTTCTTGATGAGTTCTGAGTGTCAGTGACCATTGTTTATTTCACTTACACATATATTACCATGCTACTTATGTTGCTAATGGTGGATAAGCCATGGGCTGAAGCTGTCAGACAGACATGTCTTGTTGATGCCTCAAGTTCTCGAATAGCCCAAGTTCCCAACATATCCCAGACATAAGGGAAGACCTTGAGGACTTCCTGCTCTTCAGCTGCGGCATGCAATTCAACCGGCTCCTTTTCTCGATCTTAGACAGAAAAAGTACCCTTCATCTTTGTGCCGGTGCTTTTCCTTCCCTTTGTCATGTATACTCACGAGACTCTGACCCATAACTGAATAGCTGTCAGTTCAGAACCGATGAAGCCTTAGGAAATGCCATCTAGGAGCTAAACCATAAGAACAGTATTTCTACACAAAATGTGCAAAATCTGAATACAGATGGGACATTGCTCTTTATAAATTGAGACATCAGGTGAATGAGAATGAAGTGAATCGTGGGGATGTCTTTGAAATAACAGTATTTGTGATTGATTCTCTTTCCCCATATTTCAAGCTAATTATCTTTGTTTGAGGTGAAAAACTAAAAAGACTTAATCTGTTTTTGAAGTTCATCCCGATCAAATTAGGCAGAATATATATGTAGCATTGTGCTGGCAGCTTGGGGATCCAGCAATTATTTTAAAAATTAATAGCAACCTCCTTTATAATATTTCACTTTTTGACAAACTTCAGCATTTACCAGTGCCTTGGAGGCTAATAATTGTCCTAACTCTCTGAGCAACCAGCTTTATGCACCACCAAACCAGTCACCTCAATTAAGATGAGGAAAGGAAAATTAAAGCTTTGTCTTCCTAGAGATGTTTTTTACCTTAAATATGTAATGTATGCAAAATGTCTTGCATATGTGGATAAGTAGAAATGCATTAAATGATAGTGATTAAAAACTGAGTGCTGGGATGAGTTAAGCACAGAATCTAATAGGAACTTTGTGCTTCTGTGTTAAACTGGAGAAAGACTTTAAGGTCTTCCAGACTCACTTTTATGACCAGTACTATGGGAAAAAAGAGCATCTACAGCGTGGGACATCGTCAAGAGTATAGAAATGCTTGGCATGCAAAGAAGCAAGTTTTTACTACTACCATTATTTTTTAACATGTTTTTCTTCTGGCAAAGATGGCAAAGGGGACTAGAAAGCCAGACATCTAAGCATCAGAACATAAAATATGCAACATGTGTTTGTTTATTTGGCCTGTGACGTGTGGGTCATAAGGACTAGGAAGATGGCTCAATAAGCCAAGTGCTTTCCTTGGTAGCCAGGTGACCTAAGCCTCCAGAGCTCATGTGAAAGTCAGAGGAAGTGACAGGGCCTGTATTCCCTGTACACTGTGGTGACAATAGGAAGAAAAGGCAATTAAATCACCAGAAACTTGCATGCTAACTTGCCCGGTGCATGGAGTAGTGAACAGCAGAGACAGGGTGGAAAGTGAGAGCCAACACCTATTGCCTTATAACCTGCACATGTGGGATGTGGCACACATATGCTCACACTGAAGCATATGAACATATCACACATACACACACACACACACACACACACACACTGGGCCACACTGGGCCACACGGTCCTTTTGCAGACATGCACAGTGACGAACTTAGAGATTCCATGAATGCTTGTGAGCATCCATCACGTAGCCTTGCTCTGGTCAAATCAGCATGTGAGTTGTTTAGATTCCCCAATACCCATGCATACATGTATGTGCATACACGCACATGCATACAAATACCCATATATGCATGCCCCTCACCACCACTCTTTAGTATGAACTCAGTAGCGCTCTTTAGAGTGCTAAAAGAGTAGACAGTGACAGGAATGGAGGAAGCCTGGGAGGTTCTGTAACTTTGACAAGGCACTGAGAAGCTCAGGGCTGAGGCCAGCCTTCTGACTCCTGCTGGGGGAGAGCCTTCTATACATGTGAGTCTCATAATACAGGATTTTTTTCATGTCTAGCCATCTTGAAATGACTGACTTTTCTCATGTAACTGAGTCATTTGTCATCCATGGGATCAAGGAATGGTCTCCATGCTTTAAAATATAGCTGGCCGGCACCCAAACCGACAGTTTCCAAACTAAGCAGCTCAACGACAGATCAAAAGTATTTGTGTGTTACTGCTGCAAAATGGCTCAGTGTCTGCTGTGTAAGCAAGGGGAGTGGTGCTTGAATCCCGAGCACTCACAGAAAAGCTGACATGGTATGTCTGTAACCCGAGTGTTGGGAGCATAGAGGTGGGTAGAAATGGGGGAGCCCTGGGCATTTTCTGTCAAGCCAGCCAAGCTATATCAGTGAGCTCCCAGGTCAGTGAGAGGCCCTGTCAAACACTATAGGGTAGAGTGATTGAAGAAGACATCCAATGTCACACTCTGCGCTTCATGTCCATACACATATAAACACGTACCTCCACATCCTCATGCAAATGCACACATACAAAAGGACATGCACAAAATACCATTGGGGAAGTGCATTTGTATCAACTATACAGACTTATTTTATTGAACTTCCCTCAGCAATAGAGTATAACAATTACACACTACACAAGCAACATTCGCCGGAACTGTAAGTCGTCTAGAGATTGCTCAAAGACTACAAGAGGTCTTTTTATATGCACATTCCATGCTGTTTTGTAAAAGAGATTTTAGGATTTTAGCATCTATCGGGTCCTGGAACTTTGGATACCAGCAGCTCACTGTGAATGGCGTGTCTCTAGGTGATACTGCCTTCGAAACAAACTCCACATAACAGCTCTCCATTTTGTTTGAGAACACTGCCAGGAGTTTGCATCTGTGGAGAACAGAGCTGCCTTTCCCAAGAGAGCCGTCTCCTGGGAAAGCAGCAGAATCCATGAGGCTTTTCTAAAAACCCATTCCTGAATCTACCCCTAAACGTAAACATCTGCTCTTTGGCCCCATGAGTCTGACAAAGCAAGTCTCACCCATAAGGCCTCAGTGCTTATCACAGTTTTATGAATGTTTTGAATGTCTATTTCTCTTTCGGTTGAGTGTGCAGGTGTTAGATACAACTTTGACGGGAGTTGATCTAGTAATAATAAAGCAGGAATGGCTAACCAAATTCCGCAGCCCTGCATTTTAGTTCTCTTTGTCCAGTCAACTTTTTCACTGAGAAAAAAAACATAATTACATATAGATTATTTTTTATCTAAAAAATGCTTAATTATTTATCTGAATCAGTAAATCTTCTATGGAAAAAAGTATTGAATATATGACATATAACCTACTATAATTACCTGTGAGAAGAGAAGATACCTAGCCATTGGATTAAAACAATTAAAAATTGGATTAAAACATTAGATTAAAACTGTTGTAAATCAAACTTCTAGAAAAGACAGAAAGGTGATTGCTAACATATACTTACTCTGAGCCCCTATGCTTCTACTCTGCCTTCTAAGGGTTAATTATTAGTATAAAAATACTCTCTTAGGGTTTTTCATGCTTGAAAGCTCAACCATGTTTGTACATAGTCAAGTCATCACCCCTTCACTTTACCCAGTCTCACTTATCAACTTAGCCTAGAAACCACACCAATAGTTTCAAATATTATATATTCAGAGCTGGAGAAGTGGCCCAGGCTTTAGGAGGAGCAGTGACTGCTCCTGCAAATGACCAGGGTTCCATTTCTAGCATCTATGTGGAAGCTCAGAGCCACCTTTAATGCCAGCTCCAGAGGAACTGATGCTCCCTTCAGGCCTCTGCAGGCAGCAAACACACTAAGCCAAAACATGTGTGCACATAAAATAAAGGTCTTTTCTTCGGATATTATTTTAGTATCCTTATGTGATCATGATGGGAGAGTTCCCTCTGTGTGCTGTAATTACCATAAGTGAATAAAGAAACTGCCTTGGCCTGTTGATAGGGCAGAACTTAGGTAGGTGGGGAAGATGGAACAGAATGCTAGAAGAAAGAAGGGTAGAGTCAGAAGAAGACGCTATGGAGCCTCCACCGGAGTCAGAATGCAGGAGCTTTGCTGGTAGGCCACAACCTCATGGTGATATACAGATTAATAGAAATGGGTTAAAATGTAAGAGTTAGCCAATAAGAAGCTAGAGCTAATGGGTCAAGCAGTGATTTAATTAATACAGTTTCTGTGTGGTTATTTTAGGGCTAAGCTAGCCGGGCAGCCAGGACAAACAAGTGGGTCCTCCTCCTACATGATCACATTAATAATTGTTTAGAATTATTATTTATTTCCATGCTAATTCTTCTTAATCCACAAGTTAGACAAATTTACTTTCATGTAGATATATGCAAAAAATGGATGTGTTTGTGTGCATGCAACACATCATGAATATGAATATATGTGCATGTACGTGTGTGCATCTGTGTGCTATTATATAAGTATATATATGCAATACATATGCATATCTGCAACAACATTAATGAAAAGAGAGGCCACAAATTTAAAAAAGAACAAGGGAGAGGGCATGTGTGAGAGAGTTTGGAAGGATGAAGAGAAGAGGGAAATTATGTAATTGGGGGAAAACAATCATTTCAAAAGCAGTTCCAGCATGAGTGTGCTTAACTCTCTTCAGTAACATCTCTTTGGGACTTCCTTAGGAGAGGAGAATGGTCCTCCTTGTTTCCTTTTTTACAGTTTGCCCCAGAAATTCTGTTGTCTCAGAAATCCCTAGAGTAGATTATTTATCCTTTTCCTGTTACTTGTAATGAATATTTTGCCTTTACTTTGGTGTATATCATTTTGCAGACATATTTAGACAATTTGCTCTAACAGGAGTGATAACTTTCCTGTATGTTTCTTACCAGGCCACAATCATCCTTGATATCAAATATTTTTATACAAAATGACTGCTGTAAATGCTACATTTCCCATTGATGAGCTATCAGAAAACCCAAGACAAGAAAATGAGACATTAGTGTCATATACTTTCCTCAGCTTCAAGTATTTGTTCTCTTGGAGAATGTCTCCTTCTAGGCTTTGTGTACAAGTGTGAGTGACTGTATAGTGTTCACATCATTTCTTCAGTTGTATTGCTATGTTTCAGTTTTTAATCTTTATGTGTGTTGGGTTCTCTGAATGCATGTACATGCCTCAGTAACAGTATGGCAATAAAAAGACAACCTCAAATGTTAGTATACATTTTCTTTTTAATCAATAGATATTTGGGTCTTTCCACATTTTGACTACTGTTAATATTGCCTCATTGAACATGGAGACACAAACTTGCATGTCACATTGGTTGATGGTGTATACTGAACTATCCTTGCATGAGCCATTTAATGTGCTGCTGAATTGAGAACTTCTGTATCTATTAATGTGTTCACCATGGACATTGGCCTATAATTTTCTTTTCCTGTAGAGAGCCTTTGGGTCTCTTTGTAGGGGTTTACATTCCTGGAAAGCTAAAGTTACGCAAGTTCTCTCCTCTTCAACTGTTTGGAGAAGTGCGGTGTTAATTCTTCTTTCAATACTCAGTTTAAAGAATGAATCAATAAAGTTACAGGGCATAAAATCAACATTCAAAATTATCTTTTAAAGAAATTAAGAAAATAATCACATAATGAGTCAAAAAGAATAAAATATTTTTGAATAAATTTAATCAAGGAGGTAAAAAAATCTATATACTCTGAATTATGAATGTTAATTAATGAAATGGAAAATAACACATAACTGAAAACTATCTCATGCTTATGGAACAAGATAATTAGTATTATCAAAATATCCATACCATTCAATCAATCCAGACATTCAATGCAGTCTCTATCAGATTCCAGTGATGTTTTTCACAGTAGCAGGGGGAAATATTCTAAATTTTTCACGAAACTAAGCCATAATAGACCCCAAAAACCTAAAGCCATTTTGAGATAGTCAAATAAGTTGGGGGCACTGTATTACCTGATCTCAAACTGTACTACAGAGCTGTAGTAACTGTTTGTAATAGTGTACCACTAGTATGAAAGAAGACCAATAAAACAGAAGGAAGAGCCTAGACATGAACCAACATTTATGTGGTCGGCTCATCTGTGATAAATACATGAAGAAGACTCAGTGAGTACAGAACAGTTTCTTCAGTGGAAAGTGCTAACACCACAAAATGCCTAAGGGGAAAACATAAAGAAAAAGTTCCCTGACATTAGATTCTGGGTAGAAAATGGGGGTTAGCCAGGATATGGTACTAAAAATACAACTGACCAAAGTCAAAATAAATAAAGAATTGAAAACAGCGGAACCTCATCAAACTCCTAAGCTTCCACCCAAAGTTATGAAATGTCAAAATCCGTGGGGGAGAATTTGACACAAGTCTCTGTAGGCAACTGGTGTGTTTGAAGACCTGTGTTCCTCTCTAGAATTCTGTGAAGGGAACCAGTCACAAGACGCACGGCCTTTAGGCAAACCAAGGACAGAGAAGTTGGTGCTGACAGTCAGGGGTCCCACCTTGTGACAGGGCTAGAGTGGGGACCTTGGGGAGAGGTAGGGCAATCCGGCTAGTTTTGTCAGTCTTCCTAATCCTTTCTGAGAACAGCTCTTTTCCTTGATTTTTCTCTCTGGTTTTATCATCCATCATTCATCCCAACTTCTACCTTTCACTCCCCTCTTTCTATCTGCTTCAGATTTAGTTTTCAATTTCTGTTCTAGTCCCCTAAGGGGTACAGGTAACAATTATTAGTGTGATAACTTCTTCCAGAAAGTATGCATTTATGTTTACACAATTCATTTTGATACTTCCTTTGTAGCATCATATCTTGATGAGTTGTTTTTATTTTAATTCATCACTGGGCATTTTTAAATTTCTCCTCTTAGTTCTTCAACTCATTGATTAAAGCCTAGGTATTTTTTTAATGATACCCTTTCACAAGTTAAAGGAATTCTTGTCCATTACAAATGGTTTGTAACGAATGAGCATTGAATTCCTGTAATGAGTGGGCCTTTGGTTAAGTTCAGAAATGCTGCTACATTTATTTAGATAGCCACTTGTCTTTTTCTTTAATTCTATTTGTCTAGAAAATTACATTAATTTTTAAATGTTAATCCAATTGTGAAACCCAAGACAAATATCACTTGGCTATTATATATTAATATTTTATATATGTCTGGATTTGGCTTAATAATATTTTTTCAGTTATTTGAGGATCTTTTGTCTTAAGCGATACTCAAATTAAAATTTCTTTTGATTTATAGGATTTAATATTTGAATGATGGTGGGATAAACAAGGTGGGAAATATCCATAATTTCTTCATCTTCTGATGGTGTCTGGGTGAGTTGTTAATTTCATCATTATGTGCTTGATAACACAGTACAATCAAAGTGGATCTGAGCATCTTTATAACATCCTTTAGTACAGAGAAATAGAGAATATTTTAACTGATTTTCCAGTTATGTTTGGTAATTTACATCTGTCAAAATTTTGTCCATTCTGTTATTAAACTTACAGAAATAAAATTATTGAAGATTGTTTCATCATTCTAGAGTGACGTCTCCTCTTCATTCCTGCTGTGAATAACGTGGGCTGCCTGTCTTCACGTTCAGCGTGATGAGAGGGTTAAGTTTCTTGTTTTGATTGCAAAATTTAGCTGGTTTCAGTAATTTTCCCCGTTTTTCCCCTCTGCTGGGTGTCTCCTTTCACTGTAATTACCTCCTGTGTCTGAAGAAGTACAGCCTGGGAGCCTGTTCTAGTTTCTCTCCCTGTCGCTGTGATGAGGTCTCCTGGAAGCACCTTAGAAAGAACGAAGTCTGACTCCTGTTTCAAGGTGCAGCCCATCACGGTGAGGAAGTCGAGGAGGGAAAAGCTGGAGGCAGCTGCTCACATCGTGTCCACAGGCAGGAAATTGCAAGCAGTGCTTTCTGCCGCTCACTGCCCTTCCTCCACTTACACGGTCCAGGATCCAACCAAGGAAAGACACAGGCACAGAAATGGCCATCAAGAGAGTTCCTCAAGGGCATGCCCAGAGCCTGTCTCCCTGCTTAGTCTAGATTCTGCCAAGTTAACAATCAACACCAGCCATCACAAGGACTTTACCCCGCCTTTGATGGTGTGGCACTTTGCAGTTCCAAAACAGTGTTGAGGTTATCAATATGAATGTTGCCATAGACTCTGACTTCTCCCTGGAGCCTTACTGTGGACTTGGAAAAATGTATGTGTGGTGCGTGTGTGGGGGGGAGTCCTCAGGGCATAACTTCCGTTTTCTGCTTAGTTTCCTGTATTCTAAGCTTCCCTCCCAAAGCTTTCATTATCTCTTTCGTCCACTATGCTCCAAGCTGCAGCTCCTATAGCTTCCAGAGTCTGCTTAGTTCTTTGTATTTTAAACCTGTATCCCGTACAGATTCCATTATCTGCTTCGTTCTCTGAATTCTAAACTGCCCTCCCACAGTTTTCGTAGTCTGATTCTCTGTATCCTATGCTGTGCCCACTACAACTTCCGTAGTCTACTTGGTTCTCTGTCTTCTAAGATACACCCCCTATGGTTTTCTAGTCTGCTTGTTTCTTTGTATTTTACACCATACCCCCCACAACTTCCATAGTCTTCTAACTTCTTCGTATCCTAAGATGTACCCATTAGCTTCCATAGCCTGCTAACTTCTTTGTATTATGAGTTTACGATCCCATTTTGGCCTGGTAATCTTCTATTATGTAGAGTATCTCTCTTTGTTAATTTATTTTATAATTATCCAGGAGTTTCTATTGTGCTTCATGACACATTTCTCTGAGAAGGCTAATTTTCTATGATCAGAAACGGAAGGCCCTAGTCGTCTTGCTGACTTGGGATGTATGTCTTCGGGTTCCCTTCGCAACTTCCCCAGAATCTTGGCTGCTCTTTTCATCCGCAGCACTTAGGGATACTGTGTGTTCTCTCTTGTGCTTCACAGACTGTTTTACTCATTTTTCATAATGTTTTCATTTCCTAAGAGAGCATAAGTGTGACGTTTTAAATTCTTTGGTAATTATAAAAGCAGTAACCAGTGAACTTTTTTTAAGAGCGAAGAAAAGGCACCTGTATTCCCTCAACTAGAAGAAAGCAACAGCTAACTCATATTATAGTGTATTCTCTACCAACCACTTTCTTGTATGAATAAATGGAGACAGGTAGAAGGACTCACCAGCTGACTGTGGTAACAAAAGAATCACCCCTGGTCAGATTGCTCAGAGGTTAAAGGTGCTAGTAAACAAACCTGATGACCAAAGTTCAAACCCCAAAACCTTGTGGTGGAGGGAGAGAGCCAACTCTCACAGCTGTCCCCTGGCTTCCACACATGTGCTATCACATGTGCACAACCGTACATGCAAAAGCACAAATATACAAATAAATAAATGTAATTTTAAAAGAAAGTGACTTGCACCCAGGTATAAATAATATTTATAAATAAATAAATAAATAAATGTAAATCACTTTTAACTATAATAGAATCCTAAACCAGCACTACGAAGACAGTAGCCACTAGCCACGTGAACCATTTGAGATTTAAATAGCATGTTTGGGAGATGTGTTATAAGGATATGTACTTTATATTTGGAAGATTGACTGATGTAGGAGGGTCATCTGTCTATGTGTTACTTTCATTGGTTAATAAAGAAACTGCCTTGGCTTTTGATAGGACACAGCTTAGATAGGTGGAGTAGACAGAACAGGATGCTGGAAGAAAGAAACAGAGTCAGGCAGATGCCATGATTTCCCTTCCTGAGACAGATGCTGGCTAGATTCATGCCAGTAAGCCACAACCTTGTGGTGGCATCCAGATTATTAGATATGGGTTAGTTGTGAGAGTTGGCCAATAGGAGGCTAGAACTAATGGGCCAGGCAGTGTTTAAATGAATACAGTTTCCGTGTAATTATTTCAGGTGTAAACTAGCCGGAGAGCCAGGATCCCGGTGGGAACGCAGTCTGCTGCTCCAATTACAACAATTGACTATGAAAAATTGAAATAATTTATTTAAAAATTTAACTTTGATACATATTGAGATAGGATTAGTTATTACTATTAAAATTAACTTCACAATTTGTTTAAGATTAAACTTATGACTGCTACCTGTAGTGTTTCCTTCAGCAATTCCTTTCAACTGCTCTGCTCTGTGCTGTTTGCGGTTCATTTTTTCTTCACTAAACTTTATAACACAGGTGCCTTTGATGCTCTAATGCTATGACATCATGACACACAGAGTTCTTCTGCACTGCTGCTTTAGAACAAGTGAGAGTAAAGTCTAATGGGACATGAAAAGGCCAGAAGGGGTCCTGTTGCTTGGTATGCTAGCTAACATTTTCATAAACCAATTAGTAAATAAGGTTACCATTAAATAGCCATTTTGCATTTAATCACCCTGAGATATTATGTACCTTGGCAGGTAGAAACTTCCTGTGTGAGAGAAGGTTGTTCCTGGTGTAACTACTAAATTCCAATAAATTGATCTTTAATGTTCAATGGTTATCTATTACTTTTTTCTATTTATTTTTTTAAAAAGAAAACAAATTATCTTTTTTTCATTTTACATACCAAACCCAGTTCCCACTCTCTCTCCTCCTCCTTCTCCCCCACCCCATCCCCATCCTCATGCTCAGAGAGGGTAAGGCACATTGCTTTGAGGAAGGACCAAGACCCTCAATGCTATATCTAGGCTGAGCAAGGTATGCATCCAAAGACAATGGGTTCGGAAAAAAAAAAAACAGTACAAGCAATAGGGATAAATTTTGGTACCACTGCCAGTAATGCCCCAGTCTGCCCCAGTAATACAACTGTCACCTACATTCAGAGGTACTAGTTTGGTCCTATGATGATTCCTTCCCTGTTCAACCGGAGTTGGTGAGTTCTCATTAGCTCAGGTAAACTGTTTCAGTGTGAGTCCCCATCATGGTCTTGACCTCTTTGCTCATATTCTCACTTCTCCCACTCTTCAACTGGACTTTCAGAGCTCAGTCCAGTGTTCTACTGTGGGTCTCTGCCTCTGTTTCCCAGTTGCTGGATGAAAGTTCTATGGTGACATTTAAGATAGGCATCAATCCGACTACAGAGCAAGGCTAGTTCAGGTACCCTCTCCACTATTGCCTAGGGTTTTAACTGGGGTCATCCTTGTGGATTCCTGGGAATTTCTCTAGTGCCAGGTTTCTTGCTAGTCCCATCATGGCTCCCTCAATCAAAATATCTCTTTCCTTGCTCTCCATCTCTGTCCTTCCCCCATTTTGACTATCCTGTTCCCTCAAGTTCTCCTCCACCCTCCACTTCTTTCCTCTTCCTCCCCTTCCACCCTCCCCTTTTCCCCCACTCCTATGCTCCCAATTTTGCCAAGAGATCTTATCTATTTCCCCTTCCCAGGTGGATCTATATATGTTTTTCTTAGGGTTCACCTTGTTGCTTAGCTTCACTAGGATCATGGTCTTTAGGCTCATTTATCCTTTGCTCTATAGCTAATATTCTTTTATGAGTGAGTATTTACCATGCTCATCTTTCTGGGTATGGGTTATTTCACTCAAGATGGTTTAACTAGTTCCAACCATTTGCATGCAAATTTCAAGATATCATTGTTTTTTACTGCTGAGTAGTACTCCATTATGTAAATATATCACACTATCACATTTTCTTTATTCATTCTTTGGCTGAGGGGCATCTAGGTTGTTTCCAGGTTCTGGCTATTACAAATAATGCTGCTATGAACATAGTTGAACAAAGATCCTTATAGTATGATTGAGCATCCTTTGGGTATATGCCCAAGAGTGGTATTGTTGGGTCCAGAGAGGTAGGTTGATTCCCAATTTTCTGAGAAACCGCCATACTTATTTCCAGAGTGGTTTTACAAGTTTGCATTCCCACCAGCAATGGAAGAGTGTAGGAGGAGGAGCAACTTGTTTGTCCTGGTCGCCCAGAACCAAAATAATCACACAGAAACTGTATTAATTAAATCATTACTTAGCCCATTAGCCCTAGCTTCTTATTTACTAACTCTTACATCTTAATTTAACCCATTTCTATTAATCTCTTGCATTACCATGCAAGAGGTCAATGGCCTACTAGCAAAGTTTTAGCATGTCTATATCCAGGAGCTCCATGGCTTCTCTCTGACTCTGCCTTTCTTCCTCCCAGTATTCAGCTTATTTTTCCCTGCCTACCTAATTTCTGCCCTGCTATAGGTCCAAAGCAGTTACTTTATTCATTAATGGTAATCACAGCACACAGAGGGGACTCCAACATTAGAAGAATGTTGCCCTTACTCAACATCCTCTCCAACATAAGCTTTCATTGGTGTTTTTGATTTTAGCCATTCTGACTGGTGTAAGATGATATCTTGGAGCTGATTTGATTTGCATTTCCTTCATGGCTAAGGATGTTGAGCATTTCCTTAAGAGTCTTTCAGTCATTTGAGTTTGAGGCTAGTCTAGTCTACCAGGGCTATATATTCCTATTATTATTTTCCTTTCTTTTAGCAGATTTAAGTGTATATAAAGAGAACTAATGAACATTAAAATACATCGAGATCAAATGAAAACAATGTCCCATGGAGACAGTAAGGCGCAGAGGAATGTACACAAGCAGATAGCATATTTTCGGTATCTTTACTAATTAGAAGAGAAAATTCCTCTGGAAGAAAATCTGAGCAGCAATTTCTGGCAGAATATAATCAGCAATTTTAAATCTCTCAGAAGTAGCCAGATGTTAATCCAATCTATCATGGCTTTTTAAGTTTTAAATATAGCATCATTAACATTTACTGAAATTTAATTATAGGGTGATGTTCTATTGAAAGTGAATTTTTCTGGCCATCTATCTTTACTCACTGCCATGTTGATTTCTATATATGAAAAAACTATAAGTTAAGATCCACGTGTAAGAGAGAATGTGATGTTTGTGTTTCTGGGTCTTGGTTACCTCAATTAATATAGTATTTTCCAGTTTCATTTACTTTCCTGAAAGTTACATAATTCCACTTTTCTTTATGACTGAATAAAATTCCGTTGTGTATATGTACCTCACTTGCTTTATCCATTCATCTATTGACAAACATCTAGGCTGATTCTATTTCCATGCTTCTCTGATTAGAGCTCGATAAACATCATCCTTTTGTCATTTGTTCATTTTATTCCTTCTCTCCTTATTAATTTCCATATATGTCGGAGCCTGGATAGGCTGTATACTATAGTGTAATGATTGAAAACCCCTGCCCCAGAGCCAGACTGCCTGAATCATATACTAGTTCTGCCACTGATCACCTCAATTCATTTAGGCAAGTGACTTAATCCCCTGTATGGCTTACACCTGTTTTTGTCTCCTATGATGTTTGATTACTGACACATCTAATTAACCAACGTACCCCATGAAAACATAGAGTCTGGTTATTTTAGACCCTGATTTATAAGACAATTTTCCTTTTTGTTTTTAGCTAATAAATAAAAACAAATTTACATATGAAGGTACTGTATAATTTTTGATATATGTTTATTATTCATAATGCTCAAATCAGTATATATATATATATCTACCTTAACATCTATTATTTATGGTACATGATTTCAGAAATTCTGTTTTTTGAGATGTGCAGTGCACTATGACATGCAGTCACCTTTTAGATTATTATGTAAAGTCACCCTACTGTGCCACAGCATGCTAGAGTCTCTTGTTCCTAAGTTAACTCCCATTGATCACCAATTTCCCACACCCCCTCACCCTCCCTGAATCTCTATCCACTGTTTCATATCAGCTTCACTGAGAACAGCATTTTCAGTTTCCACACAGGAAGGAACTCATGTAGTGCATGGCTTTCTGGGTTTAACTTAAAATAATGGTTTCTAACTGTTGCTGAAAATGACAGAACCCCATTCTTTATATGGCTGAAAGAATTCTTGCCATAATTACTTCATCTATTCATCAGTAAATTACTTTCATTTGGGGCTGTTTTATTATCCATTAATGATGATATAGTCATTTTCCCATGAGTTCTATCACTGTGGATTCAATCTTATAGAGTCAAAAAAAAAGCAGAAAAAAGGCTGCTAAAATAAATAATTTTCTAGACTGAACATATGCAGATGGTTTTTCTTATCTTAATGTATAAGTAATATACTAGACAATTATTTCTGTAACATTTATATTATATGACATATGTAATCAGAAGGTACTTTAAGGTACATATGAGGCTGTAAGTGTATTATATGCAAATAATGTAATATTTTATGTAGGGGAACTTGGTGTTTTCAAGTTGCATATTCTGAGGATAGAGGGTGTATGTCCAGGATCAAAGTCCTATAGACACCACAAGACTGGAAGGGGCAATTTTGCTAGGAATGGGTGCATACTTGGTTACCATCACATACAGCAGAGGTCCGTATTAGCGCAAGAATTGTTTGATTATTATTTAAATGTTGTCCCTTCCCCCAGCTTCTCCCAGAACCTCCCACACCCCTATTCACCCAACTCTGTGCTTCTGTGTCCCCACTCTCACTCTAGTGGGGGCTTGCTCTCCTGTGCTGCCTCAAACACACAGAAAAACAAACAAACAAAAACGTAGTTTGGTTTTGTATTGGCCAACTATTCCTGGAGCCTGTCATGAAGTGTGACTGATAAGCCCAGGGACACTCCACTGGAGAAAACTGGTTTTTCTTCTGCCAGCTGTATCAATTGCAAGTAGCTTCTTGGTAAGGCATAGGATCTCACGTCCACTTCCCCATCTGCCCTGAACCTATGCAGGGCTTGTGGATACTGCCACAGTCTCTGTGCATTTCTATATGGCACAATGAGTCTTGTATTGCATGGTGAGCAGGCAAACTCCCAAACACATATGGAAAATGACAAAATCCATCATGACGTTAAATCAAATAGAAAGGATTTGTTTTACTGTGATAGGGACATAAAGACACACAGTAGCATAAAAAGGGAATTTGAGGATAATTCTAAGTGGAGTAGAAAATCCCCTTGCTTTTTGAATGGGAAAATCAATGCGATGATTGGACCTAATAGAATTACTAGTTACTAGTTCAATTACCCAATCTAAGTACACCACTGAGGTGACTGAGTGCTCCCCCATCCAGACAAAAGAACGACATTTACTAACAGCTTTCCCTACCGAATTGCTTAGTGATCAATTTGCTTTGTAGAAATAACTTCGTAGAAATAGTGATTGTCTTTGTATCTGAGAGAATATAGCAGTGTGTTAAAAAACAAAAAAACAAAAAAACAAAAAAATCTTGAACTCGTTGGCCCATCCTTTTTCTCTTACCATACCTTCTCTCGGTACTAAGTTAATGAGTGGTAGCTGACTTGAACCGAAAGGATGGCTGACGCCAAACTGTAAAGATTTTGACTGAATGCTTGCAACACTGCATCTTTCATGTTGCTACATTATTCAATTGATACCAATGAGGATTCTGTGTGTTTTCCCTTGCCATTTTCATCGAGATGTTTTTAAATCCAGATTAATGAGAACATCAGTAAGCTACACATTCTAGTAAATCCACGCGTGGTAAGATATTTTGTCAGATATAATGTATTATATATCTAACTCCCACTGCATGTACTGTTTCCTTTTTTCCAATTTAGTACAATCCCCCAAAAGGATATCATTAGGAACGTACTTATTCATGTTTTCATTTATTATGTAACTCGTTTCCAATTTAGATACACTGCTGGCTCTGCCATGATATATGGTTGAACTTGTTGGTATGTATAGATTTATTTGTCTGTATAAAAATACTCTGATGAACATAAACTTATATACTCAAAAATTAAAATCCTATGTTCTTTAAAAGGATTTAAAAGACTAATGAAAATTTTTATACCACTGTGTCTTGAGACAGAGACACACATCTCAAGGCTGTTCTACATGAGAAAACACAAGGTCTATGCACAGAACTTAGGAAACTACAAAGCTAAGAGTCCTGTGTTGATTCAATGCCCCTTCCACCTTCAAAAAAAAAAAACCACTCTGCCCATATGACTGTTGGCACATGCATGTCATGACACATGTTGTGGAGGTCGGTAGACCTTGCTTATCAGTTCTCATTTCCCACCTTGAGACAAAGTCTCTTGGTCCTGCTGCACATACCAGATGCTCTTTCCACCTTCAACTTCAAGTAACTAAAAGAAAAAGATCTGATCCAATAGTCCTAACAGAAGGCAACTTTCGTCCTGTGGTCAGCAATAGCTGTAGACAACTCAGTTTTCAAAATTCAGAGTTGTTGGAGTTAGACAGACAGCTAAACAGTGAGGAGCAGAGACTACACTTGCAGGGGACTCAGGTTAGTGTTCCCAGTACCAATATGGCAGCTCACAATCCTGTTCTGGGAGAACTGATGCCCTTTTTTGGCCTCTGGGGATGCCAGGCATGTACATGGTACACATATATACACAAGGTCAAACATTCATACACAAAAAAATGCAGTAATAAATCCTTTTAGAAGTTCAGAGTGGGCAATAGTAGAGTCTTAAAAGTACAGTCCAGACATCTATTAAACAACATTTTGCACACAACAGCTCCCAGCTAAAAGAGACACATCAGCTCTGAAGCAGCAAGTTTCCTAGGGTAGAAAATCATTGACCTAGTTGAATAAGTGTGAATCTGTATTTTTTTATCCTTTTGTGTGGGCATCCATGTTCCTCTAGGTACCAGTCCTTGTCTGTGCTACTAAGCAACATTTCAGTGACTGATTTGATGAGTGCTCACCTCAGTTCTGAATTAGAAAGAGAAATTGAGGGGCTGAGTGATTCCAACTGTACCTTCATACACCCTCACTCTGCATTCCCCAACATGGATTCTCTTTCTCAACTATAGATCAAGACATGCCTGAAGTTTCTTTAATTGTCCCAATAGCTGCCATTATGACTTGCCTTGTGAGTTCTTAGTGACTTTTTTTTTATTAGCCCAAATGAGAGAAGCAATGGCAAACAGGGAAATTTGAATGGCAAAACTATATAGTTGTTCATTTTCCAAGCGTGATACTTTCCAGGTCTAGGCTCTTGTACACCCTGGGTTTAAACAGCCTTTTCATTATAACTCCTGTGAAGAATAGTGTGTTTTCTTTCAAAAGGTCTACTCTTTCCACCTTGCTATTTCTAATACCTTTCAAGACAGGGAAAATGATGCTGAACTATACAAATTGAGTCATTGTGTATTTCAGAGGCTGTTCTCCACATATTATGCCAACATCTTCCTTCCCGTGCATGGGAAATATAAGAACTCCTTGAAAAATGATGATTCCTTGGGAGTTCTGTGAGTTGATGAAGTTTTTGCTTTTGGTGGTGAAAAGCCATCATCTCAGTGGAAAAGAGGAAATATGTACCTTACATTTGTTCACTAAGATACCTTACTGTCAGCCCCTGGATGTCAATCACCTGACATATAATTATCATTACCAGAATTTGTAGTGTTTGTGTGGAACTTCTGATCAAAAGGAGAAAGAAAAAATATTCTGAAGTCCTCAAGAATTATTGGGTAGGGGAAATGTTCACATATAAGAGAGTGAACATGGACACTGAAAAGAAATCCCATACTAGCTCAGAATTGAGTATAATAAAGGGTTGTTTATTTAGGGATAGACTCACAGATCACAGTCATCTGCTCCATCGGGGAATAGCAACTGAACCCAGCAGCCAGAAAAGAGAGGCCAAGCACATGCTTTACATTAGCATTTATAGTATAAGAGGACATGCCCAGTGGGCTGGTAACTTAAAGGCTACTGGCTGAAGAATTTCCTACAGCTCTCCCCCTTTGTTTAAATAAGAGAGTTCTAAGCCTAATACAAAATTATGTACAATAAGAACAAATATCAGTATAAAAATTAGAATTACAACCAACATAAACAATATCAAGCAAGAAACATGTGATAAATGATTCAATAATTATCCTATCATAAGGAGTCTAAGTCTTGTATTATAAATAACTTGGCCAAGTCATGAGAGGAAAGTAACTATGACTATCTAGTCTTTAATCCCATTGATGACAAGAAAAAAGAAATAATATTACTTGAGTAAGCAGGAAGTACAATCAAGTAACTTCCAAAATGTGTAACAAATGACAGAGATAACTGACTACCTGGACAATCACCCAAAGTCTCATTAGCAATGTTAGAGCTACCAACTTTGGCTAAGGCCCAGAGAAACTGACAGACCATTTTCAGAGGCAGGGGATATTTCAAAACTGTCTTACCCTGTCTTGGCAAGATTTGACAGTCTTTTTTTCTTGTATCCTGCTAGTACTGTTTGGACATCATGTATTTTGTTAGTGGTCAAGGCATGGGCAGTTGATCTCCCAAAGCCGGTTTTTCCAAGAAGAAAACAAGCTCCAAGTGGAATGGCTTTGGTGCTCAACGTTCTCTCAGGAATAGATTGGTGCTGCCAGGAGAAATCGTGTCTCACATCAACAGAACCCTAAAGTATTTAAATGCCATATTCTACAGTTCTTTGAAGTGGTTGAAGATTACCTATCTATGCAGAATATAATCTCTATGTATCTAAAGAACCAGATTAGTCTAACTATACGTATGACAAACATTGATGACTATTGACCTATAATTTTTAATATCTATTTAGTTTAAAAACTAAGACTTCATAATAGAATGATAAACAATCTTTAAACAACTATGCAAAGATGAGAACAATGACCCGGAAATGTAAACAATGTAAAGTATCTTGATAAAAGGTAGAAATGTATGTTGCAATATGATAAATAAATACTAAAATTGTATCAAGATACAAAATGTCTTAAGCAGAGGTAGAAGCATACAATATGACAAAACAACTTTGCCTAGGTATACAAATATTGTAGACAAAATAGGAATACATTCAATATAATTTAAATTTGCATCAATGTACAAGAAACTATACCAATGTAAATTGCCTATAAATAATAGCTCACAAGTATTCACTCTATTACTCACTATTATTATTAGTGTGAATAAGCTTACACTAATCTATTTTCCCATGTAATTTTCCTCCTTTTTTCAAAGAGATCCCTGAGCCTACATAATCCAACCCCAACCCTACCCCAACCCTATACCAATTATAATCAACCCCTAAATGATGTCTAACACTGAAAACAAACTTTGTTGGGAGAGGGGATGTTGTCTTCTAGAATTACTTCCAGCTTTCATAGGGGCAATGTTTTTTCTATGGGATCCTGTAAAAGTAAAATGATGGTTAAGCTTCAAGATTACTGCCTGGTATAATAGCAAATAGTCTCTGAGTATTCAGTTGGGATTTTCTAAGGATCTTATTTGGAGTTCTGGCCAGAACATTGTAAAAATAGTGCATCATTTCAGTTAACCAAGTTGGAACCATCTTGAGCAGCTGGTATCAAAACAGGCCTTATAGTAGTGTTATCCCCAGCATCATGATGTCATATCAACCAGGTGGGGCCCCACCTTCTTCCTGGAAACTTCAAAAACAGCTGCAGGAAAATTCATTGTTCATTGTGGAAACTTAAACATTATTTATTCAGACAAATGTTCAATGAAAGGTGTCATAGAGACAAAAATAGGTATGAAGAAAAGTAAAATATTTTCTAAGCTCTTTCTTCCCTCTGTCCCATGCTATGTGGCTCCTGACATGAGAGAAACTCTGAATTTTTCTTCTAACAACATGCTTGGATTTAGAGAAGGGTAGGGCCATTGTCTAACTCAAAGCCAACTTTGATTTTTAAGTGAGTCATGACTATTATTCCAGTTTATGTTTAAAGATTCTTATCCTGAGTATGACCTGTCCTCATAAATCGTAATTCTCTTTTCTTGGTGATCCTATCTGGATACTTATCTTTTCCTCTTTAGTCATCTAACTTTCCAGGGTCTTGACTTTTTGAAGATGAGTATTTTGCCGCAAAGACAAAAACAGAACCCTACCCCAATCCTTATAATATTTCTTTATCAACTGTATGGTTGTCATCTCTGAAGATGAAGTGTCACTTCTATTTCTCAAGAGGTTTCTTTTTTTCAAACCAAATCTTTTTAATTTTGATAGTATCCATAACTTTTTCTTCTCCTGTGGAAACAAGAACAAAACCCCTTCCCCAGCATAGCACATCTCCTGGTTTCCATTATGAATTCAACACATTTTTGAAATACACTGGCTAATTTAATTCAAAAGCTTTTTCTATTATCCAATGTCTCACTGCTGCTGTTGCTCCATTCTCATTAGTGTTAAGAAAAACTTAAGGATAATAAAGCATTATGCAATCAATTTCTGGGGGTATTTTCCATTCCTTTCTGTTTGTTTAACATATTCTTTATACTTCAATTTGATCTTTCTATAACTGCCTGACCTGTAGGATTGTGTGGTATACCTGTAATATGCTTTATATTATAATAACCAAAAACTTTTATTTTCTTAGATACATATGTTGGACCATTATATGTCATTATTTGTGTAGGTATAGCATGATGGCCATAACTTCTAATAAACATGTGATTACAGAAGCAGCCTTTTCTGAGCTCTAAGCAGTTGCCCATTGAAAAGCTGAATAAGTGTCAATGGTGTTGTGTGCATACTTTAATTTTCCAAAGTCTGAACAATTAAACACATCCATCAGCCAGATTTCATTCCTTTGAGTACCCTTTGGGTTACTCCCTGCAGGTAGCAGTATTTGGTTATAGAAAGAACAAGTAGGACATCTCTGTATAATCTCCTTAGCTTGTTGCCATGTAATAGAAAACTCTTTCTTTAAAACTTTGCTATTGATGTTTCTTATGAAATTCTGAGGCCTTCAACACACTTCCAATGAACAATCAATCAATTTCTGAATTACCTTGTGCAAGAGGACCTGGCAGACCCATATAGGATCAGATGTGTGTTATGTATCTGGAACAAAGCCTATTCCTCATTATATCTTGAACCTATATTAATAAGGAAGTCAATTCTGTATCATCTGGTATAAACTCAGCAGTTTTAATGTGTAAGACAACTCTTTCTGCATGTTATGAATCAGCACTATATTAGGAGGTTCTTTAAAATCCCTTAGTACCATGAGAATAGCATATAATTCTGCCTTTTGGACAGAATTATAAGGGCTTTGTTCCACCTTACTTAAATCTTTTAATTTGTAACCTGCCTTTTCTGATTTATTTGCATCAGTAGAAAATGTATAGGCTCCAGTTGGTGTGCCCCATACAATGTGGGGAAGGATCCAAGTAGTTCTCTTTATAAGGTTAATTCTATCAGTTTTAGGATAATTGCTATTATTCTCTCCTAAAAAAAGCACAAACTCTTTGCCAACGTTCCTTTACTTGCCGTAACTTTTTAATTTCATTAGTAATAAAAGGCACTATAGTCTCTGTGGGGTCTATCCCTGCTTGTTGAAGAAGTCTCAGTTTTCCTGTTATGATTAATTCAGAGACTTTTTCCACATGAGTTTTTAACTTTTTACTTGGTTTGTGTGATTAAAAGATCCATTCTAAGATAATATCTTCCATTTGCATTAAAATTCCTGTAGGGGAAATTCTAGAAGGCACTATGACTAAAATGCAATTAAAATTTGAATTCACTCTATTCACATGTGCCTCCTGTAATTTTTCTTCAATGACAATCAATTCCTTTTCAGCTTCAGATGTTAATTCTCTAGAATTATTTAAGCCTTTGTCACCATTAAGGTTTTGTCTAGATGAATTATTAGATCAGGTATTATCCCAACAGCTGGTCATAGTCTGGAAATGTCTTCTAACAATCATTGAAAGTCGTTAAAAGTCTGCAATCAGACTCTCCTAGGTTGTGCCTGTTGTTGCCTAAGTTTCTGTAAACCTATTTTATAACCTAAGTAATTGACAGAATCTCCTCTCTGGATTTTTTTTAAGGAGCAATTTGGAATCCTCATTTTGGCAAGACTTTCTTTACATCTTCAAACATTCTTTCTAAAGTATCTGCATTTGAATCAGATAGCAAAATGTAATCCATGTAAAGGTAAATTATAGATTTAGGAAAATGTTTACATATTATTTCCAATGGCTGATGTACAAAGTATTGGTACAGGGTAGGCTTATTAAGCATTCCCTGTGGGAGGATACTCCACTGGTATCTCCTAGTAGGCTGATAATTATTATAATTAGGCACTGTAAAGGCAATTTTTTTCTGTTTCTTTTTTCTTGTAAAGGTATAGTGAAGAAACAATCTTTTACATCAATAACTATAAGAGGGCATCCTTTAGGTAACAAAGAAGGCAAAGGAATTCCAGATTGTAGAGAGCCCAAAGGTTTAATTACCTTGTTAATAGCTATTAGATCTGTCACCATTTTCCATCTACCAGATTTCTTTTTAACAAATACAGGAGAATTTCAAGGGCTGGTTGATTCTTCAATATGCTGAGTATCTATTTGCTCCTGTATCAGCTGTTCTAAAGCCTGCAGTTTGTTTTCTGTTAAAGTCCACTGTTTAACTCATATTGGTTTTTCAGTTAACCATTTTAAAGGTAGAGCCGTTGGTAACTCCAAAGTTTTGCTAATTACTTTGTGTTCTTGTATAGCATGAATGTCTGGTGACCTTTGTGTGTAGTACCTTATAATATTCTTCCTAGAGATATGAGTTTATGAGACTTCAGGAATATTAATCTGGGTATTCCATTGCTGCAGCAGGTCATGACCCCATAAATTCACTGCAATATTAGCCTCAGCTTTCCTCTCTGTCTTTCTGGCCCTATACATTCAACCCATCTCATGATTTGTTTCACTTGAGATAGGGTTCTAATTCCTAGGAATTGAACATCTGCCTCCTGAAGAGGCCAATTTGGTTGCCAAGATTGTGGAGTAATGATACTCACATCTGCACCCTTGTCTATCAAACCCACAATTATAATGCCATTTATACACACTCTTAGGTTTGGTCTTTGAACATTTATAGAAGTATGCCAGAATATACATTTCCTATTTTCTATTAGAATTTTTTGATTCATTCTCCATGTTTATACCATCATCCAGATCAGTATGGTTTTTCACAGAATGCTCTGGATATTTTTTTTTAATTTTCCTGGTGAGCCATGTCCTTCACATTGACTAGGAATGGCTGGACTGCTTTTGACTTGGAGGCCTGCGAGAGCCCCCCCACCCAAAGAGTTTCTGAATGGTATCAGGTTGCCTTGTATGTCTTTTATTGATCTGCACTCATTGGTCTAATGTTGGCCTTTGCCATACCTTCTACATAATCCAGAAGGTTGATAACTTTTATTTTTGCCATTCCCAAAGGAGGCATTATTTCTAGGAATTTCTCATCTACAAACCCTTTTCAGATGTCCTATTCTACCACAATTAAAACATTTGGCATTTTGATGTCTCCTCATACCTTTGAAAATTGCTTCTCCTACCCAAGATTCAGTATTATAATCAAATGTCTCAATTTTCATTGTATGCAGGATCCACTCATCCACAGGTGCTGATCTAACCTTTAAAGGCCCAAGTATCTTTTTGCAGTCTAAGCCAGCATTTTCAAAAGCCAGAGATTCAGTAAGTACTTGTTTAGCTGTCAGTGATGATGTCACACTGCTAGAGAAAACCAGATAGACTAAGTGCTGACTTACAAAAATAAAAGTGACAAGTGTATTGTGGGAAGGAGAGGACAGGGAACCATATATCATTTCCTATGCATATCCTCAGCATCGTTCCTGGGGAGGTGGAGCTGTACTGCTAATGGATAAAGAAGATATCCAGGTCACAGTGTGGGAAAGCCTGACAAAGAATTAGGAAATAAGCAATTATCTGGGAGGAATGGGCTTGTTTGGTTATAAAGCTCCTATGCTTTTGTGGGAAACATTACTTTTGTTTAGCTGTGTTCCACATTCTCATGTGCATAGTGGCCACCTTTCTCTCTCAAAAAGCTTTAGAAAATCAGTATGGGTCTATGCTGGTAGGCCAATAGGAACAGATATGTGCTTTCATGTTCTTCTGGGCAAGGAGTGTACAAAACAAATCAAGCCCTTCAACATCTTCCCCAGAAGTCAAGTAGTTGTTAATAGAGAGCATTCATCAAGAATTTCTTACTCACTGGTAACAAAAACCCACATCACACCATATATATATACACATACAAAATACATTTACCCCATTTATACACACCACACACACACATGCAAATACACACCCCAGATAAAGCACGTACATATATACAAGTCACACAAATACACACAACACAGAAATACAATGGATATAACTCACAGCACACACAAAATCGATGCATACACAGACATACAATACGTAAATACATGTAGGCAGAGGTTTTCATTGGGACCACTGACTCCCAAACAAATGACATGGGGACTTATTATTAGTTATAAATATTCAGCCAATAGCTTAGGCTTGTTATTAACTTAAATGAATTTATATTTCTTATCTAAGATTTACCATGTGGCTTGGTACCTGTTTTCAACAAAGCATTTTCATCTTGCTTCTCCTGGCAACCCCACCCTTCTTCATCACACACTCTATTTTAGGTCTGAAAATATCACCTGACCTCTTCCTCCATAACTATTGACCATCGGTTCTTTATTAAACCAATGAAAACAACACACCTTTGCAGTGTACAAAAAGACTTCCATAAGACATTCACAAACACCACACACATACACACATGCACACAATGCTTCTACCATACACACAACATACATGAATACACACACCACAGAGACACAACATGCATATATAACACATACAACATACACACCACAACCGTCACCATTGGCGCCATGCCTTGAACACCTGTGATATTTGGAAGTCATTCACTCTGAAATCTGTCACTGGAAGTTACAGTACACATTATACATTAAACAGAAAGGGAAAATATCCATGTATCACGTTGGAAATGGAAGTCAAGGTATAACTGAAGAGTTAGACTTTTGATTAAATCATGTCAGTTACATTTTACCATCAACTCATAGTTTAGGTCAAGCATTCTTTACAGGGGCAAAAATTCATGCTCTAGAGTGTTGTGGAAAGCAGCCATTCCTGTCCAGCTCCAGCCAGATTCTGTTTGGAGATCATTCTCATTGCTTCAATTAGTGGAAGAAATTTTCATGCTGTAAATACACAGTGTGTCACTCTTAATTTCTGTGCAATCCATCACACTCTGAGCATGTGCATGGCAGCTCTTCTAATAAAAGATTTTGCAGAGCACCTGCTGTGGCTAAAACGCTTTATCATCTTTGCCAGCTCCAGGAGTTCTAGCATTATGTCATGTTTGACTCCAAAAAAAAATATTATCATAAGCTCTGGAATTAGAGATGCAGCAGTGGAACTAGCTGACATCAATTGCCCGTGAAGCTATCATATTTTGAGGAGTGAAATGCGGTAAGTTTTCATTTTAATCAAAACCTATAACGGGATCGGGTCTGCTTGTCTGAAACAAATAATTTTCACATTTCTGGATGGTACCATATAATGGCTCTCTCATCCATGAAATAATTATAAAGCTAGAAATACTTTAAGAATATCACATTGTCTCCCCCTGTTTTGTTTTAATGGTTACTTTATGTTTCATCAACTTGGAGCTTAAAGGATGAAACTGGAGAGTATTCAAGAGGGAATTCTTAAAGGATCTCTCAACCTGTAATGCTTGCGAAGATCATCAAGGGATGGCCATGTTCCATCCATAGTCCTAGGGTAACAGGCTCCTTGAAGAATCCAATACTATTTGACTAGAAATAAAATCTTTTTCCCAAGTAAGGACCCTCAGGAAGTCAATGCAAAACCTCTCCAACTCTTCCCCAGTTTGGTAACAACCTCTTCTACCTCAATAGTTCCATGAGTTTCAAGTATTTATTATTTATTCCATGAATCTCTTTTAGACTCTGAGGTTCAGACTCTTTGGATATTAAATACTGCTCTTATCTTTTCCCTCTCTTCGTTTCATAAACATTCAGTACTGAATCTCATTAATTTCCCCACCCAGGAAGGACATGAAGGAGTGGTCATGTCACCCATGCATTTTGAAGAGGACATACCTGGAACTCTACGTATAGATCCTGGTTATCTCCCATTATGTGTACCTGAGAAGTAGAGGCAATAGTTGTTCTTGTATTTTTCTCATCAGTGTAGTACTGTGGCCCTCTCAGGGTGAAGGGACTATTTCTCTTGCAATGATTCCCTTGGGAAGTGCACTGGAAGTGGCAACTGCCTTCACTCTGGTTTTAGTGAAGAGTATATTGTAGCTTTGGGGACAATGAGGACAGGAGCCTAGTTACTGAGGACCATCTGGGGTCTAAGTTCTGAAGTAGGTTCCCTATGCCCATTTGACAGATGGTGTGTATCACAGATGTAGCATGTCAAGGTGTTTATCTGAATTCAAGCAATGTTCTCTACAAGCCATAATGGCTTAAGAACTCTGGGAGTGCAATGAGAGTCTACCAGTTTCCCTTGACTCATGCTTTCTACCAAAGTTTAATCCTGACTTTTCCAGGTCTCTTCCACATCAAAGGTTCCTCATATAAACTTTGGCATTCCTAGGGATCTTGTCAACTTCCCAGATCCATGTTGCTTCTTGTGTAGCTCCCCTTTCTTAGTATATCTTCCTTGCCCCCTCTTTATCCAATTTCTTCTTGGAATTCAATCACGAAATTATTCAGAAACTATTCAATGACTTCATTGATCAGTCAGGATATGCTGATGTTATAGGTAACAAAAAAGGCTTCATAGTTTCCTCATTCAGAAAGAGTTTCCAGCAGCTCTGCCCAAAAGGTCTAACTGTAATAAAAGAAAAAGTCTACTTTTGACAGTAGAAAACAGTACCTAGCCGTGGGAGGCAACTAAGCACTTAAAATGCCATTGGTGTAGCAATGCCACTTAATTTTTATTTAATGCTAACTTTAATCAGTTCTAATTTCCATAACCAAAATTTGGTCCACGATTCTGAACTAGATAGAGCTATTACTGGCATTATGTCAGGAAGGAGATATGGACACTTGCACACCTACTCCTTAAAAGCTTCTGCCCAGAAGTAATAATTGTCATGCTCCACCAAATTTCAAGGACCCAAATGACCATATGCTCATATCCTGCCAGGAGACACTGAAAGCAATCCCTGACATCCTAGTAGGAAACAAAAATTATCAGTCACTGGCATGAATGAGCTCCACACCAGCTCCACTAAGGATTCTGTAACCTGGAAGAGCTGAGATTCTAATGGGGAAGGGAAGATGGAGGAAATCATTGGAAATATATGCAAATGCATGACCACAAATCTCTGAGATGTCAGAGCAAGATTCCAACTGAGATGGGGACTCAAGGATGACCTCTACATCGGAAAATGCAGCACTGAACAGTAATTCCAATATCATTCAGCCTAGGGAACATGCAGACTCAGGAGGAGCAATGTGAAGGTTCTGTATTGGTGATGTGCTTGGCGGTGTCATCTGGAAAGCTGGTGTGGGAGAATTGTCTGTAATCTATCTATCATGTTTTAAAAAAATGCTGATTGGCCAGGCAGGAAGTATGGGAGGGAAAATCAGAGAGAAAATAGAAATGATGCAATGAGAACAGGAGAATTCTGGGCAGGAGGAAATTGATTCCTCCCAGTCCTGCGTGGACCACCATAGAAGCAGGATGTGATCTGCCAGCCTGAAAAGGTACCGAGCCATATGGCTAAAATAGATCAGAATAATGGGTTAATATAAGTTACAAAAACTAATAAGAAGCCTGACCTAATGGGCCAATCAGCTTTATAACATATAGAGATCTCTGTGTGATTTTCTTTGGGGGCTAAACGGCCGTGGGAACCAGGCGGGACAGAAAACACAAACAAGCAGGACCCCCTCATGTTACAGAAAGCGAAGGGAGACCCAGGCATGGGGTGGGAGAATGCTGGAGGAAGGGCAGACAAAGCAGAGGAAGCCATGTTCTCTACAGTGTTGGTAGTCTGCTGGGAGGCGATGTCAGCCAAGGGGAAGCCACAGGGTGCCTTCTGCAGGCGAGTCACTTCCTTGTGTGTGGTAATGAAAGGGAACTCTGAATGCTGCTTGGACAACGGGTTTGGGAAAGCACAAACAAGAAGTAGTATATCCTCTCTCTAGGTGTCCTTCTGTGTTAGTTGGACACAATTCACCACAACCCTAATGGTGTAAAACAACGCTCACCACCAGCCTCACAGTTCCCAGGGGTCAGGAATCCAAATGCAACATAAAACGATCGTCCTCTCGGCATCTCGCCCCGCTAAATCCAGCTATTGACTGAGCTGAATGCCTTCCTGGAGTTCACGTGGTTGCTGTTAGTCCCAGGTCCTTGTGAATGCAGGGTTGGGTTTTATATTTCCTTAGCAGGTATCAACAAGATGTCCTCTTCGGTGTGTCTGTTCCTCGCTGTGTGACATCTCACGGCATGACAGCTTTTCAAGGACAACAAGGGATTAAGTCTTTTCAAAATGGACCAGCTCTCTTTGGAAGCTATTCACCTTAGTTCAGACCCATCTAGGATATCTTTCTTCTGGTTAATTTTCAAACAACTAAACTGAGTCACTGATCACACCCGAGAAATCCTTTCGTATTTTTCCCAACAGTGTGATCTAACCATGAGACAGAGAGACCACGATAATGACAAATCCCACCCACATGAAGAGGTAGGGCCAGTAAGATGTCTCTGGAGGTGAAATTCATCTTGAGTTACATTCCTTTTGCAAGTAGTTCTCTGACCTCTGCACACACACACACACTGAACCATATATTCCCATACGCATACACATGCAATATGTAATTCAGGCTGGAGAAATAGCTCAGAGATTAAATACTAAGGCTCACAACCAAAATATCAAGAATTCAGATCCCACTCAGCATCCACAATAAAATACATCTCTCCAGCTTTCTTTTAGAAAATTATATGTGTATAGATACATATTTCATATATACATATAATGTGTTTGATCAAATATACGTGTGTGTGTGTGTGTGTGTGTGTGTGTGTGTGTGTGTGTGTGTGTAGGGAGGTAGGGAATGATGCAAGCAGTTCCATCAGGGGACAGGAATTTTTGAGGGGAGATTTAGAATTCTGCTTATCATTGTCCCTTCCAGCTCGCATAGCATTTAGGCTCATAAACTTTCTCATGGCATTGTTAACTATATTTAGGAGAAATAAGGAGTAAGACATGAGTTGCCATTGTTCATAAAAAAGCAGGTCATCGGTGTGAGTAATGGCAAGCTACTTATCATTGGAAGACAATTAAATTCGTTCACCTTTTCAGCCTTGAACCTAAATTAGCCCCCTAAGAGTCACAAGACACTAGCCAGCAAACCAGAATGCCATCACTATGGATTAGTATAAAATGTAGCAGTCGGACAGACAAAGCAGTGCTAGGTGAGGGCCTGCAGACACTGTTTAAAGAATCTTAGAATCAGAAAAAAGAGGGTTCAGGTCCTTAACCCTTCATGGCCTCAGTTTTTTCGTCATCAAAATGGGGGTCATTTTAGTTCTGGCTACCAGCATCACTTGTGAGCAACAAATGAACTAGCATTTGTCAAGCCCTCAGCACAGGGCCTGGTAATTGATAAGCTTGCCACAACCAGTAACTGCTTTATCTTCTTATCCTTCTCCCCAGACACAGCCAAAGTTCAATAAATACTTGTTGCTGTAACGCAGTTGAAGGCAGACAGCTTGGGAAGATGTCCAGGTTTCATCCCAAAAGGGGCTCCAGAGCCGAAGCAAATAAGCTTAGCGTCGTTGTCACTAGGTGACGGCGGGCCATCATTTCTGAGTCTGTTAAACTCAGATAACCTCACCCTCCACTTCTTCCTCCCTGAGGAAATGTGTGGCAGAATTCGAGGCCCGTGGAAGGAATGTGTCATGGGATAATAACATTGTGATAAATACCTCACATCCATGTCTCGTTTCCTCCCAGGGCATGAAGGTATCCGTACAGCTCTACCCCGTCCCCATTACAGAACTCTTCTCCGCAAGCTGTCATTCTATTACTTCACCCACTTAGTCTCTGCTGCAGACTGCGTACCAGCGAACAGTCACCAATTAGCTCCACCTTCTGACTGTCACGCTTCTAGACTGGCATGGCACCACTCCCCTGCCCTGCACCTCTGAAGTCTCAGGAGTACTGTTGGCATCTTGACAGCTCAGTCCTTGCCACATCCCTCCCAACACAAGAGTCTCATGCATTCTAGACAAGCACAGTAGATCTTAGCATGTTCTTTTATAGTAGACTTGCAGAGTTGTACTCTGAACACAGATGTGGCTCATTAGAACACATGCATCAAGTCTGTTTGGGTTTAGGATAAGAAAATTATGCTGTCTTAAGTTTATTGAATGTCAAATGTCAATATTCAAGTTCCCAGTGACACAGAGACCGTGAAGATAATGTGGGAAAGCTTTCCATATCTGTTTCAGAAGTAGACATTAAAGAAGGAAAGTTTTTCTCCCTTGGGAATAAATTCATCATGAGTTGGTGGATAAAGCCTTGAATATGTGCAAAGTTCGTAATGTCAAATTAGTTGCTGAAATTACGCAGAGAAAATGGCCTGAAAAATCACAAGGGGTAATATTGATTAAAACCATGCTGGGAATGAGCAACTTGCTGGAAAGTGTTCCTGTGGATCAGGGGTTGGCAAATGCAGCCCAGTCTGTTGTCTGCTGTTGTAGATAAGGGTTCACTGGGTTGTACTCCACCCTGTTCATTTACAGCTTCTCTGTCTGTTTACTCAGAACAGTAACGGAGTTAAATATTTTGACAGAGACCACATGGTTCACAGAACCTAAATATTGATTTCCTGGCCCTTTACCTAGACTCTATTTCTAAACCCTGTATAGAACATTAGTTGTTAAATTGCCTTTTCAAATCCAACTGGGCACAAAATACACTTGGAATGTTACTGCATTTGTTTAAGACAATGGAATTAATTAAGATTGAAGCATTATAAGCAGGGAGAATACACATCAGTGAAATGTGAAGGCACATACAGTTTAAAACTGATAAACTCGAAAGAACTAAATTATTCAACCCTATTGATTAAAGATATCAGTACCCCACTGCTAACAATAGAACAGCTAGACATAAGACAAATAAGACAACAGGAGTCTTGGACAACACTGTGAGCCAGCTAGCCTAGCAGGCATTAGTAGAACACCCCATCTCACAAAAGTAAAGCACACATCCTTCTGAAGTTTTCAGGGGCCGTTATCCAAAAAAGACCATGTGTGGGTAGACAAAATAAATTTCAGAAAACTGTAATCTTTGACAGTAGATTTCCTAAATATACCAAAAAGAAATTAGAAATTGTTGACAATAAGAGCATGCACAGAGATGTGAACCTTAAATAATATATACTGAAATAACCATTATGTCAAAGAAAAAAATCACAAGGAAAATTAGAAAGATATTTTAAGGCAAGTGAGGTAAAACACACACACACACACACACACACACACACACACACACAGCTACCAAAACTCAAGGGTTTCAACTGCTGCAGGGCTTATTGAAAAATTTGAGAATGTTTACCTGTAAATAACTGTTAGAAAGAAATCACAAATGAGTTATCTCAGCCCTTATACTGCCAACAGCAAAAAAAAAAAAAGAAAGCTAACCCATACCAACCCATAGAAAGAGGGATGATGGCGATTAGAACTGAAATAAACAAAAGTAGAAAATACAGGAAGCCAACAAAGCTAAAAGATCAACAATGAGAAACCAGCTTACTGGACTCTTGGGAAAAATCAATATCGAGAAGCCTCCCTCTGGTCAACCAAGATGAAAGGATTCAAATTACTAAAAACCGAGGGAAGAAAGATGGATTTCCATATTTATAGCCAATTGGCTTTTGACAATTTTATGTAACATCTCAAAGGGAAGAAGAATAGACTATTATTCTAACATGTTGCCAAGGCAGCTTATCCACACGTACAGATAGTGGGGTCTCTCTTCTGTGGTAGGCTTTCTCCACTTGAATATTTTACAACACATTCAAAAAGACTTTGTGGATATGAATAACTGAGTGCTTACAGAGTATGGAGCTTTTGTTTTGGCCCTAAAGCAGACCTTGGGTGTAAGGGGACATACAGGACACAATCAGAAGGGCAGAGGCACGGGACCACTTAGGTATAGATTGCAGTGGTGCAATCCCAAAAAAAACAATGTCAGCAACCCTCAGGAACTGGAGAAAACAGAGACTACATTATTCCCAAAGAACTCCAGAAGAAACAATCCTCTTAAACTGGTTTCAGACACATTACCTCAAGAACTGTGAAGGAATACATTTTGTTGATTGAAGTTCCCAGGTTTGTAGTAACTACTATACATATCTCATCCAATATACAAGAACCAATTCAACAATCAAAGACACAAAATAAGGGCTAAAGGAAATATGGGTATCAATGTTACTGATCCTCAACTGGGCCATGACTGTGTAAACACATCACTTAAAGCCATAAAAGAAGAGAAAAAGGATGTAATTGAACCTTATGAAAATCGATATGATACCCCAAAGGACCCTATCAAAGTTCAGAGACTGTCACAAAATGGGAGAAAATACATACAATAACCACTAATTATAAAATCAATGACATCAAATCAAAGATGATAAAAAGAAAAACAATAAAACAATATTCCTCATAAATATACACTCAGAAATCCTTAATAAACACATATTCATACAATTCAGTAATACATAGAAATATGCCTTGACCATGAAGACTTTCTGCCAAAGGTGCCAAGCTGTTACAATTGTTAAATGTTAAAAACAATTCATTCCATTAATAGAAAACAAATGATAAGGTAAATACTAAGTTCAAAATGAAGATAGGTGTCTTAGTCAGTATCCTGTTTCTGTGGCCATGGCAACTCTAATAAAGAGAGCCATTTACTTGGGGCTAGCTTGAAGTTCAAAGGTTTAGTCCATTGTCATTGTGGCGGGAAGCATGGTGGCATGCAGGCAGACATGGTTCTGGTAAAGAGCTGAGATTTCTACACCCAGAACTAAAGACAACAGGAAGAGAGAGTGAGCCACTGAGTCAGGCTTGAGCTCCAGAAACATCAAAGCCTACCTCTAGTGACACATTTCCTCCAATACGGCCACACCTACTCCAACAAGGCCACACCTCCTAATAGTATCACTCCCTATGAACCTATGGGGGTAATTTTCATTCAAACCACCAAAATAAGTTTAAACAATTCCTTAAAAAGTCTAGCAGTGGTTTTATAAATAACACAAAATTATTCAAATATTGAAAGAAAAAAGCCAAAATACCTAAATTTAATTCTGAAAACAAGAATGAAGTAGAAGCAATCATTACTAATGTCAGGATTTTCTATATGAGAATAATGATATCATATTTACTACATACACATAAACAAATAGAGCAGAACACATATCAGAGAGGCAGACGCATACAGGCTGGACGAGCTGCTGTTTGGCAGTAATGCAAAAGCAACTCCATCCAGGTCTTCAGCAGATGGCACCAAAGCAATTGAATATTCTTAGGCCAAAGCCCAGCATACCCTCTGTGTTATACAGATGGATGTTAAAATGTAAATCTATAAAATGTGCATGTGAAGCCTTCAGTACAGAAGACTTTTGACAATGCTAGGCATCACATGAGATGTGATGTGCCAGAGGGGAGAGAAAATGAGACCTCACAGAAATATAAGGCTCAGTAGAATAGCCATATAAGACAAAAGCAGCTGCCTAGCAAATAACATGGCCAAACATGTTCAGGATTCAAATCTGGAGCATATGAGGAGCTCTCAAAGTTCAATGTGGGCAGATCTTTGGTGGTGTCAGAAAAGTTATATATCTTAAACTACTCAAAAATGAAGTCACAAACTTTCCAGGTAAACGGATGGAACTAGAAGATGTCATCTTGACAGGAAGTAACCCAGACACAGGAAGAGAAATGTCACGTGTTCTCTCTTATTAAAGGGTCCTAGTCTCAAATTTTCAGGTGTGAGTATGTAGCCTAGAGTAACTACAGAAACCAGGAAGTAAAATGGGACCATTGCCAGGATGTGGGGATTAAGGAGCAATAGAGAAGGGAGTCGCTGGGCACAAAAGATATGGCCAGGGAAAAGGGTAAAGGGAAGGTCACTAGGGAAGGTGAGGGGAGCCAGGTAAAATAAATCTAAGGATATCTGAAAAAGTACAAGAAATCATACTATTAAGTACTTGACTTAAAAAATAACCTTATAATTCACATAACTATGTGCATAAATATTAATTCCTGACTTTGATACTATGCTATATTTACATAACATGTAGCCAGTGAGGAACCTGGGACTAACCCCCAAAGGATCTGTCAATACTTTTCAACTTTCTATAGTTACTTCAAAATTTAAAAATAAAAATAATTCCAAGCAAAAGCCATCTGTTCCTCCAGGGTAGGATTTAAAACATACTAAGCATTCCTTTAGATAAACAAGTCTCGTTATTGTTTAAACATCTGTCCATTCTTCAGTACTGAGACCCAATAGATAAAGGATGCGTGTCCATCAGTATCTGGGGGCTGGCTCTCTGAGCAAAGGAATTTCAGATAAAATTGGAGGACAAACACTGATAGAAAATTGAAGCGAACAAGTCGAAGAGACTTAACCTCCATTAAGGTCAACCTGCGGGGCCCCCTACCCATTTGGGGGTTGCATTTCAGATATCCTAAATACCAGATATTTACATTAAGATTCATAACAGTAACAAATTACAGTTACAAAGTAGCAATGAAATAACATTATGGTTGGAGTCCCACACATAAGGAACTGTATTAGAGGGTGGCAGCAACAGGAAGGATGAGGCTGTTGCTCTGGATGGATGGAGCTTGATCTTGCTCAGTGCCTCTGATTCATCACACATCTCCCCCTGCTGCTCTGTACAGCTGTACCAGGGATCATAGGGAAATTAAAGGGAGATGCAGCTCTTCCTGCTTCATGGTCCTGGCTATTTTTAACCTGTGAGGCAAGAGACTGGCTGGTATTGCTTTCACATGTTCATCGAAATATGAAAAGGGAACTCAAACACTTCATAGGATCAAATGCCTAATTATGTCACTAGGCATTTTCCCCAACAAAAGCCTTCCTTTGATTGAGTAAATCAACACTCGATATGGTCCCCCCACAGGGATGCCACATTCTTGGTGTTAAAATTTGTCCTTTTCATATCTGTATTTAATTTTAAACACAGTCCTTGAATTTGATTTGAGAGGGCTCGGAAGAAAGCTCAGTCAGTAAACCACTTGTCTCACAAGCTTGAAGGCCAGGCCAAGCAGGATGTATGCATAACCCCAGCCCTTTGGGTCAGGGAATGGAGCATCCCAGAGATTCACTGACCAACTGACCCTCTAAGCAACATAACAAGTCTGTGAGCTCCAGGCTCAACGAGAAATTCTGTCTCAAAAATTAATGCAGAAGGTAACTTGGGGAAGATGCCAGAAATTGACCTCTGGCTCCAATACACACAAACACCAAAACACATATGTGCATACACATATAATAAGCACACAAAAAAATAATTTTGATATTGTTCAAGCTAGCACAATATTTAACACCTTTCTCCAACGATGTGGGATGTCCTATATATATGTTGCTTTTATTGGTTAATGAATAAAGCTGCTTTGGCCTATGGAAAGGCAGAATGTAGCTAGAAGTGATATAGAGAGAGAGTGGGTGGAGTCAGAGACACCATGTAGCTGCCAAAAGAGAAAGATGCCAGAACAGCGGAACCTTGCCAGCCAGTAGGCCACAGCCTCATGGCGATACACAGATTAATAGAAATGGGTTAATTTAAAATATAAGAGTTAGTCAGGGATATACCTAAGTATTGACCAAGCGGTACTGCAATTAATATAATTTCTTTGTGATTATTTGAGTCTAGATGGTCGGGAAACAAAAGCACATCTCTGTTTACACTCCAAGGAGACTGTTGAAGGTAGAAACTTAAAGGGAGTATGCCTCTTAGTAGAGAAACATTGTGAAAGTAAGTAAGGTTTCATGTCTCCTGTGGAAATCACAGTGAAGATGGTCCGGTATTCAATGAGACCTAGATGTTCTCATTGGTTCCCCAGACAGTTACCTGGAGTACTGGCCCAGGTTTAAGGGATCCCTTTCTCTAATTCTCCCTTTGCCTCAGCCCAGTTGAAGAAGTCCTATTTGGCAACCAAAAAGAAAACAGCTGCCAACTTTCACATAGAATACAATTTTACCCAAGCCTTGCTTTCCCTTGCTTAGGGCTGTGAAAAACAAGTGGTTCTAACTGAGCATCTAAAGCTCCTATTTTCTGCTGAATCAGCATCTTGGCAAGTGCGATGATGCTCCACTAAGCTTCAACATGTATTTTGTTCCATCCTAGCACTCTTGCTGACTACACTTCACATAACCTCATATTGCTGAAATTCAGCCAGTGTCTTAACAAATTCTTAGTCAAGTAATTTCTTTTTAAATCTTTTTACTCTAAGAACGCATGTTCCCAGTTCTGAACTCTTTTCTGTTACTGTAGTATCTATGATGTCACATGCTCATCTTCTCTCAGTTTCCCTTCTCACCACTTGAACGAGGCTTTCGTTTTCTCTAGATTTCTTATTTTTCTTTGAAATCAGAGGTCTAAGAGAGTGGCTAGTAATTTGTAATACTATTGGTTAATATTTCCTCTCCAGTTGCAGATTAGAAAGAATAATAGTCGGGACATGGGGAAAAGGATGAATGTCAGCTCTGGCTGTCTCTGCAAGTCTTCCAGATTACTCTGCAATCTTTTTCTGGAAATGCTGGTGAAAGAGTCCCTTACATCTTGCACACAGTGATTGAGCAGTAAATACTAGACCCCCCTCTCTTCTCAGGGGTTTCTTAACAGTGAAGTAAAGATCGTCAGGACTGCATCAGGCCTGCTTCCTGGAAGATTGGAGGAAGGTTGTTGACTAAGATTTTCTGTCCTGCCCAGTTCCTGCGGTCATTAAGTCTCAAAGAAATCACACAGGGGTCTACATTAGTTATAAACTGATTGGCCTAGCAGTTCAGACTTCTTATTAACTCTTATAACTTATATTATCCCATTATTCTTGTCTATGTCAGCCACGTGGCTCAGAACCTTACTCGTCATATCTTGCTTCTTCTGCAGAAGTCTTATCCAATCAATATTCTGATACACGATTTCTCTAATCCCCATACCTAAAGATGATCTCAAAGAGTTTCAATAGTTAAATATGATACAGTTTCTAATGATTTAGATTGTCTTCCTTGCTCTGAGATTGGGATGGCCAGATAGACTCATGGTGTTTTCAGTGGTGTCATAAGAAGTTATATATACTGATGCGTGTGTCTCTAAAGAAACAACTTTACCTGTCTCACGAGTACCAGAGGGACTGTCACTCATGGAAGTACTGAATGATGATCTAAGGAGAACAGCATATTGAGAGAAGAATTTATTAATTCAGTTCTTGAGAGAAAAGGGTTGTGGCACACTTCACAGAGCCAGGGGTGGAGAGAGGGCCTCTCACATCTTAGTCAGAAGTTAGGAGCAGGAGTATGGAAAATCCCACCCTACAGACTGCACTGTGATGCTGTCAGGAGGGAGACAGGGTAGAATTAGTTAATTTAACTAATTAACACTGGAGTTAGAGTGAAAATGTGTGTTGCACAGACTTCGAGCAGACACAAGTCATAGTGCTATTGGCCACGAGTTAACAATACACTGAATGAGGTGTCTTTGACTAGAAACACAGACAAAGCAAGGTTACACATTTACTGGTTGATGTAAGAGTTGTGACCAGAAGCTGCATACCAAGCCTTCCATTTTCCCCTAGGAGCCTGGGTTAAGTGTTCATCAATTCAGTGTTTGTGGCAATAATGTAGGACACATCTACTGTGAATAATAAAAATCAATTATTGGTTCTGTAGGGGGTGCAGACAAACCAGGTGTCTCAAAAACGGCATGTGGCAATGTGAAGGGCACAGAACCCCTGGAAACAGTTGCAGATTTTCTTACAAAGTTAAATGTACACATACTATTCCCTGAGTGTTGCCCTTGAGTGGTTTTCCCACATCAGCAAGAACTTAGATATATATGCACTCCTGAAAGGGTAGGTATGAGTCACTTTGCTAAATTTGTCATGTTTTCAGCCACACTTTAAGAAGGTTTTGTCTTAAGTGTGGGGCATTCTCTATTCCCTTCTGTCTCCCAAAGAACCTGTGTGTGAGTTGTTCACTATTTTCTCACACTTTTGGAGACTCTGTTCTTTATTTTCCAGTCCATTTTCTGTTCATCCTTCAAAACGGTGGTTTCTACTGTTCCACTCAACTCGTTCATCTTTTCCCTCCTCACTTCACTCCTAATCCACCTATCCAGGGAAGTTCTAAACTTTGAGTAGTTTTGGAATCTAATTCCATTCCTCCTTATACCCTCCTGTTTGTTGCTAAGGTAGTCTACTTTTAAGTTTGTTTTAAGAATGTTTATAATTGTATATTAGAGTATTGTTCTCTAACATGCTTACACAATAGAGTATTGTTCTCTAACATGCTTATCCATAAACTCTAGCACCTGGTTCTCTCAGTGCTGGCTTATGCCCATATGACCATCCCATTTCTTCATTTGAGTTGGAGTTGTTTCTTCTTTTTCTTCTTCTTCTTTTTCTTTTTCTTCTTCTTCTTCTTCTTCTTCTTCTTCTTCTTCTTCTTCTTCTTCTTCTTCTTCTTCTTCTGCTGCTGCTGCTGCTACTGCTGCTGCTGCTGCTTCTGCTTCTGCTTCTGCTTTTGCTTCTCCTTCTGCCTCTGTCTCTGCCTCTTCTTCTTCTTCTTCTTCTTCTTCTTCTTCTTCTTCTTCTTCTTCTTCTTCTTCTTCTTCTTCTTCTTCTCCTTCCTCCTCCTCCTCCTTTTCCTCCTCCTCCTCTTCATTGTTGCCATCTTCTGATGATGATGATAATGTTTAGATTGAATCCTGCAAATTCAATGAATTGTTTTATCAGACTTATTTCTATTTAAATCAAATTCTTAGGCAAATAGTAGCCTGTTTGGACATGTCTGACCTACCCATGAAGGTCATAGTTCAAATGTCAATTTGACTTATAAAGCATGGTGAACTGTTCTTATCATCCTCACTTGTATAGTCTATACAATACTATACAATATACTATACAATAGAGAATAGGAGTCCACCCCCACAACCTCATTGGGGAATCCTGTGTCGTGTGCTACAGGGCCAAAGCAGGAGACAGGTTTATGTGTGCTGACATAACTAGGGAAGAGAGGGTGTTCTTGTCTCCCTTCAAAGAAGATGTCACAACTTTGTTTCACACAACAAAAGGGCCCTCGTGACTGAAGGCAGAAATTAGAAATCAGTTCTTCCTGGAAAGGAGAGGCATACTTCCTTGTTGTTATTGGAGTGTGGTGGAAATCAGTTCGTCACAGGCCATGCAGGACTGCACAGTGGGAGGATTGAAGAGAGCCTGTGTACTGAGGGAGAGGGACATGGGAGAAATGATTCTAACTACAAGCTCCACTAGAGGAGTGTGAGCACTGTGGGAGAGGGATATAGGAGAGAGTGTTCCAACCACAAACTCTACTAAGGAGTCTTTTCATGGTGTTCATCTCAAGAACAGACAGGGCTGAGGAGATAACTCAGTGGGTAGAGGGCCTTCTGTGCAGGCCTGACTACCTGAGTTCAATCCCCAGAGCCCAGAAGTTAATAGGTGAAAACAGACAAGCAAGAATTCTCTGAGCTCCACTGGTGTAGGAGGTCCTTTTGTCTTTGTGTTGCTTTTATTGGTTAATAAAGAAACTGCTTTGGGCCTATTGATAGGGCAGAACTTAGGTAGGCAGGGAGACGGAACTGAATGCTGGGAAAAAGAAGGGTGGAGGAAGAGAAATGTCATGGAGCCACCAGAGACAGACATGCTAAATCTTTCCCGGTAAGCCACTGTCATGTGGCAATATACAGATTAATAGAAATGGGTTAAATCAAGATGTAAAAGTTAGCCAATAAGAGGCTAAAACTAATGGGACAAGCAGTGATTAAATTAATACAATTTTTGTATAGTATTTCTGGGCTAAGCTAGCTTAGCTAGCAGCTGGGACAAACAAGCGGGCCCCCTCCCTACAACACTCCACACATGCACTGCAGCCTCCAAGATGTGCCTGTACTCACACAGACATAGTCAAACTAATTCATTAATTTTAAAAGAACATACAATGCTTGTTCAAGGTTTCTATACTGTTGAATTGTGACTTTTGTGTTTCTTTAGCCAGAGAAGTCACTTTGTCTCAGGGTTAGTGTTTTGTCTGGGTTTTCAATGTGGCTAAGTTGCCAATTTCTCAAGAGTCCAAGCTAATGCAAATAAAAGAGCCAATAGGAGTCTACCACTCAGTCCCAGAAATCCCAGAGACTCCCGGACTCCTACAGGGCTTAATCAGGCTCCCTTTCCTCAAGCTTTCAGATTTCAGATCTCTCTACTAAGAAATTTATATGGTTTTTTTTCTAGTTGTTATTTGATGGTGTATGTGTGTGTGTGTGTGTGTGTGTGTGTGTGTGTGTGTGTAATAAGCTTATCCAGAATTTGAATGGTACCGATACCTTTTTGAGTGCTATAAGATTATTTTGACTTCTGCTCTTCTGAACAGTTCCTTCTGCTCTTATGTGGTTCCTTTTTTTGTCTATGCAACTGCCTCCTTAATGCCTTGAAATAAATTTCTACAAATAAAGCAACTTCTTCTCAAGCTTGCTCCCTGTTACAGGGAGTTACTTCCCTATTTAGCAAGCCCTGTCTCTTTCACAAATGAATAAATAAATAAATTCCTACAAATTGAAATATTGAGTTACTACTTTAAAACTCTTGCTATACAATACATACCATCTAACTCTAAATATATCTTGTCAATTCTTTTTGTTTGTTTGTTTGTAGGAGGAGGAGCAGGCTGCATCCCGCCGCCCGGCTAGCTTACACCCAAAATAATTACACAGAAATTGTATTAATTAAATTACTGCCTGGCCCATTATATCTAGCCTCTTCTTGGCCAACTCTCATATCTTGATCTAACCCATTTCTAGTAATTTGTGTATTAGCACAAGGTTGTGGCTTTCCTGAAAAGATTCTAACCAGTGGCAGTCTCAGGCAGGAGCTTCATGGCATCTGCCACATTGCCCTTCTTCCCAACATTCTGCTCTGTCTACTCTGCCTACCTAAGTGCTGCCCTGTCAAAAGGCCAAGGCAGTTTCTTTATTCAACCAATGAAAGCAACACATAGAAAGAAGGACCTCTTATACCATTTGTTTGTTTTTTTGTTTTTCAAGACAGAATTTCTCTGTAGCTTTGGAGCCTGTCCTGGAACTACCTCTTGTAGACCAGGCTAGCCTCAAACTCAGAGATCCACCTGCCTCTGCCTCCCAAGTGCCAGGATTAAAAGTGTGTGCCACCACCCCCGGCCATCTTGTCATCTTGTCAATTCTTATTCAACATTGTCTGTCTTTTTACTACTGGACAAATGGATACACTATAGACTAATCTGAACTACTTCTCAAATTTTTGAGTCTTGGGGGTTTTAACACAACTTCTGTGTATTATTAGTATAATCTGAGTTACTTCTCAAATCCTTGAGTCTTGGGGGTTTTAACACAACTTCTGTGTGTTATTAGTATACATTTTCCACTTTCTATTGCACTGTTTATCTTTCACTCACTGACTTTATCATTTAATGAAAATATAATTGCATCGTGTCCTACAGATCATCTGCATAATTCTCGCTGGAGAACATTTCTACAGGACTGGTAGATTTGGGGCAGATGTACTGTCTTGGCCTTTCATATTGTTTTTGTTTTCACAATGAGACCTGAGCCAGTGAACTTTATGGGCTGTGCATCTGATGTAAGATTTTAGGCCAGTATACAAGCTATATGGAAAGGCCTTGAAATCACAAATTAAGAAATGTTCTAAGGATTCACCAGAGTAGATACTTGCACAGATGTGTGACATGGGCTAGACCCAGAGGTTGTGTGTGGTTCTGGATGGCTAGGGAATCAGGAAGAAGGACTCATCAAACTTGACCTTTGATGGGATATGTAACCAGGGCTAGGTCTGGAGATCAGGGAAGTGTTCAAGGAGAGTCAAGTTCAAGGAACTACCAGACAAGACCTGTATACAATATGTGCCACCAGAGATAGGTTGGATGGAGGAAGAAGTTGCTTATCAGATTCAGTGAACATATAGGGTGTGATGTGTGAGGTCAGCCTGGAGGAAGGGGGAAGGAGGAAGGGATCATGTAGCCAAGATTGATCATATTGGACCTACTAAGAGGTGTGTGTGTGTGTGTGTGCGCGCGCGCGTGCGTGCGTGCGTGTGTGTGTGTATGTGTGTGTGTGGTGTGACTTAGGCTATGTTTAGAGATTAGAAGGGAGAACAAGTGACTCTAGTTCAGGGAATTGACTGGACTGGACCTGGCCATAGGACATGGGATCTATCTAGGCAAAACCTAGGGCTTGCCTATGATACAAGTGACAAGCAGAGTAGGAGGAAGGGAGAGCAAAATTGTCCTGTCTGGGTGTACCCCCTGCAGTGGTGATGGTAGGAAGTGGGTCTGGGGTGAGTCTCAAAGGAGTAGAGATGAACTAAGAATGGGGCGGAAGCTGTCAGTGACTGTTGGACTAGGGTTCATTTAGGGAGACTAGAATGGAGATGAGGGAGAACACATTGGCCTTCCAGAGCCAATGTCATAGGTGATAGCTGTGGGGTATCTGTCAGGAAGAAGGACCACCAAGTTCCAAACTCTTGAGAAGGGCTGTGAGGAGGGCTCAGCTGCTGCTTTGTGAAAAACCTTATACAAACATTCTAATAGCTTGCTAATAAGTGTACAACTATTTCTTGCTTGGCCTTCCTTTAAGTCTGTATGCTTTGCTATATGTGAGGTGTGAAGAGCATATGTGATCCAGAAAACAATCTTCGGTGTCTGTTTAGGAACCACCCAGTTTTGGTTTGTATGTTTGTGTGCACATATCTATGTGTGGTCCACGTGGCCCTGTATATGTGTGAAGCCAGAGATTGACTTCAGATGTTTTTTCTGCCTTGTTTTTTGAGGCAGGATCTATCACTGAACTTAGATCTCACAATTAGGATAAACTGACTAGCAAGTGAGATTCAGGATCCACTATCTCCATAACACCTCTCCAACACAGTAGTTATAAGTACCTGTCTTAGGGCCTGGCTTTCATGTATGTGCTGAGGTCCAAACTCATATTCTCACACTTATCAGGACAGCACTTTATCACTGAGCTATCCCTCCAGCCCTGTCCACATTTTTTGAGACAGGTATATCTATTTTTAGCTGCAGCTCACTGAATAGGCTGCACTGACAGAAAGTGAGCCCCAGGGATCTGTCTGTCTCCACCTCCTCAGTGCTGGGATTACAAGCACACACTGTTGCATCTTGCTTTTTAAATGTGGATCCTGGGGATCAAATTCAAGTCTTTATGCCTTTAGGCACTTTACTGGATGAGCAAGATCCCTATCCCACTCCATATGAGGTTTATGGGGTGCACACACACACACACGCACACACGTGTGTGTGTGCATGCGTGTGTGTGTGTGTGTGTGTGTGTGTGTGTTTTAAGCGGTCATATCAATTTTATACATACTTTCTTTTTGGAAATCTCTGTGTTCTAAGTCCCACTCTGGGTCTGAACAGTCCTCTTCCACACTGGTTGCCTGTATGCATCTGCTGCATCAGAGCTGAGCAGAGGAGCCATCGTGGTCACTGTCTCTCTGAGCCACAGAAAGATGAATGGAGTTACTGATGGGAGAGGGGAGTCTCTGATGAGGAACGCCCTCCCCAAACCTATGCAATCCCTGTCTTCATCAGTCTGTCTGACCTCAACCCAGACACCACCACCATTGACCGCAGCAAAGCCACCTACACACTTGAACTGGATTTCTGGTGGAGAAACTTACTTCCCTTGGGAAATCCGGGCACAGCAATTTAGCACCCTCACTGCTGGTCCCCCTCGTCTGTGCTTCAGCACTGAATCAGGAGAGACAGTGATGGAAACAGTACATGCCAGTATCAGATGCTGACTTTTGTAACTTGGGCAGTTGTGATAGTTGTCAGTAAGTTTTTCACAAGCTGAGACTTGGTGGCTTGGTGGCTTTGACCCAGTTTACTGTGCCATAGAGATGAGTTTCCGTCTTCTGTCAGACACACGACACTCTTAAATATTTAAATACAGCAAATTGTGGTCCTGATTCTTGCTTCAACCCTGGGTCCATTGGGCCGACCTATGCACTGCCCTTTGTTGTGTGAGAAACTAGACATGATCTCTGTGTCCATACGCACACACATTCATGTGTATATGTAAACACACACATGTGCGTATGCACAGTGCTGCTTTTCACATGTGTTCTGGGGATTCAAACTCAGTTCCTCGGGCTTAGAAGAAAAGCTAACCTAGCTGACCAACTGACCTAGCTCTATAGGTCATTTTTTTTTAATTTTAAAATTCTCCCTTTATTTTATTTTACATACCAACCAGTTTTCCCTTCCTCCTCTCTTCCTGTTCCCTCCATATACCTGCCTTCTACCCACCTACCCACCCCACATTCCCTCCTCTGTATCCATTCAGAAGGGGTAAGGTCTCCCTTGGGGATCAACAAAGCTTGACATATCAAGTTGAAGCAGTACCAAGCTCCTCCCCACTGCAACAAGGCTGAGCAAGGCATCCCACCACAGGGAATAGATTCCAAAGAGCCAGCTCATGCATCAGGGATAGGTCTTGGTCTCACTGCTAGTGACCCCAAAATCAAGTTACAGCTGTCATCTATGGGTAATCTTTTTAAATACTTTCTTTTCAGTTATTAGTGTGTGGTGTGGCATTGTGGTATGTGGCATATATATATATATATATATATATATATATATATATATATATATATATATAATCATACAATTTTAAGAAGTTAAGAAGGCAGGAGATTTTAAAAATCAAAACTGTATGATTGAAAGAATTTCAAACCACTGAAGTTCATTTGTTCACTTCCATTTGCTGGTGACTAATTACAGTTATTAAATCAATAATTCAGTGTCTTGAACTATTTTGATAACTCCTCATTAAGAGAATCAAAGGTGATCATTAGAGGATGGGTCAGAGGCCTGATCTGCAGAGCGCAAAGGCCCCTACAGGAGGCAACGACTGCCTTGTTTATTCCTAGCACGTGAGTGGGCTGTGAATATTGATGGGCCAGAGCAGGGAAGGAAGAGACTGAAGGAAGAGCTTGCGAGCCTGTTTTGTTCACAGCCCCGAATCAATACGGTGAGGACTGCCCAACACACTTCAGTAAGGGCTCATCCATTATTTACAGGGCTCTTTGTTCCAAGTTTCTGTTTACAAGATTACTTTGCAACTTGAAATGATTGTTTCTTTCCACTGGGATGCAGGACCCAAGTGGAGGTTTTAAAGGGTGAATTTGAAAGAAGGAGTGGGTCCTTATTTTATTCCTCACATCCCCAGTCCAGACTCAAATCAGGATAATCTGTGTCCCTCCTACCTTCCTGCCGGATTGGTAGCCAAGATCACAGGAAGCTTTCCCCGCCTGAACTCAGTCCCCCTAACTCAGTGGTTCTCAGCCTTCCCAGTGCTGCAGCTCTTTAATGAGGTTCTTCATGTTGTGGTGACCCCCAACTATAAAATTATTTTAGTGCTACTTCATAACTGTAATTTTCTACTACTAAGAATAATATTACAAAAATATTATTTTGTAATAATAATAATTATTTTGTAAAAATAAAAAGTGTCTCTGTTTCCCGGTGATCTTAGGGGACCTCTATGGAAAGGCCTTTCAAGCCCCCAAGGGGGTGCAAACCACAGGGTGAGAACTACTGCTCTAGCTTCCCTTCTTCACTGTCTCAAAGTCTCTGTCTTTGGCAGAAGGAGAAAATGCTGAAATGTCTCGTCTTGTCCATGCCCAGGCTTCTGTGAGCTGTGAGCCTTTAGATTGCTGGCCTCCATTTAAAGGAAGGGCTATTTGGTTTGGTGTTTGTAGGAATTGTCTACAAGTTAATTGTGTAAGGGTATGTTCTTTTTTAACTACCATGTTGGAAGTTAAATGTATGGTACCATTTTTTAAAAAACAAAAACTATGAGGTTGCTGTGGTTTGAATATGGTTTGTCCCCTTCTAATCCTTGTTGATTGATCCTCAACCTTTTGGCTAAAAATCAAGTAGAAATGTATGTTGAGATTTGTTTGCCATTTTGTTGTCAGACGGGGTGGGGGGTCTTTGGGAGGCAACTAGGTTGTTAGCAGAAACAGTAGATTCCTTGCCTGGTACACGAAGGACTTTAGACTTAATATCTAATACCTCCACACAAGTCAGGGATCCAGGCCTTTTCCGTGAGAGCTGGTCCTTGCTCCCACAGGCCTAGATTAGTTATTTTGAGAGTGCATTATTTAATAGTAGAAGCTGGCATGTCTTAGGGGCCTGGTTTTCAAGCACCTGTGCTCCTGACACCATACACTGTTGAAGCTCTTGCAGACACCACCACCGTGGCCTCGGACCCCCCAGCTATGTCTTCGCAAACTTTTCCATCTCAACCATTCACTAAGAGAGAGAGAGGTGATAGGAAGATGATAAATAGTTCCCATTTCAAGAAATTGAAATTTAGGAAGTATAAAGCCTTAGGAGTAAACAGTAGAAGCATTGTTCAAGACATCTTGTTTGCCCACAGCACTTGAGCCTTTGCTATTCTCCTGCACTGTTCTGGGGAACTCGGTTTGAAGGGTCATGCCTTCCTATTACATAAAACAAGGATTGGAAAACTCCTTCTGCAATGAGCCAGAGAGTGAATATTTTAGGCCTTGCATGACATAAAATATTTCCCACAGCCAGTTAATTCTTCTTTTGTAGGGCAGCAGTAGCCAGGGATAATATATAAAAGATTGATGTGACTCAGTCTGATAATTTTGTATTTACACAAATAAGCCAGCCAGACTTGACCTATGAGACTTAGCTTGCTGGCTCCTAGTGTCTAAGAGTCCAAATCCTCGACCTACAGCTCTGAAAAGGACTTTGCTGATTTCAGAGAGGTACTATATGTTGGAAGTAGTCATGAACATGGCATTGACTTTGTCCTTGTTCATGAGCCCCCCATAGCCCACAATTACATGCAGAATTAGCTCCCAGTCCTAGAGAGGCCATGTGGGAAATAGCCATTGGTACTAAGTTTTGTCCTACTGCCATTTCCAAGGCTCGGGCCTCACTCTTGCACAGCAGCAGTTTCTTCTGGAAATAAATGCAAGAGGATTAGCAGAAACTGCAACTGGGGAGAGCTGGCTATGTGATAGCGAAGCTATGTGATGACGGAGCTGTGTGATGACGGAGCTAAGTTGTGTGATGACGGAGCTGTGTGGTGATGGAGCTGTGTGATGACGGAGCTGGGTGATGACAGAGCTGTATGATGACAGAGCTAAGCTGTGTGATGACGGAGCTGTGTGATGCTGAAAGCAGGTGGGGAGGACATGCCTGTTAATGTTTATGCCACCACCATATGCTAGCTTCTCTCCAAAGCTCCTGGCAACCAGACAGCGGAAACAGCAGGCTGTGTAATCTTATAGGCAGCATATAGGCCAAGCCCAACCACGTGATAGTTTGGCATGTAACACTCTCCCAAACTAACACGCTCCTTTAAATAACAAAGAACAGTGACTTCAACTCAAGTAGAAAACCAGTTATGCATATTTGTCCCGCTTGTTAAATCTTAGCAGTTTGTTCACTGTGAGCTTATTGGCGCTTATTAATGGTAGCAAAGCATGCAGGTGCCGATTGTAAGCATATCTAGCCCAGGTACACATGACAGCCAGATGCTAAGGCTAGTCCATGCCTCTGACAGTTGCAGTGAGAAATATCATGTGATAATTTAAAAGAACTCAAAGAAAACTCAATCTGCAGTTTTGGTGTATTTTTATCATGGCCTCTCACTTTTGATACGAGCGAGCTGTGTGAATTTGAGCAAGTTCAATATCGTCAAGTTCGAAATCCTCCTCAATGGAATGGAAATATTCGGAAAGATCTCCCAGGAATCATTTCTATATGGATAAAAATAATGTCACAGTAAGTCAGGGCAATCACAGGGAGGTTAGATTTGTTGAACTTAATGTTCTTTCTTTTCCAAGTGCACGCAATGGGAAGGTTTATCCATGTGAAGCAGCACATCCGCCCGTGAGGGTAAGCTGCAAATACACCTGGTCGCTGGCTTTGTTGGTGCGGGAGAATTGTCTGTATTCTGTCAATCATGTTTTAAATAAATGCTGATTGGCCAGGCAGGAGGTGTAGGTGGAAAAACCAGACAGGAAGTGGAAATGATGTAAGGAGAACAGAAGAATTCTGGGAAGGAGGAAGTTGATTCCTCCCACTCCTGCCCAGATCACCGAAGCAGCAGGATGTGAGCTGCCCCACTGAAAAAAGGTACTGAGCCAGGTGGCTAAAATAGATCAGAATAATGGGTTAATATAAGTTACAAGAACTAATAAGAAGCCTGACCTAATGATCCAATCAGTTTTATAACTTATAGAGATCTCTGTGTGATGATGTTTTGGGGGACTAAATGGCTGGGGAACCAGGCGAGACAGTAAGCACAAACAAGCAGGCCCCCTCATGTTACATTTTGTTAGACGGAGGCTACAGCTACATCACTAGATTGGCAGCAGTGTGTTTTAAGATAAAAAAAAAAAACCCACTTAAGATCTACCCGAAGGGTACTTGATTGAAAGCTATACTACTCCCAAGGAAACCTGATTTTCAATTCTGTGAAAACACAGAAATGTCCCCCACCTACTTTCCTACAGAGAGGGAGTGATAACATGAGGATGAGCCTCAGAGCCCCAGCCCACTGCTTACTTTGGAACTACATAAAAGGCTCATATTGAAGGAATAATGGAATAATGGATAGTATAGCATTTTCTGCTCCTTTGGTTTTTCCTAATAGAGCATTTACTCCCTGGAAATAGTTTAGTCCCTAAAAAAATTCCTCAAGGTAAAATAGTATCCTCCTCGCCTGTTCTGCTTTCTGATTCGAGATCAAATGTGAGGGTTACAAACTAACATGGTACTTCATGTACTGCAAAAATCTCCTTACATTTTTAAAGCCCTTTAACAATAGAGGAGCCAAGAGAGGACACACAGGACGTCATGAATGTGCCCAAGCCTTACTGATATCTACTGGATTCTCCGAGCTCCTTTTCTAAGCTGCACACACTAGAGACAAAATAAAGTAGTCACCTAAATTTAGTCATATCCCCAAAGTTAAATTTAAAGTAACCCAATTTCATGTTTATGTGAAAAACAACACTTGTAAGCTTCTGTCATGAACACAAAATCTTAAGGCACCAAATAATCACAAGATCTTATATGCCATCAACAGAGTGATATTTTACTTATTCATATGAGATTTACTATTCTGGTAGGCACCCGGGCAGTCAAATTCAAACCAAAGTTTAACCAATAAATAGGTAGCACCCATTTCTTCTGCAAGAACAAAATCAAATAATTGATAGCACTATAGACAACATAATGAAATTGATTTCTCCTTGTCATTGTGAAAGGACAGAGACAGATAACACAGCAAATATCTTTTTTGACATTTCTTAATATATACAATCAGTCCTACATTACAGAAGCACACACATAAACAACATCGCTGTCCAAACCTGGGCCAATTTCTCTTTGTTTCCTACATTTCTGTATGATTATTGTCGACAAAATCACTGAAACAAGAGGAAGATGGCTGAGATTTTATTTACATTTAAAGAAGTAAGAACGCTGGCAAATGGGTATAGAAAGACTCAGGCTAGGCTAGCATCACCTGTGATGTAAATATTTAGCCTTTAAATATAGCCTAGAAGATAACAAAAATATTTCCATAGAATTGGCATAAAGTGGATCTAAGAAATCACCCTTACCCTAAACAGAAATTGTCCTACGTTTTAAATGGTTTTCCTATTTGATTATACCCAAGTCATAAAAACCCCATGTTTATGTTCCTTTGTGAATGTCATGATAAAGCTTTGGTTATAAAACTCTGGTGTTAGTTTGTTACCCTTCGAACTCAGCCAACGGTGCACCGAGGTTAAGATGCTTCTGCTGTGTCTCTGCTGCTAAGAATGGAACTAAAAAGGTAAACATGTTAAATTATCAAAAGTAAAAAGTACAAATGCTCACACAATAACCCAATGAGTCCTTCCATTCTCCAAGGTTCATAAAATAAATTCTCTGCACGAGATAATTTGAGTTCTTTAATCTAGAACACATATATGTCAGCCAAATCTTGTGTCGTTTAGACTTTCTTCACACCTTCCCTATAATGGCTAACGGACACATTTGAAAGAAGAGCAGATGGGTCCCATTGTACTTCCTTCTCCTTGGGAAAGACAGAAAGCTAAGAGGCAGGGTTCCTGAGTGCTGCTCAGTGCTGACACCTGATGTTCCCCTCCAGCATTTCTCGTGTTGTGCTCCTTTTGGAATCGGAACATGTCAGTGGAGTGGCCATCTGTCGTTATGGTTCTGTGTGACAGGATCGCAGAGCAGAGAGAACAGGGGCAGCCGGGTAAACGCCACTTTTCACGACGCATGGATTGTAGTTGTGAAGGTCTGAGATCCAAGGTGAGTTCTCACTAGACACGCAGCAAAGCTCTGTGTCCTGATGCCCCTTGAGGTCAAAGCATTCTGTGTCTGCTATCGCGTCACCTAAAACAGATGAAACGAGGTGAGCGTTTGACCTTACACCGCCAAAGAGACTCCTTCCTGCCAGAGAACCAGCGAGGTCAGTTTATCAGTTGGAACCTGTGTCTGTAACCAACCTGAACCCAACTGACTCTTCACATCCAGCTCGGCTTCCCCTTTCAGTATGCAAAGAAAGCATGGAGGAAGACTTCCATAATGGGAAAGTATGTACCCTCGCTTTTTATTTTCTGAAGTTATAAAATGCCATGAGATTAGGTAACCCACTGCCCATGAATTCCTGCATGTTAATTAAGCATGCTTTGTTAATGGCACTGAATAGTTTTTCAAATGAATGCTGATTAAAATCACTGCCTGTCAAAATCAAAATTTAACCTTTGTTACATTTTTAAATACAGTTAACCTGTTTTTAAAAAATTGTTTGACAGTAATGATCGGTTTAATGGAAACATATAACCATTAAGAAAGTTATTGTGTTCTTCATTTTTAAATACATGGACTCATTATTTAAGACCTTTTAAAAAAAAGTTTGTAAGTTACACAGTCAACACGCCAGCTCCGGGGGGTGGGGGGGAGTCACATAACACTAACACATTTATACTGTGCAAATATTTTCAGAAGAGGCTGTGTTATTTGGTAACACAGTCATCATGCCTGGACCTAACAGACCTTGCATTCTTAAACCAGAACTGGAAAGCTTTCTCTGCAGAGAATTAAGTCTGGGTCAGACTTTGAGCGCTGTGTACTGGACATTGGCTACACTCAAATGTAACTCACAGCTACAGTCAGAGACTACAGGTAAACTCACAGGCATTGATTAGTTCCAACAAAGTATGGATGGACACTGAGTGGAGATTTCACTTAATTCCCAATTCTCCTGTTATAAAATAGTCTGTTGATACTCTAAAAAAAAAAAAAAAAAAAAAAAAACAGGGTTTCACTATGTAACCCTGGCTGACTTCAAACTCAAAACTTCAAACTCAAAATATAAAGACAGGTTGGCCTTACCATCCTCCTGCCTCTGCATATTGAGTGCTGCGATTAAAGGCATGTGTAGGATCCCGGGTTTTCCCCTGCTCCTTGAGGTGCAAATCACAAGGACTGTTTTGGCTAGCCAACTAAGCTTCCTGCTAATTTCTGTGCTCTTCCACTTTAGCCTGGTGATTTAGCCTAGGGCTTTGTTTTATCTTTGGTATGGCATTTTCCCACCTGCCTGGGAGAGTTCCTACAGGCGCCAGTTTCTCTCCGCTTGACCCACTGTCTGCCGCTGCTCTCCACCCCCTGCCTGGGAAGGAATTCCCACACAGCGCCAGGCTCCTCTCACTGTGCTTTCCCTTCTGGCTGGGAGGGAATTCCTCTTCTGGGGCAAAGGTATATTAACTTTGCAGAGAGCTAAATAAAGTGGCATTCGGCTATCTCTTGACGAATGACCCAGGTTTCTTTGTGTGTGTGTCTTTGTTTCAATCCCCAGGCCTTTGCCCCAAGCTCGTGATCGGTACGGAAGGCGTGCGAACCGTACAGGGAGAGGGTGCCGCAGAACAGGGTGGTTACAGTCATTCACCACCACATGTAGGTTACTGAAACCCATTCTTAATTCGTAATTAAAGTAATATAAAAGCAAGCAAAGGACTGGATTTGGGTCACAGTTGTTGGCACTTCTGGATGTACCCTGCCTTCTCTTTGCAAGCTAAAGGCATGCACAGACAAATATCAACCTGGCCTAGAAAGTAATCTTCTAAAGTTTCTTACCTGAGGTGACTCAATTAAATCAGGTATATTCTGATTTATTTTCTTTTTAAATCGCTATTATACTTACTACATATGGAATTTTTATTACTGATTTTGAATTTCAATGGATGTGAAGTTACTAACATGCTAATCCTGGCTTCACTTCCATGTATCAGCCCCCAAACCCCACACATCTGAAGCCTTGACTATAGGGATAAAGGGACCTAAGACTTCAAGGCGAGAGAAACACCTCCTCAGTCTTCAGGTAGCTAGCCCCTCAGGAGGTGTTTTATGGTTTCTATTGCTGTGATAAAACACCATGACCAAAAGCAACTTGGGGAGGAAAGGGTTTCATTTATCTTACACTCCCAGGTAACAGTCCATCATTGAGGGAAGCCAGGACAAAGACTCAAGCAGGGGAGAAGCAGAAACAGAAGTCTTGCAGGAGCGTTGCTTACTGGCTTGTTTCTCATGGCTTCCTCAACCTGCTTTCTTATAGCACCCAGGACCTTCAGGTCAGGGGTGGTGCCAGTGGTCTAGGACCATCACCATTAATCAAGTAAATTCACTACAGACTTGCCTACATAAAAATCTGTTATGGGTATTTTCTCAGTTGAGGTTTCCTCTTCCAAATGTCTCTAGCCTGTGTCTACATGTTTGTGTATATACTGTGTGACTCCACGGTGTACCCAGAGGCCAGGAGAGGGCACTAGATTTGCTGAAACTGAAGTTAATAGATGTTTATGGGCCTTCATGTACGGGTGATGGGAACCAAACCAGATACTCCGCACAAGCAACAAGTGTTCTTAACTGCTGAGGCATCTCTGCAGCCCTAGAACAATGGTTTTCTTTTTGAGTTGTTCTATAATTGAGACCTTTCTACATGAGCACTCTGTCTGCATTATCTCCTTAAAACTCCTTCCAACCCCATAATTCATGGTTTCTTTAGTATTGTTACATGTATATAAACATGTATAAATACACACACACACACACACACACCTACAACCCAAGTCCATTGATCTTAAGTATATATGTCCAGGATTGGACAGTGTATGTGAGTGCTTATCTCTACAAGAATCTAAATCTCCTCTCTCAGCAGTCATTGACCACCTGTAGTTATTTCTCTGGAAGTCAGATCATATGGAATTCCCCTGTCCACATCAGCATATCAACTGGGATTATCATTATGTTATTCTTGTTCAAGCATTCACATTGTTGAGATTTCATGGATGCATTACTTCTTGAATGTTAGGGGTCATTATGTAGCAAGAGACATTCAAATATTCTAGCTTCTACCACCTTCCACGATTTTCTCTGAGCATTAGGTATAGGGATTGCATTGCTGATGTAAAAATTTGGAATGGGCAACCCACATCCCATTTCCCATTATCCCCTGCATTTTGACCAATTGTGAATCTCTGTAGTGGTCACTATGTGTTGAAAAAAAAAGAAGAAGAAGAAAGAAGAAAAAGTTTGTTTGATGAGGGGTGAGAGCCACACATCTGTGGGTATGAAGATAAGATTTTGAATATAGTTATAAATTCTATTACTTTAGAAAAATGGAAGTAGTAGATTCTCCTCTCAGGTCTATACTACCAGGTATAGGTACTTGACTAGGTTTATAGTACCAGGCATGGATTTCTTCTTACTGAGTGGATCTGAAGTCAAATTAGATAGCTGTTGGTCATTCCAAGATAAATGTGCCACTATCACACAATGCGGGATATTTTCCTAGGCTGATCATTGTTGGAGTTTGTAGACTTTCCAGCTGGGTTAGACTACTACAAATTGCTCCCCAGCACCTTTGGATACTATAGAGCCAGCCCTCTGGAAGGAGGTATCCAGGTCAATTCCAGCTCAAGTATTACATGTGCTCTGACTGAGTGTGTGGTACCTTCAGTAACAGGGTCTTACATTCAAGTTCTGGAAGGCAACCAAGAGTAATGACAATTGCTAATAGCCAATGTGATTTTTGGAAGACTCGATTGAGAAGCTTTCCATTCCTGGAACTAGCTTTTGTTAGATAGTAGATGATTCTTTGGGGATAGCACTATCCCAAAACTCCATTTAAAACTCACACATACACTTTAAGTACTAAAATAATTTGTTGCCATATGGCCTTATCAAACCTCCTAGTGCTTTCTCCTCTCTGATCCTCCTGTATCACCCTCCCTCCTTTCTCCAGTTAAAGTCCTACCCACTGCCATTTTCCCACTACCCCCACCCATAGCACCTGTTTCCTCCTGTTCCACTCCCCAGAGCTCCATCTCTCACTTTTCCACCATGGTGCCTTGTTGAAAGGAGGCCACTTGTTGCTCAGCCCCAACATAATCATACAGAAACTGTATTAACTAAAATACTACTTGGCCCATTAGCTCTAACTTCTTATTGGCTAACTCTTATATCTTAATTTAACCCATCTCCATTAATCTGTGTATCAGCACAAGGTCGTGGCCTACCTGTAACATGAGGGCCTGCTTGTTGGGGTTTCTGTCCTGCCCAGTTCCTATAGCTGTTTAGCCCCAAAGAATGACACAGAAGTCTGCATTAGATATAAACTGATTAGCCCATTAGCTCAGGCTTCATATTAGCTCTTATAATTTATGTTAACCTATTATTCTAGTGCATGTTAGCCACATGGCTTGGTACTTTTTTCAGCAAGGTGGGTCACATCTTGCTTCTTCCGTGTTATGTTAATATCCATTAGTTCTTATGGTTTTTATAGATTATTTTGTGACTATAAGTTTTACTGAACAATGGTTAGGTAGCATACTTGGAGTGACTTGTGTTAATTCTTTTGTGCTTGTAGGAATTTGTTTCATGCCTCAGTATGTGGTCTGTTTTAGAGAAACTTTCATAGGTGGCTAGGTAGAATGCATATTCTTTGGTGTTTGGGTGGAATATTCTATAGATATCTCCTAAGTCTATTTTTATATATAATGTCACTTAATTCTAATGTATCTCTGTTTATTTTTGTCCAAATGACATATCTCCTGGGGAGAAGAGATATTGAAATCACCAACTATTATTGAATTGTGCTTAGATTATATCTTGAAGTCTAGTAGTATGCTTTTTATGAAATGGGGTATGCTAGAGTTTAATACATTTATGTACATTTATGTTTGGGATTGTAATGTCTTCTGGGTTAATTTTTCCCTTGATTAGAATGAAGTATCCTCTCTTATCTCTTTGGATAGATTTTAGTTTCAACCCTGGTTTTTCTGATATTAAAATGGAAACTCCTGCTTGCTTTCTGGTCCCATTTGCTTGGAATATTTTGTCCCTTTCATTTCATTCTAAGATGGTTCCCATCCTCAAAGCAAACCAACATCAAAGTCTGTGTTCTAAGTGCAGCCCTAGGCTTAATATTAGGCTAAAGGTCAGGCCTAAGACTGCAGTTTTAACAAGCCCCTTGGTGAATAATTTTACAGTCATGAAACAATGAAATAATTATGGCAGTGACCCATGGGGGTACCCAAGAGACAGAGAAAGGCCACAACTAAGGTGTCACTTGAAAAAGGTATTAGGCAAGGACTAGAGCATGGGAAATACTAATATGAAGAAAGTTTCTGAAGCCAACACCACCATTTCTGTTATTTTATAAATTTCTGCATAATTCAGATTATTAAAATTTTATTTTTATTCTTGATCCTACCAATGTCAGTTCCATAGACATGATCATCATAAAGACTGAAGTCTCTTTGCGTTTAAACAAATATCCATGAGACACTTTTCTTCTTGACTCATTCCTCTTTGCATTTCCAATGAAATCCTGGAAATTTTTAGACACTTAATAGAAAATTTGAAAAAAAAATGAATAACATCCATACCAACTAGTTCAGGCTTGTCATCCTGGGAAGCTGAGAATATTGGACATTCAAGACATGAGAGTTTATCTCAAATTTTTCAAAGTAGGGATAAGGCTAGGGATGTAACTCTGTTGAAGTTGCCAAGCAAGTATAGGTCCCTTAATCCAATATCCAGTTCTTTGGGGTAGAGAAATAACAAAGTGAATTTCAAGAATAGAGTAGGGAGGTTATAGAAAGCTCCTGAGAAAATGTATCACTTTCTAGAACAGCGCTTAGGCCTAAGCACCATTGACTGTAGGGACTACACCATCCTTTGTAGGATGCCTACCACTGTCCATGGCGTTGACTCACAGACACCTGTAGCATCTCCACGTCAACATCTGGCAACCCAAACATATCCTCACATATTGTTCAGTGTCCCCAAAGGGCAAGAAAGCACCCAGTAAAGCTGTTCCTTATTCACAGCTTCAAAATAAGAAGCTTAAATACCACAGACTTTCTCAAGACCAAAGTTGTCTTCATCTACTGACAAATTATTCAAATGCCCTGACACAACCTTGCTGTTGTTGCTACAAAGTCACTGGGTCCTTGGAAGAAACTTTAGCACTGATGGTCTGAAAGAGGGAAGTGTCAATCAAAAACTCTGTAGAGAGGAAAGGGAGCCTTGAGGCATGAGAGCAGCAAGACTTCTTTTCCCACAGGAAGTAGTTCCTGAGCCTTCTCAGGAGAAGCGGGAAACCACCTGGGAAGAATGAAGAGGATGTCAGTCTTCTCTATCTGGGGCTGATGACTAAGTAAGAATAAGGACATGTCTGTCTCTCTTACTTTCATCTCTGAGACAGAGCCCATTAGTCTCTCAAACCAACTGCTAACTCTTTCTGTATTTGCATTTAAATGGGAAGTAGAATCCTAGCATAGGTGGTTTACTCAAGACCTGACACCCTGAGCTGTGCGCTCCCATGTTGCTGTGCACAGATTCTTTAAGGAAAATGGAAACTGTTCTGATGTTTACTTAATACCCCTTCCAGGGAGGCAACTGCTTAGCCATCACAGGATGGCTGTCCCTCCAGAGATATAAGGGCAGTACCATTGCAAGCAAGAGATAGAGTTTCTAGAATGCCAAGTTCAGCATGGGAGGCAGTCTGAGCTCCCCAAATGAACTTCCGTACGCATGCAAGCCATAACAGACATAAAATGTTTTAAGAAGTTCAAGGCATGCTGACTTGGATTAATAAAGGAAGCAAAGTTTTATACCTCCCAGATTATTCTCAAATGGCATATCACTGGGGGGAAAAAAAGGCAGCCCAAGTATTACAGTGACTTGGGGAACTGTATTATGTTTCTACATCTTTCCAGGAGATAAATGAAATGTCACTACCATTGAGAATTTAGCTAGAGCAAACTCATATTCCCAATACACAGAGGCACAATGCCCCTAAAGGTTTACTTCCTGCTAACACTCTCACTAACTGCACATAAAGAGAGAGAGCCACTCTACCAAGTGAACTACTTACACACATTCTTTTTCCAGAATTCACTTGGCTTCCATTCAATCTTGCTTTACATTTATATCTAAAAATCAATACAAATTTAATCTTCTAAAATGTTATTTCTTAGTCTACAAGAAATGCAATGAAAGTTTATTTTAATCACTGATAGATGGAAGATTATTTTTTTAACCTCATAGGAGACTTCAATACTTTTTTATTTAGAAAGTACTTATGGGAACAGCTGAAAGGAGTCGGGAGCAGGAAACAGAAGTTGCGTAGCAAGTGCAATGGCCTCAGGTGGCTGGAAGTTTACTGGGCGTGGCCTAGTGGGATTAGTTGGGCAGTGGAACAGTTAACCTCCTTGCTGCTTCAACAAATACGTCCATGGATTTCCTCTAACATGAATGTAAAAAGAGAGTTGTGATTCAGTGTCTATGGAGGATTGCCTCAAAGAGCACCCAGAGATACCAGGATCTGTGCACGTGGAAAACCGACCTAGAATGGTATGCCCCTTACATGTAGTGTATGCAGACTTTTTGATGTTTTAAATAATTTCTAGATTGTTTATAACAACTACAACACAAATGCAACTATATATATATGTACATATATATATATATATATATATATCACTTTTTTTGTTCGTCTGCATGTATATCTAAGCATCACATGGGTGCAGTGTCCATGAAGGCCTGAAGAAGCACTCAATCCCCTGGAAATGGAGTTACAAATGGTTGTGAGCTGCCATGTAAGTGCTGGAAACTGGACCCGAGTCCTCTCCAAAAGCAGAAGGTGCTCTTAACTGGCAAGATATCTCTCCACCCAGAAATGGTTTTTATACTATATTATTTAGGGAATAATGACAAAAAAAAAGAAAACTGTACAAGTTTAGTTGAGATGGGATTACCTTTTAATATTTTAGTCTGTGACTGGTGGAATCCACACAGGTCCTGTCAACACAGATGTTACTGCAATCACAACATTACTAGTAAGCGCAAGTTATGTTCTAATGGGAGGCAGCTTTGAATGAACATCATTGCAACCCATCTAACTCCGGTAACCTCAGAAAGACTTGTCATTAACTGGTATTCAAGAAAGCTATGGTGACATCAGCGGGATATGGGCCTACCAAGATGGGCAAGCACAGCCATGGACCTGACCTCACAAATCCCACACTAGATAGGAAGTGATGTAGGGAGCAAAGGAATACAGCTATCCATGAAAAATGTGACTCTGGTGGACCCTCAGACACTGAACTCAGATGCACCCAAGTATGGATTCCCTAAGGAATAATAGCTGATTAGAAAGGAAGGGAAGACACCACATCATATGAGAAGGAAGGACCACTTCAAAGGCATCATGGCAGAGACCAACAGAAGGCCAGAAGGTTTGGGGCAGAAAGAAGGGGGCCTACCTTGCAGAATTGTCTTTGAAGGGCCAATGGGGAGACTGGAGCTGCTCAGAGGTTTTAGGATGACTTGGTTAGAGGGCTGACTTCTCACAAACACTGTTTGCTATAGTCAATGAATGGAGTTTCTACCAGAAGGAAGTCATTAGTCATCAGGACATGACGGTGGATTAGATGGAAGCCAGGAAAGCAGTCATGAAAGGATTTGACAGTAAAATTTTCTAAAATCCAAGTAATTGAGAGGACTCTAAGAGACAAAGAAGTTTGCTTTCTCACTGAAGAACTGAAGCACTAGTGTTCTCCTTCAGGCACAAGAAATTCAGAGTGGGGAACCACCAGGGAGAAGCTGTGGAAGACTTGAGTGAGAATCTCACCTGACCCATTTCTAATCTCAGTGGCACCACGTTTTCCTACCTGAGTAAATCATCTGGCCGTGGATTCTTGCCATGTCACTTTGATACACAGCTCTGTCAACTCGGAAACCTTTACTTTAAATTGAGCTCCTGAAGGAGCAGACGTGAATTTAGGGGCCCTGCTGAAAGTAAGAGCTCACCCACCAAATCACTGCCCCGACATGCAGCAGTGGCACTGGCAAATGGACTTTTCTGAAAGGCTAACGCCACAATGTAGCACAGCCCTGGCAGGTTTATCAACACAAAACAACGTTGTTCTCTTGCTGGCGAGATCCAGGCACAGCAGGAACCCCCTGAGTTAGCAGCTCCCGCAGCTGTAAATTACAGTTACCTTTTGTTCGTACTTGCCTTAGTGGTTTTGACTTTATTGCCACTGCTACAGGACCAACCCGAGGAGTCCGGAAGTACACGGCAGTCCTCTCCTTCCAAGCAAGGATCCATGTGGCACCACCACTTCTCAATCACAATGGAAGCTGGAAAACAAAGGTGGCATTGTATTTGTGACATGCTTTCTTCCTCCACGTGTGGGTGGCAAAGCGGAACACAGATTAGCACACTCACGCAAACGCGGCTCTGGGGCCATTGCATAAGTGCGTTTCAAGAATTCAGTTGGACCTCCACGTACTCTGGAAAATGCAGTTTTGGAGTTGGCTGCCAATAGAATTGAGCCGATGCTTTGTGGGCACCTGTCCTGATTTGAATCTCAATGTGTTCCTTTCTCCATTGTTTTATGGCCTTAGACTTATCACATAATTTCTCTTAGCCTCAGTTTCTCCAAAGAGGCAGACATAAATAAGATAAAATAAATTAAAAACATTTGCCCAAAGATGCCAAAGGATATAGTGACTTCATGAGAAACCTTGAGCCAGTCCTTTGTTCCAGGAAAGGCTAGATACTGTAACAGACAATCTCTTTGGTTGCAAGCTCCAGTGGCAGGCGGGTGCTGTTCAGTGTTATTCATGGCTATGAACACGAAAACTTAAACACTTCATGCTGCACGGTGATCATCCCTGTTGGCCACTGCAGCAACTAGCTGAATGGTGAGTCACAATTTGTCATGTAGTGAAAGTCAGCTACAGTGACAGGACCCAGCCTTGCCCCACAGTCCATGTGTGATTATTCTGGGATGTTGATCTCACCTGTGAACATCTCCTCCTGCCATCTGCACACACAGAGAAGTCTGCCAATAAAACTGTGTTTTATGTTCATAAAACAGAAAATAAATAGCACAGTAGATTCTGGAATTGAACACCAACAGAAGTAGGGGCATCTCTGTTCTACAAGATGGTTCACAGGGTGGCTGAATTGCAGGGGTGAATTCAGCCCATTAGCTGGTACAGAACTAAGCTGGGGTTGAGCCTTTGGTGAGTCAAGAAAGACTGACCTGTTTTCTTTTGGAAACAGCAATATTTACATAGAAAACATCTCCAAGTGAATGTTGCAATTCTCCCCCTTGGGATGATACTTGTTTTCCACAGTTTCTGAGCTGCAGAGATGCGAGGCCCATAAATTACTTTTGTGTTTTTAAATAAGGACTTTAATGAATGGCAACAGGGTAAACATGACAGTTTGCTATGTGTGAACAGTATGACTACCAGAATCAAATAAATTAACTCATCCATAGTTACTCATCATTGATCGTTAATCCCCAAATCCTGTGCACCTTATAACTTAAGATCTACACCCTTTGATCAACATCATTTCATTTCCCATCCTACCAAACCCTCCAGCTCTGAAAACGACAATTCTTCTCGGTACTAACAGGAATTATACTTTCTGAAAAATTATATATACATGAGATCATGGGAACTTTAACCCTTTGGTTCTTAGCTTATTCCTTTAGCATAAAGCCCCCCGGGTTCATGCACATTTTCACAGATATCAGGATCTCTTTGTGTGAACAAATACTGGTCTACTGTGAGCATAGCCCACATTTTCCTTCTCTCCCCAGCAGTAAAGTTACTGGGTTGTTCTCACCTAGCTACATCAGTAAAAAATGGTAGTACAGATGCCTTAGAGGTAGTGAGTTCAAGGATGGGAATGTGGCTTAAAGCATCTGCTTACTGGTATAACACTCTGGGTTGGAGCTCCAGCACCACACAAAAAGGAAGGGCTGATTTTATGTCCTGTATATTTTTTCTAACAGGAGGATTACTGCATACGTAATCTTATTTTCTGAGGAACTTCTATATTGCTTTCCAGGGTGTCTGTACCAATTCACTTTCCTGTCAACAATACATGAGTGTTCCCTTTTCTCTGTGTCCTCAAATCTCCCTGTGGTTTAGATAACAGTCATTCTAATGAAAGCGAAGTAACAGTGAACATTCTAATGAAACATTCTAATTTCATTCTAATGAAAGCGAAGTAAAGTAGAACACTGCTTTGGATGCTTGATATCTCTGTCTTCTCTGAGAAGATAGATATCAGGTCCTTTGCTGACTGGTTTTGGTTTGGGGATTTCAAGTTCTTCAAGCCCTTTATGGTTGGATGTGAACCCCTTACAGAAATGTGATTCATGGGGCTGGTGAGGCTCCTCAGTTAAAGCGCACATACTCTTCTTCCAGAGGACTACTGTTCAGTTCCCATCTGCCACGTAGGGCAGCTCACAACTACATGTAACTCCAGTTCCAGGAGGTTGATGACTCTTCCTAGCCTCCAGGGGCACCTGTGCTAACGTGCACACATACATATGGGGGCCAGGGTGCTGGAGATCTTAGAAAAAGAGAAATATGTTCTGAAACAAGTTCTCACCTTCTCTGAGCTGCCCTTTCCTTTTGTTCTTTGTTGCCTTTAAGGAGTTTGGGGTTGACGGGTGTCCACTTGTTTGGATTACTTTTGTTGCCTGTATGTTTAGTATCCATACCTAAAAGCCCATTGCTAGTGTCTAGGGTTTCCTGCATTCACTTCTCAGCTTCGCAGTTCCTGGTGTCGTGGTAGTCTGTGGTACTCTGTGAGTTATTCTTGTGTATGGAATAAGCCATCTTTTACTTGCAGCCAGCCACTTTTGACACAATCTGCAGTGAGTATATCCAGCGCCTTGATCACATGTATGTCAGTTTATCCTGGGCTTTTCACCGTGTTCCATTGTTCTGTTGGTCTGCCTTGACAGCCTACCGATGCTGTCATATGATTACTGTAGTTCTGAGTACACGGATTAGGATGTGTGACGTCTCTAGCCTTCCCTTCTTCTTACAAACTCTCGATCCAGTTGTGCTCTTTGTGACTTCACATAACTTTTAAGGCTTTTTCCATTTCTGTGAAAATGCTACTTAGTTTTTGATAGGAATCTGCAGGTCATTTGGGACACTTAGCAACAATATTCACTTTTATGTTGTGTGATTTCCTTCTGCAGCATCAGAGAGCTTTCACTGCACGAATCTTTTGCCTCCCTGGTTAAATTCTTTTTTTTCTAAGCATTTTGTTTTTATCACATGATCATAAACAGGATCTTTTCAAAATTCTTTATTACTCTGTGAAAATGCAAGTTATTTTTATACAATTCACTTTTTTATTTTTCTATCTGCCAACTTTACTGAATTCAATATCAACTGTTTTTCATACTATTACAAAGAAGTGAAGCAGAAACAACGTTACAAACACATTTTGTAAAGCCAGTGTTAGCCCCTGATCAATGTCAGGTCAGACATCTATAAGAAAAGAAAATTACAGGCCAACATATTTTAAAAAAATGAATGCAAAAAACCCTCAAAAATACTTCTTAAGCCAAATTCCTCTCGTTTATTCTCCAAACAGACTTTATACTAAAATATAAACTGAGGAGAAAATACATTAGCATTCTGTTTCCTAGGTAACCAGGTGGATGTCTCTAGACACACCCACATCTACCTATGCCTGCTCTGTCACATCTTCCTGGTCTGTATGCTAGCTCTGTCACGTAGGCTTGAATTACCATCTCTATTCAGGCATCCTCCAAATTACAGAGAAGGAGCAAAACAACATCCTGACCCTTTGTTAGAGTAGCGACACCCTGTTGGAAGGCTACATGACCACTTCAGGTGTGAGCTATAGCTTGAGAGCCTGGCTGCCATGCCGTGTAGAAATAGGGTTCTCCAGTTTTCATGGGTCTATATCAGAGCCTCTGCATGTGTATTCTAGCTATTAGTGTAGTATTTTTATGGGACTCCTGACTGTGAGGAAAAGTGGGAGTCTGACTCTTGTGCCTGCTCTTAGAACTCTTGTCTTCCTGTTGGACTGTCATGTCCAACCTCGAGATGATAGTTTTTGCTTCATCTTATTTTATTTTGTCATGTTTGGTTGTTGTCTCTTAGAAACCTGTTCTTTTCTAATGAGAGACAGGAAGGTAGTGAGTCCAGAGAAGAGGGGGAGGAACAGGGAGGAGTAGGAGAAGAAACTATAATCAGGATATACCATATGCAAAAAGAATCTTCAGTAAAAAGGAAAAAGTGGGAAAAGATAAATGTCTCAACATAGACAGTAGTTCAGTGAATGTGTACTACAGTGACCAAATCAAGGTCCTTCATATTCTACGCCGTTTTCATTACTTGGGCCTTGACGCCTTCAAACTCTTCTGCTATGGTAAAATGTTATTGTTGATCAGTAAGAACTGAGTTGGCATGACATATCATCAGGTAAAGTGCTTTCTACATGAGGCAGGCAACTTGAGTTCAATCCCTGGATGATGGAAAGAAAAAGCAGAGATTCTTAAAAATTGTCCTCTGACATCCATGAGCCTGCCTGAATTCATACATAATAATAAAATAAATTTAGATTATTGAGTAATATGTAGAGTCTTACTATACTCATAGTGTCAACCAGTTTTTTTTTATTGTATCCTGAACACTTTGATCTGGTCCCAAATGGATATCAAGATAAATAATATACAGTTGTTATCCCTCTATTTAAATCACCATCTAAAAGACTGGAAAAATTATATAAATGTTAATGAAGCATAGTTATATTTACACAGAGTTAGAACTGAATAATGTCGGATTTCCCTCTGTATGCTGTGAATACCACTGGTTAATAAAGGACTGCTTTGGACCTATAGCAGGGCAGAACTTAGCTAGGCAGGGAAAACTAAGCTGAATGCTGGGAGAAGGAAGGCAGAGAGTAAAAGAGAAGCCAGGTAGCCCTGCCAGAGACAGATGCCAGAACTTTACCTGGTAAGCCACAGCCTCATGACAATACACAGATTACTAGAAATAGGTCAAATTAAGATATGAGAGTTAGCCAATAAGAAGCTAAAGCTAATGGGCCAAGCAGTGATTTAAATAACACAGTTTCTGTGTGGTTATTTCAGGAGTCTGGGTGACTGGGAAATGAACTAGCGACTCCTTACAACAACTGAAGTGAAAGGACTTTTTAATCTTTAAAATGTTTTCTTAAACAATAGCCTTGCTCAAAAGTGGAATCAGAGCTCCATGGAACACCTAGAAGAAGCTACATCACGCAGTTCCTGATGTGACCAAGGGACAACACAAGGGGCAACGGGTCAGTGGCCCACCTGGAAGCCAGAAGACCCAGGTGGCCTCGGCAAGACTGCTGGGGGAGCACTGAGCATCTGGTTGAAGAGTGTGTTTGGGGCAAACCTTCTAGGTGCTCTCAAGGGCTTTCTGAGACCTGATTCTCTAAGCAGATGAGAACAGTGACGAGCATCTGCACTGGCAGTGAATGTGATGGGACTGGGAGATCCATAGCTTATGGGGAAATAACTGGGTGGTGAGGCAAGGAACAGAAAAGCTTAGAGCAGGACGAACTCTTTATAAAAAAAAAGTGTGAACTGGGTATGAATGAAGAGAAAAACGAGGAAATCAATTTCCTGCAGAGAAATGCCGGAAACTTATTCAAACTGAGGGGACACAAGACACTTCTGATGTCATATCTGGAAAGGAACTTGAGTAGGAAAATACTGAGGCTCATATCACAGAAAAGGTATGCTCACGTGTTACTAGAGAAAGGTTAAAATACTACAGCCATTCCTGTACCTCTGGTTTTAATGTGTGGATTGGTGGGATTACTCTGATATTTCCATATACACATACATCATGAATCAATCAAGTTCATCTACCCTACTTCTTATTTTGCTCTGAACCCATCTCCCAGCATTCTTTCCAGTCCATAGTAATCCCTCTTTTATTTAAAGTCTAATTTTCTTTTTGTATTTTATTATCAACACATGGGAGAGAACTTGTAGTGTTTCTCTGATTATCTAGGTGACTTATTTTTTCTTAACACAACCTCCAGTTCGATCCATTGCCCTGCAAATAGGATACCACGATTCTCTGGTTAGGAATCTATTGTATGATCTTCATGTGTTGATTGGCATACAGGCCAATTCTATACCTTAGCAACTATGAAAAATGGCTATACCAGGAACACACAGAATTCTCTTTAGTGCACCGATTTTCTTTCTTTTGCATGCTATACCCAGGATTAGGATGTGAGGACTAAAAGAGAGATCTATTTTAGCTAGTTTAGAAACTTCAGTGATATTTGCTATAGTAGCTCTGCTAATATGCATTCCACTGTACCACAGTTTTGTTTTATATACACATCTTAACCAACATCTATTTTTTAAAATTTTTAGATGATGCACGTTCTGCAATAGTATCTCCTTACAATTCGGATTTTCATTTTCCCAATAGCTTAGTGCTGAACATATTTTCGTGTATTTGTTGGTCATCTGTTTTCTTCACTGAGTACTGTATATTCAAACCATTTAACATGTTTTAATTTGGCTGCTGCTTCTTGAGGACCTTCTTATTTAGTTCTTCACAGATTCTGTATATTCGCCCAATCAGGCGTATAGCTGGCATTGGTTCCCTGACGTTCTGTATGCTGTCTCCACTCTGTTGATAGTTCGCTTTGCCACTGTTAGTTTTTGTCTTTATTTCCTGTGCTTTGAGAATATTATCCAGAAAACCACGGCCTGAACCAATGTCCTCAAGTGTTGCCTCTGTGTTTCTTTCAGTGGTTTCTAAAATTTGGGTGTTAAAATAAATTCTTTGATCAGTTAGAATTGACCTTTTAAAATACAAATTTATTATTATGTGTATGATGGAGGGTGTGCTTTGGCATGTGTATGATTTCAGAGGCCAACTTTGTGGCCTTGGTTCTCTCCTTCCCCCTTTATATGGGCCCCAGAGATTGAACTGAGCATTAGGTTTGTGTGACAAATCTCCTTATACAGAGACATCTCATTGGAACTGAGTTGTTTGTTTGTTCTAATAGAAAAAAAATAATAAAAGTGTTGCATTTGAATATCCTGCATGTATATATCTAATACATTATTCTAATTTTTAAAAATATGTGTTTTAAAGGTTTAGATAAAAGAAAATACAATATCAAGTTTTATAAATTTTTTAAACCAGCTTTCCTTTGTTTGCTAAAAAAGTGTTGCTTGTTAAAATAACAAGCTACTCTTGAGTTTTAAACTGCCACATTCGCAAAAACAAAATCCTGTTTATATCTAACACACAGTAAGGGGCCGTAGTGACAGATTATCTCAATGGAGTTTCTCGATGAAAGGCCTAACAGCAAATGTTCCTGAAGAGAGGAAAGAGAAAAGGGCAACTGTAGAAACGGAAGCAGCAGTTTTGGATGCCCGTCCACACTGAGGATTGCCTATGATTTCTGCAGCAAAGGTGAGAACTGGCTGGGCAGTGGTAGTGCACACCTTTAATCCCAGCACTTGAGAAACAGAGGCAGGCGAATCTCTGTGAGTTCGAGGTCAGCCTGGTCTACAGAGCTAGTTCTGGGACAGGCTCCAAAACTACAGAGAAACCCTGTCTCAAAAAACAAACAAACAAACGAACAAAAAAAAAAAAGTTGAGAACTGACTGAGGTCAGAAGGAAATAAGCATGGAGAAAGAAGAGCCACTCAAACAGTTGGAGCCTTGCTCTGAACTGAAGAAAGACCCAGGAGTTGGAGTCTATTAAAACAACTGTCAATGACATCTGCCCACTTTCCTGGGCCATTTCTACACAGGAGAATGCCTTCTGGGAGGTATGTCTGCCACTCCTGCTAGAGAACATCACAATCTACTCTAAACAAGAAAATGTCCTGTTATGTCTATTTTCAAAGTAAAATTCTTTCAAAAGCCTCAGTCATGCCCTCCTGGCTAAGGAAAACACATAATACATGTCCTCATCTTCAAGTTGTAATGAATGACCGGTTCTAACAGAAAGGAAAAATCGTGACAGTGGCGCCCCCTGGTTTCTGATGGTTTTTCTAGGGCTCAGTGTCAAGTGACTAGCAATTTCGCTTTGACACAAAGAAGGGACTGCCTTCTCAAGAGCTGGTCTCTCATTTGTTGACTTAGTTTAGTTATGTTTACAGAATTAAGGTCATTATGTTCGCTTGGCTGTTGAAATAATGTTTTATGCATTCATTAAGAATTTTATACCACATACTTTAATCAAGTTCATCCACCTCTGTCCAGACCCCACATTCCTACAGGACTAACTTCATATTCATAATCTATCTCTCTCTCTTTCTCTCTCTCCCCCCCCCCCCAACATGTTCAGTTTATGTTGTCAAAATACTCTGGGCACAAGACTTGCCCTGGAGTGTGGTAAATACACCAAGTGTCAAACCATTAATGAAAACTGACTTTCTCTCAACAGCCACCAAGTGCCAATGACCCCTCAGCTGGGCTCAGACATCAAACCTGCCTCCATTCCTCTATGTTAAAATTTTGTTTGCCTTGCGTTTGTGTAACTCTTGGTATTTTTGTTTTTAATGATTTGAGTGATTCCTCCTTGCCAAACACAATCTCACAAATACATGTGAGACATTGGAGACTTCAAAGTCAGGGTTTCTCAACCTTGCCATTTACGACCCGGTAATTCTTTCCCTGTACAGTCTCCTGCTCCGTGCACTGTGAACTGTTTGGCAACAGCTGTGCATCTGTAGCCTCTACATAACAGGTACCATAACAGGGACCAATAAACGCTTTCCCAGTTTGCTCAGTGCCCCACAGTGGGCACAAAATCCATGTTTCTCAGTCATAGATATTTAATACTTTGTAGGCAAAATAAAAACAAATGGGGGACTTTTGGTTGGTGGAAGGAATCCTAATCCACAGTAAAGGACAGCAACTCTAGCCGATGTCTTCCTACCTGCCCCTATTATAGACAACGCAGCCCTTCTGAAATGTGTATGCACTCACTTGCTCTCACGCACAGAAACACAAATTCAGGGCTCACCATTTAGCCTGTGCTGAGGAGGGGGCCTATTGAATGTGGGGACCACACCTGCCCTTTCAGCAGTCCCAAGGAGCTCTATAGGAACTTGGTCCACAGCAATTCTTCTTTTCTGGCACACAATCTGCTTCCTCCACTTTCCTAAAATGTGAACTCCCAGAAGCAGTGAGATCCCACTTCAATTTCCAGGGCTCTGTGTTCCTCCCGTCTCCAGAGGAACATGTTTGCCCAGTCACTCACTTACTCTTATGCCACCGCTTTCTCTTCTCCTCCTTTGTCAGCTCCCACCTAGGCAGTTAAGACCCACGGCTTCTCATGGGGTCCTCAGGTGGCCTTCTCTGTTTGCCATAGAATTCTACATTTATGCGAGCTTATCTGTCCCTCTTTCCTTGTATACTATGGGCTTCTTGGAAGTGGTACTAGAGTCCACTATTACCCAATCCCCAGCATGTAGGGTCAGGCCAACATCAAGTGGTATGGGAGAATTGTCTGTATTCTGTCAATCATGTTTTAAATAAATGCTGATTGGCCAGGCGGGAAAACCAGACAGGAAGTAGAAATGATGTAATGAGAACAGGAGAATTCTGGGAAGGAGGAAGCTGATTCCTCCCACTTCTGCCCAGATCACCGAAGCAGCAGGATGTGATCTGCCCCACTGAAAAAGGTACTGAGCCACATGGCTAACATAGATCATATATCATAGATTAATGGGTTAATACAAGCTACAAGAGCTAATAAGTAGCCTAACATAATGGGCCAATCAGCTTTATAACTTACAGAGTCTTCTGTGTGATTTTCTTTGGGGCTAAACAGCTGTGGGAACCAGGTAAGACAGAAAACCCCAACAAGCCTGGCCCTTCATGTTACAATCAAGGAGCTCAATTAAATCTTGATAAATGATCCAAGAGACTCAAGATGTACATCTTGCCAACCCCCAAGATACTCATGCGAAGTAAGTTTCACTGCCATTGTCCTGGCTGCCCCTGACAGAAACTCAATGGCAAGGAGAATAAACCCAACCGAAACACTAAACCCAGTGAGAACACATCATAAAGAGAGATCCTGTCTCACCACACGGCCTCCATTGCCATGAAACTCTCTGTTTCAAATAGTACACTCTTCCATAACTAAACCAGTCCTCACAAGTGAGAAAGGCAGAAAAATATTATCAAAATACTTTAAAATACCTTCAAAAGTAACTGTCTTTTATCCCAAGGCTTTTGTCTTATTAATCTGCTTTAAATCCAATATTTACAAAGCATTCGTTTTGACAAAATAAATTAAGGTTTCTTGTGGTACATATTTATCTCGTGTTATCATAAGGCCAATCAGCATTACCGCTATAGGGCTGTGTTTTGATAAATGTACAGATCATTGCCCCCATCAGAGAATGGCCTTGTATATGACAGTACAGGATTTTAAATTAAGAGCTCTTACCCACAGAACAACTGTCTATTTCAGGACACCAAGAACCACGGCTCAAAATTATCCCCTTCCTCCTTCAATATCCCCAATGTGTGCTGAAGATGAATTTAAATAATTCTGAGTTAATTGTAATTTTAAAACTGGGGTGACTGGATAAAAATATCTGAGTTTTGTATTTAACTAATGAAGTCTAAGCTTTTACAGAAAAGCAATGAAAGTGCCAGATAAGTATCTGTGGTGTGGATTAACAATAATGCAGAAGAATATTCCAATTTCTATGTCAACATTAATTAGTGCCCTGCTCCAACATCTCCGTGCCTTTGTTTTAATTTAAATGTAAATTCTAGTGAATTTTATGTTTTATATCCTCTCTATTCTTATTTACAAATAAGATAAGAGGGACGTATCAGCAAAGAATGGGTCTAACCACACGCCAATTAACATGATACTGCATAATTATTATGGGATAAAGATTAAGCAAGTAAAGCTAAAAAAAAGCCCTAATGAAAACATTCAGATAAGGAATAGATGGCTGGGTAGAAAGGAAACAGGTGCACATCCTAACTAAAGCTTAAAATGCTTGTGCTCTCTCAGTGACTTCAAGCTAATAAACATTCCTTGATCATGGCTGTTTACTAAAGAAAGCTAGGTATGGGGGAAGAGAACAAGAAGGCACAGTCAGTTCTCTTTGGGATACTGATTGGTAGTCTCTGGCCATAAATGTTATATTGAAGTTACATATTACATAAATCAAATGGTGTCCTACCTAATATGAAGCTTTATGCCAGACTTGCCCATTTCAATTCATACTAGTCACATGTGGATCACCATTTCTCTTGAGAGAGAGAGATCATTTGTATCAACACAGAAAGTCCTGCCTAAGAGAACTGCATAGACAACCATCAAGTACCAAATAAATGATTGTCAGTCATCACTTACTGATCCTAAATGCTTGAAAGATCAGCCATGTAGTTGATCTATGAATGTGTTTGATTTACTATAGACACAGTCAAAACACCCATCGATGGAGGAATAGGTTAGTTGCAGCCAATCCCTTCAATAGAATTCTGTGGAGTCGATTAAAAAAAAAATTAGATCAACACACATACCTATGATCCAATACTGATAGAAGAAATAAGGTGGATATAAGAAACCATACAAACCATACATTGATAATTGCAATCTATACCCTATCTCTAAAATGTATACACCAAAAATATACTAAATATTATAGCTATTCCCAGGGTGAAAGACAAAAATGGGGTTTGGGTTTTTTATTATTTTTACAGATGAGGAGAGATCTAGAGTATTCACATTCTTTCTTTGCGGGGGAGACTTGGGGTGTTTATATATTTTCTTCACTAAGATGAAGGTGGCTACAGAAATCATCATCATGTCAGTAGTTTGCGGGTACCACTGCAAGTGCTGACTACTGCAAAATACTACATGTAAAACTTTTTCTCCAAAGATGCTAGGCTAGACAGGATATAAAAATAGCCCACATTATGATTCATCACTTCCTTAGAAGAGGTTTCAAGCTCACAGAGAAAAAGGTAGCTGTTACCTTCAACGATTAGTTAGGATGAGTCAGTTCTCTGTCAGGCTAAAACTAGTCCATGGCCAGCCTGTGCCGGAATGTAAAAAGACTGCTTGCAGACTATCAGGAGGGTGTGCGCACAGCAGGGTGTGCACACAGCAGGGTATGCACACAGCAGGGTTTTGCAGAAAAATGGTATGGAAAGAAACAAAATGATAAAGGAGATTTGAAAGTATAGAGGCATTCAGTAAGCCACATGTATGTCCTGGAGCAGAGGTGGGTGGAAAGCAACATACTCTGGGGTAGCCGAGGCAGAGGAAGTGAGAGTGGAAATGGAGAAGCAGTAAGAGCTTGGAAATGTTCTTGAGCGTGGAACAGAATCTGAAGCTCATCTTACACACTGGTTGCCTACGTGTGGTTTAGCACGGGAGTAACAGGTCCAGTCTGTTTTTACAGATCATTCTAGATGTGGGATGGAAACCAGAAGGCAAGGACTCATGAAAGCAAAATGTATGTTGGCCTCTGAAGTAAGGAATTAGCAGGGATGGGGATGGGGAGAAGTGAGCTGATATGAGAGACAGAAGGAGTCATAACACATAGGACTTGGAATAGTAGATGGAAAAAATTAATAGTCCCTGTGGTCCTGGCTGAGGACAGAATAACTTTTGGAGTTTAAGTATCATTTTTAATATTTTTGTTCATGCTTTAAAAATGTCATATTGATCTTATTCACCAACACTCCTCGCTCTCACTTATTCTTGGTCCATACCCAACCTTCTTATTTCTCCCAACTGTTTGTACTCTTGTCGCTGTTTTTTAAAGTTCACTGGTTTCTGATTGTATGACCCATACAGTCACCATTTTGAGGTCATCTGCTGGAACATGGTAGACCAGGGACACTCTTCTTCCAACCACTGACGCTCCCTCCCCCAGAAGCCATCAAATGTAACTAGAGGTTTCTCTCCCACCCGCCAGTTCACAAATAACCACTCAGAGGCTTACTATTAATTACAAACTGACCAATATCTCAGGCTTTTTACTGGCTAGCTCTCCATATAAATTAACCCATTTCTAATAGTCTGCATAGTGCCACACGCCCTGTGGCTTACCAGTAATGCTCTGGCATCTTACGCCTTCGGTGACTACTGGCATCTCTCCTGACTCTGCCTTCCTTCTCCCTCTATTTCTCCTTGGATATCCCACCTAGCTATATTCTGCCCTGACATAGGCCAACACAGCTTCCATATTAACCACGAGTAATAAGATATATTCACAGCACACAGGGGGATATTCTACATCAATCAACTGTTAAACGTTCTTCCTCAGGTAGAGGTGGGGGTTCCTGAGTCCCTCCTGAGTCCTTGCCAGAATGCTGACTGACTTGATCTTATGGGTTTGAGTGCAGCTGTCCTGTTACATCCAGAGGACACTCTTTGACTCCTGCCCTCCCTGATCTCTGGCTCTTACAACCTTTCCATCCCCTCCTTTGTGATGTCACTGAGTCTTGGGGTTTGAGGAGGGTTGATATAAATGTTCCACTGGTGGCGCACTCCCCAGACACGCAAAGTGCAGTGACTGAGTGTCCCTGTTAAATGTCTACTCGGAAGTGTCAGGTAGTTTTGTTTTGTTTTTTAAATGTTAAAGCTCCTTAGCCCTTTTATAGGTCTATCATCCTTTGCCAACAATTCACAGAGCTCTGAAGAGGAAAAGGTTTCTGTAGATGATAGTGAAAGCTCCTTGCCTTGGCATAAAGTTGTTCACCTTGCCATATGAAGTATTAAATGAAGATTTACATATTTCACTGCAGAAATTGTAGTATGTATGGTTTTCACATGTAGATTAAAGCGTGTCTGTTAGGTAATAGATGGTGTGGTAGTTTGAAGACTATTGGACCCCATAAACTAATAGGGAGTGGCATTAGCAGGAGGTTTGGCTTTGTTGGCGTAGATATGGTCTTGTTGGAGGAAGTGTGCCACTGAGGGATGGACTTTGAGGTCTCCTATATGCTCAAGCCATGCCCAATGCCTCAGTATACTTCCTGTTGCCTTAAGATCAAGACGTAAAATTCTCAGTTCGTTCTCCCATACCATATCTGCCTGCAGACCACCATGTCACACCACAATAATAAACTAAAGCTCTGAACTGTAAGCCACTCAATTAAATGTTTTCCTTTATAAGAGCTGCCATGGTCATGGTGTCTCCTAACTAAGACAGATAGGGTTTGCACCATGTTAACCTTATAAAGCCTGAATTCAGCAATACAATCGACCCCAAGGCTTCTGATAAGGAATGACAGAGAGAAAAGTTTCCCTTTGCACTTTCCCCTTGAAAGGTAGTTGAGAGGTTCATTGTAAAACTTAACCACCCAGTGCATAAATGTGGGTGTGGCTCTGTGTTTGGGGGAGTGGAGTCAGTTATTATCACTGACTGTGCAATAAGATGCAGCATAAAGAATCTGGTTGTTTGTGTCTTTGCTGCTGATCTTTCAAAAGGTATCTCGAAAACTGAGCTTGTGATGCCAGATTCATGAAGCCTCCAGACAACTGCAGATCAAGCTGTCTTCCCGTGAGAACAGAAATGTGCTTCCAACAAGGTGTCCGCTATAAGAGCCATGGGACTTAGAATCAATCCCAGGCCTCCATACACAACCATCAGTGGTCATTCATTTTATGCATATTCTCTCTCACACACAAGCTATTGGTATAATACTCTGCTAGGGGACTTGGAGACTGCCAATGAATAATACATAATCCCAAACTATTGTCAGGAAAGCTGCTCCAAAGATGTTTTATAAATGTGTGCTAACACAATAAAGTACATTGTGCAAAGGTGGCTCCATGGTTAAAAGCACTTGCTGACCTTGCAGAGGACCCAGGGTCAGTTCCCATCACCCACATAAAGCTTGAATTGTGGGGGTTCTGACACCCTCTTCTGGCCTCTACTGCCACTGCATACACATAGTGCACATGCATACATGCCAGCAAAACATTCATACACATAAAATTTTTTAAAGAATCAATTTTAAAACATGAAAAACTAGAAGTGATGAAAGGATATTAGTAACAAGGTGGACACTGCTGTGCACCACTAAGCAGGAAGTAAAAGGCCACACTACCAGTTCTAAGGATAGTCACCGCTCCATTGTACCTTGATCAAACATCCTCGAACTTAGATGATCACAGATAGAAATTACTTTGTTTGAAGTGTATGTGGACTGAAAACATACAGAATTTTGTCTCCATATAATATAAAATAATCACATAGCATTTACATTGTTTTAGACATTATAGGTTAGATGACTGCAAGATACAAGAGGGTGCACACGGGTGGTAAACACCATCTATCACTTTTAAAAGATGCTCTTGAGCCTCCATGAATATTTGGGTATTTATAGAGAACCCCAGAACCAGTTCCACGAAAACAGTAGGGGACATATATACAAAGTGAGACAGAAGAAAGAAGGGTTTGGTCTAAGTGGCATTTGGAGATAGGTGAGCAAAGTAGATTTAAAGCATGCCTTCCCAACTATCCCATAATGAAACACACATATGCACACACAGAGAGAGAGAGTCCTCTTGAGAGATACTATTAAAGGCTTGCCTTATTTATCAAGAGATTCTTGAAGCTCAGATTTCTGTTAAGTTTTGGACAGATACTTCCCTCAAAGCACCATGGATTTCTACACATTGGTTTTCAGTCCTTTTGAAGTCCTAGAGAAACTGACCAGAAAGGCCCTTACCTTCAACACAAGAAGGCTGCGCTCGAGTTGTGCCGGCCACCTGGCCTGGGAAGCAGGAACATTTGACAGTTTGAGAGCGTTCCTCTATGCGGTTCTTATTGCAGCAGCGGTGCACGGCGACCACCTCACAGGTACCCTGCTTGATGATGTGGTGGCCTGGGAAGTAATGAGAGAACACAGACCAGCTCTTAGAGTGGGACAAGATCAGTAAAAACTTAGAGATGCTTTGACTAACTGTTTCCCCCAGTGATACTACATATCTTGGTAGTGTTTCCATTTGATGACATCTCAAATTAACATAAAATTAATAAGAAAGATGCAGAATACTCCAGAACTCTCGTGGTTATTTTACATTCATGACAGGGCCTGAGAGATGTTGCTGAAATGATTAAGACTGCTGATTGGTTTATTTTTAAAGAAGCAGATCCCGGATTATCCAGACAGACACAATATAATCCCTTGAGCCCTTAAAAGTGGAAAGACTGAAAAGCATGCATGGGCTTAAGGACTGTTGTAAGCTTGCAGACGGAGGAAGCAACGTGGGAATGAATGAGAGACACGAATTCCTCAAATAGCCTGAATGAGGCTGAAGGTGATTCATCTCCACAGCATCCGTAACGAACTGCAGCTCTGTTGATATCGTGATGTTCACATCTCAGACACAAGAGTCTATGGGATAATCAGCCGAACCCAGACTTCTCCTCTCCTGGGATGAGGCGCTGCCTTGATGACAGCTTGTTAGAGCAATAGAAAATAATCTTTCACCCAGATTTACCAGTTTGCTTGCGACCACACCTGATGTATCATTCATGATCTGTCTCACCTGCTTGACATGCGCCATTACAGGCTTCAGGACATCAGTGAATGTCTTCTAATGACATCCTCATACAATTAGTCAAAACATTTTCTGATGTGTGCTGTTGGGCAATATCTATACATGCAGGTTGCCCTAACAATGTCCTCATCTGCCCTGTAAAGTAGCATACCTCACATCCAGCTGTTACACGCCATTCGCTTCCTTTAATCAGAATCTATTCCTCAGACTGACAAATCTTCCTTGACCTTGACATTTTTAAAGAACACATGGCAGTCACTTTACACATTTTTCCTCTTTGATCTTTTTTCAATAAGCCTTCCTCATAGACTCAAGTCATTCGCTTTTAGCCAAGTACCCTGACAGCGACTGACTCCATGTTCTCCTCACACCAGGGGATACATGATGACCTATTATCCCATTCTTACAATGCTAGCTTTAATCACCAGGTTCTTTGTTGTGAAATTCTATTTTCTCTCATTTCTATATCATTATTTTATATATTATTATTTATATATTAATTTAATATAAATTTTGAGAAGAGAAACATTGAAACTATATACATGTATTTTTCAGTCTCCAATCCTCTGATTTTAGAACCATTGATAATTTATACCTGAATCAATCACTAATTTGATGGTTATAAGAATGATTCTCTATTAGTGTTCAAATTGTCCCAGATCTGCACAGGGGGACAGCCTTTGCACAACTGCTGTATTATTTTGACATGGGTCTTATTTTCTTAAACAATTTATTAAGCTTCTGGCCCACAAGAACATTCTAGGCATATCCTGTATTTTCCCAGCTCTCCTCATTCCTCTAGCCTTGATGACTTTTAGGAAATAGTCAGATATAGAAACTATGCCCTTCATACATAGGATTAGTCATTACTCCGATTGATTTTGACTCTATTGGTGTACATATATACACATACACGGCATGCGTTTACACAGACATCATCAAGTACAAGTCAAGTATCACAAGTTCATACTACCCCTCCTATACTGTTCCATTATGAACAGTTAACAAACATGATTTTCACAGTTCATAGACACTGGAATAGATGGATACGAGACTTGTCTTCATCACCAAGAATATGCAGCAGAAACAGTACCCTGGCAGGTCAAAGTTCAGGAAACTTCCATCCCTGGTAATCACATCCCTTACTTGGGGATGACTATGGTATGAGCACCTAAATTCCATTGCCAAGATCCATACATGATGAGCTTGTAAGCAAAGCCATTCTAGTGACCCCTTCCTAAGAAGACACCAGAGCTTATATGTGTGACTATGGTATACCACACAGGACTAAAGATAGCCGTTTTCTCTGCAACATAAAATGCAAATGGAATTGGAGATATTATAGCCCTACCTCCAAACACAACCACACTCAAGGTGAGGGATTCAACACATACACTGGACGAAGGCATCAGCATTCCGGCCGCAACAAGCAGAAAATCCTACTAGATTATTAAATGATCCTAGAGAGGCCATAATGAAGGCAGCTCTATGCTTCATTTAGAAAATGAAAGAAATATGCTTTAATAACTTCTCAGAAAAGTTAACAAGTAATTTGGACCTCCACTAATAATATGGTTGGCTTGGTGCTCTGTTGCTGTTTGGATTACTATGCAAAAACACAAGTGGATTATCTTCTATTCAAACTTAGAATTGTTTCAGGCCTCCCTGAATGATCATTTTGCCTGACTCTAGATTGCCTTTTCTTATATGAGCCAATCCATTGTACTTCCTTGGTTTGAAGACTTATTTTTTGTCTTCTAACCTAAGAGAAAATAGTACAACATTGACACTGCTTATAATCCTTAGGAGTACCCACACTGCAGTATGTCAGAGAAGTGATAACATCTCAGACTTGATTAACTATGGCAGGCACTGTTGGGAGCATTTTACAAATATCCTGTGTGAGCTAATAAAAATGCTGTGAGATAGGAATTATTTTTAGCCCAGTTTTACTTCTTAACAAAATATACAAAAATCGTTTCACCTAAAGGTCACATAAATTCATGACTTGCATTTGAATCTCACCTCTTTACAATCTGTGTAGGATGGGAGAAAATGGTGTTTCTGCCACAACCATTCACACAGCACATGTCAGTATCCTGCTGAAACCTACTTTCCCTCTCAATAATAGTGTTTTTATGGCTCTAGATACACATGGTTTCTGGGAATGTGTGTACTGGTGAGACTGGACCTTAATCTATGGTTAAAAAAAAACAAAAAAAAAAAAACAAACTGTTTCATTCCTCTGCAGTTTCCCAGTGTAGAAGATAAACACTCCAGAGCAAGGGTCAACATGAGAATTGCACACAACATGCACTGCAAGCAAAATCACTAATTACAGTTGTTTGCCCGCCTCATATTAGCACACTACATTGGGCAAGGTCTCCGGAGAAGACAGAAAGTTTTATGGTAAAAATAAAATGCCAAGGTCCCCAAGTGGTGGCAGTGGGCAGCAGACATGAGACCACTAAGAGCCACAAAGGCAGCTGGGTCCCAGGCAGGAATCCGCGTGGCAGTTGAGAAACAGAGACCTATTGGGCACACCATGCAAAGAAAGTGAGTACTTATTTAGTGGGTTATGGAGGGGAAAGGGAAAGCAGGGAAGGGGAGAAGGGAGAGGAGCAGAGAGAGAAACAGAGACAGAGACAGACATAGAGATAGAGATAGATAGAGAAGGGGGAAGGGGAGAAGTGGGGAGAAAGGAGAGAGAGAGAAGCTGCATCTTCTGTACAGAGAGATGAAAAGGAAAGACTTGCAGTCTGGAAGCAGAAGGAAGACCTGTTTGCCTCAGCAGATCGGGGAGGGAGCGGGCAGGGCTTGCCTCTTACAGGGACAGGACAGATTATTTTATTCCCATCTCTTTTTTATAATAAAAAGGTGGGAGGTTAGGCACAACAGGTTAAAGTAATTGGGGCAGTGGATTCTCAAGACTGCTTCCTGCTTATTTGTGGGCATCATCTTGGGGGGAAACCTGAGAAAACTGGGTGCTGATCATATCCTGGAGTAGCTGGTCTCTTCGCTCCTGTCTGGTGTTTGTGGTATGGAAATGTCTGGTGTCTCTAACACCTGTTTAAGGTATTGCCAAAACAGAGGACAAAGTTAAGTTTAGGGGGAAAAAAGTTTTAGGACCAGGGAATTGAGAGGGGTGTATCTGACCTGTTTAAGGTGGATCCTTCAATTCAGCTCCCTGGATCTCACAAGAATTCTTTGGGCTTGTGAAAACATAAGTTTTAGAAATATACATTGTATAAACAGTAGCATATTTATATCAGGATGACTGTGACAGATATTTTTGCATAATGAAGAATATCTTTAAGACTATAAAGGCGGCAGGAGAGAGAAATTTGATAGTGTGCACTTGTCCTCACACCTTTATAACCTGTGTTTGTATTTTACAAAGATTTGTTTGGTGAGGTTGTCATTTTAAACCAACAAAATCTCTCAGCTGTCAAACTGCATGAGAAATATTTGAGAAGGATAAAATTTTACTTGAGTTATTGATTAAAAAACAACAGAGAACTTACTTGGTTGGCACCTAGAGCTACTCCTCAAGATCCTCCATGGTCGCTGAGGGGCATGTTTTTCTTTTGCTGTTTACCGCAGGGCCTGTCAGGCTCCAAAAGATCCTGTGGGCTAAGAAATCTGTAGGAGGACAAGCCTACCTTGACCTGAGCAGCTAGGCTGTCGGTTCCAATGATTCTGTTCACTGTGTGGAAATCTTCAGTTTAGATGAAAGGCAGTTTAGCCCAATGGTCAGTGCTTGCAGTTGAAGAATTGTGGATGGATGTTGTTCTGTGTGCATTAGTCTTCTCTCTTTAGAGGAAGTAGAGCGCTGCTGCTAGGAGCCAACCAGTCTCTTTTTGTTATGAAAAGTCTTTTCATAATTAAATATTTAAATGCCATATTCCCTCGATCTCTGAGCAGTTGAGGGCTGTTTACTGGGTATAGATAAGTTATAGAATCTGCCTGGAGAGTCTGAGCTTGACTCTGCTGGCTCTCAACTTAACAGGTGGTATTTACACTCATAAAAAGAGAGAAAGAACTTAAAAACTGCTTACAATAGAAGGTTAAAGGCAGAACTGACAATAGTAGAGAACAGCTTAATATGTTTTAAATCAGGGTTGGATTAAATACACTGTAGTTTTATAAGCGACTTAAAAGTACATAACAATTTAAAACATGAGACTTATTATTTTATAGTCTAAAATGAAATACAATGAACAGACAATTATAACATTTGACAGTAAACATGGGGTATTTAAGTTACATGTATGCACATACACACACAGAGTGAACATGATTTGGGCAAAGTGGGTGTTCTTGGTGGGCCCTACGAAAGACATGCTACTGCACAAAACACACATGCAACAGAGTCAGTAAGAGGAATTTAGAGACAAAAACATAAGTAAACCAGGGGACCAGGCAGGGTATACCTTAGTAAAGATGTCAGTACTTGGTCACCTGACCTGAATTTCAGATAAGATGGCGGTGAAGTCACCTGACCTCAGTTAAGATGGTGGTAAGGTCACCTGACCTCAGTCAAAATGGCAGCAGTCATGTTGTATGGAGAAGCCACTTTTTATTTCTGAGCCATGGGAGATTTAAACATATAACAAGAGAGACCTAGAGGCATGATCCGCTCTGTTGCCGAGCCACCATGCCACAAACTGCAGCAGGGAGCAAAGGTTGGAACTGAAAACAACTGTCTCATGGATCTGACCAATCTTGTCGGGAGCAGTGGCAGAAACAGTTTGAGAAAAAGCAGAGCTGGCAGGACCCCAGCAGAGCATAGTTTAGTGTTTATACCATAGCTGAAAATGTGAAAACCTGCAAAAACCACCACAGAGCCTATAGAAGAGTGTCCTCTCTCTATAGGTGGGGTGTGAAATAGTGGTGAACACCACAGGGACTAAAGAAGAGCATCCTCTTTCTAATAGGCAAAGTGTTATTTCTTTTAGGCCTTTAGTGGGTTGGCTGAGGCCTGCACACACTGGGAAAGGTGAACTAGATAGACTACAAACTCAAATGCTAACCTCATCCAGAAACAGGCTCATCACCTGGAATAATCCTGAGCCAAGTATCTAAACAGCTCCTGGGGAAGTCGCTCTACCACAGAAAACTATCGCCATGATGTAAGACGACTCTGTGTGATATATGGTGTCGTAAGATGGAGAAAGGCATGAAGGTTGATACAAACTAGTGTCTTTTGTCGTAAATTACCTCCAAAAATGCACAGGACCAATGCCTGATAGGTAACCACACTAGGAAGACTCTATCAAGCAAGCTCACTTCCCACAGAGTGAAGCTTCCTCTTCCAATGAAAGGGGAATATTCTCACCTGAAAATTGCAGCCAATGTTAATAATGTAATAATGAGTGACAGGCTGTCCATAAAATTTCTCTTAGGGGATTGAAGGGTTTGAGCGTGGATCAGGGGAGAGAAAACTAATTCAGAAGTGGGGATTTTTCTGGAGGGACATGGGACAAAAAAAAAAGTAAAGCCCCACCCCCTTGACTCTGCGCATAGAACTATGTCAATTGCTAGACAGTTTCCCTTCATGCTTTGTCTGCGTGGGCAGAGAAATGGGTAGGTAAAGGGATTTTTAGTGCTTTTCGTTTTGCCCATACCGATGTACTATATACAGTGATCTGCCAGACTGTAGAATAGGTGGCTCTTGATGCTCTGTAAGATATCTTATTGAAATGGGGATGCTTGAAACTGTATTGAAATGGGGATGCTTGAAACTGTTAAGTCGTTCTTTTCCACACCTCTGAAAGTGCATTCAAAGGTTTCATATTTTCTTTTCCAACAGGAAGACTTAAAAATATTGACAGGGCTGTAAACTGCAAGAAGCCTTTTCTCTCACTCTCCAGAGTAGTTAATGTGTACAGCACTATTAAAGGGGTTTTGATAATCCTTGCAATAAAAATTGATTGCTTCAGGATTGCTATGGAGGGTGGATTAACTTTATCTGAAGAATAAATAGCTTAAATACATATCAGGATTTTTTTATTATTAAATAGGCCTTTAAGAAAAATTTCAAACAGGAAAAATATTCATTTGTGCCAGTCAAGAAAGGCTCTTCTGTTGTGAAATGGCTAGGCTACAAAGCCCTGTGTACAACAGAAGAACTTCTGGGGGAGCATACTAGAAAGTCAGGACAGAGAGAGGCCGTGGACTGGAAAGGCTTCCTCGTGCTAGTGTTTCCCCAGGATATTTTCCTGTTGAATCCCTTCTCCTGCCCACCACTAGAAAATCTCATGCCCCAGTCATCTCGTCAGAAGATACTGATTTGATGCAGTCCTGGTCGCTGGCTTTTCTCTCCATGGAAGCAGAACAGAGCGGAGAGAGAGTGAATACAAGATTCAGGACATGAAAGCAGAAGCAAGCAGTGGTTCACCAGTGTTTGCTGCAGAGCCATGGCCAGCATTCCAATGCAGTTCCCTTAGTCTTAAATTGTTTCCCCTTCCCCATCCCAAAGTGAAGTGTTTGTTCCAGAAAGGAAAGATGACAGCACAGAAGTAAAGACTCTAGTAGTCATTAGCTGGGTCTGCTCAATACTTAGGGAGACAAATATCTCTGCTAGCCCTTCAGGGCAGAGAAATAAAAAAGGAAGTGACAAAAAAAAAAAAAAAAAAAAAAAAAGGAAGTGACTTCATGTGGTAGTAACAAATGGAAATACCTTACAAACGGTGGGGATAGGCATAACATCTCATGTAAGGAAAAAACAAGGGAGGACTTACAGAATGGGAAAAGCTGAGCCACACATGCCAACTCCAGAAGTAGTAATTGGGCCTCTCGAAAGTCACGCTCATCACGTGCAGTTACTTATGTAGTAAGTGATACATAGGCTTAAACTAGTTAATGAATGTCATGAGATACTTCAGTCACTGTCATTTATGTTTTTAGCTATATTTACTTAATAAATAAATTTTAGAATTTCCTGTGTACTAGGCACATGAAAATACAGCATCAAAGCAGACTACAAAAAAAGGTTAACTTCCTGTGAACCTTTTATATTTTAATGATGAAAGAAGCAAAACCCAGAAAAGAGCCAATTTAAACTACAAAGGGCATAACAAGCTAACACCAGAGCGTTATGTGAGAAATCAAGGCAGTGAGAAAAGCTTCTCCCTTGTGATAGAAGCTGCATGAGAAGGGGAAGTTAGTGGACAGGAATGAAGGAAGAATGGGCAGATTACATGGGGCCTCGTGGCTCATCTTTCTCTAAAAGGGATAGGCCACCACTTGAAATTTTGAGCTGAGAATTACCTAAGATCACATACATGTGTGTGCCCACGTGTGCGTACACACATGCACATGCACACACACACACAGACACACATTACTGAGGAATATCAAATATACTTTGGATATTTGTGTGTGGAGATCAGGGGAGAGGGAAGGTCTGACGTTAAGACAAACATGTACTCATATGGAGTGTTGAACAACATGAAACTAGGTATAATTTCCAAAAGGAAAATTACAGTTAATAAATAAAGAAAAGAATCATTTTTATGTTCAGAGGCCCAAAGGAAGCATTGCCTAGAAAGAGAAGCAAGACTGAGTGCTTGATGTGCAGGAAGAAAGCCCCAAGAACGGGGCTGTAAGGATGAGAGGGTAATCATGTCAAAGTTTCTGGGAATCCAAAAAAGACAAAGACGACTAGGTAAAGATCACGGATGACCTTGAGAGAAGTGGCAAGAAAGCAGAGATAGGTCTTGATTGGAGTGGGTTTGAGAGCAAAGCAGGAAATGAGACATTGCATGCGGTCAGAGCTATCTGAGAAATAGTATTTTAAAAGAAAGGCAAATGGAATTCAACTGATAGTGTAGAGAGATACTACCAACTGGGAGTGGCAGCCATGTTTCTGCAGAAGGAGGGGACCCTCCCAGAGATGCTTGAGTAGCCATAATGAATAGGCCATCATAGCAGAGGCACACCTGTGATACGAAGAGAGGAAGCTCATTGAGACTCTGACTCCCCCCTCCCCAGTTTTCTAGATCTTGTCCTTCTGGAGGATAATCTATATGCGATGGGTCGCTCTTGCTGTATATTTACTAAAGAACATGAGAAGAGAAATATGCCTACCAAGAAAAAAAAAAAACAGCCCCCCGACCAACATCTGAGACTGTCCAGATAAAACTATCAGTACCTCACAGACTGTCTAAGATGTTCTATGATGTAAAGATCACATAAGATGAGGAATGTATAAAGGCAATTAAAGCTATATTGAAGAATTATTAGAATACTGTGCAGAGCTATGGATTGTGTGGAAGATATAAGTCAAAAATTGGAATGAACATCAACTAAATAGTTGATAGAGATTTGTTTAAGTGGAAAGGGACTGCCCTGGGGAAAATGAAGGATGTTGAGCATGACAGACATCTATGATTATAACAAAATTAATGTAAAAAGGAGGGCGTATTAGTTTTATTACATGTCTCTCCATGAGAAGCCATGCAGCAAAATTTAGTTAACAAATTAGATGCCTCTGTTCCATCTCCACTGAAGGCCTCCCTCCTCTGTTCAAAAAGTACACTCTACTTCCCAACCTTTCTCAAAGAAAATGATGTCATTTGCCTGGAGCACTCTGCAAGAATAACTATTTCTGTTCTCTCATAGATTGGAGAAGTAAACTTTCAAAAAAAACTGTAATAAGTATTTTCTATCATACATCTGTTTGTTACCTTAGTTTTATAAGTTAACTAAGCGTTTCCCAAAGTTTATAATTTTTAATAAGTTACATTTTTTTTCTTCTTCCATAATTCAAAATACTACCTAATTTTAAAGGCTTTCTTCCCATTGTTTTCCTTAAGCAGAAGTCTATTGTTTCTACTATATTTTGCCCAGAATGCCATCACTTAAAAGACTGATTACTAGCCAGGTAGTGGTGGCACACACCTTTAATCCCAGCACTTGGAAGGCAGAGATAGATGGATCTCTGTGATTTCAAAGTCAGCCTGGTCTCCAAGGTGAGTTCCAGGGCAGGCTCCAAAGCTACAGAGAAACCAAAAAAAATGATTATTTTCAAAGATAATAAAGCTAATGAGATGACTAGATGCTAGGTACTTATCAAGGAACACTCGACCTTAGGGTGCAGGGCAGGGATGGTTGTATACACATAAGCAGACTTTGTACTGAGTCTTCCAGCATTTGACAAGTGCTCTACACTACCCACACTGCAAAACTGTCATACAGTGAACTGTGTCACCCTAAAATCCATGTGTCAGGAACCCCGATGTGACCATGCTTAAGGACTTTGTAAAATGACTGCAGTTAATGTTGAGGCCCTAAGGGTCAGGTCCCAACTCAGCATCCTTGTGTTCTTGTCATATGACCCACTGTAGAACTCACTCTATGGTCACAGAAACTTAAGGTCATAAGAGCTTTCAGAAACAGGATGGCTGCCAACAAGTGAGACTACAGCTCTCACTAGAAATCAAACTGTTACAAATCCAAGATCCAAGGTCAAACGTTGTCAATAAAAGTGACGAGACGACTCAAGTTCTGCAGAACCGTGATGAAGTAAATTCCTATACTTTGTGCCATGCAGTCGAGGATATTTTGTTAAGGCAATCTCAGATACCTGTCACTTAGCAATTATCACTTTACAGGCTGAAAAGAGACAAAATGCTTCCTGTTAAAAGGTATCACGCTAGACACACAATTAAGCAAATCAAATCTCTTGGGATCACTAAGGTTCCTGAGAAATCTTTCACACTTGTTCCAATGCATGGTAAATTGACTTTTTAGATGTTATGCAGTACACTGGGAAATACTGATTTTAAGTTGATATCTTTGTCCTAAACTGTTGGTAGTTCGGCCACTGTCTGCCATTGACTTTATATCAATATAGATTACTACAATAACCAATTGTATTAAAGAATGGCTTGTACTTGGGAAACATATGCTCTCTGTCCCTCACTTTCAACCTCAAAAAAAAAAAAAGAATAGCTGGTTAGGGAGATACTCAGTAAACTCATACTTCTAATATGGTAGCCGGTCAAAGGGTTATAAATCTAGTACATGATATAAAGATATCTGCTTTTATTTATTGAAGTCTGAAAGCCTTCCCAATGCAAATGTGCATAGCAGAGAGTGTTAACCACACAGAAGTAGCTAGAACCCACTATGAGGGTAAAATCCCCAGAACTTTCATTCCCTCATACTCCTGTTTCACTGCTTGGCCACCTCCTAGCTCCTATGAGGCTCTCAGCAAATGATTTCAATTTTTTTCACCTTGATTTTCTTGTCTGAAAAATACTAAGCCAGGGAGCTGATGTGAGAATCCATGATGACATGGATAAATGGCCGACAATGGTACCCGACATGAAGGAAAAGTAGAGCTTAATAACAGAATGCTCATAAGTAGTGTCTCTATTACATGCAAAAACTGACTGAAGTCATCATGGACTTTAGCAAACTGAATAAAATAATGGGGTTCACCTTGTTCATTTTAAACTCCAAAATGGTTAGGGTAGAAGTATGGAGTGCTTGCTTCATCTACCACAAAGACACACAACAACAGAGTCATAGCTCATCTTGAGGTAGATGGCCATAGAAAATGCTGGCATCCAGCAAAGGTGACACTAGATCCATGTAAGACTCAGAGTGTCAGGGAGAGGACTCAAGAAAAGAATTTAAGTTCCCCCACAAATGTCACCTCACATCCACAGATGGACGCCAAAGAAAAGTGAGCATGAGAGAAACCCAAAACACACTGTCAGTATAGACCCTGGCCTCTGAGCTTTGGGAAACTTTCCCAGTCATCACAGGCTTGTAGCCCAGTTGACGGAACAACCTAGAACCTGCACAATAGTTTTGCCTTGAAGAAGAATCTGACAGGGTCTTCCTGTGAACTCCAGTCTACTGTTACTAGGGGTCATACATGATGAAAACTACAGCCCAAATTCATACCCTCTAGAGGCCAGATTCCTGCATATTCCCTTACAGTTACCCTCTGTTGTAGAGCCATTTCCTTTTCATTAAAGCATCCCCTCCTGCATGGAGGAGCATAAATAAAGCGAGAGTTGCAAACCCCATCCCCAAAGTTACAGAAGCAGTAAGTGACCCCTGGGGAGAGGACACCCCAAGTGATCGTGCTGTTTGACAGTGGTTCAGAAGACTCCAGGGACTTGAGTTGTCTCCCTTCCTGGGCTACAATTTTCAAGGATGCAGCTGCCTTTGAGTCAGCCACTCTGGAAGTAACCCAGATACAATAAGGAACTCCAATAAAATCACAGGATCATGGAACTGGGGTTGAGGAGAACTGTCATTTAGTCTGTCGGTGCCCAGTCTGGGATGAGAAGACATGGGTTTGTGCCTTCACAGGAAATGTCACATGGTAAGACTGGTACCCAACCAGAGACCAAGAGAACCAAAGGTGAGAAAAGGAGGGGGTGGTTGAATGGTGATGACAACTGTGGCTAAGCTTTCTAAGGATAGAGCATCTGCAGGACAAACTTTCCCAGTGTGGTATGGAATGGTGTGGCTTTGTTGGGCAGGGTTGGACTCCCTGAGGTGGGTGACAGGGCACAACAAAAACTGTCCAGTCTAACCATGGAGCACACCTGGGAGGAATCCAAAGCAGATAATCTTCTTCTGCTTGGTATGAGAAATGACAAGCATTCTTCATGGATGGAGCCACCATTTGAGTATGGGGCTGTTCCTACAACCCCTGGTGTTCTAGAGAATGTAGTGTGACCCCTGAAAGAACTACATTTGAGATAGAGTCAGGAGCCTCCTCTAGTGCCAATTGTGTGACCTTTGTTATAAGAGGCAACTAAGGCTCGCTGTCTTCTCAAAGGGAACATGCCTACATAAAAAAGAAAGCACAATGGGAAAATGGTATGTGGATACCACAGACTGCCTTTGCCTCTGATTTAACAGATGTGGGAAAGAGGGGGATTAAATGGAACTGTTGGCTTGCAGTTCTTCATAGCTTGGCAGGATGGAAAGGAAAATTAGATCTGAGCTTAGAATTCCTTCTTAGAATCTAAAGGATTCTCCTTTGGAACACATGGGAAGAATCAGAACACATGGGAAGAATCAGAGTGGAGATAAAGAGAATATAGTGAAATGGATAGGCTATGCTCCTCAGATCCAAACTGTAGTAGAAATGAATGGGGAAAGCCATGATTCATCGTGCGGACAGGAGTCTTAATAAGGGCCTAATGCAAGAACCTAGGACAATCAGCGTCAGCTTCAGGAATTGAGAAACTTTTAAGCAACTACAGGAACTGAGAAAGATTTTCAAGCAAACAGTGAAACAGCCTCTCAAAGTCTGGCCCTTGAGGCTGTGGAGCACGGTGATGAATGAGACATTCTGAGTGCTGTGGAAACAGGCAAACTGAGGAATTTAATTACCCATAGTCCTTGAGCAAAGGGGCTTATGAGACATTAGGGACATCTGTCTATGACCAGCAGAGGTCTCTATGAATATCAAGTGTTAAAAGGTAACAAAGAAAGAACAAGTATTACCTAGACAAGCAGGCATGAGAGAGATGGTTTTTGATGACCAGTTTCCCAGGCCCAATAGGACAGTGGTCACAGATGGATTAAGACACTGACTTAGGAGACACCTTGAGACTTGTGTAAAACTTTAGAAAGTTTGCTAAGCTCCTTGGTAGAATATGATCTTCATGAGGTAGAGAAAGACTCTGGAAAATCTGAATGAATTAGGCTGGCATTAAAGTCTGATTTGAAAAGTGCAAAAAAAAAGAAAAAGAAACAAAGAAAGGAAGGAAAGAAGGAAGGAAGGAAAGAAGGAAGGAAGGAAGGAAGGAAGGAAGGACGTGAAAGACTCTAAATGCATTTGTAGGCCCCCTCAACCCTAAGACATTTTTTAAAAAACCTTACACTCACTCTCTCTTGGAAACAGGACAGTTGCCCACACACACACATGCTGGACTGCTCATCCTCCGGTGTCCTTGTGAATAATCTTCAAACATAACTCCATTCTTGGAATCGAGGCAAAGACAAACCACAGATGTTGACTCAGTTCCTGATGTATTGATTTAGTCAGTGAAACAAGGTCAGGATGGCCCACAGATGCTCCCCTTATCTCACCTGGCCATGCAGCTATTCTCCTGCCCTGGAATAGACCAATCACTGCTAGTAACCCTTTGAATAAGCCAATCCAATAAGTTGGAAAACAACCTTCAGGTTCCCCCTTGTGTCTGTGGCCTTTTGCTTTAAAAGATGGACTGTAACAGCTATCAGAGTCCTTCATATCCCGAACCTGAAGGGCCCTGTCATGACAGAATAAAAATCCTCTTGCTTTTGCATCAATTGTGGTTATGTGAGTGGTGTCTGGAGCAACTCCTCCCTGATGTTTGGACTTCTAGTCCAACAAAGAAAGTGAAGAGTCTGTCCAAGAATAGAGTTTTAATGAGAATGTCCCCCATAGACTCATATATTTGAATGCTTAGTCACCAGGGAGTGGCACTATTTGAAAGGATTAGGAGGAGTGATCTTGTTGGAGGAGGTGTATCACTTGGGATGGGCTTTGAGGTTTCAAAAACCCATACCCCTAGTATCTCCCTCTCCGTCTGCAGATCAGGACATAGCTCTCAGCTACTTCAGCACCAACCTGCTGTGCTCCTACCATGCTCTCCTCCACAATGGCAATGAACTAAATCTCTGAAACCGTAACCAATCTCCCAATGAAATGATTTCTTTTCTAAGAGTTGCCTTGGCCCTGGTTTCTCTTCACAGTAATAGAATAGTGGCTAAGACACCAAACCACTCAAAAGCAAAATTTCAAGATTTATATTGAGTCATAGTTTTAAGGAAAAAAACAGAAACCAATTGCTGTGGGTTTCTAGAAGGTCTTAATGCCTGGGTGACAGTTTTAAAAATTAAAATAATGATAAAATAGTATAAGTGAGAAAGACTAAGCATGTCTGAAGTATGAGCAACAATCTCCCAAAATATGCTGTGTACATTTCTCACAGGAAAGGGATCATTTCAACAAGGTAAAGCAATTTAAATATACACTCAACTAATATCAGAGAATTTTTAAAAACTAAATACAATTAGCCTTAAAGATAGAGATCAGAGATAATAAAGTAATAGTTGGTCACTTCAATATCTGACTCTCACCAATGTATATATCATCCATATCTAAAGGTAAGTTTAAAAAGCCAAAAAAGGCCAAAGAGCATCAGACTCAAGTTACACTATAGATCACATATGTTTAATTTACATTCACATGTGCACAGAGTATTCCCTCATATCTGAACACACACATACACACACACACACACACACATACACACACACACACCTACACCTCAGTAAAACTGAACCATAGAGATACAGAAACCCAAACAAACTGATGAGTAGTGACAAAATAGAATTAGTAATTAAAAAAAAAAAAAGAAATCTCATAATGCAGGTATCATTCACTGATGAGTTCTACCAAGATTTTAAAAGAGAAACTAACATTAACTTTTTTCAAATTATTCTGGAGAATTTAAAAGGAAAGAATTCTTCCAAGTACATCCTGTAAGACCAGAATTGAACACACAAAAAATAGAAACACAATAAAAATTATAAAATATAAATTATTATCGCTGATGAATATATGTACAAAAATACTCAATAAATGGCTATTAAATCAAATTCAACAATGGTATATCAAAAATATAATTCATTATAACCAAGTATTATTTCAGGAATACAAGCATGGTTCAACATCTGACCTAACGAATGTATCACATCAACAAACTAAAGGATACAAAATCCTTCTGTCTCAGAAAATGAAAGAAAATTATTTGATAAAAGTCAAAGCCACTACACAATAAAAAAATATTTAAGCAAATTAAAGATGTAAATATCGTGCTCTAGCCTATTTTAGGCTATATCTGAAAAACCATAACCAACATAACACTGTGTAGGAAAAAGAGAAAAACTGAAAAGGATTCCTCTAGTATCTGAAACAAGAAAAGGTTGTAAATGGGCTCACTGTTGTTACTGAGTCTAATAATAGAAGGTTTAGCCAGGACAATAAGGCAAGTAAAAAAAAAAGGCAATGTATGCATCCAAGAAAGAAAAAAGTCAAAATCAAAATGTCCCTTTTTGCACAAGTTATGATTTTCCACATATAAAAATCTTAAGGATCCACTAGAAGATACTAAAACTGATAAATGAATTCATTAAAATTTCAGAATATAAAATCAACATACAAAACCAACAGCATGATATGATCAAGTTACAGACTAATAAGAAAGAAATCATTAAAGGAATTTCATCCCGAATAGTGGCAAAATAAGTAGGAATTAGTTTAACCAAAAGGGCAAAGATCATTACAATAAATATTTGTAGTGGCATACTATATTTTAATAAATAAAGCTTGAGTGAAGATCTGAGAGTAAAACAGCCCCACTGATCAATCTTACAGACCAGGTGATAGCAACACACACATTAATCCCAGTAGCCACAATGACACATTAGAAACCAGGCGGTGCCTGCCTTTAATCCCAGTAGGGCATGCCTTTAATCCCAGCCCTAGAAAGAAAAATAAGACGGCAGGAGACAGCTCTCAGACAGTTTCATTCTGAGATTCCTGGAGGCAGGACCACCATTTCAGACTGAGGTAGAGGTAAGAGTCAGTGGCTGGCTGTTTTGCAATTTGGGTCTTCAGGTTGAACCCCAATTTCAGTCTCTGAGTTTTTAATTAATTTGCTTCAAATATTAGGAAGCACTAACAGAATCAACTGAAGAGCACATTAAAAAATGGAAGGCTTTCTGTTTATAAACTAGAACACTTTTCAAATCCCAGCAAGATTTATAGATCCAGTGCAACCTCTATCATAATACCAACAACATTCTTCCTAGAACTAGGCAGGAAACCCAAATTCAACCCAGATACTGAGCCAAAAGAACAAAGCTAAAGGCATCACAATGCCTAACTCCAAGGCACATGACAGAGTTACAGTAGCCAAGACAGCATGAGTCTGGCATGGAAACAGACCAGTTGAACTGAATGCAGATCTCAAAAATAAACCCCTACATGTACAGCCAACTGATTCTTCACAAAAGTGTCAGACATATACATAAAAAGACAGTTTCTTCCAGGAATAGTGCTTGGGAAACTAGATGTTCATGGATACAAGAATGAACCTTGAACCCTGACTCTTGTCCTGTTCTAAAATCAAGTTAAAATAGATGAGAGACAGTATTATAAGAAACTTAAACTACTGGGAATAAAACAAGGGCTACACATTAAGACACACATGCAGATGCTGAAGAGCTCTTCCAGAGGACCCAGGTTTAATTTCTAGATGGATTGCTCAAAACTATCTGTAACTCCAGTTTCAGGGGATCTAACACCCTCTTCTGGTTTGTGTGGGCCCCAGGCATGCACATGGTACACAGACACACACACAGGCAACACACTCATTCACATATAAAAGAAATTAAAAAGGCTTATGTGCAGGCAACGATTTTCTGACTCAGAGTCTGAAAGTACAAGAAATAAATACAATTGACAACTATGACTAGATAATACTAAAATTCTTCTACACAGCTAAGAAAACAACCAACATAATAGCAAAGAAACAGCTTACAGAATAGGAGAAAGATGCCTAAATTTTATCTGATGTGGCAAAAACATTAAATTTCAAAGTGTTCAATTCTCAGAAAACACAGGCCTCAAAAATGAAAATAGACAATAAATACATGAAAAATTCTCATCATTAGTCACTGCAGAAATGACCAACTAAACTACAAAGGCAAACCATCTCTCCCTAGTTCGAATGTCTATATGATGACTATCTTTGTCAACTCCACACAATGTAGAGTGACCTGGGAAGGGAGCATTGGTGAGGAATGGCCTAGATTAGCTCAGGCTTTGGGCATGTCACTAAGGGATTTTCCTAGTTCTGCTCATTGGGGTGAGAATGCAGGCAACACCGTTCATCAGCTGGACCCTGGACTGAACGGAAAGGATGGAGTGAGCTGATACCAAAATGCATCCATCAATACACTGTTCTCTGCTCTTCACTGTGGTTGTGCCTGGTTGTTTCATGTGGCTGTTGCCTTGACTTCCCCTGGATGATGGACTGTGTCCTGGAATGGGGAGCCTAATTCGCCTTAACATGATTTCATCAGGATATTTCGTCACAGCAACAGGAATCAAAACTAAGAGAATCTATTATAAAAGTAACAATAACAAATGTTGGCAACCATCTGGATGAAAAGAATTCCTGCACACTGTAGGAAGGAATCTAAATTAGTACAAACATTAGAGAGAACAGAGTGGAGGATAATTTTTTTAAATCTAAAAATAGAGTAACCATTTGATATAACAACCTCACTTCTCAGTAAATACCCCAAGAAAATGAAATCCACATGTGTCAAAGAGAAACCTAGACATGATTGTCTATGGTGCTATGAACAACAGCATAACATGGAATTAAATGAGATGCCCATCAATGCACAGATGAGTGAAGCAAAATATAAGCAATGAAATATAATCCAGTTAGTCACAGAAAAGTGGGAAGTCAAAAGGCTTATGTTAAGTAGAATCAGGCCAGTCAGGGCACAAGGACCAGTAATGGGTATTTCCTCTCATAGGTAGATGATGTGGAATTCTTCTATATATTCTATGAATATCTTTTATTACCATTGGTTAATAAAGAAGCTGTTTCAACCTATGGAAGGGGAGAATAAAGTCAGGTGGGAAATCCAAACAGAGATATATAGAGAGAGTAGGCAGAGTCAAGGAGACACCATGTAACTCCCGAAGGAGACAGATGCCGGAACTTACCAGTAGGCCACAGCCTCATGGTAATACACAGATTAATAGAAATGGTTAATTTAAGACATAAGAGATAGCTAGAAATACACTTAAGCTATTGGCCAAGTAGTATTAATATAATTTCTGTGTGATTATTCAGGTCTGGGCAGCCAGGAATGAAAGAGCAGACTCCATCTACAGGCAGAGACTGAAACACAGCTGGAATGTAGGATAACTGTTAACCAAGTACCTGAGTTAGGGCTACTATAGCTGTGGTGAAACATCATGACCAAGGCAACCTGGAGAGGAAAGGGCTTATTTTATACTTCCAGAGCACTGTTTGTTCATCACTGAAGGAAGTCAGGACAGGAACTCAAACAGGGCAGGAACCTGTTGGCAGGAGCTGTTGCAGGGGCCATGGAGAGGAGGTGCTTATTGGCTTGCTCCTCAAGGCTTACTCAGCCTGCTTTTAGAACCCAGGACCATCTGCCCAGGAATAACTAAGAAAATGTTCTACTAGTTTGCCTACAGCCCAGTATTATTGGAGGCATTTCTCAATTGAGGTTCCCTCCTCTCAGATGACTGTAGCTTGTGTCAAGTTGACAAAAAAAACTAGCCAGGACACAGAGGTTGGGTATATACTATACTGAGCATTGTAGAATTTATGCATGCCAATTAAAAAGACAATAAAGCATAGCTGAGGTGTGACTCAATGGTAAAGTGTGTGCTTAGCAAACTCAAGGCTCTTTATTTGATATCCAGAACCAGAAAGAAAAGAAGGAAGGAAGGAAGAAAGGAAAGAAGGAAGGAAAGAAAGAAGGGAGGAAATATACTTTAAAATACATTTTTTTCACTACACTTCTCGGAATAAAGAAAGAGTAAGCACATTCTGGCTGTAAAAATCAAGATGACAGAAGGCTACTTATTACAATAACACTCACTGGATTTGGGGCTTAAAAGAGCTGTCATCTTATTTTCACCTGTCATATGACCCACATTATTATTTTCCCCACAAACATTAGTTTCATACCTCCTTGAATCCTCAACTCTCCTGTAAAAGAAATGAACCTAGACCAAATTTAGGGTGTATCCAACAATCTGAGTGACCCCATCTTGGTTGTGCTGACTGCACTGGGAACTCCAGTTCCCTTGCCTGGCTTCTAATTTTACTACAGTCTGGTAATTTAAAGGTTTGAGGCTCAGCAGTACCATGTAGGAAAAGGAAATCAAGGAAAGTGAGTCCCTGGGCTCTGCCAGGGACCTTCTGTAACATGCTTCTAAAGGACATCATCACAGAGACAGGAAGGGACATGAACATGGTAGGAAGACCAACCAGTGAAGCAGACAAGCGACTCCCCCTGCATAGAGGATGAATAGACACTCCTCGTCCCAGCCCCCATGACCTCTCCTTTCACCAAACTGCAAGGTTTGTCAGTGATGAAGGAGATGGACGCAGAAGCAAAATTGTTTGGTCCAGTTATAAAACTCTCTATACTAAATACAGACTAAACTCAAACACAGCTAAAAGATACCACTTAGGCTAAAAGAGCTGCTGAAGGCCTCTCTGGGTTCTCACAGTATCTACATTTGTGATGCTGGCATCTTGTGCACAGTTGGGTGGATTTCTTATTTGGTTTTCTATTTCATTTGTATATAGAACCCTCTCAGTGGACAAAATATCTAAATCTCTGTGCGTGTATCTTAGAAACCAATGATGAGCTTGCACTTGTATGTTTAAAATATACAAAGCTTGTTTATACTTTTAACATTTCCCCTTAGGAAATTTCATTCTGCTTTATTTCTAAGTAAAAAAGACTCCCACAATGAACTACATAATGTGCTAGATAACCTAAACAGTATTTTAGGTGTGATTTAAACTCTCTTTTGTAAATGTTATTTTTTGACACATTTATATATATCATTAATGCTCTAAGCTTAGAATTAAAATGCTAGGGCATTCTACCCTGTTGTGGCACCATAGGTCTCTCCTTAACAGCAGTGAGCAGATATCAGTTTCTACACAGTTTCTTCAATCTTGGGGAAAGATTACAGTGCCATATTTAACAACCAACTATGCTAACTTTTTTCCCCTTTCTTTTAAAAGATCCTGCTAAAACCAAAGTACAGGAGGATTAAAGATCCATCCATGTTCAGAATAGGAAAAAAGTGAGGAAACATGCATGCAGGCAGAGCACATTTAGTGGACATTTGGAAGATGGGAAGCAGGTGTGTGACAATAGATGCAGGCACAGTACACTCTAAAGAGCAAGTCACCTCTAAGGAACTTAACCCAAGCTTCAAGGAAAGAGCTATCAGCTAGAAGCCCGGCCATTGATCAAGCCCTGTACATAACATGAGATGCCATGCTTTTATTAAGAACTGCCATATTTGGACAAATTTCCTCTTTAAAAAAAAAAGTAGAAGTGGGGGTGGGAAGGCTAGAGACCAAAGGAAACAACAAATAAAAGAAGAGGTTTTCCTGAAGTGTGAAAGTCTAAGGATCTAATATCACCAATGTTAATGGGGGAACATCTCTGATCCAAAAACCCAAAACAATTTCAGATTCAAAGCATCGTAGGAAAAGAGTTGGGGGTATTTCATTTCTTCTGACTATTTGTTTTATCTTGTTATTAAAAGTGGTCAAACTCTTATAAAATCCATAAACTTCTAAATTTAGCACACTTCTGGTCCCCAGCATTCTCCTAAGTCATCTTCAGACTAAAACAGTACTCATTCTTCATGATGAAGAGGAAAAAGAAGTTAGGACTGTCACCAAAGGGCCAGGGATTCTAGGTCTATTGCTCCTCCTAGTTAGAAAGATTATGTGCCAACAGTGTGGTGTCACACACCTTTAATTCCAGAACTCAGGAGACAGAGGCAGGCAGATCTCTATGAGTTCAAGGCCAGGCTGGTCTACAAGAGCCAGTTCCAGGACAGCTAGGGTTATTACACAGAGAAACCCTGTCTTGAAAAACCAAAATAAATAAATAAATAAAATGTAAAAAATTTAAAAAAGTAAAAAAATAAAGAAAACAGAAAGATTATATGCAACAACAAAAGTGCTGGCGTACAGACGTGGGAACTGCATTAGGTCTTTCAGTTTACAGGCACATACACCAGATTACTCAACAAAAACGGAACAAAACTGGACAGAACAAGACCTAACACAATGCTGGTAACTTTCCCGCCAAACTACTTCCCAAAGAAAGGTGTGTGTAGAAGCTGAAAACTGATAAACATTCAACCAGGCAGCATAACAGCATGCCTGGGGACTATTTCACAGTCGAAATACATTACAAGAAAAGAAAAGAAAGGAGAGGGTAGGGGAGAGTAAGGGAAGGGGACAGGAGGGGAGGGAAAGGGAAGGGGAGGGGAGGGAAAGGGGAAGGGAGGGGGAAAGAAGGGGAGGGGAGGAGAAGGGAAAGAGAAGAGAGGAGAGAAGAGAAGAGAAAATAATAGAGTACGGGAATTAGAATTAGGAATGTTGACTGAAAAGACTAAGAGACACAATCCAACTGGTTCACTCTCCTATTTTCAGCATAGACAATAACAACTACAAATAGCACAGTAAAAATCAAAGGAATAATACATGTCCCTGATTAGAAGAATGTAAATCAGTTAACTCTCCAGTCCACAAAACGAAGGGTGGGGTCACACCCATGCTGACATTCTGAGCTCTATAATCCTCACTTACTGACGCAGCAGCAGTTATGACAGCAAAGCCAAATGACAGGAATTGTGGAAGGCACTAACATGAATGAACAGGAAAGAAGCAATTTGATTAGATTCACACAAAAGCAATACTCTATAAAAGCCAGGAACATCTGACTTCAAAAAAGATTGAAGTCAGACATTCCCAGCCAAACGGTCCAAGTCTAAGACAAACTGGTTCACATTCCACACTGAAACTGTTACTTTCATAAGCACAACTGTTTCGACATTATCTAGAGGATACTCTGCCAAAATAACAGTAAAGCATAGCGTTCGGGTCAGTTTCTCAACCAAATACACCAAAAGAGAGGAGGCCAGAGTGTGAAGCTCTTTGAGAGAAAAGAGGCATCTGAAAAGGTGAATGCGCTAAAAAGCATTTTCACATGCAAATAAACAAAGCAATTAGAATGGGAAAGTTAAGAAAGGAAACATGTTTTAAAAGTGCTAACACAGAAGACCTAAAACTGACATTTATCTAAATTATAGGACAGGTACATATTTTAATTACACTTTTTGCTTATTCTGCCTGTGTGTATGTGTGAGGTCATGCATGTGGAGGTCAGAGGGCAACTTGAGGGTGTTGGTTCTCTCCTTCTACTATATGAGTCCAAGGAACTGAATTCCGTTAGCCTGGCTTGGTGGCAAGTGCCTTCCTTTACACACTGAAACATCTCTCCAGCTCATTCATGTATACTTTCAAAAATAGGCTGTTAATACACAATACAAAGATTTAAAGAAAATAGTTGGAACTGGAGAATGCACGATAAAGAATGTTAAGGCAACAACTTTTCAGCTCTATGATATTGAGATATTTCCGTGTATATTTTAATATCTTGAACACACAAGTGTTTTCAAACCCACAAAACTTTACTCCACAACCATCACAGCTTCACATATAAACACGCACATATGGATCCACAAACAACATGTAAAAGCATATATCACAACTTCTCTTGTCTATTTTGCATAGGCAGTGGGTTGCATCCCGCTGCTGCTGACCAATACTATAGCATGCTAAAAGCCACCAGCCCAGGAGAAGATCAAAATTAAAGGATAGTCTTTACTGAATGAGTATTACCTTTGCACCATTGCCCACTATTTCAAAAATCATAAATGATCATCATTATCTCAGCTCTGTATAGATATACATAAGAATTGTGCATTAATAACTGTGTGAAAGTTTCTACACATTTCTGACTTTTCCCCTATAATACTAACATTATTTTCAAGTTAATGGAAGCATCTAGAAATACCCTTTGTCAGATCGACTTAAGAACCCACGCACCACACAGAGACTCAACTTCTGCCAAGAACAAACAACTGAAAATCTCCAAGACAAAATGGAAATTGCACTGAACTGTCATCTTGGTATCTCATTGCTATTAGGAATCCTACCTGTGCACTGTTTAGGGCAGTATACACCAGTATAGGGAACACAATCCCCTATGCATGGATGTAGCCCTATAGAAAACAGTCTCTAAGTTCTTAGAAGAGGGACTAAACTCTTCTCCTATTTTTCATACATAGCTTACACTAAGGCAAGAAAGCAACTGTTAGCTAAAAATTGCAGTGGAGACTGACCAACCTGTCAAATAAACCTTTCTCTCATGAAAACCCAGGGAAGGTAGCCCGCAAAGGTTCCTATCCTATAGGATAGACTCAGAACCACCCTTTTTCAAAGCTGGGGGTAGCCAGATGGCTCAACAGGCAAAGGTTCTTGCTGCCAACTCTGGGGTCCAGAATTTGATTCCCAGGACCTACATTTTAATACATGACAGCTTTAGCAATGATTTCCAACAGCAGTTACAATTAGGACTTGACAGCCACCTGAGACCAGGTTTGTATCCAAGGGCTGTGGTGATCTGGGTACCCTGTGCTGCCACTGGCTGAATGATGACATTCAGCCTAAACTGCTGCCTAGGGCCACATCTGGGTCTGCAGAAGCCAGGGTCTGAGTTGATGTCTGTGGCTCTTGTTACAACTGAGGGCTGTGCAGATGCCTGGTGTCTGATCATCCATTTGAAGACATGCTGGTTTCCAAAAGTCATGCTGCCGCCAGGACCGCACAGCTCTGAGTGACCTGCACTGTCAACAGGGCCATAGTGATATCCAGGCCCAAGCTACGGCCAAGGGCCATGTCTGGGTCCATGGTCCTGCTGTAGCTGGGGTCTTTTGGATGTCCGTGGCCTGTGTAATCACAAGGCACCATAGAAACCATGCATGTTGAAATCGGAGGGCAGTACTGAGCCAAACCTGCCCTTCACCAGCCCTGAGATAGTTAGCCCTATCCCACACTAGTTACTACAGCAGGAGAGCTGGCCCAACCCTTCATGGGAGAGCTGACCCGCATACTAGCGGGAGGTAGCCCCACACACACCTCAGTGGGGTGGTCCCTGTGTCGCAGACTGACCAGCTCAGCTACTAACCAGGTCCACATCCTGGACCTTGACTTGGCCCACCCTAACATCTACCCCATCTTAGACCTGCTAGAGAGTGTAAAGGGATTGGTCCTGTGGAACCATACATAGCCACAGGATCTCCATGACTCGGGGCAACAGTAAGATATCTGAGAGGAGTTTTTGATGAGGGTCCAGTGATGACGGTGTGCCAGAGACCTTGAACCAGACTAACAACTTATTGCAATGAACGTTTGTAGGTGGGGCTGGTTCGACAGAAGGGTGTACTGCGTGACTTGCCGTAGTTCTCAGCACCACTGGGATAAAGAAAGAGATGTGCTGGAGAGGTGAGAAAGATCCAGGAGCAAGGTGGGGTTTTGTTTGTTTTGTTCTGTTTTTAATTAATTTTGGGGGTGGGAAGATGTTACAAGGGGGAGAGGCAGATATATAGGGACTGGGAGTTGAGCAGGATTGGGGTGCATGGTGTAAAATTCCCCCAAAGAATCAATAAAGAATTACGTTATTAAAAATTAAGATTAGAAGGGTCCTACTTAATGTGGTAAAAGTGGAGAAATTTTTGGTAGCATGTTCTAAGATGGCCAGAGTCAAGTAGACTGTAGACGGGGTGACACTCCTGGCAAAAGTTCCTTTGAGGGACAGGACAAAAGAAGACAATGTTTCATCAAGGACTGTATAAGCAAAGTGAGAGCTTGGTGGTCCTCATGATCCCTGAATGCTTCAACTCAGGAGGACTCTTTGCCTTGTTTAGCTCGTGATAAAGAAATCACATGGAGCAAGGGTTGAGTCTTTCTCAAGACTCTCTCTTGGATGTGCTGTTCAGTGTTCTCCTTTAGCATCTATGGAACTTGGGTAACTTCAGTACCCACCACTTTGTTGAAATCTACTGAAACACGGGTCACTGTTGGAGAGGTGGAATTCTCTCTCTCTGGCACCCCCAGCCTACCTGAGTGTGGGAATTCCAACCCTCTCACCCTGTGTTTATTCATCACTACCTAGCTCCAGACTGAGGTCAGAAAGTGACCCAACTTGAGCTTATGTAGTTGCATTAAGGGGGAGGGAGCTACATTCTAAAACTTTCAAGATTTATCATTTGGGTTTTTTAAATTGTTTTGTTTTGTTTATCTCTGGACAAGGAAGCAGGGACAAAGACCAGATGCACTCTTTGTTAAATCACACCAAGTAAACTAAAATGGCAGAACGGGGGCAATTTAACTTTAATTCAAAGCTTAGTGAACCGTTGAGAAATTCCTAGGAGAGGAGCTTGTGAAGAGGAACCTGGGACAGAAGAACATAAACAAGTAAGAAGTTGACAAAAGAAGGGCCTGAGAGCACCACTAGCTTTGTCACCATGATGTCACCAGAAAGCCTCTAACTAAGGAAAGACTTCACTGGCTCGCTCCATAACATGAATTGTAACAATCATCCTAGGCCTGGGACAGGGATATAAGAGGCCTGAAATAAACACTAGAGCCCACACCCTGGCTTCAATCATAGAGCAGGTGAAGCTGCTGAAAGCCCCTGATTATAATAGTTCAACCTTTTACAACTTCGGAATAGCACAAACTGTAAAGGTGATTTTCCGTCACTGGAAACTCAGCTTGGAATTTTCCATGATGATCTTTCCCTGAACTAAAAAGATATATAGTACAATTCTCCTCCCTGGTGCTGGGATCATTAACTCCCAGTCATCCCCAGGAGCATGAGAGGAAATAACCAAACAACCAGGACTCAGTTAGACATGGGGCTCAGCTAGGATGTTTAGCAGCTGTGCTATCCGATTTATGAACTGCATCTTCTAGGGGTTGTTTTGGTGAGATACTGAGGAGTGAACCCTGGACCTCAGGCTTCCACAAGAATCTCCACTCTGCCAAGTATGTGTTCAACTTATAGTATTATGATCTGACAATGAGTAAATCAAGACATAACCTTAGCATGGGCAGAGCAATTGCCTGGCAAGTGTGAAATCTTGGGTTTGAACCCTAACAGACAGAAAAGACAATGCCAGATGTAACTTAAAGAACATTTGTACTAAAAAGAAAGCCTCTTAGAAGACATACAGAACACTGGAAGGCACAGACTGAGGGAAACCATTTTCATGTGTTGCCCACTTGAACAAGAAATAACTGGAAAAGGCACACTCCCACAGGTGAAGGCTATGCATGGGACTTGCACTGCCTACCACCTGGGACTGCCCACATTTGAGAAGTCACACAGCAAAGCTGACTTATCCAACAAATGGGTCGACTAGATAGCTTCCTGGAGGTAAATCCATGTGAATTAACATATCATGTTGCACGGGTGGATTAAATTTTTGAATTGTAAAATAACAAAATGTAAACTTGATGTGAAGAAACACGGTTCTTTTCTGTTTGTTTATAGTAGGGAAGCCCTAATCAAAACATCAAATCAAAGCATAAAGAGAGAAAATTATATATGTGTGTGAAAAAATTACATGGTTATAACTAGCAAAAAGAAAAATCAAAATGCAGACAGGAACTCCACACTGGTGCTTAAGATGTAGAAAGCTGCAAAGGGAACAGCTCCCACCAAAGCAACTACAAACAAAGCTAGAAAAACTGGCAAAACTGTAACGCCTGTGAGCCCATCAGAGGATCACAAGGAAGTTGAGGGAAGTCCGTTCCAAAGGATGCTGAAGGCCTCTGAAGGCATGAGTTGCTTTTTGTGGAAGCGAGATTGCCTTAAAAGCCAGTCATTAGAAAGCAGCCAAAATTTTAAATAGTTCCTAAAGACAAAAGGTAAACTGAGAAAGTCCTCCCTTCCGCTTCCCCACTCACATGGGACTCGGGAGGCAGGATGTGCCCTATTCTTTAACAAGGTCCTAGATGTGGTACTGGTGGCCAGGGAACAGGCATAAAGCATAGTCTTCTGGAATCTTCTCACACACTCTGCAAGAGTCATAGCAAAGACAGGAGCCAGAAAGTGTCTATTGTGGGGGCAGCTGACCCTCCTTCTCAAGGCACCACACACCCTGGGAAGAAAGACCCCTCATTTACAGGACCCCACAGTGATGAAAACAGAAGTCAGCTACCATGGTGGGGAGCAACTGGTTCCTACTCCAAACCTAACTCTCTCTCTGGATACAAAGGAAAGTTCAGCTAGCAATGAAGCAAGAGCAGAAGCATTTAAAAGAGCCATATTGGGCCTGCCTGCAATGAGGCCGGAGAAAAGAAGGCAAAGAATAGCACTGTTTCTAAGAGATGGGTTGTGCATAGCAACAAGTAGCTCCCATTGGCCAATGGGAATGATGGGCACAAGAAGGAAAGACATCTTTGTGATACAGATGACAGACGATCCTTTCAAGCTGGGAATATCGTAGCAGCTCTGAAGAGATGTGCTCTCAGGTAGAGCACTGACCAAGGCAGCAACCCAGCAACCCTCGGCTAAAGACATGGGAGGTTGTGGGAGACAGAGGTGATGGGAGCCACAGCAAACCACAAACACAGCTCACCTTCAGGTGAGACTGCTGAAGTCAACAGCTGGAAGGAATATGTAGCCTGTTTCTGAGCATGAATGCTCAGCTCAGTCTCCTATTCTGCATACACACCCAGATATCCATGCAGTGATGAGAGTCACATGAGAAAGTGCTCTGGGCATGGCAATACATGTGTTTAGTCCCAGGACTTAGCACTTGGAAGACAGAGACAGGAAGATGTCTGTGAATTCAAGGCCAGTCTGGTCTCCATTGCAAGTTCTAGTCTAATAAGAGAAGAGGGGAGAGGAGAGTGGAGGAAGAATGGACTGACCCGGAGATGCTGGAGCAATAGTAAAGGCAAACCTAGAATCTAGTGTGTGTGTGTGTGTGTGTGTGTGCGCGCGCGTGTGTGTGTGTGTGTGGTGTGTGTGTAAGTGAGTGTTTGGGCATGATACAAATGTGGAAGTCAGAGGACAAATCATGCATTTGCCTTCCAAATTTGTCTAAGATGTGGTCTCTTACTATTCTCTAAGGCTGTATATTGACAGAGGTTTCTGTCCTGCCTGGTCCAGCAGCCGTTCAGGTCCAAAGAAACACACAGAGGTCTACATTATTTATGAACTTGCTGGCATATTAGATCAGACTTCTTATTGACTCTTACATCTTAAATTGACCTATAATTCTTGTCTGTATTAGCCATGTGGCTTGGTACTTTTTTTTATCAGTGAAGCATTCTCAACTTGCTTCCTATGCGTCTGGGTGATCACTAAAGACTCAGCCTTTCCTCTTCCCAGAATTCTCTTATTCTGTCTGGTTGCCCCGACTATACTTCCTGCCTGGCTACTGGCCAGTAGCATTTTATTAAACCAAGACAAGTGACAAATCTTTATAGGGTACAAGACCATGATCCCACAGCATGCACACACACACACACACACACACACACACACACACACACACACTCCTTTTTTCAAAACAAGAACTCTGTATCTTATCTCCTTTGTTTAGCTTTCTTCCTGATCATTATACAGAACAACTTGTAATCAAAACTCTAAACAAAGATAAACATCCATAATCCATTGTTTAAGGAATGTGGGCTTAGTTTTCTAGGTTACTTCTTGCTGATTGGGGGCACTGATAATCTTATGGGTTAAGATTAATGAAAATTTAGGATTATGGTCACGTCCTGACTAGAATATTCTGTGAGGCTTGATCATCTCAGCCAGCAGTCTTGAGACTGTTCTGGATGTCGAACTCAGAAAAAACTCCAAAAGAGGGCCTCTGAAATGTTGGATCATCTGGGCCATCTGTTCCTATCAGAGATCTTCCTTGATCAAACCTGATTTTTCTTAACCCAGAATGAATCCACAACCTCTCATTTCCTATGGAAACAAAAGCAAAACCTCTTCTCCAAAGTAACATATCTTTTCACATAAATTTATAAGTCAAGGCATTTTCAAAATATCTGTGTGGGATCAATCCAGCACATCAATAATCAAATTTCTTTTAGCAGCTATTTCTCCTTCCTCAGCCATCAAACAATTCAAAAACAATACAATCACATACAGTGTCCAGATTTCTACAACTACCACTGAAAATCTTAACTCTGCTATCTTAGCAAGTTGTAGAACCATGATACAAAATCAACAAAGATACTGTGTATAGGGCAACAGTATTGACCAGGTGAACTGCAGATAGTTGGAGCATGGCCCAAGAATGCCCAAGCACACATCACTGTAAACTATCTGAATATAGCATATTGTAGCCATAAAATATCTTAATAAATTTAAAGGCATTAAGACTATGAAGAATATACCGAAATAACAATTTAATTAATTTAGAAAACAATAATACTGAGAAAACCAGTGGGGAAACTACAAATTAAACAACATACTGCTACCTAATCATTGAATCAAAGAAGTTACCATATACATGACCTGTGTGGTAACCTTTTGAAAGGAAAATGTAAAGTTTTTTGGACAAACAGAAGTCAAGAAAAATTATTATGAGCTTGACAGGAAATAACAAAGGATCTTCAGGCAGAACAGAAGAAAAATGGCACCACATGGAAATTCAGGTTTATACAAGGAAATAAAAGAAAGGTTGAGAACTTGGGCTGAAGTGATAGGGCAGCAATTAGGAATGCTCACTGCTCTTCAGAGACCCTGGGTTCAGCAACCAGCACCAATGCCATCTCACAGCTGCCTGTCACTCCAGTTCCGGAAGTGATAGAGAGCTGACACTTCATCGCTTCTGTGAGCTTCTATACGCGTGATGAATACAAACTCAGGGTGACACACGTGCACACACACACACACACACATACATACATAATACATAAATAGAACAAATCTTTCTTTAATTTTTTTCCAAAAAGAATAGCCTCTTTCTGGAGAGGTAGAAAAATGGATAAATATAAAAGAGTTTCCTCTTATTCTTAATCTCTGCACAGTACACCAGTTTAAAGTCAACATGGCAATTCACTTGTGGGTTAAAGAATGACTCAGGAAGCAAAAGCCTAAAGAAAGGCACACTACAGTAAGACACTCACACTGTATGTAAAAGGGTATACTGTTTGAAGGGACACCAGGCATGATTCTTACATATGTTAATTTTTCACCCATGACCCCATAAAAAATTTCCCTTTTGAAAATGTGGAATTTGTTTTTTTGTTTGTTTGTTTGTTTTTGTTTTTTGGTTTTTTTTATTAATTTATTTATTTGTTTATAAAAATTTCCACTTCCTTCCCTCCTCCCCATACCCTCTCATTCCCCCCACTCCCTCTTCTCCTCCCCCCCACTCCCTCTCCTCCTCCCTCTCCAGTCCTAACAGTAGTCAGGGTTTCCTGCCCTGTGGGAAGTTCAAGTTCCTCCCCTCTCCCTCCAGGTCTAGAAAGGTGAGCATCCAAACAGACTAGGATCCCATAAAGTCAGTACATGCAGAAGAAACAAGACCCAGTGCTATTGTCAATGGCTTCTCAGTCAGCCCCCATGTCAGCCACATTCAGAGAATCCGGTTTGATCACATGCTCGTTCAGTCCCAGTCCAGCTGGCCTTGGTGAGCTCTCATTCGATCAGTCCCCTTGTATCAGTGGGTGAACACACGCCTCACGGTCCTGACATCCTTTTTCATGTTCTCCCTCCTTCTGCTCCTCATTTGGACCTTGGGGGCTCAGTCCAGTGCTCCAATGTGGGTCTCCGTCTCTATCTCCATCCATCATCGGATGAGGGTTCCCTCTGATCCTGCCTTCCTTACTCACGTTCTCCCTCCACCTGCTTCTCATTTGGACCTAGGGAGTTAAGTCCAGTGTTCCAATATGTGTCTCTGACTCTGTCTCCATCCATCGCCAGATGAAGGTTCTATGGTAATATACAAAATATTCATCAGTATGGTTATGGGCCAAGGCCAGTACACGCACGCTCTTCTCTGCTGCCCAGGGAACAATCTGGGGACCTCTCCTTGGGCCTGGGAACCCCTCCAGAATCAAGACTCTTGCAAACCCTAAAATGGTTCCCTTAGTTGAGATATATACTTCCCTAGTCCCATATCCATCCTTCCTCCCCCCATCCCATTCCCCCAAGCCATCCCCAATCCTCCCTCTCTCCCTACTCTCTAACCATCTCCCCTTACTTCCACCCCCCCCACCCCACCCCCATGCACCCGGGTTTGCCTGGCAATCTTGTCTACTTCCAATATCCAAGAGGATAACTATATGATTTTCTTCAGGTTCACCTTCTTATTTAGCTTCTCTAGGATCATGCATTATAGGCTCAAAGACCTTTAACTATGGCTAGAATCCACTTATAAGTGAGTACATACCATATTCCTCTTTTTGGGTCTGGGTTACCTCACTCAGTAAAGCGTTTTCTATTTCCATCCATTTGCATGCAAAACTCAAGATGTCATTGTTTTTTACCGCTGAGTAAAACTCTAATGTGTATATGTTCCACACCTTTTTTAACCATTCTTCTATTGAGGGGCACCTAGGTTGTTTCCAGGTTCTGGCTATTACAAATAGTGCTGCTATGAACATAGTTGAACAAATGCTTTTGTAGTATGATAGGGCATCTCTTGGGTATATTCCCAAGAGTGGAATTGCTGGGTCCTGAGGGAGGTTGACTCCCAGTTTCCTGAGAAACCGCCACACTGATTTCCACAGTGGCTGCACAAGTTTGCATTCCCACCAACAATGAATGGGTGTTCCCCTCACTCCACATCCTCTCCAGCATAGGCTATCATTGGTGTTTTTGAGTTTAGCTATTCTGACAGGTATAAGATGGTATCTCAAAGTTGTTTTGATTTGCATTTCCCTGATCGCTAAGGAGGTTGAACATGACCTTAAGTGCCTGGAATTTGTTTTTTATGAGACAGTCTCTACCCCATTTCCCCAAACCCAGACTTGAACCAAACTCTCTCTTTCACTAATCTCTATTGTGGTAGAGATGGAGGTAGTAGGCCCACCAGGACCCAATAACACTAGACCAATCAAAAAAAATCAAATTTGAAGTTTAAAACCATTCCATGAGGAAAAGCAGAAGCAAAGCTTACTGCTAAAATGTTCCAAAGAAATAAGAATTCATACCAATTTAGCATGAATCATTCTAACGTAAAAATGATAGAATATTTGCAATCTAATAGTACATGAACATTGCTACTCTGGTATCAAAACCAAAGACATCAAATAAACAGAATTACACGTGTATTTTGTATTCAGTAACTTACAAATAAATGTGAACATTCACTTATATATAAGGGCATCAATAAGAACTAAAACTACAAAATTATGGTAGAACAACTCATGAGAGGAAAATCATTATTGAGGCAGGGCAGAAAGGGGGACTTTGTGGGACATGAGGAGGTACTCCTCATCACAGAATCTGGTTGAAACCTTTGTTGGCAGAGAAGAAAGAATTCCAGCCCAATTACTGACTACTGATGGCTTTCTCCGTCTAGCTGTGATGCTGCAGTTTCCTAGGAATCTCACATGACACCCAATTTACCGGGAAAGGACGTGTACCAACCACCTGTGTGGCTCTGGGTGGCTCCTGGTTTTACCTCCTCAGATTATAATCCCACCCAAATTGGTTCCCCATAAGAAATATGGACAAGGGCCCATGGTGAATTATGAGCTGGTCACATAGCATAGGACTAATGGGTTTGATTCAAAGTAAACCACAATGAGAAAGAAAGTGGACAAAAGGTGCCCATTATGTAAGACCACCCTCTTGATTGGATGAGAAACACATGATGGACTCTGCTGTTTGGCCAAAAACAATGGGTAACACATGTCCCTTTAGTGTGATGAGAATATTCCTGAACTTAGTGATGATAGTTCTGCAATACTGTGAATGTGCCAAATACCAATGAGTTATATCCTTGAAATTATTCATTTTATAATGATAATTTTAAAATTAACCAAAATTAGGTCCAACAGTACATGAAAATTATGTACCATGATCAAGTGTGGTTTAACCAAGAAATGTAAAGTCTGTACAACATGAGGAACTAGATCAACAGAGGCTGGAAAAATGACTCACCAGTGAAAAGCATTTGTTGTGCAATCATGAGGACCAGAGTTCAGATCCCAGCACCCACATAACAAACTGAGTGCCCTGAAAATGCTCATAACTCCAGCTCCAAGGGATCTGGCACCCTATTGTGGCCTACACACACGGGCACCTGTATGCACATTCACACGCACCTAAATTGGAACAAATATAAATGATTAAATTAAAAAAATAAATCAAAGTAATTCATAAAAAGGAACACACAGAGAGAGAAAGCCACAGAAGTACCTCACTGAATGCATAAAAAACTGTTAGCAGGAGCCAGACATGTTAAAGAACACCTTTAGTCCCAGCACTTGGGAAGCGGAGGCAGGCTCTGTGAGTTTGATGCCAGCCTGGACTATAAAGTGAGTCCCAAGGCAATGTAGAGAGTCCTTGTCAAAAAAGAGAGAGCAAGATAATGATAATAGTTAACAAAACTATTCGGTAAATAAAATCCTGTTCCATTCGGTAAATAAAAAGCCTGTTAGCGCAGGTGTGGGTAAGATATCCCTGAAGATGTGAGCACAGAAGGGTTGTCCCCATTTCTCAACTGTCTTGTGAAAGTATGGGAAGGGGAAAGAAGCCACCCCACCATAGGAGAGCCATCCTGATCCCCTCCAGCTACAACACTTGGCAGAGCAGGCCCTGCACCCCGCCAGAGCAACCCAACAGAGCCAACCCTGCTTGCAGAAGTGTGGGTGAGCCAGGCTTAAAATCATGAGCAGGGAACAGCGGTTCATTTCCCATCTGTCAGAGCAACCCTATAGCTGTCCATACCCAGAGCTGCTGTGAGCTTTGCTCCAACCTGGGATAGATGTTTGAAGTCGGTACAATGCAGAAAGTGCCGCCACCTGTGTCAAACATGAGGACCCCCACATAGCTTGGGCTCTTTTTATTTATATAATTTCAATGGTTTGCATGAACAGTTTTACAATCAAATTTGTTTCCTTAAGTTTCTAAACGTGGTTACAATAACTGCCAGTTTGTTCCTTTGTTTCTTTCCTCTTCTTTCTCCCAAATTCCCCACCAGGAGGCAACCATTACCTATTTGATATATTGCTCTAATGTTAGAAGAATAAGCACTATTGCAAGCAACAAAAGAAATTTTCTACTGGACATACCTACAGGTAGGACAGTGTGTCCAGTTGGCAACATTTGTGGTTACAGTGTCATGCAGGATGAAGGACAGCTTTGTCACTGGTGGTTAATATTTACAATTGGTATGGTTAATATTTACACCTGGGTTCTCACAATCAACTCACCAGCTGAAGCTGGATCAATTCATCCTATATTCTGTATACATTATGTCCTATGGGGATATGCCAGGTTTTTTTTCTGTCATCCTATAAGCATAAATTAGAAACTTACTCTTAATAGTTGGCAATATTTATCCCCTCTTCTCATGTCCTTCTCCTCTGAACTTCCTACAGTATTGGCATAACTATTAGAAATAAGGCATTAAGGGATTCTGTGATTCTGCTTCATTCCCTGTTCTTAAACTGTTCCCATTAACTCTTGATAGCATCTATTTATTAGCATTTCTTCAAGACTCTTGTGGTTAAAATCATTCTCTCCAGAATAGTTATGCAAATATGTAATATTAAACTTCATGAACTATTGTGACTCTTTCAGAATAGTCATAGCATGTGACATCCTGTCTTGAGAGGTCTGAACCCATGGTCAAACCTGAATATCAGGTCCACTGTATATTTTTAACAACTTTCCCTCTGACTCACTCAGAGGAGAGTCATCAGGGGGACGTTTTCTTTTTGTAATAGCTATTTTATCTCTGATTGAGAAAGTGAGAGTAAAGGTAGTCAGCAATATGGTTTGTATAGCAAAAGTAAGGAGACCACATAACAAATATGTTCCCGGGTGATACCCAGAATTATGAAGTGAACTGTCCAGAGGCTTTGCCTATGAATTGGGGTCTCTCTAGGGCCTTGCCACGGGAGAGCTTGTTCATGCTATTCTCAGGTCTTGTCCCCTAAAGAGTGCACATGGCTCTGGCCATAGACCTAGGTTTATGACTTGGCCTGCCCCAGCATCTATCCCAACTATGATCCACTGGAACACGTGAAGGTACCTGACCTGCAGATCCAAAGCTGCAGAATCTCTGCAACACAGGGTACCAGGACAATGTCCAGGAAGAGTACTAGTGGGAACCCAGCATCAAACAGGTAGTGGAGACCAGTGGAGACCAGGGGGCATCAAACCAGACTCTTTGCAATGAACACTTGCAAGTAGAGATATATGTACCGAGGGATATATAGTATGACTTGATGGGTCACACTGCAGCTTCCATGATGATATTTTGAATTCCTTCCCTTTTTTTCTCATATTATTTTCTGCATTTTTTTTCTCTTGAATTTGGTTTTATTGGGGGAGGGGCAGAGAGCAGATTTGAAGGCATGAGGAATAAATAGGATCAAGATATATGATATAAAAAATGTAGAATAAATAAATTTTATTAAAAATAAATAAATGAAAACCTCTCATTGAATAAAAGACACATGCAACCAAACAACAAAAATGTACTTGATTGTGGAAGAAGAAATCAACTCTCTTCTAACACCAGAAACAAAGCAAAAGTGTTTGCTCTCACTTCCTGAATTCATCTGTATCGTGGGAGTCATAACCAGCAAAATTAGTCAAGAACAGGCTGAGGAGACAGCTGGGTGGGCAGAAAGCCTGATGAAGAAGCATGGAAACCTGGGTCTTAGTCCACGGAGGCCATGTACAGCCAGGCACAGCAGCACACATTAGCAATCCCAGCACTCCTTCTGCGGGGTCACCAAGATAACCAGTGCACCCAGGAAGTTCACAGGCCAGCTATCTGTACACAGGCAGAGGTGAAGAACACAGACCCTGTGTCAATGTGGAAGGTGAGGACCAACACATGCAGGTCTCTGACCTCCTCACATGTGCTGCAGCTCATAAACATGCACACACACACACACACACACACACACACACACACACACACATACACACACACGTTCATACGTACACTGAATCTTAAGTTCTTTTTTTAATTAGTTGAGAAGAAGAATAAAGAGAAAACAAATAGAACTCTATTCTTAGGGGTCATAATGTCCAAATTTGTGTAAATGTCCAAAATACACCATACAGACCCAAAACCAGGTAGATAAGCATAGCCCGAGGTCTAGCAATCTGCTCAGTAGCCGTCACTGTTGACAGAGGTTTCTGTCCCACCTGATCCCACATCCATTCATCCCAAAAAAAACACACAGAGGCCTACATTAATTATAAACTGGTTGGCCTATTAGCTCATGCTTATTATAAACTCTTTTATCTTACATTAGGCCACAATTCTTGTCTGTGTCAGCCATGTGACTTGGTGCCTTTTATCAGTGAGGCATTCTCATCTTGTTTCCTCTACATCTGGGTGATAACTGCTGATTGAGCTTTTCCTCTTCCCAGAATTCTCCTGTTCTGGTGGCCCCATCTATACTTCCTGCCTGGCTACTGACCAATCAGTCTTTTATTAAACTAATACAAGTGACAAGTCTTTGAAGGGTACAAGATCATTGCCCCACAGCACCCCTCCCCTTTTGTTCAAAACAAAAACTCTGTTTTGTCTAGCTTTCTTCCTGATGATTATCCATAACGATTTATAACCAACACTTTAAACAAAGAAAAACATCCATAATCCATATTTTGAGGGAATGTGGGCACAGTTTTCTAGGCTACTTCCTGAATGAGGGTGCTGATTATCTCACAGGAACCTAGGGAAAATTTAGGATTATGGTCAAGTCCGGACTGCAGTATTCTCTGAGATTTGATCATCTCGGCCAGCAGTCTTGAGGCTGTTTTGGATGTAGAACTTGGAGAAAACTCCAACAGAGGTTCTCTGAAATGTTGGATCATCTAGGCCATATGTTTCTATCAGAGATTTTTCAGGATGTCTTCCTTGATAAAATCTGATTTTTCTTAACCCAGAATAACTCCAAAACCTCTCATTTTCAGTGGAAACAAAAGCAAAACCTCTTCTCCAAAGTAACATATCTTTTGACTTAAATTTTTAAGTCAAGGCATTTTCAAAATATATATGTTGGATTAATCTGGCAACATCTATAATCAAATGTCTTTTAAGCAGCTGTTTATCCTTCCTCAGCCATCAAATAGTTCAAAGACAGCACATTCTTATGTGACTTTATTTTAAACTCTATTTCTTTTATTTTCATTTTTAATTATTGGTTTTGTAAGATAGGGTTTCTCTCTGTACCTTTGGCTGTCCTGGAACTCATTATGTAGACCAGACTGTCCTTGAACTCACAGAGATCTACCTACTTCTACCTCCCAAGTGCTGGAATGAAAGGTGTGTGCTACCACACCAAACAACTCTTTTTATTTCTTTTTATGAGGACTTTATCATTTTTTTTTCTCTCCTAAGCCTCCATATATTTTTAAACACACTGTAAACCATTTTGAGATTTTTTTGGTCTCAATCTATCTTTACTGTATATCGCTCTTTTTCTGACCACATGAGTCTTTAATTTGCTATGTAATATGGCAAGGATTAAAACCATGGCTTTGACATCTGGATCCATGTCATTTCTTTGTTTTTTGAGAGTCAGGCTTCATGGTAGAGTTACTGGTGGGAGCCATGTTTGTTGCCACAACTCTATGAAGTTTCAAGGTCCCTGTCCCCACCAAGAAGCATGCTGTTGGCTATTCATAAACCCCATTTAAGGGTTTGGTGACAGAGCCTCTTAAAAGAGCTACAAGGTTTTTGCAGCTAAAGCTAAATCAGGAAGCCTCTCTTAAATGAGACATACTTGCCTCTAGCAAACAGAGCTCACCCAAGAAAATGCTGCTACCAAGAAACTATGCTTAACTCTGTTCTTTTGTGTCTAAAATTACTTCCCAAACTCATTCAGGTTTTAAGTGGATTTGACAGCGGTTTATGTCCTGCCAGGTCTTGCAGCCATTCATCTCAAAGAAACACACAGAGGCTTACATTAACTATAAAATGGCTGGTCTATTAACTAAGGCTTCTTGTTAACTCTTGTATCTTACCTTAATTCATAATTCTTTTTTTGTTCTTTGTTTGGTTTTTTTATATGGTATTTAGTATTCTTTTTTTTAATTTACTTATTTATTTATATATAAAAAATCCACTTTCTCCCCTCCTCCCAATATCATCCCTTTTCCCCCACTCCTTCTCCTCCTCCCTCTCCAGTTCTAAGAGCAGTCAGGGTTTCCTCCCATTATCCTGCCATTCCCCCCAATACCTCCCCCCTCCCTCCAGGTCTAGGAAGGTGAGCATCCAAACAGATTAGGATCCCAAAAAGCCAGTACATGCAGACGAAACAAGACCCAGTGCCATTGTCAATGGCTTCTCAGTCAACCCCCATGTCAGCCACATTCAGAGAATCCAGTTTGATCACCTGCTCGTTCAGTCCAAGTCCAGCTGGCCTTGGTGAGCTCTCATTCGATCAGTCCCAATGTATCAGTGGGTGAACACACTCCTCGCGGTCCTGACATCACTTTTCATGTTCTTCCTCCTTCTGCTCCTCATATAGACCTTGGGGGCTCAGTCCAGTGCTCCAATGTGGGTCTCCGTCTCTATCTCCATCCATCATCGGATGAGGGTTCCCTCTGATCCTGCCTTCCTTGCTCACGTTCTCCCTCCATCTGCTTCTCATTTGGACCTAGGGAGTTAAGTCCAGTGTTCCAATATGTGTCTCTGTCTCTATCTCCATCCATCACCAGATGAAGGTTCTATGGTAATATACAAAATATTCATCAGTATGGTTATGGACCAAGGCCAGTTTGGGCACCCTCTACTCTGCTGCCCAGGGAACAATCTGGGGACCTCTCCTTGGGCCTGGGAACCCCTCCAGAATCAAGTCTCATGCAAACCCTAAAATGGTTCCCTTAGTTGAGATGTATACCTCCCTGCTTCCATATCCATCCTTCCTCCTTCCCTCCATCCCATTACCCCAAGCTATCCCCAATCCTCCCTCTCTCCCATCTCTCTAACCCTCTCCCCTTACGTCAACCCCTCCACCACCCATGCACCCAGGTTTGCCTGGCAATCTTGTCTACTTCCAATATCCAGGAGGATAACTATATGATTTTCTTCAGGTTCACCTTCTTATTTAGCTTCTCTAGGATCACGCATTATAGGCTCAAAGACCTTTAATTATGGCTAGAATCCACTTATGAGTGCGTACATACCATATTCCTCTTTTTGGATCTGAGTTACCTCACTCAGTAAAGCGTTTTCTATTTCCATCCATTTGCATGCAAAATTCAAGGTGTCATTGTTTTTTCCCGCTGAGTAAAACGCTAATGTGTATATGTTCCACACCTTCTTTAACCATTCTTCTATTGAGGGGCACCTAGGTTGTTTCCAGGTTCTGGCTATTACAAATAGTGCTGCTATGAACATAGTTGAACAAATGCTTTTGTAGTATGATATGGCATCTCTTGGGTATATTAACAAGAGTGGAACTGCTGGGTCCTGAGGTAGGTTGACTCCCAGTTTCCTGAGAAACCGCCACACTGATTTTCACAGTGACTGCATAAGTTTGCATTCCCACCAACAATGAATGAGTGTTCCCCTCACTCCACATCCTCTCCATGATAGGCTATCATTGGTGTTTTTGAGTTTAGCTATTCTGACAGGTATAAGATGGTATGTCAAAGTTGTTTTGATTTGCATTTCCCTGATCGCTAAGGAGGTTGAGCATGACCTTAAGTGTCTTTTGGCCATTCGAAGTTCATCTGTTGTGAATTCTCTGTTCAGTTCAGTACCCCATTTTTTAATTGGGTTAATTAGAGTTTTAGTGTCTAGTTTCTTGAGTTCTTTGTATATTTTGGAGATCAGACCTTTGTCTGATGAGGGATTGGTGAAGATCTTCTCCCAATCAGAAGGTAGCCTTTTTGTCTTAATGACAGTGTCCTTTGCTTTACAGAAGCTTCTCAGTTTCAGGAGGTCCCATTTATTCATAGATTCTCTTATTGTCTGTGCTACTGGGGTTCTACTTAGGAAGTGGTCTCCTGTGCCTATGTCTTGTAGACTACTTCCCACTTTCTCTTCTATCGGGTTCAAAGCGGTCAGATTAATGTTGATGTCTTTAATCCATTTGGACTTGAGTTTTGTGCATGGTGATAGATATGGATCTACTTTCATTCTTCTACAGGTTGACATCCAGTTATGCCAGCACCATTTGTAAAAGATGCTTTCTTTCTTCCATTGTATAACTTTAGCTCCCTAGTCGAAAATCAGGTGTTCATAGGTTTGTGAGTTAATATCTGGGTCTTCTATTCGATTCCATAGGTCGACTTCTCTGTTCTTATGCCAATACCAAGCTGTTTTCAATACTGTAGCTCTGTAATAGAGTTTGAAGTCATGGATGGTAATGCCTCCAGAAGTTCCGTTATTGTATAAGATTGTTTTGGTCATCCTGAGGTTTTTTTTTGCCATATAAACTTGATTATTGTTCTCTCAAAGTCTGTGAAGAAGTTTGATGGGATTTTGATGGGGATTGCATTGAATCTATAGATTGCTTTTGGTAGAATTGCCATTTTTACTATGTTGATCCTCCCAATCCAAGAGCAAGGGAGGTCTTTCCATTTTCTGGTATCCTCCTCAATTTCTTTCTTCAAAGACTTAAAGTTCTTGTCAAATAGGTCTTTCACTTCCTTGGTTAGAGTTACCCCAAGATATTTTATGCTATTTGTGGCTATAGTGAAAGGTGATGTTTCTCTGATTTCCCTCTCTGCTTCTTATCCTTTGTGTATAGGAGGGCAACCGATTTTTTGGAATTGATCTTCTATCCTGCCACATTACTAAAGGTGTTTATCAGCTGTAGGAGTTCTTTGGTAGAGTTTTGGAATCACTTATGTAAATAAATCATCTGCAAATAACGAAAGTTTAACTTCATCCTTTGCAATTCGAATCCCCTTGATCCCCTTATGTTGTCTTATTGCTATTACTAGAACTTCAAGCAATATATTGAAGAAGTATGGAGAGAGTGGACAGCCTTGTCATGTTTCTGTTTTTAGTGGAATGGCTTTGAGTTTCTCTCCGTTCAATTTGATGGTAGCTGTCGGCTTGCTGTAGATAGCTTTTATTATATTTAGATATAATCCTTGTATCCCCAATCACTCCAACACCTTTATCATAAAGGGGTGTTGAATTTTGTCAAATGCTTTTTCAGCATCCAATGAAATGATCATATGGTTTTTTCTTTCAGTGTATTTATATGATGGATTACATTGATAGATTTGCGTATGTTGAACCAGCCCTGTATCTCTGGGATGAAGCCTACTTGATCATAATGGATAATTTTTCTAAAGTGTTCTTGGATTCGGTTTGCCAGTATTTTATTGAGAATTTTCGCGTCGATGTTCATGAGTGAGATTGGCCTGTAATTCTCTTTCTTGGTTATGTGTTTGTTTGGTTTTGTTAGCAGAGTAACTGTAGCTTCATAAAAGGAGTTTGGCAATGACTCTTCTGCTTCTATAATGTGAAATACAATAAAAAGTATAGGTATTAGCACTTCCTGGAAGTTCTGGTAGAATTCTGCATTGAAACCATCTGGTCCTGGGCTTTTTTTGGTAGGGAGATTTTTGATAACAGCTTCTAATTCTTTGAGACTAATAGGTCTATTAAGATTGTTCACCAGTTCTTGGTTCAACTTTGGTATATGGTGCTTATCTAAAAAAAATGTCCATTTCTTTTACATTTTCCAATTTTGTGGCATACAGGCTTTTGTAGTAAGATCTAATGATTTTCTGAATTTCCTCTGTGTCTGTGGTTATGTCCCCCTTTTCATTTCTGATCTTATTAATTTGCATGTTCTCTCTCTGCCGTTTGATTAGTTTGGATAGGGGTTTGTAGATCTTGTTGAGTTTCTCCAGGAACCAACTTTTTGTTTCATTGATTCTTTGGATTGTTTTCTGTGTTTCTATTTTGTTGATTTCAGCCCTCAGTTTGATTATTTCCAGTCTTCTACTCCTCCTGGGTGAATCACCTTCTTTTTTTTTTCTAGAGCTTCCAGGTGTGCTGTTAAGTCTCCAATGTGTGCTTTCTCCATTTTCTTTAATTGGGCACTTAGTGCTATGAACTTTCCTCTTAGCACTGCTTTCATTGTGTCCCTTAGGTTTGAGTATGTTGTGTCTTTATTTTCATTAAATTCAAGGAAGACTTTAATTTCTTTCTTTATTTCTTCCTTGACCCAGGGGTGATTCAGTAGTTGACTCTTCAGTTTCCATGAGTTTGTTGGCTTCCTGGGGGTAGCATTGTTGTTGAATTCTAACTTTATTCCATGGTGATCTGACCAGACACAGGTGGTTACAAATATTTTTTTGTATCTGTGGAAGTTTGCTTTGTTACCAAGTATGTGGTCAATTTTCAAGAAGATTCCATGAGCTGCAGAGAAGAAGGTATAATCTTTCCTGTTTGGGTGGAATGTTCTATAGATGTCTGTTAAGTCCATTTGATTCAATACCTCCAATAATTCTCTTATTTCTCTGTTAGGTTTCTGTCTGATTGACCTGTCCATTGGTGAGAGAGGTGTGTTGAAGTCTCCTACTATTAGTGTGTGTGGTTTGATGACTGC